>NC_090326.1:72051015-72670911 GCF_035084215.1 Heptranchias perlo | reverse complement strand
TCAGAAATGTGATCCTCATCAGGTACTAAGAAACATCCACTGCTGAAGACGAAGTCAACAAACTGGGTGAAAATTATTCTAGGCTTACTGACTGCCAAATGTCATCCGGCACCATATAGGGTGAACATACATTAGGTAGCATAGGGAAAACAGTAAATTAATGTCCCTTTTTCTACTGCAAAATCTATAGGGTTAACCCGACCTACCCTGCCACCCAGTAAAATCATCACCACAATCTGCACACGTCCAAGGTTGGATCTGAAATATTACATTTTGTAACTTTGCCTCTGGTCCCACTGCTCCACTGAAAACAATAAGTAGCTGGGAGTGGAAGCTGAATATGATGAATATATCTCTGTCTGACTTGGAAATGACACCAAGTAGATGGCTCCAATCGAAGAGTCAGTCACCACATGGTGAATTTTTGAAATGACTGAGAAATAAAGTTATACACAAAAAAGGGTATTTTTACCACAAATACTCAAGGGCACAAAAATAAGTTCATACCCTGGAATATTCTTAGAAACCTTTATAATATTTTGAATTTTCATATACAAATGAAAACTAAAAAAGACCTTTACTGTACAAGTACTTTATAGAAAGTATTTTGGCCTGGAAATTAAAATGCCACCAGTTTAAATACAATTAAATAAAAAATCCTCCTATTTGATCTTCATCTGGCTGATGGGATAATGCATCATGTGAACCGTACAAACCTGGATTCAACCTAAATAGCATGTGGGCACTATAATTGGTCTCAATGTCCCTGGGGTAGAGGGAGGCAAAATTATTTAAGCACGGTTATTACTCCAGATTGTTGTGCATGAATTCCAAGTATGGAAATCAGCTGCAGAGCACAAAGCACAGTTGTCATGCCCCTCTTAGCTTGCCACTGACACTCACTGTCTGGGCTCATACATGCCTCCTTCAGGGAGCACAGTGAGTTACCACAGTCAGAAGAGCGGAGAAATGGGAGAAAATTCCAGGATAAAAATCCCAATTAAACTATAGATACTGTAGTTCTGATATTTTAAACCATCAAAGCTTCATCTACAACTGACAAGAAAGCTACACCATCTGTAATCTTTCACTTTTTAAAAACAATAAAGAAAATAATTTCAGATGAGAATTTTTTTTTTAAAAAAGAACAATATGACAATAAGGAGCCAGGGGGCTGTGAGACTGGCTAAGCATAGCAACATCAACACAAGGCACCACAGGCATAGATCCAACAGAAGGTCCAGCTGAGACAAGTGACATTTTGTTAATTTTAAGGTTTTTTTGTATTTAAATAGGTCTATTTTAATGAGAAAATAGGTTAGGGCGATTATAAAGCATTGTTCTAGCACATTACTTGAAAAATAATTGTGTTTTCTGTTGATACCTTGAATTTAACACCCCCTCCCCTCCCCTCCCAAGATCTCTCCAGTAACTAGTTATCTTACCTGTGGCTTGCATTTTCTGAAGTCAATCTTAAAAAAAGGCCGGAAAAAATTTGAAGTTTGACACATCACCTTCATGACATGAGTTTGAAATGACAACCAGCTGGCTTCAACTCTGAAGGTAGGGTTGAAGCCAGAGAAAAACTAAGTCCTCCTTGCTGTGCCTCTTCTGAAGGTGCTGTCACTAACTCATGCTTTGATGTGGTTCTACAGGTGCCAATACTGTGGTAAAACCACCAAGTGGCTATAGAATTAGTCACCAAGCATCAGCAAGTTATTCAAGACATTGCAGCCAGTGTAATCCTATCTTCTACCAATGTACACACTTTTCAGCAGAGGTCATTGGTAGTTTTCTTCCTGAGCCAATGGACACAGAAGCCAACTGTAGTGCTCCACTGCTAAAATCAGAAAAGACCAGGGGTCAAACCAGGCCCTGTTATGGTAGAGAAAAGTGAGTAAAAAAAGACAGAAAGAAGAGTGAAAAAAAGAGGAAACAGGCCGAGAGGGCGAAGCGCCTGCGCGAGAGCGAGGGGGGGCGAGGCCGCCACGGGGGAAGCACGCGAGAGCGAGGAAGGGGAAAGAGAGAGAGAGCACGAGAGAAACAGAGGGCAAAAGATAAAGGGAAGAAAAAATTGAAGTGGAAAGTGAAGAGTGGTAAAAGGGTGAAAAAAGTGAAGAGTTAAAGAAAAAAAGGGTGAGGGAAAAAAAGAGTTAGAAGGGGGAAAGTGAAGAGTGCAAGAGAAAAAAAATTAAAAAGGGTGGAAAGAGAGAGATAAAGAATGAGATACATACAAATGAAGGGGGAGGAAAAAGATGTAAAGAGGAAAGATAACAAAAGGACAGACCAAAACAGAAGGATGAGGAAGTGTCCCAATCCCACACTGATGGTTGAATAAATGTATTACTGTTCCAGTCACTCTTGTATAATTCAGAAAATATTTAAACTATAGTTTAAATCTTTGAAAAATATTGGGAATACCACTACTGGCATACATATTAATCTCCATGTTCTCAATACAATTAATTCAACATTCCTGGGACCTTTTACCAATTCTTACCATACGAGGGAGATTCTCGTCCATCATCTTTATCCGACTCCTTCTCTTTTCCTTTTTTCCTATGGTGATGTTTGTGCCCACGATGCCTGTGACGCCTTCGGCTTTGCCTACCAAGAGGAACATGAACCCCAATGTACACAGCCCTATGACCTGGAAAGTAAAATATATAACCAGTCACAAAACTTCTGATGTAACCCATTGAAGCTAACAGTGATTTTCAAAAATAGGATTTTACTAAGTGAGACAGAACAAAAGTGTAATTTTTCCCCCACAACCAATCTATTTCGGAAGGATTTGTACTTCTAAGAGGACTCCAATATGCATAAACTTCTACAATGAAACTACCCTTGAACTGATAGTGTTCACTGCACTGTAAAAACTTGGTAATTTTATAATCTACTTGTCAATCTCCCATGGTATAGCTTATGGTGATCACAGCAATCATTGTTTTATAACAGGAGTGCTTATGCCATGTAGACCATTACATCAAGGCCATTGATTTAGTGACTTAAAAAAAATAGAATTTGATTTATTCAAGGTGCATTATAATGGTCTTTACTGGTGCTTTGGTGATTGAGTAGCGTAAATGAGTAGCTTTTATATTATATAACATATTCCACTACCTATATATTTGTTCTTTTTTAACCAATACCATTTTCAAAGCTGAGGGTGCACAGCAAGATACACCAATTGTGCACCGAAATTCCAAGTCCCGTAATACGCCGCCAAAATTATGGCGCATCAGAAATCTGGCCCACCCGATAAGCCTGACTGTAGGGTCAGCAAATTCGTGGGGCTGGAGTGGTATGAGAAAGAGATAGGAATCTCTGGTAAAGGTGGAATTATTGCTCTTAAAGCTGAACTGCACTTGAACCAGAGGTACATAGTTACATAGAGTCTACAGCACAAAAACAAGCCATTCGGCCTGACTTGTCTCTGCTGACGTTTATGCTCCACACAACCCTCCTCCCACTCCTCTTCATCTAACCCTATCAGCATATCCCACTATTCCTTTATCCTGCATGTGTTTATCTAGCTTCCCCTTAAATACATCTATGCTATTTGCCTCAACTACTCCATGTGGCAGTGCGTTCCACATTCTTACCATGATAATTAAGTTTCTCCTGAATTCCCTATTGGATTTATTAGTAACTATCTTATATTTATGACCTCTAGCTTTGGATACCCCCACAAGTGGAAACATTTTCTCTACGTCTACCCTATCAAACCCTTTCATTATCTTAAAGACCTATCAGGTCACCCCTCAGCTTTCTCTTTTCTAGAAGAGCTCCAGCCTGTTCAGCCTTTCCTGATAAGTATATCCTCTCAGTTCTGGTATCATCCTCGTGAATCTTTACTGCACTTTCTCCAATGCCCTTTTTATAATATGGAGACCAGAACTGTGCACAATACTCCAAGTGTGGTCTAACCAAGATTCTACAAAAGTTTAACATAACTTCTCCGCTTTCCAATTCTATCCCTCTAGAAATGAACCCTAGTGCTTGGGGAACCCCAGAGTTTCACCTCTAGCTAAGCTATTCCAGTACAGCTACAACACGGGCATCTACCCGACAATGTGGAAATTTGCCCAGGTATGTCCTTGTCCATAAAAATGTGACAAATTCAATCCAGACAATTATCAACCTATAAATCTACTCTCAATCTGCAAAGTGATGGAAGGAATCGTCAATTGTGTTATCCAGCGGCACTTACTGACCAATAACCTCACCTGCTCGATGATGCTCAGTTTGGTTTCCACATGCATGTAGGGATCTAGATTTCCAGTGATTTGTGAATCTGGACAATAGTCATTCAAAGAAAGTCACAATACTCTATCATTCTCATGGCCTTCTAGGGTCTGGATCTGTTTTCCACTATTCTGATCTTCCTGTTTCCAAATGTAAAGAATCTTACAACACCAGGTTATAGTCCAACAATTTTATTTGAAAATTGTTGGACTATAACCTGGTGTTGTAAGATTGTTTACATTTGTCAACCCCAGTCCATCACCGGCATCTCCACATCATTCCTGTTTCCAATCAAGCGTCTTTATCAATTGTTCCTTTATCTCTTCCAATCCCCTCTGTTTCTAACCTTTGCTTTTCCTTCTCATCCCCACTTTCTTTTTGTTTGCTGAGGGCAAGCAGCCATACAGATTTAGCCCATTTCTTCAATCTCCTTGGTAACTTCTCCTCTATGTATTGTTGAATTGCCACTTCTAATTTTATACCCTCTCCAACATTTCTCTTGCTCCATTAGCTGGTGAATCTACCGTTGTTCCACTAGCCGGAAACCCTGATTCTGTTTAAATGTTGCATACAGTATTTATAATCTTTCTGCTAGGACACATATTTTACTCTCTCTTTATCTGACCAGTACCAGCATGCAGCAATTTCAAGCCATAGAACAAAAAGGAACCAGCAAGGGTGCCTGAAACTTCTAAGAGTGGTGTAAACATGATTCTGGCTAAAACTAGGCATGGAAGGAAGGGGCTGGAATAGTGGGAGGGGGTGGCAAGAGAACGGTCAAAACACCCGTCGGGACTAAATGGAAGGAAGTAACATAGTTACTAAGAATGAAAAGTCCCTGACCCTCAGGAACACTCTCCAATGCAGGACGAGGTTTAAGGACCCCACACGCAAAGTAAGTGTAATGGCTGCAAGCTCCCATTAACGTATATTTTGTACGTTTCAGTCAGCAGACCTACACTTACCCTAAAGTGCATTCATTAATCTAAGGCATCACCCTGTGCACGAGATGATCTCTAGCGACACCTGCATATGGAAGGCATCAATATAATGGATAAAGCATCCTGCAATACAAGTATGCCCACTGAAGCCTCACTATCTCAGTGGGAATTCCATAAGAGAAATTATGAGGATTCTCAAATAATTGTCAAATTCAACAATATGTGACTGACAATAACGAGCATTATTTTGTCTCGCAGGAAAAGGTTACACACAATTTCTAAGAAGGGCAGACTATAGGAGATGGAACGGCAAGAGGAGAAAGCAAAACAAATTCTGGAAACTAACCCCATGTAATGCTGTAATGGATGGATATGTAGGAGGGCCTGTACCTAGAGATGATTTGTGCCATGTGCTAATAACAGTTAAAAAATCAAAATGCTTTCTCTTTTTTGAGGTTCATACTCTGAAAAGACCCTTACATGAGCCTAACGGACAAGAAAAATTGGACAACAGGAAGCTGATTAAGTTTCTTATCCCCACAGAGGGCAAGGGAGGAGAAAAGAACCAATGCCAGAACATTCACAAGTGGCACTGCAGCAGAAATTGATAAACACCACCATGAAATTTATCACTTTTACTTACTAGCCCAGATTGGATAACTCGGTGATACAGAAGATAATCTAGCTGAGGTATTAACAGTGATTCACAACTCACAAGGAAGCCATAGGTTGTGGTATTGGAGGTACAGCTGTCGGTACCCGAGCAGAGGTTTAGGAGATGTCAAGATACTGGCCGCCAAACATTCAAACATTGTTTTCAGGGGTCCAGCTATGAAAAGATAAATGCTTGCAGAACATCAGAACCATATGAAGGTGCTGCAAAGACATTCTGAAGATATGTGACAGATAGATGCAAACCAGATGCCATTCTTTGCAGCACTATCAGAGAGAGAGCTTTGCCACAATGTAGGGCATCCTACAGCAAATGGCAACTTGTATTTCTGCAGATGTTCCACAGGATACAGAGGCCATGTGATGCATAACTCTACCGACATAATGAGGAATGATCTCCTGGGGATTTATACTCTGCCGGCTGTAGAATGGTCTAAATTTACTGTGGTGCTGCCTTATAAGCCTGGCTTCCCAGGTTGTCTGTTGCTCCTCGTCTTCCAACAAATAAATAATAAAGATGAGAATCCTTACGGGGAAAAACATTTTCCAGCCTTGGTTTCATTTTAGGGAAATTTCGCAAACGAGAAAGTCTCGAGAGACTGCCACAAAAACTTAGAAGCTTCCAAAATAATGAGAAAAAAATAATTTTTATCCTATATCTGAATTATCAGTGGATAAATACAATCATGTTATTGTGAAAATGAAATTTTTAAAATTAATTTTGTTTAAACCCTAATTTTGGACAATGGAAATTTCAGTTTCTGAGAAATAAAGAGGGCAGATGAAACATGTTCAAAAAACATTTAGGACAACTTGTGGGAACCTGGTGCCGAAATTGCACAACCTTAACGTGATATACTCTCACTATAAAACAGCAGCGATGGTGTGACACAGGCTGTGCCAGAAAAGCTCAACAGTTTTAACATCGAAAATACTTATCACGGTGCAACCTACAAGAATAACTGGTATTTACAATGAGTTTTCAATTAAATGTGCACTCCAAATACCAAATTTAATGTACAATATGGATTAATAGTTACAAATGTTGTGCAAACATTTACAATCTCAAATTGCAGCTGACAATATCTTCAAAAAGATATCAGCTGCAAAAGCATGAAAGGCTTTTTTTTGGCTGTTCTTGGGGGTGCTCATTTATTTTTCAGTAACAAGTGCCAGAAAATAAAACAGTGACTCTTGCCAAATGGAAAATGCCAAAAATTCTTTGTACAGTGCAGAGCAAACACGCTTTGAGCGACATAATGGGGGGCTTCAATGGAGGAACAGTGATAACCATGGACTTTAATTATCTCAATATAGACTAGGACAGTAACAGTGTAAAGAGCTAAGAGGGGGGAGGAATTCCTGAAATGTGTTGAGACTTTCTGGAACAGTGACTCAGGCCAACCACGAAGGAAAACAGTGCTGGATCTGGTTCTGGGGAATGAAGTGGGGCAGGTGGAGCATGTTTCAGTGGGGGAGCATTTGGGGAACAGTGATCATACTATTAAGTTTAGAATAGTTATGGAAAAGGACACGGAACAATCAAATGTGAAAATGCTTAACTGGAGGAAGGCAAATTTCAGTGAGTTAAAAAGGGATCTTGCCCAGGTGGACTGGAATCAAAAATCGGTATGCAAAATAGTAATTGAACAATTGAACAGTGCTAGTGAGTACAGGAACAGGAGAATAGACCAGATGAATGCATGGCTGCAGGGATGGTGTAGGAGGAAGGGATTTAGATTCCTGGGACATTGGGACCAGTTCTGGGGAAGGTGGGACCTGTACAAGCGGGATGGGTTACACCCGAGTAGGACCGGGACCGATGTCCTCGCAGGGGTGTTTGCTGGTGCTATTGGGGAAGTTTTAAACTAGAATGGCAGGGGGATGGGAACCTGAGCAGGAAGACAGAGGAGGGGGAAACAAGGATAGAAACAAAAGGCAGAAAGGGATGAAGCAATAGTGGAAGGCAGAGAAAACAAGGGCGAAAAACAAATTGGGCCATAGTGCAAAATAAAACTAAGGTGACTAGCAATCTTAAAAAGACAAGTCGAAAGGCATTGTGTCTTAATGCGCGGAGCATTCGCAATAAGGTAGATGAATTAACAGTGCAGATAGATATTAACGGTTATGATATAGTTGCGATTATGGAGACATGGCTGCAGGGTGACCAAGGGTGGGAACTGAACATCCAGGAGTATTCAATATTTAGGAAGGACAGGCAAAAAGGGAAAGGAGGTGCGGTAACATTGTTAGTAAAGGAGGAAATCAATGCAATAGTGAGTAAGGATATTGACTCGGAAAATCACGATGTGGAATCTGTACGGGTGGAGCTAAGAAACACCAAGGGGCAGAAATCGCTGGTGGGGTTGTCTATAGGCCCGCAAACAGTAGTGAAGATGTAGGGGAGGGCATTAAACAGGAAATTAGAGACTTATGCAAGAAGGGTACAACTATAATCATGGGTAACTTTAATCTACATATAGATTGGTCAAACCAAATTAGCAATAATACTGTGGGGGAGGAATTCCTGGAGTGTGTACGTGTTAGTTTTCTAGACCAATATGTTGAGAAACCAACTAGAGAACAGGCATTTCTAGACTGGGTGTTGTGCAATGAGACAGGATTAATTAACAATCTTGTTGTGCAGGGTCCCTTAGGGAAGAGCAACCATAACACGATAGAATTCCTCATTAAGATGGAGAGTGAAGTAGTTGAATCCGAAACTAAGGTCCTAAATCTAAATAAAGGAAATTACGAAAGTATGAGGTGCAAGTTGGCTATGATAGATTGGGGAACTTTACTAAAAGGGATGATGGTGGATAGGCAATGGCTAATATTTAAAGAACGTGTGCAGGAATTACAACAATTATTCATTCCTGTCTGGCACAAAAATAAAACAGGAAAGTTGGCTCAACCGTGGCTTATAAAAGAAATTAGGGATAGTATTAGGTCTAAAGAGGAGACATATAAAATTGCCAGAAAAAGCAGCAAGCCTGAGGATTAGGAGCAGTTCAGAATTCAGCAAAGAGAGTGATTAAGAGTGGAAAAATAGAGTATGAGTAAACTAGCAGGGAACATAAAAACTGACTGTAAAAGCTTCTATAAATATGTCAACAGAAAAAGATTAGTGAAGATAAATGAAGGTCCCTTACAGTCAGAAATGGGGGAAATTATAATGGGGAACAAAGAAATGGCAGAACAGTTAAACACATACTTTGGTTCTGTCTTCAAAAAGGAGGACACAAATAACCTCCTGGAAATGTTAGGGCACCAAGGGTCTAGTAAGAGGGAGGAACTGAAGGAAACCAGTATTAGTTAAAAGAAGTGCTTGGGAAATTAATGGGGCAAAAGGCTGACAAATCCCCAGGGCCTGATAATCTACATCCCAGAGTACTAAAGGAAGTGGCGCTGAAAATAGTGGATGCATTGGTGATCATCTTCCAAAATTCTATAGACTCTGGAACAGTTCCTACAGATTGGAGGGTGGCAAATGTAACCCCACTATTTAAAAAAGGAGGGAGGGAATTACAGACCAGTTAGCCTAACATCAGTAGTGGGGAAAATGCTCGAGTCTATTATAAAGGATGTGATAACAGAACACTTGGAGGGCATTAACGGGACAAAGTCAGCATGGGTTTATGAAAGGGAAATCATGCTTAACAAATCTACTGGAGTTTTTTGAGGAGATAACTAGTAGAATAGATAGGAGAGAACCAGTGGATGTGGTGTATTTGGATTTTCAGAAGGCTTTTGATAAGGTCCCACACAAGAGGTTAGTGTGCAAAATTAAAGCACATGGGATTGGGGGGGGGAATATACTGGCATGGATTGAGAATTGGATGACAGACAGGAAACAGAGAGTAGGAATAAACGGGTCTTTTTCCGGGTGGCAGGCAGTGACTAGTGGGGTACCGCTGGGATCAGTGCTTGGGCCCCAGCTATTCACAATATGTATAAATGATTTGGATGAGGGAACTAAATGTAACATTTCCAAGTTTGCAGACAACACAAAGCTGGGGTGGAATGTGAGCTGTGGGGAGGATGCAAAGAGGCTCCAATGTGATTTAGACATGTTCGGTGAGTGGACGAGAACATGGCAGATGCAGTATAATGTGGATAAATGTGAGGTTATCCACTTTGGTTGTAAAAACAGAAAGGCAGATTATCTGGATGGCAACAGATTGGGAAAAGGGGAGGTGCAATGAGACCTGGGTGTCCTTGTACACCAGTCGCTGAAAGCGAGCATTCAGGTGCAGCAAGCAGTTAGCAAGGCGAATGGTAAGAGGATGTGAGTACAGGAGCAGGGATGTCTTACTGCAGTTATACAGGGACTTGGTGAGACCACATCTGGAGTATTGTGTGCAGTTTTAGTCTCCTTATTTGAGGAATGATGTCCTTGCCATGGAGGGAGTTCAACGAAGGTTTACCAGACTGATTCCTGGGATGGCAGGACTGACGTATGAGGAGAGATTGGGTCGACTAGGTCTATATTCACTAGAGTTTAGAAGAATGAGAGGTGATCTCATTAAAACATATAAAATTCTAACAGGACTAGACAGACTAGATGCAGGGAGGATGTTCCCAATGGCTGGGGAGTCCAGAACCGGGGGTCAGTCTCAGGATACGGGGTATGCCATTTAGAACTGAGGAGGAGAAATTTCTTCACAGAGGGTGGTGAACCTGTGGAATTCTCTACCACAGAAGGCAGTGGAAGCCAAGTCATTAGATGTATTCAAGAAGGAGATAGATACATTTCTTAATGCTAAAGGGATCAAAGGATATGGGGAAAAAGCAGGAACAGAGTACTGAGTTAGACGATCAGCCATGATCATTTTGAATGGCAGAGCAGGCCCGAAGGGCCAAATGGCCTACACGTGCTCCTATTTTCTATGCTTCTAACAATGGGAGGCCTTCAAGGAGGAGTTGGTTTGGGTGCAGAGTAAACACATCCCTACAAGGGGGAAAGGAAGGGCTAGAGCTCCGTGGATGACTAAAGATATTGAAATTGAAGTGAAACAGAACAAAAGAGGTTTATGACGAATGTAAGGTTCATAATACAGTAGAGAACCAGGCTGAATACAGAAAGTACAGCGAGATCTAAAAAAAGGGAATAAGAAGGGCAAAGAGTATGAGAATAGATTAGCGGCCAACATAAAAAGAGAACCCAAAAGTCTTTTATAAATGTATAAATAGTAAAAGGGTAGTCAAAGGAAGCATGGGGCCGATTAGGGACAAAAAAGATCTTCTTGTGGAGACAGAGGGCATGGCTGAGCTACTACATGAATATGTCGCATCCGTCTTCACTAGAGAAGAGGATGCTGCCATTGTAGCAGTAAAGGAGGAAATAGTAGTGATACTGGATAGGATAAAAATAGATAAAGATGAGCTGCTTAAAAGATTGGCAGTACTCAAAGTAGAAAAGTGAACTGGTCCAGATGGGATGCATCCTAGGTTACTGAGGGAAGTAAAGGTGAAAATTGTGGCTGTGGCCACAATCTTCCAATCCTCCTTAGATACAGGGAGGATGAAAGTGGACTGGAGGACTGCAAATGTTACACCCCTGTTCAAAAAGGGGGAGAGAGATAAACCTGGCAAATACAGGCCAGTCAACCTAATGTCAGTGGTGGGGAATCTTTTAGGAGATAATAACCCAGGACAAAATTAATTGGCACTTGGAAAAGAGTGGGCTAATAAATGAAAGTCAGCACGGATTTGTTAACGGAAAATAGTGTTTGACTAACTTGATTGAGTTCTTTGATGAAGTAAAAGAGAGGGTTGATGAGGATAGTGCGGTTGATGCTGTGTATTTGGACTTTCAAAAGGCATTTGATAAAGTACCACATAATAGACTTGTTAGCCAAATTGAAGTCCATGGGATTCAAGGGACAGTGGTAGAGTGGATACAAAATTGGCTAGGGGACAGAAAGCAGAGAGTAGTGGTGAACGGTTGTTTTTCAGAAAGGTGGGAAG
This sequence comes from Heptranchias perlo, assembly GCF_035084215.1. Taxonomy (NCBI): domain Eukaryota; kingdom Metazoa; phylum Chordata; class Chondrichthyes; order Hexanchiformes; family Hexanchidae; genus Heptranchias; species Heptranchias perlo. The sequence goes on along the minus strand of NC_090326.1, from coordinate 72,659,080 downwards.
TATACAGTGGTGTTCCCCAGGGATCACTGCTCTTTTTGATATATATGTTAATGACCTGGACTTGTGCATAGTGGGTATAATTTCAAAGTTTGCAGATAACATGAAACTCAGAAATGTAGTGAACAATGTGGAGGATGGAAACAGACTTCAGGAGAACAGACAGACTGGTGAAATGGGCAGACACATGGCAGATTAAATTTAACACAAAGTAGTGTGAAGTGATGCATTTTGGTAGGAAGAATGAGGAGAGGCAATATAAACTAAATGGTGCAATTTTAAAGGGGGTACAGGAACTGAGAGACCTGGGCGTGCACATACACAAATCTTTGAAGGTGGCAGGGCAAGTTGAGAAGGCTGTTAAAAAAGCATATGGGATCCTGGGCTTTATTAATGGACAAATGTAAGGAATCTTACAACACCAGGTTATAGTCCAACAATTTTATTTTAAAATCACAAGCTTTCGGAGGTTATCTCCTTCGTCAGGTGAGTGAGTGAAGATTAATGGAGGCATAGAATACAAAAGCAAGGAAGTTATGCTAAACCTTTATAAAATACTGGTTAGGCCACAGCTGGAGTAGTGTGTTCAATTCTGGGCACCACACTTTAGGAAGGATGTCAAGGCCTAAGAGAGGGTGCAGAAGAGATTAACTAGAATGGTATCATGGATAAGGGACTTTGGTTATGTGGAGAGACTGGGGAACTGGGGGAATGGGACTAAATGGGTAGCTCTTTCAAAGACACGGCAAAGGCACAATGGGCCAGATGGCCTCCTCTTGTGCTGTACCTACTATGATATATTAGGAATAAGCTTGAATCAAAAGATATCAGTCCCAAAGACTGTTACCGGCCCTGCTCGGCCCCCACCCTATCATCTCCCCCCTTCCCATTGCCCGAAATTGACATCTGCTTTGCCAGCAAGCTGTCTGCTGGTCTAAATTAAATGAGACCCAATCTCAATTGGCCCTCGAACCTACCTGTTTCGGCATAAGGATTGCTCCCTGCGTCTAGTTCACACCGGCAGGTCAGCGGTACCCAATTTCTACCCCAAAATATCTAGATACCATTAGTAAAACAAATTTTAGGTTCTAACACAGCAGCCATGAGAATTTGGTTTAGGACACTGTATTTAGATAACTTGAACACCAGTTTCCAAGGAAAATTAAATTCACATGGAATGGCAATGCGTTTTAACAGATAGTATAGATAGAAACATCTAAAGTTGCAGTGCAAGAAAAGTAGCACTAGGTCACTTAAAGATAACCATGCACCAACCACAATGTTCATTATCCCTCACCAAAAATACTTACACAATTGCAGAAGTAAGTAATTTTTTTTTAAAGCTGGGTGTGTTTGTGGTGTATCTTAGATAAAAATGAACCAGTGAATTTTAATGCACAATAGCAGCTTCAGTTGCAAAGGAAATGACTAATCCTGAAAAGAACAGCTTTGTGATATGCTAATCCTAAACTAACTGAAAATTGTGAAAACAAAAAGGGACTTGAAGACAAAGAAAAGGAACTGCAACCCTCCTATTCAATGTACTGCTATAAAGCTGCTTCGACATTTGGCACTTCAGTAATTCAGGTCATCGGAGGGTGCCGTCCATGTTCTGGTTTCCTACCTTTATGTTGCTGAAACTGGCAGAATTGTAAAAACAGAAGTGCCAAATGTGCCCTTATAGTATTTTGAAGATTATTTTACAGTACTAGGAGAAATAGCTTGCAGCATTTAAAGAGAACCCCATCTTACATAAACAAAAAAACAAATTAGCTTGTGCACAATCTCCAGCCAAGTGGTGATGTGTTCTGGAATATAATGCAAAGAAACATTTTTATTTTCTCCAAAAATACAAAACACTACTACTTCCCACCATAAGGAAAAGGAGTAGAATGTGGGCATGTTTTTTAGTGTGACATATTGCATGGTAATCCAGTCTTACACTTATTAGGAACATCAATAATTTACGGAGTACTACTTTGGATACAGCTGCAACTTTTGAACTGCATCATTTACATGGAGTATGAACTCCAGCATGATCATCTTGGGCGGTTTGATTGTATGTGCTACGTTCCCCAGAGGGGCCAAAAATCAAAGCTTCTTTTTTTAAAAAGAAACATTGAGACCAGAGCCAACCTCACAGCTAGCGGCATCTTACATTAAATATATTAAAATAGAGGCATGGCAGGCCACCTCAGTCCTGTCGAATGCACATCCTGTACCATGTGGGAACTCCAGGATGCTTCCAGTATCCTGGACAACCACAGGTGCAGGAAGTGTCATCAGCTGGAGGAGCTCGAGGTCTGGATTTTGGAGCTTGAGCAGCAGCTGGCGTCATTGCAGTGCATCCACAAGGCTGAGAGCTACGTGGATAGCACGTTTCAGGAGGTGGTCACCCCGCAGCTAAGAGAGTGCAGGCAGAGAGAGACTGGGTGACCGCCAGACAGATAAGGAGGACCAGGCAGGTAGCGCAGGAATCCCCTGAGGGCGTCTCATTCTCTAACCAGTATACTGGTGAGGGAGAGGGATCCTCTGGGGAGTGCAGCACAACGGATGGCTCAGCTGTACATGGTGGGAGGAGAAAGGTCAGGAGACCAATAATGATAGGGGATTCTATAGTTAGGGGAACAGATAAGCGTTTCTGTGGCCGCAGACGTGATTCCAGAAGGGTACGTTACCTCCCTTGTGCCAGGGTCAAGGATGTCACTAAGCGGCTTCAGAACAGTCTGGAGGGGGAGGGTGAACAGCCAGAGGGCGTGGTCCATATCGGTAAAAACGACATGGGTAGAAAGAGGGATGAGGTCCTGCAGGCAGATTTCAAGGAGTTATGAAAGAGATCAGGAAGTAGGACCTCAAAAAGGTAGTAATCTCCAGATTACTCCCGGTGCCAAGCGCTAGCGAGTATAGAAACGGGAGGGTAGAGCAGATCAATGCGTGGCTGGTGCAGGAGAGAGGGCTTTAGATTCCTGGGACAATGGGACCAGTTCTGGGGGAGGTGGAACCTGTACAGGCCTGACAGGTTGCACCTCAAGGGAACTGGGACCAATATCCTCGCAGGGAGGTTCGCTAGTGCTGTTGTGGGGGGAGGGGTTTAAACTAATTTGACAGGTGGATGGACAACAGGATGTAGCGTTGGAAAGGAGAAACTAAGGATTGGGAGAGAAAGATAGCACTAGAGCAAGAAATAGTACAGTCATAGATGGGACCAGACTAAGAGAGAGTACAAGAAACACTTAGATAGATTTACAGTGCATGTGTGTAAACACACAAAGCGTGATAAACAAGGTTGGAGAGCTGCAGGCACAATTAGCCATATGGGAATATGATGTTCTGGCGATAACAGAGACCTGGCTCAAAGGAGGGCAGGATTGGGTATTAAATATTCCTGGATACAAGGTGTGCAGGAAAGATAGGGAAGAGAAGAAAGGAGGGTGGCAGTATTGATTAAGGAGAATATTGCAGTGCTGGAGAGGGCAAGGACATAAGAACATAAGACACAGGAGCAGGAGTACGCCACATGGCCTCTCGAACCTGCTCCGCCATTCAATAAGATCATGGTTGATCTTCGACCTCAACTCCACTTTCCCGACCTATCCCCATATCCCTCGATTCCCCTAGAGTCCAGAAATCTGTCAATCTCAGCCTTGAATATACTCAATGACTCAGCATCCTCAGCCCTCTGGGGTAGAGAATTCCAAAGATTCACAACCCTCTGAGTGAAGAAATTCCTCCTCATCTCAGTCTTGAATGGTTGACCCCTTATCCTGTGACTATGCCCCCTAGTTCTAGACTCTCCAGCCAGGGGAAACAACCTCCCAGCATCTACCCTGTCAAGCCCCCTCAATCATATATGTTTCAATTTGATCACTCTCATTCTTCTCAACCTCGCCACATAGGATAACCCTCTCATCTCAGGAATTAATCTAGTGAACCTTCGCTGAACTGCCACCAAGGCAAGTATATCCTTCCTTAGATAAGGAGATCAAAACTGTACACAGTACTCCAGGTGACGTCTCAACAAAGCCCTGTACAATTGTAGTAAGACTTCCTTACTTTTGTACTCCAACCCCCTTGCAAGAAAGGCCAACATTCCATTTGCTTTCCAAATTGCTTGCTGCACCTGCTTACTAACCTTTTGTGTTTCTTGTAAGTGGACACCCAAGTGTCTCTGATCAGCAACATTTAATAGTTTCTCACCATTTAAAAAATATTCTGTTTTTCTATTCTTCCTACCAAAGTGAATGACCTCACATTTCCCCCCATTAGACTCCATCTGCTACCTTCTTGCCCACTCACTTAACCTGTCTATAACCTTTTGCAGACTCTCTGTCCTCCTCACAGCTTACTTTCCCACCTAGCTTTGTATCATCAGCAAACTTGGATACATTACACTCGGTCCCTTCATCTGAGTCATTAATGTAGATTGTAAATAGCTGATGCCCAAGCACCGATCCTTGCGGTACCCTAATAGTTACAGCCTGCCAGCCTGAAAGCCTGACAGAATATATTTGGTTAGAGTTAAGAAACAAAAGAGGTGCCATTACACTACTGGGGGTATTCTATAGGTCACCAACTAGTGGGGAGGAGATAGAGGAGCAAATTTGCAGGGAAATTACAGAGAGGTGCAAAAGCCAGAGTTGTGATAACAGGGGACTTCAACTATCCTAATATAGAGTGGGCTAGTGATAGTATAAGGGGCAAAGAGGGGGAGGAATTTTTGAAGGGTGTTCAGGAGAACTTTCTTGACCAGTACGTTTCCAGCCCAACGAGGAAGGAGGCATTGTTGGACTTGGTTCTGGAAAATGAGGCGGGCCAAGTGGAGCAAGTGTCAGTGGGGGAACATTTAGGGAATAGCGATCATAGTATTATAAGGTTTAGAATAGCTATAAAAAAGGACATGGACCACTCTAAAATAAAAATACTCAACTGGAGAAGTGTCAATTTCAGTGGGATGAAAACAGATCTGGCCCGGGTAAATTGGAATCAAAGATTGGCAGGCAAAACAGTAATTGAACAATGGGTGGCCTTTAAAGAGAAGATGGTTCAGGTACAATCTAGGTACATTCCTACACGGCAGAAAGGTAGAGCAACTAAAGCTAGAGCTCCCTGGATGACGAAAGAGATAGAGAGTAAAATGAAGCAGAAAAAAGGGGCGTATGACAGATGTCAGGTTGATAACACAAGTGAGAACCAGGCTGAATATAGAAAATTCAGAGGGGAAGTGAAAAAGGAAATAAGAGCGGCAAAGAGAGAATATGAGAATAGACTGGCGGCCAACATAAAAAAGGGAATCTAAAAGTCTTCTATAGGTATATAAACAATAAATAGGTAGTAAGAGGAGGGATGAGGCTGATCAGGGACCAAAAAGGGGATCTACTCATGGAGGCAGAGGGCATGGCCGAGGTACTAAATGAGTACTTTGCTTCTGTCTTTACCAAGGAAGAAGATGCTGCCAGAGTCTCAGTAAAGGAAGATGTAGTTGAGATACTGGATGGGATAAAAATTGATAAAGGAGGTACTAGAAAGGCTAGCTGTTCTTAAAGTAAACAAGTCACCCGGTCCGGAGGGATGCATCCTAGATTGCTGAGGGAAGTGAGGATGGAAATTGCGGCGGCACTGGCCATAATCTTCCAAACATCCTTGGATACGGGGGTGGTGCCAGAGAACTGAAGAATTGCAAATGTTATATGCTTGTTCAAAAAAAAGTGTAAGGATAATCCCAGCAGCTGCAGGCCAGTCAGTTTAACCTCGGTGGTGGGGAAACTTTTAGAAACAGGGAAACTTTTAGAAACAGTAATCCGGGACAGAATTAGCAGTCTCTTGGACAAGTGTGGATTGATTAGGGAAAGCCAGCATGGATTTGTTAAAGGCAAATCGTGTTGAACTAACTTGATAGAGTTTTTTGACGAGGTAACAGAGGGGGTCGATGAGGGCAATGCGGTTGATGTGATGTATGTAAACTTTCAAAAGGCGTTTGATAAAGTGCTGCATAATAGGCTTGGCATCAAGATTGAAACCCATGGAATAAAGGGGGGGCAGTAGCAGCATGGATACAAAATTGGCTGAGTAACAGGCAGCAGAGTAGTGGTGAAACGTTATTTTTCAGACTGGAGGGAGGTGTACAGTGGTTTTTCCCCAGGGGTCGGTACTGGGACCGCTGCTTTTCCTGATGTATATTAATGACTTGGACTTCGGTGTACAGAGCACAATTTCAAAATTTGCAGATGACAAAACTTGGAAGGGTAGTGAACAGTGAGGAGGATAGTGAGACTTCAAGAGAATATAGACAGGCTGGTGGAATGGGCGGACATGAGGCAGATGAAATTTAACGCAGAAATATGCAAAGTGATACATTTCGGTAGAAAGAACAAGGAGAGGCATTATAAACTAGAGGGCACAATTCTAAAAGGAGTACAGGAACAGAGAGATCTGGGGGTATATGTGCACAAATCGTTGGAAGTGGCAGGGCAGGTTGAGAAAGCAGTTAAATGGAGGCTTTATAAATAGAGGCATATAGAGTACAAAAGCAAGTCATGATGAACCTTTATAAAACACTGGTTCGACCACAACTGGAGTATTGTGTCCAGTTCTGGGCACCACACTTTAGGAACGATGTGAAGGCCTTAGAGAGGGTGCAGAAAAGATTTACTAGAATGATTCCAGGGATGAGAGACTTTAAATTATGTGGATAGACTAGAGAAGCTGGGGCTGTTCTTCTTGGAACAAAAAAAATTGAGGCGATTTGATAGAAGTATTTAAAATCATGAAGGGTCAAGAACCAAAGAACATGGAATTTAAGGTGATTGGCGAAAGAGCCAAAGGTGACATGATGAAAAGCCTTTTTACGCAGTTAGTTAGGATCTGGAATGCACTGCCCGAGGGGGTGGTGGAGGCAGATTCAATCGTGGCTTTCAAAAGTGAACTGGATAGGTAATCGAAAGGAAAAAATGTGCAGGGCTACGGGGATAGGGCAGGGGAGTGGGACTAGCTGGATTGCTCTTGCACAGAGCTGGCATGGGTTTGATGGGTTGAATGGCCTCCTTCCGTGCTGTAACCTTTCGATGATTCTATTCTATGATTAAGCAGTAAAAGCTGCATTATAATGCTGGGTTTTCTTCAGAGTGAATTCATCCACGTGAACTCCAAACAAAGAACTTGGTAGTGTAAATAGAGTAATGACAAGTCTACCAAATCTCATTTAGCTGGAATCTCACACTTTATGGGCTTGGAAACCCTGGATTTGGAGGCTTTTTTGCACTCCCTCACTGAACAGAAAGAAAATGCTATGAAGGCAGGGAGAACCCAGCATTAATAGCAGTAGTGGAAGTGCTCTCAAAAACGATAGGCCTATGCTTTTAGATTACAACCAAAATTATTTCTGGCCAAGTTGAAAGAAGATTAAAAGGACAACACAGGTCAATTTGTTTAAGTAGGGATAAACAGAGTAAGACTGGAGATAAACAAAAAGGTTTTAAATCACAAGAAATCCTATTGGCAGGAGGGTTGGGTTAATTTTAAAACAGACAAATGTAGGTTAAAAAGGCAACAGATACAGTGAATGCAAGGTTGCAGAGAAAGCCGGAATTAGTGGACAAAAACAGCACAATTGTTAGTCACTTCACTTCTGTCTCTACTCACGAAGAGGGGGAAAAATTAACCAAATCAGATTTTTAAGAAAAACAGAGGGAGAACAAGACAATAGGCAATTAACAATGGCTATGATTATAAGATACTTTAACAACCTATTAACCAGTGTCTGGCCCAGAGAACTAAACCAATGAGTCTTATGGAGGTGGGACTAAAACTGGTTCATCATTAATTGATTAATTTGTTAATTCAGGAGAGACTCCTAAGGATTGAAAATTGGCCAAGAGAATGCCATTACTTAAAAGGGGTCAAGCGGCATACCTGGAAACTACAAACCGGTATGTTTAACATTTATTATAGGAAAGTCTTTAAAGTGGTTTAGAGAAATCTAGTGGGCAAATACTTGGAAAAACTGGTTCATGGGAGTCAACTTGGATTCAGAACACTCAAGAGTCAGGAGGCTTTATAAGAACAGAATGTTATGCCAAATGCTATCAGCACTGATTTATCACCAATGAGTCAGCTCCAAGATCACGCCAAGAAATTCTGTACTGCTAAACAAGTTGCCATGCTTTAAAAGATCAAATTGTAAATTGTCATCTTAAAATTGCAACTATAATGTAAACTTCAAAGCCTCAAGAGAATGATTATTGAAAGAGATCACTTTATACAAATAACTTACTCTCTAGTTCTTCTTTCTCGAAGTTTGTATTGACAATTGTACTTGTTTTACCCAAATCCACGATAGCTTCATCGTCGTGTCGCTAAAAAAAAAATTAGTACTCTGTCAGAGGTCAATATTTACTACAAATCTAATAATTTCAGAGAGTAAGTACATTGTTTGATGACTTGAGACATATGCATTATTGCATTAAGTACTATATATTTCTTTACTGCAGGGGTGTCCAAACTGCAGCTCCCAAGCCATGGGCATCAGGTATTCGAAGTCCAGGGAACTGTCCTACTTGCACTCCTATTTGTTATTCGCGGGCTTATTTTGTTTGAATTTTGAGAGTCTGGACATTTGGAAAGGGTGGTTGTTAGCACTAAATGGATAAATCCAAAAATCAGAACATCCAAGAACCATTAGTATGGGCAATTTAAGATGTATGTAAATTAATTTGAACACTGGTTTAAAAACTGTGGCCAAAGCTCCATGGTAGCTCCAAACAGCCTACAAATCCAAAAAAATGGTCACCCAAGATTAGTTCTTTAGTTTGAAGGGTACATGGGTAGTCTACGTTTTGCAAAGAAGTGTTTTCTTTTGCACCTACATTCCTTAAAATTATCTGTAAATATTCTACACATTTACTCCAAAATCAAGATGAAACAAAAATTGGCAAGCTTAAGAACAGAGTACTCAATAATAGAAAAGCCATGTTTAGCACATCAATCCACAAAGTCTATACAAAAATATCAGGACAAAAATTAACTTAAAATCAAAACATTCCAATGTAGGTTTTTTTTTAAAAAAAAGAGGGGGCAGCACAGAATTCAGCTGTATCTGGGAAAAAACATTCTGCTATACACTACTGATAAACTTGGTTCGTGAATGAGTTTTACTGCTCTAACAAAACTTGCATATTAAACAATGAAAAGATGATTGCTGTTGGACAAAGCAGTTATTAGTCACTTTTTACAAATCAAAATTCAAATGTATTGAATGGCGTGAAGTTCCTGTACTGATGTAGATACGGACTAAAGTCACCACAAAATGTTAGACTGGAAGGGACACGCCCTAAGTACACTTAACGGTGTGGTAAGTCATAGCAGCATCTCTGGCACTGAAAATTAACTTTTACAAGTGTGGTGTCTCATTCCTTTAGCTTTTAATTATTGCTGGAGATTTAAAAAAGGTTGAAAGAAAAGGTTAAAAAAAATTCTCTCTCCTTTATGTCTCCTTCTTAATCCAATCTTTTTTCCCTCTTTATTTTGCTTTCTGTACCTGATTTGACATTGAATTCACTATTCTAACTTTGACATCTTGCTTCAGACTCTATACTGCTCATTCATGATTCTTCAATCTGATTGGTTAAGGAGATGCACAGTTCCTTGCCCTATTCACACAGGTCCCAGATGCCCTGTAGAGGACATCTGGTTGTTTGGCTGATAGTAATTTGCCGTGCAAAATTCCAAAGTCTATAGGCAAGTGCAAGTCTAATGAACGGTGGGTGCCGTTCATTCGCCACTCAAAGCAAAATCTGGCCCAAAGTTGCCCAATTAATACGAGTGGTTGGTAAACATGCAATAGAAAAAGGGCTTTTTTTCAAATTAACTTTTGAGGGGAGTAACTTCTAATAATTTGGGATGTACATGCACTTACCCATAGACTTTCTCTGGAATTTTGCACGGCAAATTCCAATCAGCCAAACAACCAGATGTCCTCTACAGGGCATCTGGGACCTGTGTGAATAGGGCAAGGAACTGTGTATCTCCTTAACCAATCAGATTGAAGAATCATGAATGAGCAGTACAGAGTCTGAAGCAAGATGTCTAAGTTAGAATAGTGAATTCAATGTCAAATCAGGTACAGAAAGCAAAATAAAGAGGGGGAAAAAAAAGATTGGATTAAGGAGGAGACATAAAGGAGAGAAAGAAAAGGTTAAAAAAAATTCTTTTTCAACCTTTGTTAAATCTCCAGCAATAATTAAAAGCTGAAGGAATGAGACACCACACTTGTAAAAGTTAATTTTCAGTGCCAGAGATGCTGCTATGACTTACCACACCATTAAGTGTACTTAGACTGGAAGGGACAAGCCCTAACATTTTGTGGTGACTTTAGTCCGTATCTACATCAGTACAGGAACTTCACGCCATTCAATATATTTGAATGGTGAGTCGGCTGGCGAGACGCCATTTTCGTGCAGTTTACAGACGGGCAGCTCATCTCGGACAGCAACGTCCGGATTTTCGCGTTTTAATTGCGCATGTGCACTCACCAACTGTTGCTGTCTGATTTGCACATAATGGTGAGCATTGTTAGCCTCACCATTATTTTCACAGCAAAATCCAACCCAAAGTAGAGTAATGTGTTCACATCATAGAATGAATCATGCATTGTGTAGGTTGAATTTTTCAAATACACACAGCAATCAACCAGTGGATAGACTAAATACAGAGGACCTGAATGATATAATTAAATGAGATTATACAAGCTAGATTGATAGAAAATCTATTCCACTTCTAAACATTAAACATATCAAACAATTACAGTCCTGAGGGTAAAGGCACCATCTGGTGTCATACTAAAGGTGTACAGACTAGGAGGCCCCAAATTCAATCCTAGTCTGTGTTGAGTTAGCTGATTTCAGCCAGAACAGCAGTTGGGGTGATTCTATTATCCCAACTTGCTGCTCTGGGCAAAAGTATATATAAAAAATAAATCACCCAGGGTTCCAATTCCTGGTTGCTGAAAACTCCAGATGTGCAGACATCAGGTGAAAACAGGACTGGGCTCAGCTGCGATGTTTTCAAAGATTAAGCAGCCTGCCAACAAACTGTCCAGGCTCAAATAAATGAGGGCCATTTGAGTAACGTACCAAAGAGCTGTTTTATCCTTCAGGATATAAGGGGAAAAAAATGGCAGTGGGGGAGAAAAAGAGGCTTATCTCTAAATAAAAACTTTATAGTTGTAAACAAGCAGTTACCAGTTTAGTGAGACTAATGTACATAAATCTAAATTAAAATCACTCATAACAAAATGTCTGCAGCTAGAAAACATTTTAAAAGTGCAAAAATATTAATGTCACATATAACGCGGATATGGATAGACATTACAGATAAAGTCATCTCTTCTCCATTAGAGTCAAAAGAGTGAACTCACTGGATAATATTCTTAAACATATTCTCACCCCAGAGATAAGAAATCCCAGCATTCAAAATCAGTAATTATAAAGAACCATTCACAATACAATTTTAGCACTCTGCACAATATTCGAGACCCAAGTGGTCTTTGATTTAATAAGATGTCCCAAAATGCTTCACGGAGGCAAAAAAAAATCTAATTTGAAACTAAAAAATATTCCTCTCTTTGATTTAAGGTAGTGTCCACCCAAAAGAGTTTTATCTCAATTTGTTCACTTTACTAGAATCAAGAATCAACATTTAGGCCAGGTATGGGCAGAAGGTCCCTTGCTTGGAGGGCATAGTGAGCCAGGTGGGTTTTTCCAACTAAATATCAGCTTTCATGGTGCCAGCCCACAAATGATCAGATTTGTTGAATTTAATTTCACACCTTGCCATGGTGGGAATTGAACTCAACCTCTGGGTTGTTAGGCCAGTACCATAACCATTAGGCTAATGTACCCTTATCATACCCTATATCCATGTGAGGATAAATGGTTAGTGGATTGGGAAACTTTGATTGAACATGCAATAAAATCCAGCCCAAAGCAGAATTTTGCACATGGTATCTGTTTTGACTCATCATTGGTCAATTCCCACAGCACTTATCTATATGTATTTTAATGTCAAAGATATTCTCCACTCAGAGTGGTAGTTTCTCATTAAAGATTAAGCTATCTTGCTCTACCCATCACAATATCAAATAACTTACTTGTACCCCTGGCCTATGTATATCAAATGTTTATACTACAAGTTGACTTTAACAGCAGCTGGAATTGAAGCAGGAGCAAAAAGTTATGATTGCATGTCACTCCGCTTCCTTTGTACAAGGAATTGAAAAGCTTCCACAGCTACTTGAGAAAGCTACAGGAATGGCAATTTTTTTAAATTAAAAAGAGATAAAGATTTCAAAACAACTGTGTAAAAATCATTATGGTCTTTACTTGCAAGTTGCTTGGAAAGAGGAGTGGGAATGCCTCATCCCGTTGTAGTCATGTTTCTATGCTGCCTCTGCCTCCACTTGCACTTATACTACAGGTAAAGGCAGCTGCCATTACAGTAGTGAGTGAAAACCAACTTTGGTGGCACTCGAGGACTTTGAAAGATAGTACAATATAGCGTTTTATACTGCACATTTGCTGCACCACCAATGGGAAATGGCAACATAATTTGGGTATTAACTTCTTAAAAAGAAACAAATGTTTTAACACTTCAAAGAATATTTCAATATTAACATTTGAATAACTATACAAGTATAAACTATTAGCTGCACTGGCAATATGTAGCAACATCCTCTTCTGTTTATCAAATAGAGTTTAACTTAAACAAACCGTAAAACAATGCTAGGATCAAAGATCTGCTCTCAGCATAATTTAAATTACAGACTTTATACCTGAAGTGCCCAGTCAAATTTAAATAGGTAGATTCAAAATAAAAGTCTCTTTTGCCTTCAATCAGGCTCACACTCTCTGCATGGTTTTCTCCAGCAATGGATACTGCTTCTTCAGCCTCATGCAATGATGAGTGCAATTTGGGTTGACCTTCATTCTGATATGCCTGCCTCCTTAGCGCAAGCCTTCATCCATACCTAGTGTTCAACCATACAATTCTTTTATTCATAAAAGGCTGACAGGGATATAGTGAATCATCAGGAGCTTCTTCAGTATCACTTGTACAAAAATACTTGCCTTCAGATAAGTGTTTTGGTGTATTGGTAATGCCTCAGAGACAGGCAGAACATTAGCTTAGTTTAAGTAATTCCAGTCACTCAGACACATCCTCACCCAGTTGCTTTCGTGCATATCTCAGAAAACATCTACTAACTAATTAGCACAAGATCTACAATGCACCTCACCCTTGTCCTTTGAAGCATGCAAGACTACTTCCTTAACTTGAACCTTTTAAAAACTTCATCCTAGAGAAGCTCATAGAAAATCCTTCAAAACTTTGGAGCCAATATGTGAGCTCTAATCACTGCCAGTTTTTTCTTTGCATCTATATTTGGATGTTTCTTCAACTATGAGTGTTTTTTAAAAAAAAACTCTCCTTCAGGGAAACCAAAAATGGTTTGACCTCGATTGTCAAAGTCACTTAATTCAGTAAACATTCCATTCTGTTCACTTCTTCGCTGGTTTGGTCATTAGAGGGCAATTCTCCCCAGTGTACTGTCAGCTCTCTTTGCAGTCCACTGAGCTTCATCTTTCAGTTCCTGCATTCTTTTTATAAATCTTCAAAAGTGCTAGTAACTTCAGTTGAAGATTCTAAATTCTTTATTTATCTCAGTCAGCTTCCCATATAAATAGGACATTCTAAATTTTCCTCACATGCAACTTTCAATAAGCATCTTTTTTGTACAGACTTTTCACTTATTCAGCCATGACCTGGAATTTTCATTGGTGCACATACCATCAGACCCAGAATGCTAACTTAAACAGACTCAACACTGCCAGTTAAAAAAGCAAGGAGCAGACGTATTAGAAATTCAATTTAATTTTTCAGTTATATTTTAAAATGGTAATTTTGTGTCACATTGAATTTTTTGTGCTTTCTCGTAACATGACATCCTTGAGTACAGCCAGTATTTCAAGTGTCAGCTTCGCTCAGTGGATGCAAGGATTATAAAGCTCTACATAAAAATAGAAGTTCTTTCCTCTTACAAGCCATTTCCTTGAATGAGAACATAAAAGTATAAGAAATAGGAGGAGTGGGCCATACGGGTCCTCGAGCCTGCTCCACCATTCAATAAGATCATGGCTGATCTTCAACCTCAACTCCACTTTCCCGCCCTATCCCCATATCCCTTGATTCCTATAATGTCCAAAAATCTATCGATCACAGTCTTGAATATAGTCAACGACTGAGCATCCACAGCCCTCTGGGGCAGACAATTCCAAAGATTCACAACCCTCAGTGAAGAAATTTTTCCTCATCTTAGTCCTAAATGGCCGACCCCTTATCCTGAGACTATGACCCATAGTCCTAGACTCTTCAGTCAGGGGAAACAATGTCTCAGCATCTACCCTGTCAACCCCTCTCAATCATATATGTTTCAATGAGATCACCTCTCATTTTTCTAAATGCCAGAGAGTATAGGCCCATTCTACTCAATTTCTCATAGGACAACCCTCTCATCCCAGGAATCAATCTGTTGAACCTTTGTTGCACCACCTCTAAGGCAAGTATATCCTTCCTTAGGTAAGAGACCAAAACTGTAGACAGTACTCCAGGTGTGGTCCCACCAAAGCCCTGTTCAATTGCAGCAAGACTTCCATACTCTTGTACTCCAACCCCCTTGCAATAAAGGCCAACATATCATTTGCCTTCCTTATCGCTTGCTGTACCTGCATGTTAACTTTCTGTGTTTCGTGTACAAGGACACCCGAATCTCTCTAAACGCTTTGGTACGAAGAATAGAAAAACCAGCCATGATCTTATTGAATGGTGGAGCAGGCTCGAGGGCCCGTATGGCCCACTCCTCCTATTTCTTATACTTTTATGTTCTCATTCAAGGAAATGGCTTGTAAGAGGAAAGAATTTCTATTTTTATGTAGAGCTTTATAATCCTTGCATCCACTGAGCGAAGCTGACACTTGAAATACTGGCTGTACTCAAGGATGTCATGTTACGAGAAAGCACAAAAAATTCATTTAATTGTTTCTCACCATTTAAAAAATATTTTGTTTTTCTATCCTTCGTACCAAAGTGAATAACCTCACATTTCCCCACATTATACTCCATCTTCCACCTTCGTACCCACTCACTTAACCTGTCTATATCCCTTTACAGACTCTGTCCTCCTCACAGGTTACTTTCCCACCTAGCTTTGTATCAGCAGCAAACTTGGTCCCTTCATCTAAGTCATTAATATAGATTGTAAGTAGCTGAGGCCCCCACTAGCTCAGCCTGCCAAACTGAAAATGACTCATTTATTCCTACTCTCTGTTTTCTGTCCATTAACCAATCCTCTACCATGCTAATATATTACCCCTAACCCCATGAGCCCTTATCTTGTGTAACAACCTTAATGTTTCTTTTCTCTATGGCTTCACAAGACCAGGCCGATAATTCCGTATCTCCTGAGCTGTATATGAGGTTACATGCTTGAAGGGGAACAGCTAACCCAGACTCTTAATTTCCAGAATCCAACTGTTATTTCTTCCCAATCCCAGCAAAGGTGGTGGAATGCCCATATCTAATACAGTCAAATAGCCTCTAGGCATAGATAATGGCACTGGTGCGCAGGTTAATATTTTAACCAAGTGACTAAACAACAACAACTTGCATTTATATAGTGCTTTTAGTGTAGTAAAAAGTCCCAAGGCGCTTCATAGGAGTATTATCAAACAAAACCGAACCACACAAGGAAATATTAGGACAGGTGACCAAAACTTGGTCAAAGAGATGGGTTTTAAGGAGCATCTTAAAAAGGAGAGAGAGGTAGAGGGGTTTAGGGAGGGAATTCCAACACTTCGGGCCGAGGCGGCTGAAGGCATGGCCACCTATGGTGGAGCGATTAAAATCAGGGATGTGCAAGAGGCCAGAATTGGAGGGGCGGAGAGATTTTGGTGGGTTGTAGGGCTAGAGGAGATCACAGAGCCAGGGAGGGGCAAGGCCATACAGGGATTTGAAAACAAGGATGAGAGTTTTATAATCGAGGCGTTGCCGGATCGGGAGCCAATGCAAGTCAGCATTCCAATGCCGGCTAAGCAAAAAGCATATTAAACCTACCCCAGACATGTGATTTCCCTGGAGCAGAAACTTTGAGTATACGGTTCAGGAGATGCAGTTATCGGCCTGGTCCAGTGAAGACATACAGAAAAGAAACACCAAAACAAGAGAAAAATACTGCAGATGCTGGAAATCTGAAATAAAAACTGAAAATGGTTGAAATACTTAGGTCAGGCAGCATCTGGAAAGAGAAAGAGTTAACGTTTCAGGTTGATTAACTTTCAGTTCTGATGAAAGGTTGAGATTTAACAGGCAAGCAGAGAGCCAGGGAAAAGTGGGGGGGGGAAGGGGTGCAGGGTAAGAGAACAAAAGGGAAGTTCTGTGATAGGGTGGAGGGCAGGAGTGATTAAATGACAAAAGGGATTATGGTGCAAGACAAAAGGAGGGTGGTAATGTAACAAGTAAAGAATCAAAAGATGGGTCTAGAGGAGCTATCCAAAAAAATTGAAGCCATGGTTATGACCTGAAGTTATTGAAATCAACGTAGAGTCCAGAAGGTTGTAAAGTGCAAGAAACACAGTAGGCCAGAGTTATGAAATCTTGCCTGCCATAGGCTATCAATCATCAATTCAGAGCAAAGAACCAACAGGTTTGATCAATTCTGAGGAGTTTGGGAAAAAGACCATGAGGTTCTTCAGGAGCCGAGACTCTTAAGATTTCAGTAGTGTTGTTATTAAGGCATTATAAATGAAGGGCTTTAATGTGAAGTCATCGATATTCACTAAAAGGGTTTATGCAATGAGACATTGAGACAATGTTATCGGCATCAACTCTTGCCTGAGTCAGGAGGTTGTGGGTTCAAGACCCTCTCCAGGACTTGAGCACATAATCCAGGCTGACACTTCAGTGCAGTCCTGAGGGATTGCTGCATTTTGGAAGGTTCCGTCTTTTGGATGAAATTAAACCGAGGCCCCGTTTACCTGCTTAGGTTGACGTAAAAGATCCCATAACACGATTCGAAGAGCGGCAGAGGAATTCTTCCAGTGTCCTTGCCAACATTTATCCTTCACCAGCCCCACCAAAAACATATTATCGGGTCATTTATCTTGCCATTTGGGGAACCTCAGTGTGTGCAAACTGGTTGCTGCGTTTGCCTACAAATCAGTGATTACACTTCAAAAGTAATTAATTGACTGAAGCACTTCAGGAAATCCCAAGATGAAAAGCACTACATATATGCAAGTTCTTTTCCTTTCTTTTAACCAAATGGATGCCAATTCAGTCAACACAAAAGATCACTCAAATTTTTACCACAAGGTAATACTGGAGTTCGCAAAAAAAGGTCCAGTTTGGTGCTTTGGATCTAGTGTAGAAGAGGATTCTTGGTCCCAACAGCCGACAGGTGACCAATATTGCTCTAAAGGGGACAATATCACATCCGAAGGAGGAGCTGAAAATCTGTTAATGGCACCACCTGGCAGCCATGCAACTGAAGTCCTACACTTTTGCAAAATAAGAATGGTCTCGGCCTTGCTACAGATATCAAACTCCAGGAAGAGTAGATGCTGTTGTCATGCTCAGAATACATGCTTAAATTTTGGCCAAATTAAATTTGTGTCTTCCTGCTACAAGTTATGCATATTCCAGATGCAGAGCTTCCCAAGAATGCGTGGCACACAGAGTTTCCTTCAAAGGATCCTTTGCACAAACATAGATTTCTGTGCCTTTAGGTCCAAGTTTTTTTCTGGGGTTGGAGGGGGGAAAGCAGAAAATCAGCCAGTGATCTACCCCAATCACTATCAAGTAACCCCCAGATAGTGCATGTGAGCGCCAGATCAGCCTGATAAACACCATTCTGGTTCACAAAAGAACAGCAATCGGAACAAGGTATCGAAGGGCTTCCGGCATCCTTGGAACCATATCTAAGCATAACTCACCCGATCTGAAAGGGATGCATCCTAGGTTGCTGAGGGAAGTAAGGGTGGAAATTACAGAGGTACTGGCCATAATCTTCCAAACATCCTTAGATACAGGGGTGGTGCCAGAGGACTGGAGAATTGCAAATGTTACACCCTTGTTCAAAAAAGGATGCAAGGATAAACCCAGCAACTATAGGCCAGTCAGTTTAACCTCAGTGGTGGGGAAACTTTTAGAAATCATAATCCGGGACAGAATTAAGTCACTTGGACAAGTGTGGATTGATATGGGAAAGCCAGCACGGATTTGTTAAAGGCAAATCGTGTTTAACTAACCGGATAGAGTTTTTTGATGAGGTAACAGAGGGTAGATGATGGCAATGCAGGTGATGTGGTGTATATGGACTGTCAAAACATGTTTGATAAAGTGCCGCACAGTAGGTTTATCACCAAGATTGCGGCCCATGGAATAAAGGGGGCAGTAGCAACATGGATACAGAATTTGCTACGGGACAGGAAACGGAGTAAAGGTGAACGGTTGTTTTTCAGACTGGAGGGAGGTGTACAGTGGTATTCGCCAGGGGTCAGTGCTGGGACCACTGCTTTTCTTGATATATATTAATGATTTGGACTTGGGTGTGTAGGGCACAATTTCAAAATTTGCTGACGACACAAAACTTGGAAAGGTAGTGAACAGTGAGGAGGATAGTGATAGACTTGAAGAGGGTATAGACAGGCTGGTGGCAAGGGTGGATACGTGACAGATGAAATTTACCGTAGAAAAATGCGAAGTGATACATTTCGGTAGGAAGAACGAGGAGAGGCAATGTAAACTAGAGGGCACAACTCTAGAAGGGGTACAGGAACAGAGAGATCTGGGGTATATGTGCACAAATTGTTGAAGGTGGTAGGACAGGTTGAGAAAGTGGTTAAAAAAGCATACGGGATCCTGGGCTTTATAAATAGAGGCATAGAATACAAAAGTATGGAAATATGATAAACCTTTATAAAACACTGGTTCGGCCACAACTGGAGCAGTGTGTCCAGTTCTGGCCACCGTACTTTAGGAAAGATGTGAAGGCCTTAGATAGGGTGCAGAAGAGATTTACTACAATGATTCCAGGGATGAGGGGCTTTAGTTACGTGGATAGACTGGAGAAGCTGGGGTTGTTCTCCTTGGAACAGAGACGGTTGCGAGGAGATTGGATAGAGGTATTCAAAATCATGAAGGGTCTAGACAGAGTAAATAGAGAGAAACTGTTCCCACTGGCGGAGGGTCAAGGGCCAGAGGACATAGATTTAAGGTGATTGGCAAAAGAACCAAAGGTGATTAAAAAAAAAGTTTTTCTTCATTACACAGCGAGTGGTTAGGATCTGGAATGCACTGCCCGAGGGGGCGGTGGAGGCAGATTCAATCATGGCCTTCAAAAGGGAACTGGATAAGTGCTTGAAAGGAAAAAAATTTGCAGGGCTATGTGGAAGGGGATTAGCTGGATTGCTCTTGCATAAAGCCGGCGCGGACTCGATGGGATGAATAGCCTCCTTCCGTGCTCTAACCTTTCTATGATTCTAACTGTTGAATTTATGTAGTTGTGAAGAGGAAAGTAATCTGATGCAATGAGCTCAAACTCTTAAAGATTTGACTGCTCAAAAGGAAATCTTGCTTGTCCAATTTAGCAATTGATGAAATCGTCCTGGTGTGTGAAGGACTAATGAACAACAATCAACCATCACCAATACACTAGTCATATTTGTTAATTTTACACTGTTAGTTGATTAAAAATGCAAATTTTAAAAGTTAACCAAAGCAAATTTAGCCCAGGCAACCGTGGAATAAATTTCCTTGCATTTGTCTAACTGTGCCCTAACCTACACTCTATAATGCAACGGACTTGTCTCTTACAACGAGAATGATGGTTTCATAGTACTTCGGCATTGTGTATTTCAATTTCTGTTTGAAGATGCAAAATATTAAAATAAGCAAAACCCACCACAAATATGACAGTGACTGTTGTATGCTGGCTTTGACCTAGCCAATGACATTAAATAATTTTGTCAGCAGTATAAGCACAGCTGTTCCACTATATATTATTTGAAGTTGCGAAATTAAAATTAGAGCTAGGCCATTCAGGGGTGATGTCAGGAAGTACTTCTTCACACAAAGGGTAGTGAAAATCTGGAACACTCATTCCCCCACCCCCCCCACCACCCCAAAAAACTTAAGGCTAGGTGAATTGAAATTTTTAAAAGAGAGATTGATAGATTTTTGTAAGGCAAGGGTATCAAGGGTTACGGAACCAAGGTGGGTCGCTGGAGTTAGGATACAGAACAGCCATGGTCTAACTGAATGGCGGAACAGGCTTGAGAGGTTGAATGGCCTACTCCGGTTCCTATGTTCCTGGCAGTTTGCTTTTCTGATAAAAGTTAGTAAACAATGGGGTTGAAATTCTGACCATTTTCTGCTTATAGGTAGCTCTAATTGTTAGCATTAGAGACAAGATCAATTATAGCACAAAGAGTTGTCTGACCTAATGTTACAGTATCTGGCTAATGTAGTATAAAAAAGATGAACTACTGAAAGTCATTTTTTAAATTAACCTGAAACTTTTAATAATCAATTGCAAGGATATTTAATATGTCAGCTTCCATTTACTTTTTTTTGAAAAAGTTAAGTAATTTGCTCAAACGGAGTAGGATTTCTCAGTTTTCCAATATGGTTTTTATCTCTTAAAGGAATACAAGTATAGGACGCCAAAATTATCCTAAATACACATTCACCTGAAATGTATTTAAGAAAAGCAATTTTGGCCAACTTGGAAAATATCCTTATGGCCTCAAAAGTAAATAAGCCCTTGGTCTGCAAGAGTTACTAAGGCTTGTCTGAGGAGGACAGGCTTAGCACTGAATCTGGTTGGACATACCCTTCAGACTTCAATGGGATAGTCCTCAGACTTTGCCAGTGCTCAAGAGTTTTCGAGTGCAGCCTCAACCTGATCCCAAAATGCCTATCACTTAAGAAGGGCAGCTCTACCAATGCCTTCAGGAAATCAGTGAGAAAACCTAAAATCCTCAGCCAGGCAAAGCAGTAAAGAGAACATCGCCCTGGGCAGAAAACCAAGCTGCCGCATCAAAAGCCTCAATGGACGACTTGAGGCAATTTTGTAGCCTGGTCATACTCAATTTTTGGCGAAGGCATGGATATGGAAGGCAGCCGAGTCAGTCAGTTAACTTATGTGGACTGTCTGCATACAAACTTTATGCAATATGTCCAATAGGAGGCCATATTCGTTTATATAGTGTGCAAAGTTTACTTATTGC
Organism: Heptranchias perlo; assembly: GCF_035084215.1. NCBI lineage: Eukaryota > Metazoa > Chordata > Chondrichthyes > Hexanchiformes > Hexanchidae > Heptranchias > Heptranchias perlo. The sequence continues at coordinate 72,637,751 of NC_090326.1, read as the reverse complement.
ATCTAAACATGGTCACACAAGAGATGCGCAGCCTATCAAAATTCCAGACTTGCTCCAGCTCATGTCCTGTAAAGAGGTTATCATTTAGGAAATTCTGATGGATTCTTACCATTTTCACCCAAAGATCCCAGGTTCAAATGCAAGAACTGTAACCAGTAGAAAGGGGTGGGGGACGAAAGAAAGCAAGCCAGCCAGCTAGAAAATGCTGTGAAGGTATCCACAAGGTATTCAGAGGGAACACACATCGAATCATAGAATCTTACAGCAAAGGAGGAGGCCATCGGCCCATCGTGCCTGTGCTGGTTTTTTGGAAGAGCTATCCAATTAATCCCACTGCCCTGCTCTTTCCCAGTGAACCTGCAATTCTTTTCTTTTTCAAATATTTATTCAATTCCCTTTTTGAAGTTACTATTGAATCTGCTTCCACCACCCTTACAGGTAGTGCATTCCATATCATAACAAATCAATGCATTAAAAAAATTCTCATCGCCCCCCCACTGGATTTTTTGCCATATCTTTAATTTGTGACCTCTGGTTATCAATCCTCCTGCCAGTGGAAATAGTTCCTCCGTGTCTCAGTTTTGCAGCTCACAGCTCCACACTCTGTACTTCAGAGAGATTGTTATGTTCCAAACCGATGTACTTCCCAAATCACCATTGAATCATAGATGGAAGGAGAAGGAGAAAAAGGAAGAAAAGCTGACCAGATGGAAATCTACTCGAATTTACAACAGGGAGTCCACTGAGCAGACCAGCAGCAAGGGTGGAAGAGTGCCAACTCAGAAGTTTGGACAGCAATAGGAGAAAAAGAGGACTGTGGGAGCCATCCGAGGAACATCTAACCAGATACTATCTTTTACAATGCTCTACTACTTGTGCGTCTCATAGCTATAAGGGTCTCTAGAAAACTGAAGTAAAAATTTCGAACTGTGCTAATGAACCTGTACTGTTTGGCAATGTAAATGAGCATCACAACTTGTTTTCATTGTTATGCCACTGTTTTGAATTTTAATGTTTTCAATTGTACGATTATAGTTGACGCATTGTAACCATCCTAATTGTCTCCAAAGCACCAAATCTTTTCATTTCATACCTGTCGAAAGGGCAAATATAAAATACTGGATAGGGGCAGTTAGTGGTATCCATGGTGATAGGCAAAGCAACCCCCTCGTCTCCCCATGCCCCCCCCAAGGAATTTTTCCAACTGTGAGGTCTTGCAAGTTTACCACTGCAAGAGGAGTTGTAATGGCTGATCCTGAGAGAAAGGTAGTTCATCTCAAAATTAACACCTGTGGTGTGAAAGGCCTTTTGGCGGAGAGGCCCTGTAATAGCTACTCATCTTTAGTTTACTCAGTTCATCTGTACTCGCACACATGGCAGTCAGGCAGAAATCTGTGGGTGCATCTATGTAAAAGATCTGTGCTCACTTTCAAGATTTTATAAAAAGGTCTCAGATTCTAGAGTTTTGTTTTCAAGTCGAGAAATAAGTGGTGCATAAATCTAAAATTGTTGTGCTATATTCATTTTGCTTCTGTGTACTCTTAATTTTTGTAAATATATTTAATATGTAGTTTGCCTCAACAAAATAAGTCTAATAGGATAGTGTTTTTTTTCCACTCTTCAAAAGAAAACAGAGGGATTTGGTGTGGAGCCCACAGTCAAAACCCAGCAGTAAAAAGATAACCATCAATGCAACATGCAAACCCACAGAAGGCTACAAGTTTTGGTTTGTATGAGGTACGGATCTGCTTATGGAAGCTGCTTTTTGCTGTGATCACGAATGGAGAAGAACTTGAATTGTAACTCCGATTCCCAGTTATGCAATAAATGTATCTAATAAAAATATACGCCTCTTACAGACCTTATTTATAAAGAGCCAATCCCTAAAGCTTCCTCCAACTAGAAACACATTTTGAAACCAATATTTCTATTGCTAAATAGAGGAAATATGCAACTACGTCACAAGGCCACATACTAAAGCTGTCAATTTGAACCCTCACGATATTAGATAATCCAATGCAACTTTACAACCAGCAATTTTTTTATATATTCATTTAATTTCCACTGCACCATGCAAACAAGATACATGCCGGAGTTTTAAATAACAGAAGTCAACAGCAGCTTCTCAGCTTTCTGAAAATAGTAGGACAAGTATGAGGAACACTTCGTCATTTCAGAAATCCACTTTAGCGCAACCTTGTAGAGCCTAAAGGAAAGCAGAAAATTTCAAATGAAATCCAGCTTTTGCAGGAAAATATTAGTGTACATCTTGTATTGCCATACTGAAGAGAAAGGAGTCATATTAGGACAAAAAGGTAAAACAAAAACTGAATGTTCATTAGCAGGAAGCAAGATAAAATTTTTTAATACATACAAGATTCTCTTCAGGACTGCAAATCTCCATGCTTGCTTTTAGAATCAAATTAGTGTTGTATCAGTGTCCAAAACAGCCAATTTACCTCCTGACAATGTGCACATTGCTTCAAATTGCCCTGCTTTAATCAACTGCACTGTAGCAACCTATTCTTTCCAACAACCAAACACTGTACATCATGAATATTTAATCTTTTAAGCCAATAACTGCCATAGGCTGGATCACAGAAGAGGGGATTTCAGCTGCAATACATACTTTTAATTCCATCTGAGTAGAATACCAAAAAAGGATATGGAACAAAACTTTGGTGCAGTGTTCTATCAAAATAAAAGCCTTAAGGCAGTTTTATCAAAACAAATCTCATACATTCAAAAGTAAAAGAGACATTGGGCTCGATTTTCGCACCCCCGAGCGGGTGCGCTCGTGGTGGTGGGGGGGGGGGGGGGGGCTGCGAAAAATCGGGGATTCCCGGGGGCGAGTCCTGAGCCTGGCTCCAACCCACCCACTTGCAGGTTCCCCAGTGACACGCTGACATGCGCACGCAGCCCCCGCATTTGGGACTCCCGCCGGCAATTAAAGGCGGCGGGGTGCCACTTGAAGTAATTATTTAGGTATTTCAGGTTGTTTAGAGACCTGATTAACATGATATTTTAGGAGGGGTGGGGTTTTGCAAACAACTGGGATTGTTTCCCGTACTGGGGGAAACATTCCCCGTTCAAATGGATGTGTTGCAGCCATCAGCCTGTGGCAGCTGCAAAGGTCCAATTGACAGGTGGGGGGGGTGGGGGGAGACCCTCACTCATTGCAGGAGGCCACTCTGTCACTTTGGACAAAGTTTGGCCTCTACCACCCTCCTCCTAACAATAAAATTCACAAACTTGCACACTTACCCCGGTGTCCAGAGACATGTACCTACCTTCCGGACCCCCTCAAATGTACATCTTCCGGATGGGGGCCGCCGTAGCTGCAGTCATGACCTCCTTGGAGGAAGAGCAGCATCACCAGCCTCGCCAGCCACTTCTGACACGTGGAACCCCACAACAGTGCTGTGACACATCCACTTGCACAGCAGGAGGGCGGGCAACGGCAAAGAGAGATGCGTCGCAGAAGGCACTACCCTCACCACAGGGTCTACAGACCGAGGCTCAGCTTCCTGAACCTCTCTGAGCAGCAGTGCACACAGAGGCTCAGAGTCACTCGACATGTAGTCATGGACATCTGCAGTCTCCTTCATGCCGAGCTGCTCCCGGTTGGCCCAAGCACCATCTTCTTACCTGTTGCTGTCAAAGTCACCACTGCCCTCAACAACTTCTCCTCCGCATCCTTCCAGGGTGCCACAGGGGACATCGCCGACGTCTCTCAGTCGTCTGCACAAAAAAGCCCTGCAAATACACCTACACCCACTCTGCAGTGACACAATGGGTGTCATCAGTTGTGGGTCCTCAGTGATCCTCAGGAAAGGGCATTATTACACAAACCAGACAAGATTCACAAAGACGTGGCTGTAGTGGTGACAATATAATATGTTATGTGAGTTGATCAGAAATTAAATATAGGTAAAAACCATGACAAACCCTCAAACACTCTTGTGCATCCCCTTCATGCTCACGACACATTTGCCTTACGCTTCCTACTGCACATATGTGATGCATGCCCTGTGGCTGCAGCACAGGTAGTGGCAGGTTGAATGAGGCTGACCATGAAAGAGATGCATGAGAGGGTGAGTATGAGATAGAGCCATGAGATTGTACAAGGATTGGGTTGAGTGGTAGTGGTGGGATGAGTACTGGCGAGGTGGGTAAGTGCAGGTAAGTTGAGGATGAGCTTTGAGTGGGTGTGAGGAGTGATGTGATGGAGTAGTGTTGGCAGTGCAGAAGGAGATGTGGGGTGGGGGCGGTGATGTGGCAGACGGAGTGTAGGGGAATGACCAAGTGTACTCACTTCGGCTGACCTACCTAGGTCATTGCAGCACCTCCTGCACTGTATGCAGGTGCGCGATATGTTGGTGGTGCAGGTGACCTCCTCTGCCACCTTGAGCCAGGCCTTCTTGGTGGCAGAGGCAGGCCGCTTCCTCCCGCTGGGCTGCCTTCCCTCTGGGCTGATCCATGCTGTAATTTTTCTTATTTCCTGCAGCAGTCAGTGGAGGAGTGCCCCTTCAAATAGGGCTCCTCCAGCTGACAGCCTATGCTGCGCATGCGCAGTCCGCCCGCTGCACAGCTTTCCAGCGCGAAACCCGGAAGCACAGGTAAGTGGCTCCAATTAGCCTGCAATTCCGTGCAGAGCACCCCAATTTCACTGGGCGCCTTACCCAAGCGCCCAGTCGACCCCCCGCTGCGAACCCGCCGCCCTCCTAATATCGGGCCCATTATCTTTTTATATATTTTAAAAACCAGTGGGATAAAAATGACTGAATTGCATTGTTACACAGATTTAATAACTTCAGTTTAAAAAAAAATCAATGGTCAACAGCTCAAACTTTAACTGAAATATTTTGATTGTGCTGGCAAACATTTTGTGTAGTGTTTTTATTTACAGTACAGTTTTAACTTAGGGGGAAAAGACTTAGGGGGAAATGTTCAATCAATTGAGCTTCTTTTCACACAACTCTCAACAGCAGCAGGTGCCTTGGAAACCTGGATTGAGAGACTCCCATAACCAGCCTATTTTACCACCTCTTGTTTTTGCGCACAAGTTTCTGCTGAAGACCACTATTTTGAGTTTTGGTTGCAAGGTTTGTTGGGATTTTACCTAGTATTACAAGTTAGTTATCTATTGGCACACATGGAACCGTTGGCTGAGCATTCTTCTCATTTATGACTGGCATTCACGCCAGACAAGTGCCAGGCAATGACCATCTCCAACAAGCTCGAGTCTAACCACCTCCCCTTGACATTCAACGGCATTACCAGCGCCGTATCCCCCAGCATCAACATCCAGGGGGTTCACCATAGACTAGAAACTTAACTGGACCAGCCACATAAATTCTGTGGCTACAAGAGCAGGTCAGAGGCTGGGTATTCTGCAGCGAGTGACTCACCTCCTAACTCCCCAAAGCCTTTCCACCATCTACAAGGCACAAGTCAGGAGTGTGATGGAATACTCTCCACTTGCCTGGATGAGTGCAGCTCCAACAACACACAAGCTCGACACCATCCAGGACAAAGCAGCCCGCTTGATTGGCACCCCATCCACCACCCTAAACATTCACTCCCTTCACCACCGGCGTACTGTGGCTGCAGTGTGTACCATCCACAGGATGCACTGCAGCAACTCGCCAAGGCTTCTTCGACAACACCTCCCAAACCAGTGACCTCTACCACCTAGGAGGACAAGAGCAGCAGGCACATGGGAACACCACCACCTGCACGTTCCCCTCCAAGTCACACACCATCCCGACTTGGAAATATATCGCCGTTGCTGGGTCAAAATCCTGGAACTCCCTAACAGCACTGTGGGAGAAGCTTCACCACACGGACTGCAGCGGTTCAAGAAGGAGGCTCACCACCACCTTCTCAAGGGCAACTAGGGATGGGCAATAAATGCTGGCCTCGCCAGCGACGCCCACATTCCATGAATGAATAAAAAAAACTACAGTTACTGGCCCTCAATTTAGCTGGTGCTGCAATTTTTCACTTTCAAATACGAGAAAAACTTCTGAGCTTCTCCAATACAGGGGCAACAACAGTTGGACCTTTACCAAGGACTTATCTGCGAATTAGGGTTATAGCCCAAATTAAGTCAATTTTTGAATGTCAGGAGCCTTAACTCACAAAACAAGTCTAATAAAGGTTCTGATCGAAGAGCATACAGACATAGCATTCTTGCAGGAGATCCAGCTGGGCAAAAAGCATGGCTCTATTTTGCCTGGGTTAGTGGAATGGCATTGAAGAAAAGCCCAATGCCACTGGAACAGCAACCTCTACAAGTTACCCCCCACGCCCCAAGAAAAGGGAACCACAAAAACAGGACAAGTGACCCAGCAACTAAAATTATGTATATTCTGATTGTTAAGCTTCCTAGAAACTGGTTTTCTCCCTTTTCACATCCCATTCATCAAAGGAAAAGAAAGGGTAACAATTTTGCTTTACTGTTCTTGTGCCTATGTGCATAGTGAAAAAGGGCACTGCATTGATTTCTATTCTCTTGACATTATTGCAGATCTTTATCTCATTCCCTCCCAAAAATGCATTCTAACGCTATGGTTTTCAAACTTGGGTCCACAGGCCCGCAAAAGGTTTTTCATGGTCATAATGTGAAATCTACATTTCTGGCATGCACTTATAATTCAGACACTGGCACAACACTTCTGTTGTCAATACTTAAAGCTTTCTACACTGTTTACCTTTGGGTTACTGAAACCATTTTTGGAAGTTTAAAATTGAGGGGTCCATCACCATAACTTTTTTTTAAAAATCATTGCTCTAATGTTTCTTAATCCCATGTCTGCAGATGATGTTGCCAAGCGGCAGCATGTAGATAAGGTCTTGGAAGGGGTCAAGGATAGATCCTTGGAAGACTCAAGGTAGTTGTGCAAGTGCTAGAAGAGAAGCCACTGCTGAAGATGCTCTGGCTACAGTAGGATTTCAGCAGAACCAAGTAAGGGCAGACCCAATGAGCTGGACAATGGAAGAGAGGTGTTGGAGGAGGCTGGCTGAAAGTGTCAACGGCTGCAGAGATTTGAGACGGTATAATGCACCAAAGTTAGAGAATGTCTCGAGTGATTTTCATTTGGGAGGTTTTGGTGCTGTGGGAGGAGCAGAAAGCTGATTGGAAAGATTCAAACAGGGAGTTACAGGTGAGATGGGGACCAATTTGGGTGGCAACAATACGTTCAAGAACTTTGGAGAGGAAAGAGAAATCAGAGATGGAGCAGTAGTTTGCAAAAACAGACTGTCGGTTTTTTGAGGTTGGGGAATGAGGATGATGGTTTTGAAATTGTCGCCATCACTTCCCAACAGTACTTGAGAAGGAACCATTTATAATGCCAGTTAGTATGGTTTCCAGGAAGAAGTGGGTGGTCAGATTAGTGGAAATGGGGTCAAGGGAGCAGGAGGTGGGTCGCATGGAGAAGATGAGCTTGGAGGGAGCACGGGAGAGATGGGAAAGAAACTAGAGACACAGGTACAGGAGTACAGCAGGTTTGGCTTGGTAGGCAAGAGGGGGGCAAAGCAGCAGAGGCATCGGAATGGATGGTTCCAATCCCAGTGACAAAGAGGCCCATGAGCTCTTTACACGTTGTTGGAGGCGAGAGTGGATGGGACAGGGAAAAGTGGTTTAAAGTTGGTAGTGGAGAAAAGAAGCCGGGGTTATCTTTGCAACCCCCCACCCCCACCCCACGATGATCCCAGGACACTGGGCCTCATCCTAGTACTGAAATGTCTTCTTGTCTCTTTCCTCCTTATCTGTGTAACCACCTCGAACTCTACAACTCTGCCCCCAAAATTCTATCCCTCTGGCTCTGGTTCAACAACTCCACCCCCCCACCCTCACTTCACCCACCATTGATGGCCACGTTTTTAGCCACCTACAGCCCATGCACTGGAATTTCTTCCCTAAACTTCTTCTCCCGCTACTCCTTTAAGACCCTCCTTAAACCACATACCTTTGACCAAGCTTTTGGTCACCCATAATATCTCCCCCTTTGGATCAGCATCCATTTTTTTTTGATTACACCTTTGACATGCCTTAGTACATTTTTCTACATATAAAAGAGCTATATAAAAGCAAGTTGCTGGTGTTGAGCGGTTTTGACAGAGGATACTGAGGCCTGGTAGAACTTAATTGACCCAACCAGATCTGGTGATGGATGGCTAAGTCAGTTGTACACCAGATACGCTTAGATCTACATCCCTTGGACAAGGGAGTGAAGATGGGCACTATATGAAGGCGATCGACCAGGATAGGAGACAGTAAAGGTTTTGCTGGTGACAAGGGGATTGAAGATTGAGATGACAGTAGTTGAGCAAATTGACAGCTGCAGAGGTATTGTGGTGAATGGAGGGCCAAAAGCTAGGCAGTTTGAAAGTGCACTTCTAAGTGACTTGGGGAGAGCTTCCCCCTCAGGGTCAGACACAAAAGGAAGTGGTGTTATAAAAGGGTAGGGGGATATGGGTGGTAAGGCATACAAGTGGCCGGAGATGGTCTCATCAGTGATCAAGTCACAGGGGTGGAGAGATGACAAGCTCAAGGCGGTGACAGCAAATATGTGTAGGGGAGTTTATATGGAGGAAAAGGTTTAGGGAGGATAGGAGGGAGGTGAATTCAGGCAAGGGAATCCTTATCCACCTTCAAAAACCTCCTCAAAACCTAATTTGTTTGACCATGCTTTGGGCCACTATCCCTAACTACTCACTCTACCTGCGTGGGTCTCTAAATCCCCTGTAAATTGCCGTGATGATTCATTAGATGAAAGACATTATAAAAATGCAAAAAGTTGCTGTCATGCAATCAAAGGCAAGACCATTGTTGAAGTTGACCTGAATTGACTTGTTCCCTACTTCTGTGGGAAGCTCCCCGTTCATGCTAGATTAATAGCAGGAAAGGAGCTCTCTCTTACCTTCTTAATTATAAGACAGGCTGAGATATTTACAATCTCTGACCAGAAGCATACGCAACAGAGATGACATCAAGCATTGGAGGCAGTGTAGAGACACAAGACTGAGCACTAGTGTCAAAGGTTTTGAGTTACAAGGAAAGGAACTTGTCCAGCCTGAAAAGGATGTGCCAGAGAGGTGATCTTAGTGATAGATAGTTAAAGGATTGGAAAAAGGCAAATCCAGAACATTATTTGAAATTAAAATTACGAAAGTAGGACAAGGGAACACATGTTTAAGCTGGTAAAAGGTAAGTTTACGACTGATTATATAAAACCCATCTCTGCATAGAATGGTCTCCCAGGTAGAGTACTGAAGGTGAAAACTTTGGAAACATTTAAGGAACAACTGGATGCTGGAATGGGGAGGGGCTTAGGGTCCTTCTGGATGAATGAACCAAGATGGGCCGAATGGCCTTCCTTATTCGCAATTATCTTGTGACATTTTATGAGGAGAATAAGTTGATCCAGGAGACCAGGCTGAGCTATCCAGCCACTTGGTGGTGCTCTGGAGACATAAAAAGGGAACTACTTGCACAGCTCTTGCTGTTTGATTGAAAAAGGACAAGGACCAACTCAAGTGTAGAGCTGAATGACCAAGACAGTCTAAATTTTAAGTCATAAAAAAAAAACCTTGCTGATACAAGTAATAAACAAAATGTAGGTAAATTGGTAGAATAAACAAACATTCAGAAGTCTCTCAATTACCCCCTTGAATGTTGTTAACATAGCATTCACCCAAGAGAGAATTGTGTTTCTCTTAGCCAAAAGGTCAAAACAACCAGAACTATCATCTGACAGGGATCATAGAAGGTTATGGCACAGAAGGAGGCCATTCGGCCCATCGTGTCCGCGCCAGCCGAAAAAGAGCTATCCAGCACTTGGTCCGTAGCCCTGTAGGTTACGGCACTTCAAGTGCATATCCAAGTACTTTTTAAATGAGTGAGGGTTTCTGCCTCTACCACCCTTTCAGGCAGTAAGTTCCAGGCCCCCACCACCCTCAATGAAAACATTTCTCCTCTGCTCCCCTCTAATCCTTCTACCAATTACTTTAAATCTAGGCCCCCTGGTCACTGACCCCTCTGCTAAGGGAAATAGGTCCTCCCTATCCACTATCTAGTATAGTCATAATTTTATATCCCTCAATTAAATCTCCCCTCGGCCTCCTGTGCTCCAAAGAAAGCAACCCCAGCCTATCCAATCTTTTCTCGTAGCTAAAATTCTCCAGCCCTGGCGACATCCTCGTAAATCTCCTCTGTACCCTCTCTAGTGCAATCACATCTTTCCTGATGACCAGAACTATACGCAGTACTCAAGCTGTGGCCGAACCAATGTTTTATACAGTTCAAGCATAACCTCCCTGCTCTTATATTCCATGCCTCAGCTAATAAAGGAAAGTATCCCATATGCCTTTTTAAACCACCTTCTCTACCTGTCCTGCTACCTTCAGGGATCTGTGGAGTCCTCCCCAATGCATTACCTCACACTTCTCTGGATTGAATTCCATTTGCCACTTTTCTGCCCACCTGACCAATCCATTGATATCTTCCTGCAGTCTACAGCTCTCCTCCTCACTATCAACCATACGGCCAATTTTTGTATCATCTGCAAACTTCTTGCTCAAGCCCCCACATTCAAGTCCGAATCATTAATATACACCACAAAAAGCAAGGGACCTGGTACTAAGTCTTGCAGAACCCCACTGGAAACAGCCTTCCAATCACAAAAACACCCGTCAACCATTACCCTTTGCTTCCTGCCACTGAGCCAATTTTGGATCCAACTAGCCACTTTCCCTTGGATCCCATGGGCTTTTACATTTTTTAAACCAGTCTACCATGTGGGGCCTTGTCAAAAGCCTTGCTAAAACCCATGTACACTACATCAAACGAGTTACCCACATCGATCCTCCTTGTTACCTGCTCAAAAAATTCAATCAAGTTAGTTAGTCACGACCTTCCCTTAACAAATCCACGCTGACAGTCCTTGATTAACCCGTGCCTTTCTAAATGGCGACTTATGCTGTCCCTCAAAATTGATTCCAATAATTTGGTCATCACCGAGATTAGACTGAATGGCCTCTAATTACTCGGTCTATCTCTTTCTTCCTTTTTAAACAACGGTACAATGTTAGCAGTCCTCCAATCCTCTGGCACCTTGCCTGTAGCCAGGTAGGATCGGAAAATGATGATCAGACCCTCCGCTATTTCCTCCCTTGCTTCTCTTAGCAGCCTGGGATACACTGCAACCGGGCCTGGCAATTTATCTACTTTCAAAGATGCTAAACCCCTTAATACTTCCTCTCCAACTATGTTTATCCCATCCAATATTTCACACTTCTCCTCCTTAACTACAATCTCTGTATCGTCCCACTCTTTTGAGAAGACAGGTGCAAAGTATTCATTAAGAACCATACCCACATCTTCCGCCTCCACAAATAGGTTACCTTTTTGGTCTCGAATAGGCTCTACTCTTCCCTTAGTCCTCTTGCTGTTTATTGTGTATCTGTATTTGTATCTTTATTGTTTATTTGTATTTATAAAACATTTTTGGGTTTTCCTTGCCAGTATTTTTTCATGTCCTCTCTTTGCTTTCCTAATTTCCTTTTTAATTTCATCCCTGCGCTTTCTATACTCCTCCAGGTTTTCTGCAGTATTGAGCTCTCGGTGGTGTCTGACATAAGCTTCCCTTTTTTGCCTTATCTTACCTTGTATGCTCCTTGTTATCCAGTGGGCTCTAGATTTGGATATCCCACCCTTTTTCTTTGTGGGAACGTGTTTACTCTGAACCCCCTGAATGCCTCCCACTGCTCTGACACTGATTTACCTTCAAGTAGTTATTTCCAATCCATTTTTGCTAAATCACTTCTCAGCTTAGTAAAATTGGCCTTTCCCCAATTTAGAACTTTTACTCCGGTTCTATCTTTGTCCTTTTCCATAACTATGCTAAATCTAACTGAATTATGATCACTACTTCAAACGCTCTCCTACTGATACTCCTTCCACCTGCCCAGCTTCATTCCCTAAAACTAAATCCAGAACTGCCCCCCTCTTGTTTGGCTTGCTACATACTGGCTAAAACAGTTCTCCTGAATGCAATTTAAGAATTCTGCGTCCTCTATACCTTTTGCACTGGTTGTATGCCAGTTAATATTAGGGTAGTTGAAATCCCTAATATTAACTGGGATATATATTAAAAACAAAAGAGTATAATCCCTAACAAAATACTGCTCTTTTGTTTTTGCCCTTCTCAGAAATTTGCCTAAGAGAGACATCTATTTCCTCTGGATCTGCAAGGCTCTAACACTGCATATTTATCAAAATGCCTCCTAGGATGCATCAAGAGTTTGTTTCTGTGGAGTCAGAATGATCTACACAATATAAACTAGAAAAGAACAGACTATCCTAGATGAGTATGTTCCAATATGGACAGCCAAATCTATGCTGCATTATCAGATTGTACAGAGGTAGTTCTGTTATAATTAAGGATATGGCAAAAGAAAGGGACACGCAAGTACAAGATTTAGTGTAGAAAGATAGGTTAGGTTTGGTTATACTACTACAACAACTCACATTGATATAGCACCTTTAACATAGAAAAACGGCCCAAGGTGCTTCATGGAAAAAGTTCAAATTGAATACAGAACATAGGAACAGGAGTAGGCCTTTCAGCCCCTCGTGCCTGCTATGCCATTTGATAAGATCATGGCTGATCTGTGATCTAACTCCATATACCTGCCTTTGGCCCATATCCCTTAATACCTTTGATTGCTAAAAAACTATCTATCTCAGATTTAAATTTAGCAATCGAGCTAGTATCAATTGCCGTTTGCGGAAGAGAGTTCCAAACTTCTACCACCCTTTGTGTGTAGAAATGTTTTCTAATCTCGCTCCTGAAAGGTCTGGCTCTAATTTTTAAGACTGTGCCCCCTACTCCTAGAATCCCCAACCAGCGGAAATAGTTTCTCTCTATCCACCCTATCCGTTCCCCTTAATATCTTATAAACTTTGATCAGATCACCCCTTAACCTTCGAAACTCCAGAGAATACAACCCCAATTTGTGTAATCTCTCCTTGTAACTTAACATTTTTTTAAAAAGAAAGAGAATGGGGGGGAAAAAAAGTGTACGTGGGCCCAAACGGTCAAGCAGAATTCAGATTAAATTGAGCTAGATGTTAATTTTAGTAGTTCAGGTTTAAAAAAAGAGTAATAAAAAGTTATTGTTGCTCTTGCAGCAGCTTTAGTACTAAAATGATAGTGGTTATTTTCAACTCAGAGTAGGTGTGTTGAAAACTTTGAAAATCAGTTGTCGCAGGGAGACATCTATTTCCTCTGGATTTGGCAAGAGTCTAACGCTGCATATTTATCAAAATGCCTCCAGAGACAGATCCACCTCCAGTAGCAGTGCTGCTAGTATCAGGCAGGCAGAGCCAAAAGGTGTTTCTTTTCCCTCTACAGTTGCTTCAATGTAACACCACATTGTGGAACAATTCTGAAATATGAATAATAAAAGAACATGCATTTATATAGCTGATTTAATCTCCTCAGGATGTCCCAAAGTACTTCACAGCCAATTAAGTATTTTTCAAGTGTAACTGTTGCAAAGAAAATCAGTGTGCCACCCAATTTGCACGCAGCAAGATCGCACAACAGCAAGGGGAAAATTACCAGATAATCTGTTTTAGTAGTGTTGGTTGAGGGGTGAATGTTGGCCAAGACACTGCGAGAAATTTTACTCTTCTTCAAATAGTGCCATGGGATCTTTTACATCCATCTGAGCAGGCAGATGAGGACTTAGTTTAATACCTCATCCAAAAAACAGCACCTCTGACAATGCAGCATTGAAGCATCAGCATAGATTATGTGCTCAAATTTCTGGAGCGGGATTCAAACCCAAAACCTCCTGGCTCAATGACTGAACCATTACTGACACTTAAGCACACCATACGTTTAATTTAATTTTGTTCTCCACCTAATTTAGCCCATATATTTTAACCCCTCTCCCCCCCCAATTAAAACGAGTGAAAAAGATTTTGTTTACTCATTTCTTCTAGCTGTAAATTCAGAAAAATAAATGTTCCTACAAATCAAATGCTAAAGGGGTAAACATCAATTTTTCTACAGTCATGATATTTTGTAAGCCAAGAATTTAAGGAATTGGTTTACACATACTGCTGATTTTATACCATTTTGATTACATACTGCTGGGGTTTGCAAGGGTTTTTAGCAGACAACTGAGTTCATAGCAGGACATGACTAGAACTGCAGTCATCAGGTTTTATTTCATTGTGTATGATAGAAAAAAAATCACAGCCATACAAACTTACCGTTTGGTACAGTAACAGCACATCCATTAAAAGCTACACCTGCTGCTGCACAGTATACAACACAACTAATCTGAAAATAGAATTCAAATCCAATCTCAAAAGGACATCACTATTAAACTTGGTATAGGTTAACATAATGCAATACTTAATCCAGCAATAGAAATATATTTTAGGAACATTACACAATATCAATTAATCCTGGATGCTATGTAAATGTTAATGCATTTTTTTGAGAGAAGCAGAAAAAAAAAGTGTAAATTCAAGTCAAACCTCTGTAGGTCAATAAAAAGACAGAAAAAAATCATCACCAAGTTTATCACCAGCTTTACTGAGCACAGCCAGAGAACAACCACTAAGCTCACCTAACCAAATATGTGAACCTCCTTCTTAATGGATAATAACCCAGAGAAGTCAGTTATGTAAAAACCCAATACAAATTGAAAATACTGCAGTACTCAACTGATAGTGAATTTTTATACAGCTGATGCTTCTAGATTGGCATTCAGGACTGAAGGTTGGTTCAATCACAATAAGCTGCTTGCTAACGTCAGATCAGTTCAGACCATTTTGAGCGGACATTCAGTCTACAGCACAGAAACAGACAGTTGGCCCAACTGGTCTATACTGGCGTTTATGCTCCACATGAGCCTCCTCCTACTTCATCTACCCCCATCAGCATACCCTTTGATTCCTTTCTCCCTCATGTGCTTATCTAACTTCTCCTTAGATGCATCTATGCTATTTGCCTCAACTATTCCTCGTGGTAGCACGTTCCACATTTTTACCAGTCTTTGGGTAGAGGTTTCTCCTAAATTCACTACTGGATTTAGTACTGACTATCATATTGATGACCTTGGGTTTTGGACTCCCCCACAAGTGGAAACATTTTCTCCACATCCATCCTATCAAACCCTTTCATTGTCTTAAAGACTTCAATCAGGACACCCCTCAGCCTTTTCTTTTCTATAGAAATGAGCAGCAGTTTAGTCTTTCCTGATAAGTATATCCTCTCAGTTCTGGTATCATCCTTGTGAATCTTTTTTGCACCTTCTCCAATGCCTCTATCCTTTTTATAATATGGAGACCAGAACGGTGCACAGTACTCCAAGTGTGGTCTAACCAAGGTTCTATACAAGTTTAACATGGAGATCTCCAACAGGCTGCAGTAGAGAACTTCAGTTTTAACAGGCACAAGGGAAGAAACATAAGATTCTGAGGGGGCTTGTCTGGGATGATGCAGAGAGGTTGTTTTCCCTGGTTGGAGAGTCTAGAACTAGGGGACATAGTCTCAGGATAAGGGGTCGGCCATTTAAGACTGAGGTGAGGAGGAATTTCTTCACTCAGTGGGTTGTGAATCTTTGAATTCTCTACCCCAGAGGGCTGTGAATGCTCAGTCGTTGAGTATATTCAAGGCTAAGATATATAGATTTTTGGACCCTAGGGGAATCAAGGGATATGAGGATTGGTCGGGAAAGTGGAATTGAGGTCGAAGATCAGCCATGGTCTTATTGAATGGCGGTGCAGGTTCGAGGCCATATGGCCTACTCCTGCTCCTATTTCTTATGTTCTATGGAGGCAGTCACCTTCAAGTGTGAATAACGGTAGCTAAAAATATTTCTTAATCATAAGTAATCAAAATCATAATGGGCAGACACATAGCAGATTAAATTTAATGCAGATAAGTGCGAAATGATACATTTTGGAAGGATAAATGAGGAAAGGCAATAAAAATTGAATAGTACAATTTTAAAGGGGGTGCAGGAACAGAGACACTTGGGGGTTCACAAATACAAATCTTTGAAGGTGGCAGGACAAGCTGAGAAGGATGTTTAAAAAGCATGTGGGATCTTTGGCTTTATAAATAGAGGCAGAGAGTACAAAAGCAAGGAAGTTATGGTAAATCTTTATAAATCACTGGCTAGGCCTCAGCTAGAGTACTGTGTCCAATTTTGGGCACCACACTTTAGGAAGGATGTAAAAGCCTCAGAGGGTGGTGGAAGCAGATTCAATAGTAACTTTCAAAAGGGAATTGGATATATACTGAAAAGGAGAAACTTGCAAAGCTATAGGAAAAAAAAGAGCTGGGGAATGGGACTAATTGGATAGCTTTTTCAAAGAGCTGGCACAGACATGACGGGCCAAATGGCCTTCGTCTATGCTGTATAATTCTATAGAAAAAAATTCATTAGATGCAACTAGTTCGTTACCTGTGTCACATATTGTTGAGTACTTCACCTAAGACACAAGTTAGAAAAGCAACGTGATTTTACTGAATCCTTTTCTTCTTTCTCTGTCCCTTTTACCATTTCCTTCACATCCAGATAGATGTTTGTAATATGAACACAGCAAAAATGAGAAGCAATGTCTATGGCTAATAGTACCAAAAAATAATTCAAATATTGGATATTTCAATTTAACGGCATAAATCAACAAATCAGCAAAATAGAAAGCTTGCGCTAAAAAAACAATGAAGTATCAGACTATCAATTAAGCAACTTTGAATTAAAGGTAGACTGTATAGAGTCGAATTTCCTCAGCTGTTCTGCCAGAAACCCACCGCAAACTCTGGCAGGATAAGCACTGGAGGGGACTGGTCGGTACACTTCTGGCATAGATTTGCACTTGTTTTACGTCAGTTTTTGCTAATGAGATTCTCAACAAATTTCACACCGACGGGAAGATTGGCGTAAATTTAGTGCAACTTGCCATTTCAGGAAATTCTGGGTCATTGAGTGTACTGTTGTGAAAAATAGGTTTGTACAGCTAACTAGCGTCTTTTAAATTATTTTGCAAATGTTCGTTTGCAATGATTGATTCGAACCTGGAAGGATGTTCATTTATTTTTAGCTTAAGGTATTTACAGGTCAATATTGTTCACCAGCAAGGAATGTTTTTAAAATAATTTACTGTAAAGGCCTAGAACATTAGGTGATCTAGGAAAGTCAAGGTGGTGGTTTTGGAAAGGTTAAATTGTTTAGTTCAAAGTAGACATATTGATTGTAAAATGTAATCCAACAGTTAATTCTGTAGTACCAATTCTCAAAGCACAAAGAAAGTGTAATAGCAGTATGTGTAAGAAGTCACGGTGGGAATTGATGAACCACTGCAAACTCTACTACAGAATCAAAGTGAAACAAAATTCTCGTATACCGCAAGGAAAGAGATTTTTTTTAATTCTCATTCTCAGACGATTACAGGCTTAGAATCATAGAATGATACAGCACAGAAGGAAGCCATTTGGCCTGTCGTGCCTATGCCAGGGAAAAGGACCAAATGTCAGGAGTTAGATTTAACCCTAGAAAGCACATTTTGTTGTTTCGAATTATAGAATAACGGGAATTAACCTTCCAAAGTTTTGATTAATATCTAACATTCTATTAAGTTGAATCTAGCAATTGGTGACCTATTTTGACACATAAAATTAAGTTTATTATACTTTTGATTAATTAGATTTTATGTAATGGTAAACATTAATCAACTAGAACAGGTTAGAAATTGCTGTTTGGCAACAACAGTTGGCAAATGTTTAATCCTTTAGTAAGTTATCCCAATTATTTTAAACAGGTTTGCACCTTCAATAACCTTGCAGAGGAAAGTCAAACTAACATGCTATGCATTTGTCTGCTAATATCGTTAACTGTAATTTCTAACCTTATATTGCTATGGTTGGCGATTGTAATCTTTAATTGTAGTATAGAAGGATGTAATTAAAAGCAGTTAGTAATACATCTGTGTCTGGTTTAATCCTTGAAACTTCTGATCAGCTAAGAGTGAACTCATACTTCAGCTAGTGTTGCATAGTAGTTCTACTGGTTATATAATGGTGGCTTATACATTCATTGAAATACTTATGTCAGATAATTTAGAGCTAATTTTGGCACCATGTATAAAGCCCAAAACCAGTGTAAATCCAAATCTTTTTCCTGTATATTTTGGTGGGGAGCAAGAGCGAGAGACAAAGAGACAGAGGGGAAGGGAGCAGGGAGAGAGAAGAGAACAAGTGGCAGAGTGAAAGTGAGAGCAAGAAACAGGGGGCCCTTCAGCTAATGCACGTCAACTTGAAGTTGAATCCACCCATGGTTCTGCTATTTTGCTTGTACATACCAACGGTGTCATTCAGGATTTGGATTTGAGAGCGATTTCTCCTACAGTAACCAAGTTTACTTTACAGTACCCTGCATCAAAAGCCAAAATAAATATAGTACTATGTGGAGTGTTAATTTGTGTAATTCATAGGATAGAATCATAGAATCTTACAGCACAGAAGGAGGCCATTCAGCCCATTGTGCCTGTGCCAGCTTTTTGAAAGAGCTGTCCAATTTAATCCCACACTCCAGCTTTTTCCCCACAACTCTGCAAATTAGACCTCAAGTACATGTCCAATTGTCTTAAAAGTTCCTATGGAATCTGCTTCCACTACCCTTTCTGGTGGTGAGTTCCAGATTCCAACAACCTTGTGTGAAAAAATTTCTCCTCATTTCCCCTTGTAAGAATATGGTTTAAAACAAGCATAGAAAATAGGAGGTCAAAGGTCTGCATCTGAGAAAAATAACTTACAGAAACCCAAGGAGGTCCTTGAAAGAGTGTTGAGGCAATAGAATAGTGAAAAACAGTAAGATTCACGAGGCAGGGTGTCTTAACCTAGTATAAACATACTAAGACCTGATAACAATCCTTGGTGGTTTTTGGAGAGTCAGCACAGTAGGATGGTTTTTGAACAGCAGATAAGACCAGAAGTGCTTACATACAGAACAACGCAGCGAATAGTATAAAGATAGGGCATGCTCCCTCCCAAAAGTTACAGCTTTCAAGAGGGAATGGTTGAAAAGTCCATAGCCACAGGCAGTCCGCAGAGCTCAGGTCTGATCTACCTGGATACACGGACAAATCAGGTTGTATTGATTACTTGTCATTAATGTAATCTGTAGACAACTGTATTATAACTATAATAACTGTTGAATGTAATGTTGAAGTCTGCTGCAATGCAACTCTTTTGTATGTTGGTCTATTAAACTTGCTATTTTACAACCACTCGGGCTAGAATCAAGCAGAGGTTATTGTTGATGGATTAACAACCAATAGTTCCAACAGTAACAGGAGAAAATTCTCTAACATAACGGCATCCCTGTGTGGGCCCGAGTTTTAACGGTTTAAGGTAGCTAGCGTTAAGAGAATTGACTGTGTTCCGACAGGACGGGGAGGACATGGTTCTGACTGAGTGAGGTAGTCACACCTCAGGCCTGTGGGAGAATTAACCATGGTGAGTGCACTGGATGGTTTATGATCGACAGTCCACACGTACATGGAGAAGTCAGTGTTAGGGTCATGCATGCCCTTGACAGAATAGGAAAGAAATTGTGCAGGAGGACGAGGAGTCAGACTTTGTGTGAGGAAGAGACTACGGTGAAGAAAATTAAAAAGGAGGATTGGAATGCAGGCATCTTGCTTCAGCCACAGAATTTAGGGAGGTTGAGAGAGGAAGTTGAAATTCGGAAGGGTAGGTTGAAAGAGGAACAAAAAGAAAGATGGAGGGTCCTTCACCACACTAGACTTGGGTGAGGACACAGACTGTGAGCTTGAGACTTTGAGTCGGTACAGAATGGGGTAAAGTCACAAACATCAGAGACTGAAATTTGCTTTAAGTAAAAAAAAGGGTAGTCTATGATAGAATCAAGGAGAAAGGGAGGGGGTCACATGCTACAGAATGTGTTCTTTTGTTTTCAGCGTACTGTCTCTTTAAAAAGCCTGTCCTCATTGGGAGTGCTTTCTTTTCGCTGTTGCAGGCTACAGACCCTTTTTAATACTAGTTATGTATTTTCCTTTTTGTGTAACGTTACAAAGATTTTGTTTAGCTGTGAAAGCAGTTATTTCTAGTATTTTCACAGTTTTTGGAAAGGTGCACCTGAGGAACGAAATGAAAGACGATGTAATTTGCTGGGTTTTAGTAAGCATATGCTCTATTAATAATCTGTTCTGTTATCGATTTTGTTGTGTGTTTAATTTTGATATCGCTGAATTAAAATTGGAGTTATTGAAGTTAATTAACCTATCAAATTGTGGAACCCAGTCTTTTATTGTGGCCACAGTAAAGTTCTGGTTCTTATAAAAATGCGAGTACCTCAAATTCTGGACATTAGATTCTCACAAATGAAAATTAATCTGATTGAAGTTGGGTTGAGTATTTGTGAGTGTGAATTCATGTGTAAGGAGTTAATGTGTGCAACTGTAAATCGAAAAATTATATCGTTATCCAGTAGAGCATCAATTTTTGATAATTTTGGGATAATCATCTTGGTTGTACTAAAATGTGATAGCCGTTAGCAAAACTGACAGCACTTCTTATCTTATCTCGTGATTGGCTATGGTCAGAAAAGGTGACCGAAAACAGAAAAGCTTAAATAAAGGATATCCCTTATCTCCGATAGAAAAAGCAGAAAATCTTGAACAGCTAGGAGAGTTGGTTAAGATTATACCCGCGAAAAGCATGTGGAAAAGGAAAATTGGAAAGCTATAGTTGTGTTATGGCAAGGACAGCAAATTATAAAACTTAAATTAGAAACTGAGGGAGACCTCAACAAAAAATTGATGGAAAAAAGATAAGAGGTGGAAAATCAATATAGCTCATACAGCTGCTTACAACGTGAGTTTAGCTGCATCAGTAATTACCATAAAACCGAAGACATAAATAGGGCCAGAAAATTAGTAGCATGTCATGCCGAACTACAATGGCAGGAAGGTCAGAATAAAATGTGATAAAAGAAGGTAAATGAGTTAAGTAGTGCCCTACGAGGAGTCCCAAGTCAAAAATCAGGACGACCAGCAAAGTGTAGCAGGAGCAGGAGATCATACCCACTGTCAAAAGAAAATACAGGAGCTGGAGGAAAGATTAAAATCCAAGATAGATACTCAGAGACAAGAGATAGAATTCTTGAAGAAGCGCTTAGATCACTCCAATCCTACCCTTCCTCAGCACTTCGTTCCCTCTGCACCCCCCCCCCCCCCACCACCCACCCCACCGTGTGCAAGCATGAACAGTTCAGCACCACCCCATGAAAGTCAGGGACAGATATTGCTAGTAGATACTGGCACATCACATACTGTGGTATGGGGCGCACTTGACCAACAGCTTGAACTTCAAGACACAATAGGGCTAGGGGGATTTGGAGGAGGAGATACAGAGAAGGTGGTAGAGATGGAAGTCACAGTAGGGGATATAAACATTGACCACACAGTAGTGTGGACTCAAACAACAGGAAACATTGGCTGGAATCTTAGGTGTAGATTGGATGGGATACAAGGTCAATATGACCTAGCAGTGTGTCTCCGACACGAACGGAGAGAATCTGATTAACAGCTAAAGACCACCCCCTATTGGGCACAACACAAAAATGAGCGTGGTAGAATAGACATAGCACAGATTGACCAGTCAGTGCCAGTATAAATTTGCTTTCACCCAACGGCAGCAACAGTATACATGGACCTGTTTACCACAGGGATTTCATAACTCCCCCTCCATTTTTCATTACTATCTGTTAAAAGAACTGTTAGAAATGATCACAGTGAGTGCATTAAAATTAAACCCCAAAGGCTGGCGAACCATACTCGCTCAAAGTAGTAAATAATGACATTGCGGTGTTGGCTGTTTTGCTCCAAGAATGACATGGTGTTCAAGTGCCTGTAGTATATGCCTCTCAAACACTATCAATGGAACAAACGTTCACCACCTGTGAGAAACACCTTTTAACGGTCAACTGGGCTACTAACAAATTTGCCTACATCACCAGATTAAATAAAGTCATACTTGTGACCGCCCATGCCCGCACCAAGTTGTTACTGTCAGGTGCATTAAAAGATTTAACAGGAGGCCAATCAGCACAGCAATCTGAATTAGCTGCCGTGGCTTATGTCCTCCAGTTGGATATAGGGGGAATGGGCCCTGACCATTTTCTCTGACAGTCATTTTACTTCTTTGTCACTGACTTATTATTTACCTATCTGGGAAAAATGAGGGTTCACCTCAGTGGATGGAAAGCCATTATCCACCGCTGACCTCTTACAAAAATTTTGGAACTGTCCTGAAATCGAACACATTTGGTAGCTATTGTGAAAGTAAAGGCACATTTGATAGATAAATTGGTACGTTACCAGAACCGAATGATCATCCCCACAGAACTCAAAAAAGTGATTGTCCGATGGACACATACGTCCAGCGGACATCAGAGGGAAGAGAGCTTGGTCCAACGACTGTTTGAATAAGTATTATCTTAAATAAATGCTACGTGCTTTAACAATTGGAATTTGATCTGCAACATTTGTTGATAAAAAGGTTTGAAAACGTTTTGCCAAAAATATTTTTTTGGGCTAAGTCAAACTTAATCTTCTGTCTCTATGACAACAATCTGGAAATGTTAAACTAACTTAAAAACTAAGATGAACAAACTGAAATGCTATCTCCCGAAATGGAAGTTTTATTTAAATTATGTAAAAGCGACATTGAGGTACAGCGCGTACGTCTGATGATATTTGGCTCCGTTGTTTTCTTTCTGCAAAGAAGTTAACCTCTTCCAAGGCCACCAACATCTGTTTTTAATTCACCAAGCAACAACCTTTGCATTTTATTTAAAATAATTGGCATAATTTAATTGGGTATTTCCCCATGGTGACAATGAAATTATGAAATCATGAATTGACAAATTTACAAGTTAACCCCTTGGGCTCTCAAGAAGAACCACAATGGATTTTCTGCATTTCTTTTTAAACCGGGGACCATGGATTTCGGGACCGCATGATTGTTGATGGTGCAGGATTAACAAAAGTAGTTCTTTGACAAAAAAAATGGCTTCACAAAGTTACGGAGCAATCTTTGCTGGAGAAATGTTGTGATGTGGAGATGCCGGTGATGGACTGGGGTTGACAATTGTAAACAATTTTACAACACCAAGTTATAGTCCAGCAATTTTATTTTAAATTCACAAGCTTTCGGAGATTTTCTCCTTCCTCAGGCAAATGTTTAATGCGTAGGCTTCAAGGAGATCTTGAAACATCATAAATGCGTAGGCTTCAAGGAGATCTTGAAACATTTGCCTGAGGAAGGAGAAAATCTCCGAAAGCTTGTGAATTTAAAATAAAATTGCTGGACTATAACTTGGTGTTGTAAAATTGTTTACAATTGGAGAAATGTTGGTGCAGGAAACATCCAGTGGTGTGAAGAATTTAAGATCTTATCTGCAGATATCAAATGTCACAGCATGGTGACATTTTGGACTAAGACTTAAAACTTGGATTTTGATAATTCAAAATTACATAGAAAAGGAAAATCATCAGCCTTGATCCAAGTTGCTTTTCCTCTTGAAAACGTTTTGATTTGTTTTTAACCCATTTATTTTCTGAGACAGAGTGCTTATAGGGGTGGGGGAAGAGGATTACCATCCAAGAGTAATGACAAGCACTTCTGTCCCTACTGTAAAACCTCAAAGCCTGGACATAATTTGTTTCTAAAATTGGAATTGATAAGATAAATTGATATGAGTTCAAGCACACGAAGGGAAAATTTACCTGTAGTTTAAGGGGATAATCAAATTATATTTTAAAATAAAAGAAGTCCAGTCTAAATGGTTCCTATCCAATGCTGTGTATCAAGGAAGAAAATAGTTTGTGGGGGGAAATAAAATTGTACACGGACTGACAGGACTTGTCAAACAATACTGCTCTCGAACAAACAAAAAAGTATTAAGATATTGGACCAAACTGTAAATATTGTATATTGGAC
Source organism: Heptranchias perlo (assembly GCF_035084215.1). NCBI lineage: Eukaryota > Metazoa > Chordata > Chondrichthyes > Hexanchiformes > Hexanchidae > Heptranchias > Heptranchias perlo. The sequence goes on along the minus strand of NC_090326.1, from coordinate 72,613,689 downwards.
AGTAAAGTTCCTCCAGGGCTAATGAATGAGGTGAAATGGTAACATAATAGGACGTATTTAATTGGATGAGAGGAAGTGATTGAGAATTAAAGTATAAAAACAGGGAAATTACACCACCAAATGGGAATTTGGGTGATTATGGGTAAATAAATCACCTGGGCATGATTTACTAAAAGATATCAATCTGGTATAAATATACAATCTAGTGAAGTCATGAAAGTGTAGCTGAGAATAGTAAATTGATAGTTTTTTCTTGGAGGTGTGTCTCCTTACCTATACTGAACAATGAGAAAACTGCATTTGATAGACTGGCCACTACCTGAGACAACAGGACCAGGCAGGGGGAGATAAGCAAAGACCTCCAGACACTCCCCCAATCTTTTGATAAGATAACCTGAAAGCCCAAGAATGGCTACGGTGGACAAGAAAGAGACCAATGTACATTGCCATCAACTAAAAACGGAGACCAGGTTGAAGGACATGATTACAAAGGCCTACAGCATGGTGAGCTATTGGAACCACTCTTTAAACAGAGCAGTCGCTCTTACAAGATTGAATCTTACCGGACATGGCGTGCCATGGAAAACACATTTGGAAATATCATGAGGAAAGAGAAACTGGCCAGCAGAAAGTTAATATCCTACGATATGCTGCGTGAGGCAACCAGTATGCAGAAACGCATGGTGAAGATGCACTGAAGAATGGGTCTCAGACATGCTCGGTTACTTGACAACAGCACAACATGAAATGGTTAATGTGGTTCAGAAGAGTGAGAAAGCCTTTTAAACAAGACACTTACACATGCTTCATAGAGAAATCAACTAACTAATGAATCAGGAAACACTGGTACCAATCAGAGGGACTGAAATTAAAGTACAAAGGGACATAGTAATTTGGATTTCCAAAACTCAGGGTTAGGCTCCTTTCAGGAGCAATGAAACTGGGCTAGGGAGAAATAGTACTTAGCAAAAATATCCACAAGATGTAAATTAGTAAAAGGAGCGATGAGAATCTTTTAAGTCCATGATTTCTTGATATTATGATACCCTGTAGGTTTCTGTATTAACCAAATGAAACTTAGCAGCAATATGTATATGTTTGAGTGCGCTAATGTAAACTCAAGATGATCTTAGGCAAGACCAAAGAGATAGTTGAGGGATAAAGTGAAAATTGAACCTGGGGGTGGAACCAGGAGGCAAACATGTTCAATTTCCCATCTCAGATAAAGCTCCCAAACATTTACCAAGAGGGCGGTGTTAATCAGAGGGGGGCGAAGTCGTGTCTTGGTTTGTCAGAGACAGAGCATGCTGACACTTCAGAACTATAAACACCCAAAAGGTCAAGAGATGGTCCGTTTCTAGATGCTATAATTAAACCAGAGTGGTTCCACTCAGGTTAAAGAGAAGGGAATGTAATAATATGGTTTAAAACAAGAATAGAAGAGGACAAAGGTCCACATCTCAGAAAAATAACTTACAGAACCCCAACAGGTCACTGAAAGAGTGCTGAGGCATTAGAAGAGTGAAAAACAATAAGATTCACAAGGCAGGGTGTCCTAACCTAATATAAACATACTAAGATCTGATAATGGTAAAAGGCTACGTGAACATGATGATATTAAACAATCCTTGGTGGTTTTTGGAGTCAGTACAGTAGGATGGCTTACGAAAAGCAGATAAGACCAGCAGTGCTTATGTACAGAACAACGCAGCCAAATAGTATATAGGGCATGCACCCTCCCAAAAGTTGAAGCTCTCAAGAAGGGATGGTCCATGACCACAGGCAGTCCGTGGAGATCAGGTCTGATCTACCTGGATACACAGACAGATCAGGTTGTATTGATTACTTGTCATTAATGTAATCTGTAGACAGTTGTATTATAACTATAATAACTGTTGAATGTAATGTTGAAGACCACTGCAGTGCAACTGTGTTGTAGGTCAGTCTATTAAACTTGCTACTTTATAACCACTCGGACTAGAATCAAGCGGAGGTTATTGTTGATGGATTAACAACCCATAGTCGTGACAGTAATGGGAGAAAATCCGCTAACATCTCTGTAGTTCCTTTGCCAATTATTTTAAATCTATGACCTCCAGTTACTGACTCACTTGCCAGTGGAAACAGTTGCTCTATCAAAACCCCTCATTATTTTGAATACCTTTATTAGGTCTCCCCTTAACCTCCTCTGCTCTAAGGAGAATAATTCCAGCTTCTCCAATCTCTCCACATAACTGAAGTCCCTTATTCCTGGTAAACCTCCTCTGTACCCTCTCCAAGGCCTTGACATCCTTTCTAAAGTATGGTGCCCAGAATTGTACACAATACTCCAGAGGCCTAACCAGCGATTTGTAAAGATTTAGTATGACTTCCTTGGCTTTGTAAATAGGGGCACTGAATACAAAAACCAAGTGTCCCATACACTTTCTTAGCTACCTTATCAACTTTAGCTACCACCTTTAAAGATTTGTGAATATGCACCCCCAGGTCCCTCTGATCTTGGACCCCCCCTCAAACAGTACCATTTAGAATAAATTGCCTCTCCATGTTGTTCCTCCCAAAGTGCATCACTTCACACATTCACATTAAATTGCATCTGCCATGTGTCTGCCCATTTCACCAGTCTGTCTATGTCCTCGTGAAGTCTGCTACTATCCTATAAGTTGCCAAGTTTTGTCTAAATTAATATCATCCCAATAGTGGGAAGCATCAGCTAAGGATGTAAACAAAATAGCTGAGTGTACTCAAAAAGTAATTTTAAATTTCTACTTTTATACCATTCTCCTTCAGCTGCAAGAGCAGGAAACAGATTCAGAAGCAACACCAGTTCTGTGCTATGCAAACATTGCTGCACGAGTGGAGAAAGAAGATTGCTTAGTTTCGGTCAGTTTCTTTGAGCTAAAAAGCTCTTACCTTTGAAAGAGCATCATGAAGTGGTCATAATGCAAAAAAACTGGCTGTAAGAAGTAGTGCCTGAATCTCAAAAAATGATATTGTGCTACCTTGTCTCAAGATTCTACATTTCTGTAAATCACTAGCAAATGTATATTCCCATCAAAAAGAAATTCAGATCTAAACACATTACAATGATTTGATCAAGTTTTTAAAAAATGTTTAACTGAAAAAAATGCTCTCCATTGGTTCTTGGTTCAAAGCACTTGTAAAAAAATACAATTTTAAAATGCAGCAAGTACAAGAGAATGTTTGTTATTACTGTTGAATTTGGAATAGTTTCAGATGATTTATGGCTGCTGTTGTGATCATTTATAAATACATACATCCCCCAACATAGCTTTCCAAAATGGAGGATGTGGTTATTTCAAACCACTTTGCTATTCTGACAGCAGAAACATTTGGTTGATGCAAATACCAGCATACACCATCCTTTATTTTGCAAAAAAAATCATGTGTTTTTATTTAAAAGAGTTTTGTAGGTTCAGTTGAACAAATCCCAGAAGCAAAAAAATTAACGAAGGACAGATTTTTTTTAAATAGAAAAATAACAGGGGTTCAAGTTAATAATTTAAGTCATGCTTATTAATGCTGGCAACAACTTACTTCAGTTTTAAGAAAGCTTTGAATCAATGTACAACATGGAAATAAATTCCCTTCTACTAATTAAGGACGATCACAGCATTTTGATTTCTAATACAAGCTCTTTCACATTAGTATTGCCAACAGGTTTCTTGCCTTCCTCTCATCCTGATTCTTTGCTCGAGTATAGGTGTGAGGAACCTATTGTACAAGCGGCCATGATTTTTTAAAACTGTAGCCCGGACAGCAAGTGTCATCACGCTGTTGAAAGAGGTGTATTTCATTATTGAGTACTCAGGCTTTCGGGGGAAACTAAAAAAGATTTTAATATCCCATGGTGGTGTCCATTGACATTTTTTAAAAAGTTTAAACTCTCTCAATCTCTCATTTTGTCCGTCTCTATCTTTGTTTTTCCTCACTCTCCCCCTTTCTCACCGTCTCTGGTCATCTCTATTCAAGTTTCTCCTTCCCTCGATCGCCCCTTCAGCTTCCTCTTTTCTTCCCCTGTAGTCTTTCATCACACATATCTCCCACTTTGCTTGGTGCCCAATTTCTCTCCCTTTCTCCAATTCCCCTCATCTCTTCGAGACCTTAGGGTAATTTTGAGTCCAGCTACCAGCAGGGAACCTCAAATTAGTCAGCCCCTATCTTCCTTATTGCCAATCAGCAGCAACAATTGCAGCTTTATTTTGTAGCCTTCCTGTTTTCCTTCACAGGTCAGACTCCCGAACTTTCCTCTACACCTCGAGCGCCTGGCCCTTCTCTCTTGGCCTCAGGCTTTCAGCTTCATTCCAAGCCCAAAACTTCAGCCTTTCTCTCCCTAGCCTTCTAACTCCCAAACTCTATTCCACATCCACCTGCCCCAGCTTTCAATTTCTAACCTTACTCTCTTCATCCCAACCCCCAGGTCCAACTTCTCTATCCATCTTCCACCCCATCTCTCTGTTCCCTCCCAAGCCTCCAGCTCCTACCTTTGCTCTCCTTTCCCCTATCACCCATATCTTCAGCTGCCAAATTTTCTTTCTTCCCCTCTCCATCCCCCACCGAAGCTTTTTTCTTCTCCCAGGCCTAGAGCTCCCAACTTTTCTCCCTCTTCCCCTCAAGCCTCCAGATCTCAATCTATCTCGCCCCACTCCCAGGCTGTCCCTCACCTACTTTGATTCCTTGTATGCATCTTACTATCTACCCATCAGGAGTCCCAGTGTCTTTTCTATTTAGCTGCATTTGTGCTCCTTACTTACCAGCTTGCTCCAATTCCCTATGTCCTTCTTACCTACCAATTTTCTACGTCTTATATGCTTCTCCCCCTCTGAAGCCAGCATGCCAAGTCTTTATCTCCTGCTGCTAAAGCCACATTCTCTTCCTGGTTTAGTTGCGTTTATCATATCAACCTGGAGTGTGAGTTTGCAGCCCCAGATTCACTTTTTAAGGGAGCTGCTCCTAAATTTCACTCCTACGCCCCTGATCTTTGGCCACATGGTAGGTGAGGCAACAAGCATATTGGAGAAGTGAGTCTCCTCTTGGGCCTGACCAAAATCACTATTCATAGGTCCAAGATGCACGGGAGCCGCCGGGGGGGTGGGGAACGACAAAGGCAGGTTGCTTCGACTGACTGCCTGCCTCGGTTTTGCGGCTACGTAGGCGCCTGGGTAGCCCTGGAGAGGAATCAGGTGTTATCCACCAATATGCTCGAGGCATTTCGCAATTGGTGGGCACCGCAGGCCATAAACTGCATCATAGATGAGGAGAACAAAGTTGTAATTTAGTTCTAGCTTCTCTAAGTTAGAATGGACCTTTTGTGAAAACGTTTTATTACTGCTACCTTCCTCTTGAGCAGAGCACTTGCAGTGATGTTATTGGTTAGATGGCACTGGTACCAGAGCCACCTTACTGGCCTATTTCAAAAAGTCCTCATTCAGTTGCAGTCTCTATCTACATGACCATCTCTGAACTTACTGTTTCTTCAAGAAAAAAAAGTGGGTCTCTTTGATCCCTACTGATATTTCTCCAATTATTACATGTTTGTAAAGTAGGATGAGGAGTTTGCTATAAGCAATATGGGAAGGGTCAGTTGATGTCATAAACTGCAAGAGAAAAGCAGATAAGGGTTTTATAGTTGAAAGTATATAGGAGTATACTTATTTTAAATCTTTGGAGGCAAGCATATACTTGCCTCACTTACACAATGCAACTCCTCCCCCACTGAGAAAGTAAAATCTACCATTAGAACTGGGAGGTAAAGTAGAGTGGCGAAAATTGTGAGTGGGAGAGGTGCACAATGTAGTCAGCTTTTACTGAAAATTCTTCATTTGTTGTAACCCCACTGCTCCTGCTCCCATAACCTCGAGAACTAGGGTTCCCACCCACTTCTGCTGATGCTGCTTGTTGCCTGGCTAATGGTGGCAGTTGCTGCCCGACTGGATTCCAATGGCTGGCTGCTGGTGGTTGTCAGCTACCTGGCCCGAATTAATGGTCTGGTGGTGGTGGTGGTGGTGGTAGTAGTAGTTGCTATTCTTGGCAATGGTTGGTCGATATGGATCGACACTGGATAACCTCAGTAACTAGGGAGCGTGTGTTTTAATTGTATGGTGTGTGTTTGCACATTGTGATGTAGTATACACAAAATAATGACATATACATCAAAACTCTTTTCCAAAATGCACCAAAGAAATTGAAGGCCACGCTCTAAGCACACCCACATGTACAGTATATCCACTTCTAAAATTTCACTAAACCACAGCAATGTTTTGCCTACTATTGTACAGGTGCACACTCATCTTTCTCTCCTTAAGAAATTTAAACACCCAGGGTAAGCTGCTCTTTAAACCAACAGGGTTCATCTCAATAGCAAACCGTGTAGGCTGCAGTCAGATTTAAAGCGCCGACTCCTCTTCCTACTGCTCATTAAAATCTATTTTTAACAGCCGTTTTCTAATTCAGATCACTTTCTCTTTGAATCACACTGAGCTTTGTTTGTGGAGGGGCACATAAAAATGTTGTCCTTCATCATTATAAATCTCACATGTTGCACTCATTCATACAGCATTGCTTCATTTACTTCCTTATCAGCAGCCATGAGCACCTTCTTCTTGTACACCTCTAGACTCCTTTAAACTTAAACTTGTGGTAAAGCATTTGTAACTCTACAATCATGCAAAATATGGTCAGGCTCTCTTCAAATGCCTACGTCTTCATAGAGTGCAGCAGAGAGGAACTTGGTGTGCCCCGACCTATTGCATCAGATACCAGAACAGATGCACTTTACACACCAGTCAGCAAGATGTACAAAAATACTTTCAAGGTCCATTCACTCCGCCCACACCCCAAAATATTTGCAAACCATATGCACTTAAGACAACTGACATTTGAATTTCAGGCCAATTTTACTATGCAGAAAAAGTGCACATTATACAAAAAACTACAACACACATAAAAGGTTACTAGCACTGAATAAAGGCCAGTAAATTTGATTTTTGCCAGTGCTACATGAGACTATGTTGGGAGTAGCACTGCAATAACTTAAAACCACCTTAAGATGACTTTAGTCCACTGGGTCCCCCTTCCCAGTTCTCAAGAGAATTAACTTGTACCCCAAGTTAATTGTATTACAAATGACTGGGAGTAATATTGGTGTAATTTGTTGTGGGGATTTAAGACACCCTAAGCCATGAGAGTGAAGCTTGTGTGGTTTATTGGGAGTCATTTCAATTCAGACATTAAGTTATACTCTGTCTCAACCATCCATGATAGTATAATGTATATGTATCTGTATCAAGTACGCAAAATGAAGACATGACAGTCAAAAGCTATGTCAAAATCTATTATTTAAGACAGAAACTATGAAATCACTACTAAACGTTGTCATAATTCATTGGAGGATATAAAGGAATTTCTAAAACAGGTAATTATAAACACAGCAGATTTAAGAGGTTAACAAGTTTTGAATAAAATTAAACACTGCATTCAATTAAATATAGTAAAGATTGCTTTGAAATGCTCTTCCTTATCTTAACTTTTATCATATGAACATTCAAATTCTAGAATTTTTTCAGTTTGCAACAGCAGCCTCCATCCTGTCTAACCACAAATAGCAAAGTGAAATGTACAGAGAGGAAATATTTAATATTCCCTTGCAAGGTAACTTTTTCCTCTTTGGGCAAGATAATTTTTTCCTAGTTGGGTTTCCAACTTTGGCTTCTGTGTAGAACTGTGCTGCATCTAAGCTGCACTCAGTTTCAGCCTAGTTCTGTTTTTTCTTTAAACTATCCAACTCCAACCTCATAGTCCTAATGCTATGTTTTGAGCTGGCCAGAAACATATTTAGACTTTTGATTGGAAAGAAATCAAAAAGGGTTCCACAGTTAAAATGTGACCCAACATCAGGTTTTGTGGCATTCTATAAATAAAAATGTTAAATATTTGATGTACTAACCTGACCCTTCAGCAGAAAAAAAAATGATCAAAGTCAAGATTAGATTGAGGGTTCCTAAAGCCTAGCCAGCCTGTAAAATATCACTAGTGACTAAATTGTAACTGAACCAAAGGAAAATGAAAACAAACTAGTAACTGATGACTATGTCTACAGTCCTGCAAATTAAAAAACTAATCCTAGGTTCAAAAAGCACAAAAAATTATCAAACTTTTTCCAATGTGTGGAAGCAAATGGCATAATGCCCTTGGTGAATTGCATAGGAAGTGAAAAGCTAACCATGTGTGTGTGTGTGTGGGGGGGGGTCATCACCTGACTGGATATGTGGAATGTGAAAATTTTGGACAGTGAGTTCAAGAGCAACTTTATTTTCTTCAACCACCCCCCACCTCCCAACTTAAAGGTTGAATTACAGACACTTTACTAATACAGTATGTGGAAGCTGAAGTCTCAAGAAATGAATCTTTCAAATGAAGCTCAGGATCAACCACATAACACTCCATAGTGCTCATACAGTTGGCCAAACTTCTACATTTGGAATCACACTCCAATGTTTTCAACAAAAGAATAAAACCAGGAGCAAAAGAGGGACACTGTGACATGAGCTTATATTAAAACCTTCAGATTTCTACACTATTGCCAACCATTACTATGCCCACAACACACCACACAAAGACATATACTGTAAAAAGTGCCAAGCAAACTACACCCTTCTCCTTCTCAGACATTAGTAGCAGAAAATGCCAGGGTTGTCCAAAAGCCATTTACAGCCATGTCAAGCTGTTCCACATATAATGTAGACACAATGTAAGGTGTATGCCATTTGTAATGTACCAAGACACGCTGTAACTGGAAAACAACTGCAAATCAAAAAAGTGAGTTTTCTTTAATTTGTTTAGAGGTCACATATGCCTCAATACCTTATTTAAACAGCAAAATTTACACTGGAACAAATCCAACCTATCAAGTTGTGCACATCAATCGCATACCAGCATACAATCTGCAACGTAAACTTGCCAGAATTCTACAGCAGATATTTGAACAGCTAACCTCAACAGTATTCAGGGCATCAACTGACAAGCCTTCTTTGCAGGTCAATAATCTCACTGCAGAACTGAGATCATGAAAGAAGCAGATTTAGTTTCACAGTTCAAAGTATATTTTATTTATATATATATATACACTGAAAGACCCAGACTCAAAAAATGCATGACCTTGGTTGCACGGTCATTATGTAGCAACAGATTTGCTGGATCTGCAGTGAAATGTTGTTTGAGGATTTGTCAACTAATTCAAAAAAAGTCTTGCCAGAAGTAACATTTTTTTCTATTTACTTTAGACAGGGGTTACTTCTTAAGACAGCCGTGTCTTGTGGTAACTTTCCTGAGGGAAATACTCAAATCCACAGCCAAGTCTTAATTCATCCAATGTTCACAATTTTCCCCAAATTATCCACAAACCCTCCCCACTCCCCAACACTCCAGCCTCAATGTGAATTTGTTTTGAACACATGATCATAGAGTTTCACCTGTTGACAATGAATGGGCAAGGAGCCGTCCTTTCAACACTGGACTGGTTCAAACCCAAGTCTCAAAAGGTGAAGAGATGAAGAGTCTTCTCGCCCTCTGTTGAATGGGACAGGAATTTGGTTAATCTCAACCCAATTCCTAATAGACATAAATTCACAGCACTAAAGAGCATTTCAGTGTTAATTGGTAATTAGTTCCTGGACACTGCTGGAAAAAGTTAACATTTGAATAAACTGCAGTCATCAGAACAGGAGTAGGCCATTTAGCCCCTTGAGCCTGTTCCACCATTCAATGAGATCACAGCTGATCTGTGACCTAACTCCATATACTCACCTTAGCCCTATATCCCTGAATACCTTTGGTCAACAAAACTATCAATCTCAGATTTAAAATTAACAATTCAGCTAGCATCAACTGCCATTTGCTGAACAGAGTTCCAAACTTCTACCACCCTTTGCGTGTAGAAGTGTTCCCTAACTTCATTCCTGAAAGTCCTGGCTCTAACTTTTAGGCTATGTCCTAGTCCTAGACTCCCCAACCAGCAGAAATAGTTTTGCTCTATCTACCCTATCAAGTCCCCTTAATATTTTGGAAATTTCAATCAAATCACCCCTTAATCTTCTAAATTCCAGGGAATGCAGCCGTAGTTTGTGTAATCTCACCTTGTAATTTAACCCTTTGAGTCCAGGTATCATTCGAGTAAATCTACGCTGCACTCCCTCCAAGTCCAATATATCTTTCCTAAGGTGCAGTGCCCAGAACTGAACACAGCATTCCAGGTGTAGTCTAACCAGGGCTTTGTATAGCTGCAGCATAACTTCTAGCCCCCTTGTATTCCAGTCCTCTCGATATAAAGGCCAACATTCCATTAGCCTTCTTGATTATTTTCTGTGCCCGTCCATGACAATTTAATGATCTATGTATATGGACCCCTAAGTCTCTTTGACGTTGACTGTTTCGAGCTTTTCACCATTTAGAAAAGTACTCTGATCTATTCTTTTTAGGTCCAGAGTGGATGACGTCACATTTGCATACACTGAAATCCATTTGCCACAGTTTTGCCCATTCACAATCTATTAATATCTCTCTAATTTTATGCTTCCATCTACACTGCTTACAACGCTAGCTATTTTTGTGTCATCAGCAAACTTGGATACGTGGCTCTCTGTTCCATCATCTAAGTCATTAGTGAATAGTTGAGGGCCCAATACAGATCCCTGTAGGACACAAGTCACATCCTGCCAATCTGAGTGCCTGCCCATTATCCCTGCTCTCTGTCTCCTGTCGCTCAGCCAATTTCCTAACCCGGTCAATAATTTGCCCACAATTCCACAAGCTTCGACTTTAGCTAACAGTCTCTTATGAGGGATGTAATCGAATGCCTCCTGGAACTTCACATAAAAAACATCCATAGACATTCCCCTGTCCACTATTTTAGTCATTTCTTCAAAAAATTCAATCAGGTTCGTCAGGCATGACCTACCCTTTACTAAGGGTAGGCCTCTAGCCAAGCTATTCCAGTACAGCTACAACGCTGGCATCTGCCTGACAAAGTGGAAAATTGCCCAGGTATGTCCTGTCCATAAAAAGCAAGACAAATCCAATCAGGCCAATTACCACCCTATCAGTCTACTCTCAATCATCAGCAAAGTGATGGAAGGTGTCGTCGACAGTGCTATCAAGCAACACTTACTCACCAATAACCTGCTCACCGATGCTCAGTTTGGATTCCGCCAGGACCACTCAGCTCCAGACCTCATTACAGCCTTGGTCCAAACATGGACAAAAGAGCTGATATCCAGGAGGTGAGGTGAGAGTGACTGCCCTTGACATCAAGGCAGCATTTGACAGTGTGGCATCAAGGAGCCCTAGTAAAATTGAAGTCAATAGGAATCAGGGGGAAAACTCTACAGTGGCTGGAGTCACACCTAGCACAAAGGAAGATGATAGTTGTTGGAGGCCAACCATCTCAGGCCCAGGACATCACGACAGGAGTTCCTCAGGGCAGTGTTCGAGGCCCAACCATCAATAACCTGACCTTCCCTCCATAAGGTCAGAAGTGGGGATGTTCGCTGATGATTGCACAGTGTTCAGTTCCATTCGCAACCCCTCAGATAATGAAGCAGTCCGTGCCCGCATGCAGCATGACCTGGACAACATCCAGGCTTGGGCTGATAAGTGGCAAGTAACATTCGTGCCAGACAAGTGCCAGGCAATGACCATCTCCAACAAGAGAGTGTCTAACCACATCCCCTTGACATTCAACAGCATTACCATTGTCTAATCCCCCACCAACATCCTGGTGGTCACCATTGATCAGAAACTTAACTGGACCAGCCATATAAATACTGTGGCTACAAGAGCAGGTCAGAGGCTGGGTATTCTGACTCCCCAAAGTCTTTCCACCATTTACAAGTCAGGAGTATGATGGAATATTCTCCACTTGCCTGGATGAGTGCAGCTCCAAGAACGCTCAAGGAGCTCGACACCAGTGAAGCAAAAGATGCCAAGAGATCACAGAATGATAGAATCATACAGCACAGAAGGCGGCCATTCGGCCCATCATGTCTGTGTCGGCTCTTTTAAAGAGCTATCCAATTAGTCCCATTCCCCTGTCCTTTCCCCATAGCCCTGCAAATTTTTCCTCTTCAAGTATTTATCCAATTTCCTTTTGAAAGTTAGTATTGAATCTGCTTCCACCAACCTTTCAGGCAGTGTGTTCCAGATCATTACACTCGCTGCATAAAATAATTTCTCCTCACCTCGCCTCTGGTTCCTTTGCCAATTACCTTAAATCTGTATTCTTTGGTGACCGGCCCTTCTGGCACCAAAAACAGTTTCTCCTTATTTACTCTATCAAACTCCTTCATGATTTTAAACACCTTTACTAAATCTCCCCTTAACCCTCTCTGCTCTAAAGGAGAACAAACCCAGTTTCTCTACGTAACTGAAGTCCCGCATCCCTGGTACCATTTTAATATCTCCTCTGCACCCCAACATCCTTCCTAATGTGTGGTGCCAAGAATTGGGCACAATATTCCAGCTGGGGCCTGATCAGTGATTTATAAAGGTTTACCATAACGTCAAAAAATTTCAACAACTTTGCTTCCAATTTCCACCCTTTCCTCACCTTCACATGGTTCATCTCCGACTCTTCCCTTCTCTTCCTTGACTTCTCTATCTCCATTTCTGGGGATAGGCTGTCAACCAATATCTATTAAAGCCCACCAGCTCCCACAGCTACCTTGATTACACTTCTTCCCACCCCGCTTCCTGTAAGGACTCTATTCCCTTCTCCGTTTCTCAGACACATCTGTTCTGACGATACCACCTTCCGCACCAGTACTTCCGATAAGTCTTCCTTTTTCCTCAACCGAGGATTCCCCTCCACTGTAGTTGACAGGGCCCTCGACCGTGTCCGTCCCATTTCCCGCACTTCTGCCCTCACCCCTTCCCTTCCAGAACCACGAAAGGGTCGCCCTTGTCCTCACCTTCCACCCTCCCAGCCTCGCATTCAACAAATCATCCTCCACCATTTCCAGACACATCTTTCCCTCCCCTTTTCGCATTCCGAAGTGACCGCTCCTTCCGCGACACCTTGGTCCACTCTTCCATCGCCTACTCTCCTCCCCACGTCACCTTCCCGTGCGAGCACAGGAGATGCAATACCTGCCCCTTCACCTCCTCCCTTCCCACTGTCCAGGGCCCCAAACACTCCTTCCAAGTGAAACAGCGATTTACTTGTACTTCTTTCAATTTAGTATACTGTATCCACTGCACACAATGCGGTCTCCTCTACATTGGGGAGACCAAATGTAGACTGGGTGATCGCTTTGCGGAACACCTCCGCTCTGTCCACAAGCGTGACCTTGACCTATCGGTCGCTTGCCATTTTAATTCCCCTTCCCACTCCTACTCTGACCTCTCTATACAAGGCCGAGGACACTGTTCCAACGAAGCTCAAGGAACAGCATTTTAATCTTTGTTTAGGCACTTCACAACCTTCCGGACTCACTGATTTCAATAATTTCAGATCATAACCACTGCTCCCATTTTTTCAGTCAGCTAGTGCTGGTAATAGTTCTGCTGTTGCCATTTACAGCTACTTCTGATCAATCTTTTGTTTCTTAACCTGTCCCATTACCACCTTCCTTGCCTCGCACCATCATCCCTTTTATCATTTAATGACTCGTGCTCTCTACCCTATCACAGAACTTCCCTTTTGTTCTTTCCTCCTCTCCCTCGCCCCTCTTTCCCTGGCTCTGTACTTGCTTAAAAACTTTAACTCTTAACAATCTTCCAGTTCTGACGAAAGGTCATCGACCCGAAACGTTAACTGTTTCTTTCTCCACAGATGCTGCCTAACTTGCTGAGCTTCTCTAGCATTTTGTTTTTATTTACCATAACATCCATGCTTTTGTACTCAATGCCTCAGTTTATAAAGCCAAGGACCCCATGTCTTTTGACAGCCTTCTCAACTTGTCCTGCCACCTTCCAAGATTTGTGTACATACACCCCCAGGTCTTTCTGTTCCTGCACCCCTTTTAAAGTTGTACCATTTAGCTTAGTTTATATTGCCTCTCTTCATTCTTCCTACCAAATTGCACTACTTAATTTTCATAGAATCATAGGTAGGTTACAGCACGGAAGGAGGCCATTCAGCCCTTCGAGTCCTCGCCGGCTCGATACAACAGCAATCTAGCTAGTCCCACTCCCCCGCCCTTTCCCTGTAGTCCTGCAATTTTTTTCCTTTCAAGTACTTATCCAGTTCCCTTTTGAAGGCCATGATTAAACCTGTCTCCACCACCCCCTTGGGCAATGCATTCCAGATCCTAACCACTCGCTGTGTAAAAAAGTTTTTCCTCACGTCACCTTTGGGTCTTTCGCCAATCACTTTAAATCTATATCCACTGGTCCATAACCCTTCCGCCAATGGGAACAGGTTCTCTCTATTTACTCTGTCTAGACCCTTCATGATTTTGAATACCTCTATCAAATCTCCTCGCAACCATCTATTCCAAGGAGAACTATCCCAGCTTCTCCAGTCTATCCACGTAACTAAAGTCCCTCATCCCTGGAATCATTCCAGTAAATCTCTTCTGCACCCTTTCTAAAAGCCTTCACATCTTTCCTGAAGTGCAGTGCCCAGAAATACTCCAGTTTTCTCTGGTTAAATTTCATCGTCTGGTAAGTGGGAGGCTTTCAAAAGTGTGTTAACCAGGGTTCAGGGTAAGCACATTCCTTATAAAGTGAAGGGCAAGGCTGGTAGAAGTAGGGAACCTTGGATGACTCGGGAGATTGAGGCACTAGTCAAAAAGAAGGAGGCATATGACATGCATAGGCAGCTGGGATCAAGTGGATCCCTTGAAGAGTATAGAGATTGCCGGAGTAGAGTTAAGAGAGAAATCAGGAGGGCAAAAAGGGGATATGAGATTGCTTTGGCAGATCAGGCAAAGGTGAATCCAAAGAGCTTCTACAAATACATAAAGGGCAAAAGGGTAACTAGGGAGCGAGTAGGGCCTCTTAAGGATCAACAAGGTCATCTATGTGCGGAACCACAAGAGATGGGTGAGATCCTGAATGAATATTTCACATCGGTATTTACGGTTGAGAAAGGCATGGATGTTAGGGAACTTGGGGAAATAAATAGTGATGTCTTGAGGAGTGTACATATTACAGAGAGGGAGGTGCTGGAAGTCTTAACGCGCATCAAGGTAGATAAATCTCCGGGACCTGATGAAATGTATCCCAGGACGTTATGGGAGGTTAGGGAGGAAATTGCGGGTCCCCTAGCAGAGATATTTGAATCATCCACCGCTACAGGTGAGGTGCCTGAAGATTGGAGGGTAGCAAATGCTGTGCCTTTGTTTAAGAAGGGCGGCAGGGAAAAGCCTGGGAACTACAGACCAGTGAGCCTGACATCTGTAGTGGGTAAGTTGTTAGAGGGTATTCTGAGGGACAGGATCTACAGGCATTTGGAGAGGCAGGGACTAATTAGGAACAGTCAGCATGGTTTTGTGAGAGGAAAATCATGTCTCACGAATTTGATTGAGTTTTTTGAAGGGGTAACCAAGAAGATAGATGAGGGCTGTGCAGTAGACGTGGTCTACATGGACTTCAGCAAAGCATTTGACAGGGTCCCGCATGGTAGGTTGTTACATAAGGTTAAATCTCATGGGATCCAAGGTGAGGTAGCCAATTGGATACAAAATTGGCTTAACGACAGAAGACAGAGGGTGGTTGTAGAGGGTTGTTTTTCAAACTGGATGCCTGTGTCCAGCGGTGTGCCTCAGGGATCGGTGCTGGGTCCGCTGTTATTTGTTATTTATATTAATGATTTGGATGAGAATTTAGGAGGCATGGTTAGTAAGTTTGCAGATGACACCAAGATTGGTGGCATTGTGGACAGTGAAGAAGGTTATCTGGGATTGCAACGGGATCTTGATAAATTGGGCCAGTGGGCCGATGAATGGCAGATGGAGTTTAATTTAGATAAATGTGAGGTGATGCATTTTGGTAGATCGAATCGGGCCAGGACCTACTCCGTTAATGGTAGGGCATTGGGGAGAGTTATAGAACAAAGAGATCTGGGAGTACAGATTCATAGCTCCTTGAAAGTGGAGTCACAGGTGGATAGGGTGGTGAAGAAGGCATTCAGCATGCTTGGTTTCATTGGTCAGAACATTGAATGCAGGAGTTGGGATGTCTTGTTGAAGTTGTACAGGGCATTGGTGAGGCCACACTTGGAGTACTGTGTACAGTTCTGGTCACCCTATTATAGAAAGGATATTATTAAACTAGAAAGAGTGCAGAAAAGATTTACTAGGATGCTACCGGGACTTGATGGTTTGACTTACAGGGAGAGGTTAGACAGACTGGGACTTTTTTCCCTGGAGAGTAGGAGGTTAAGGGGTGATCTTATAGAAGTCTATAAAATAATGAGGGGCATAGATAAGGTCGATAGTCAAAATCTTTTCCCAAAGGTAGGGGAGTCCATAACGAGGGGGCATAGATTTAAGGTGAGAGGGGAGAGATACAAAAGGGTCCAGAGGGGCAATTTTTTCACTCAAAGGGTGGTGAGTGTCTGGAACGAGCTGCCAGAGGCAGTAGTAGAGGCGGGTACAATTTTGTCTTTTAAAAAGCATTTGGACAGTTACATGGGTAAGATGGGTATAGAGGGATATGGGCCAAGTGCAGGCAATTGGGACTAGCTTAGTGGTATAAACTGGGCGACATGGACATGTTGGGCCGAAGGGCCTGTTTCCATGTTGTAACTTCTATGATTCTATTCTATATATCTACCCATTTCACCAGTTTGTCTACGTCCTCCTGAAGTCTGTTACTATCCTCCTCACTGTTTACCACATTTCTGAGTTTCGTGACACCTGCAAACTTTGAAATTATGTCCTGTATACCCAAGTCCAGGCCATTAATATAGATCAAAAACAGCAGTGGTACTAATACCGACCCCCGGGGGACACCACTACACACTTCCCTCCAGTTTGAAAAACAACCAATCACTATTACTCTGTTTTCTGTCAGTCAATTTTGTATCCACGCTGCCACTGCCCCTTTAATCCCATGGGCTTCAATTTTGTTAACAAGTATATTATGCGGTACTTTATCAAAAACCTTTTCAAAGTCCAAATACACATCAACCGCACTACCTTCATCAACCCTCTCCGTTACATCAAAGAACTCAATTAAGTTAGTCAAACATGATTTGCCTTTAACAAATCCGTGCTTGGCTGTTATTTATTAACACTTATTTTTCCAAGAGACAATTCATTTTGTCTGATTGTTTCTAAATGTTTACCCACCACAGACATTAGGATGACTGGCCTGTTTTGCTGGGTTTATCTCTCCCTTTTTTGAACTGGGGTGCAACATTTGCAATCCTCCAGTCCTCTGGTATCATTCCCATATCAAAGGAGGATTGGAAGATTATGGCCAGAGCCTCTGCTATCTCGATCCTTACTTCCCTAGGGTGCATTCCAACCAGACCGGGTGACTTTTCTACTTTGAGCGTTGCCTTTTAAGTACCTCCTTTTTATCCTATCCAATTTCTCTACTACCTCCTCCTTTACTGTGACATTGGGAGCATCCTCTTTTCTAGTGAAGATGGACACTAAATATTCATTTAGTACCTCAGCCACGCCCTCAGCCTCCACAAGATGATCGCTAATCAGCCTCACCCTTCCTTTGACTACCATTTTACTATTTATATGTTTATAGAAGACTTTTGGGTTCCTGTTTATGTTACCCAGTAAGCTATTCTCATACACTCTCTTTTCCCCTCTTATTCCCTTTTTCAGTTCTCCTTTGTACTTTCTGTACTCAGCTTGGTTTTCTACTGTATTAGGAGCCTAACATTTATCATAAGCCTCCTTTATATGTTTCATTTTAATCTCTATATCTTTAGTCATCCAGGGAACTCGAGCTTTGGATGCCCTTCCTTTCCCTCTCATGGGAATGTGTCTAATCTGTACCTGAACTAGATCCTCAATGAAGGCCTTCCATTGTTCAATTACTGTTTTACCTACCAGTCTTTGATTCCAATCCACCTGGGCCAGATCCCCTTTCAACTCTGAAATCAGCACTCCAGTTGAGTATTTTCATAAGAAATAGGAGGAGGAGACCATATGGCCCCTCAAGCCTGGTCCGCCATTCAATATCATAGCTGATCTTAAATCTCAACTCCACTTTCCCTTGATTCCCCTCGAGTCCACAAATCTATCCATCTCAGCCTTGAATATACTTAATGACTGAGCATCCACAGCCCTCTGGGGTAGAGAATTTCAAAGATTCATAACCCCTGAGGGAAGAAATTTCTCCTCAGCTCAGTCTTAAATGGCCAACCCCTTATCCTGAGACTACGTCCCCTAGTTCTAGACTTTCCAGCCAGGGAAAACAGCCTCACAGCATCCATCCTGTCTAAGCCCTCTCAGAATCTTATATGTTTCAATGAGATCACCTCTCACTCTTCTAAACTCCAGAGAATATAGGCCCATTCTACTCAATTTTTCCTCACATGACAACCCTTGCATCCCAGGAATCTATCTAGTGAACCTTCGTTGCACTGCCTCTAAGGCAAGTATATCCTTCCTTAGGTAAGCAGACCAAAACTGAACATAGTACTCCAGGTGTGATCTCACCAAAATCCTGTACAATTGCAGCAAGACTTCCTTACTCTTATATTCCAAAACCCCCTTGCAATGAAGGCCAACATACCTTTTACCTTCCTAATTGCTTGCTGTACCTGCATGTTAACTTTCCGTATTTCATGTACAAGGACACCCAAATCCCTGACACCAACATTTAATAGTTTCTCATCATTTAAAAATATCCTGTTTTTCTATTCTTCCTACCTAAGTGAATAACCTCATTTCCCCACATTATACTCCATCTGCCACCTTCTTGCCTACTCACTTAGCCTGTCCATATCCCTTTGCAGACTCTGTCCTCCTCACAGCTTACAAAGCTAGATAGGAAAGTATCATCAGCAAACTTGGATACATTACACTCAGTCCCTTCATCTAAGTCATTAATATAGATTGTAAATAGCTGAGGCCCCAGTACTGATCCTTGCGGCACCCCACTAGTAACAGCCTGCCAATCTGAAAATGAATGGTTTATCCTACTCTGTTTTCTGTCTGTTAACCAATCCTCTATCCATGCTAATACATACCCCCAACCCCATGAGCCCTTATCTTGCGTAACCACCTTTCGTGTGGCACCTTATCGAATGCCTTTTGAAAATCCAAAATATACTACATCCACTGGTTCCCCTCTATCTACCCTGCTAGTTACAGTCTCAAAAAACTAATAAATGTCAAACATGATTTCTCTTTCATAAAACCATGTTGACTCTGCCTAACCATATTATGGTTTTCTAAGTGCCCTGTTACCACTTCCTTAATAACGTATTCCAGCATCTTCCCGACGACTGATGTCAGGCTAACTGGCCTGTAGTTCCCTATTTTCCCTCTCCCTCCTTTCTTGAATAGCGGGGTTACGTTTGCTACCTTCCAATCCACTGGGACTGTTCTAGAATCTAGGGAATATTGGAAGATCATAACCAATGCATCCACTATCTCTGCAGCCACCTCTTTTAGAACCCTAGGATGTAGGCAATCAGGTCCAGGGGATTTGTCAGCTTTTAGTACCATTAATTTCTCCAGTACTTTTGCTTTACTAACAATAATTACTTTCACTACTCACTTCCTTTTTACACACTTATAGAAGCTCTTACAATAAATTTTTATATTTCTTGCTAATTTACCCTCATTCTATTTTCTCCCTCTATCAATTTTTTGGTCATCCTTTGCTGGTTTCTAAAACTCTCCCAATTCAGACTTACTACTCTTCTTGGCAACATTATAATCTAATACTATTCTTAACTTCTTATGTTACGTTTCGGACTTAAGTACATCACTCTCAAACTCAATGTGAAATTCTATCATATGTTCACTCTTCCCCAGAGGATCCCTTACTATGAGATTACTAATTAACCCTGTCTCATTACACAAGACATGATCTAAAATAGCCTGCTCTAGAAATGTTCAATGATCTATTGTTCTAGGAAACTGTCTCGAACGCATTCCAAGAACTCGTCCTCCAAACTACTTTTGCCAATTTGATTTGCCCAGTCTGCAAGATTAAAGTCCCCCACGATTACTGCATTACTTTTGTTACAAGCTCCTCTTATTTCTTTATTAACACTCTGTCCAACAGTATAACTACTGTTAGGGAGCCTATAAACTACTCCCAATGTTTTCTGCCCCTTGTTATTTCTTATCTCCATCCATATTGATTCTACTTCCTGATCTTGTGAACCAAGATCCTTTCTCAAATTTTTAAAAATTTGTTCATGGGATGTGGGCGTCGCTGGCAAGACTAGCATTTATTGCCTATCCCTAATTGCCTTTGAAAAGGTGGTGGTGAGCCGCCTTCTTGAACCACTGCAGTCCGTGTGGTGAAGGTTCTCCCACAGTGCTGTTAGGTAGGGAGTTCCAGGATTTTGACCTAGGAACGGCGATATATTTCCATGTCTTTATGTCATCCTTTATGATCAGAACTACCCCCCTCCTTTTCCATTTTGTCTGTCTTTTCGAAAAGTCAAGTACCCTAGAATATTCAGTTCCCAACCTTGGTCACCTTGCAGCCGTGTCTCAGTAATGGCTACAAGATCAAACCCATTTATCTCTATTTGTGCCATTAATTCTTCTGTCGTGTTACGAATGCTTCGTGCATTCAGATAAAGCGCCTTTATTTTGACTTTTTACTACTTTTCCCTGCTTTGATTTTATTCACTGATGCACTATTACTGTTAAACTCTGTCCCCTCCTGACACATACTGCTTATCTTTCCCAAAATCACTATACTGCTCTATGACCTTGACTTTTCTTTAGATTTATAAATTTACCCTTACCTGAAACCTATATTTATTGCATCTTTCTGAAATTTACTTCTCTATCTCCTTCCCACTAGTTGGTGGCCTATAGTATACACCCAGCAGAGTATTAGCTCCTCTATTATTCCTTAATTCTAACCAAATGGATTCTGTCTTTGAATCCTTAAGTACAATGTCCATTTCCAGTGCTGTAACAGTATCTTTAATCAATATTGCCACCCCCAACCTCCTTTTTTTCTTTCCCTATCTTTCCTGAATGCCTTGTAACCAGGGATATTAAGTTCCCAAACATCCCCTTGTTTGAGCCAAGTCTCCGTTATTGCCACTACATCAATTTGTGCCTGGAGCTCACTAACCTTATTTACCACGCTCCATGCATTTACGCACATGCACTCCAAACCCATCCTAGTCTGCCTCGCATTTCCCCCTGTCTGAGCCCTCCTATATCTGAACTACTCTTTACTCTAGTGCTGTTTTGTCTCTCCCAGTCCTCTGTGCACCCTATTTCTCCTCTCTAATGCTTCATCCTGGTGCCCCTTCCTCTGCCAAATTAGTTTAAACCCTCCCCCACAACACTAGTTAACCTCCCCGCAAGACATTGGTCCCAGCCCTGTTGAGGTGCAACCCGTCCATCTTGTATAGGTTCCTCCTATCCCAGAACTGGTTCCAATGCCCCAGGATTCTGAAGCCCTCCTTCCTGCACCATTTCTCCAGCCACACATTAACCTGTCTTTTCTTACTGCTCCTATACTCACTAAGCACATGGCACTGGGGGTAATCCAGAGATTATCACCTTTGAGGTCCTGCTCTTTAATTTCCTCCCTAGCTCCTGAAACTCTGACTACAGGACCTCAACCCTTTTCCTTCCTAAGTCGTTGGTTCCAACATGGGTCACAGCTTCTGGCTGTTCCCCATCCCCCCTCAGAATGTTCTGCATTCGTTCAGTGATATTCTTTACATTGGCACCAGGGAGGCAACACACCATGCGAGACTCACGTCAGCGGTGGTAGAAACCTTTGTCTATCCCCCCGCCTACTGAATCCCCTATGACCGTTGCATTTCTACACTTTGTTGTGCCCCCCTGTGCAGTTCTTTGCCCCAAAGATGAGAGTAAAAAATTTTTTTTATTTTTTTTTAAACAGAAAGCACAGAGACTAGTTATAGGAACTAATGCATGTAGCTAAATATTAAAACAGCCTGCTTTGAATCAACGACAGTCATCCCAGGTCATCTCTAGCATGAAGAGACACATTATTCAGTCTTACTCAAAAGGTAAGAATCATTCCACATGTGAGACTTATTCAGCCTAGTTAGCAGAATAAACATAAGTCTGGCTAGAACACTTAGCATAAATAAAGTTAAAAATGTCATACAACTGTATGAATTTATATAGCTAGCAGTCTTGAATATAGCATGTCACATTAAATATGTGCGGGAGCACATTAAATCTGCAACAGTAAAAAGTCATTATTTTTCTTAATGGCTGAACTAAGTAAGAAAGCCATATCTATTCACTGAAATATAGATCAACAATCCCACAGACAAGCAATGAAAGTCGCAGTTTCAACCAACAAATTGCATCACTAATTTTCCCCCTCGAGTCATTCCAGACATCATTTTTATTTTTGACCCCACTGAATGTACAGCAATATAAATAACTGATAAACACAAACTAATTATTTAACTTGCCCATGCAGCTATACGATATTCCAGATTCCTATAATACTGTTTGCTTCTAGGTACCCATCCACTTCTCCAGGACTTAGGACCCACTTTTACTCCTTAGCTGCAGCTTTATTTCTTCACTTCGGCTTTATTACTTATTCTTGCCTTACAGTCTGACAATTGCAGCCTGGAATTCTATTCTCCATCTTTCACAGCACCTTCCTTTTTAAAAAAAATCTTTGGCTTTCTCCTTTTTACTGTGTTATCATTTGGACACTTATATGCAAGCTAATTTATTTACTGTTTTTGGTGCCAAATTTGAAATAGGTTGTTCATGTTAACTTGTGTTCTTTATAAAAGATAAAACAGCAGAGAAATAGATGGTAAAATATTGAGAGGAGGAAATAAAGAGGATTTAAAACTAAGCATGGAAATAAATTATAAAATACAACTAGTGAAGACAGGACAAAGACAACAGAGGAAAAGAAAGTGGAAAAAAAGATAATTGTAAACAATTTTACAACACCAAGTTATAGTCCAGCAATTTTATTTTAAATTCACAAGCTTTCGAAGGCTTCCTCCTTCGTCAGGTGAACGATGTGACCTGACGAAGGAGGAAGCCTCCGAAAGCTTGTGAATTTAAAATAAAATTGCTGGACTATAACTTGGTGTTGTAAAATTGTTTACAATTGTCAACCCCAGTCCATCACCGGCATCTCCACATCATGACTACCATCGACACGAAAAAAAGATAGAGAACCAAAGCCTTCGCTCTGTGATAGCACACTTGTATCAGAAAATTGTGGGTTCAAATTCCACTCCAGAGACTTGAGCGCACAATTTAAGCTGACACTTCAGTGCAGTACTGAGAGAGTTCTACACTGTCAGAGGGGTCATGTTTCAGATGAGATGTTAAAAAGGTCTCGTCGGCCCTCTGAGGTGGATGTAAAAGATCACATGGCACTATTCTAAGAAGAGTAGAGGAGTACTCCCAGTGTCCTGGTCAACATTTATCACAACAGATTATTCCTGTTTGTGGACCTTGCTATACACAAATCCGACCAATTACCACCCCATCAGTCTACTCTCAATCATCAGCAAAGTGATGGAAGGTGTGGTCGACAGTGCGATCAAGCTGTACTTACTCACCAATAACCTGCTCACCAATGCGCCGTTTGGGTTCCGCCAGGACCACTCGGCTCCAGACCTCATTACAGCCTTGGTCCAAACATGGACAAAAGGGCTGAATTCCAGAGGTGAGGTGAGTGTGACTGCCCTTGACATCAAGGCAGCATTTGACCAAGTGTGGCATCAAGGAGCCCTAATAAAATTGAAGTCAATAGGAATCAGGGGGAAAACATTCTGGTGGCTGGAGTCTTAACTAGCACAAAGGAAGATGGTAGTGGTTGTTGGAGGCCAATCATCTCAGCCCCAGGACATTGCTGCAGGAGTTCTTCAGGGCAGTGTCCTAGACCCAACCACCTTCAGCTGCTTCAGCAATGACCTTCCCTCCATCATAAGGTCAGAAATGGGGATGTTCGCTGACGATTGCACAGCGTTCAGTTCCATTCGCAAAGCCTCAGATAATGAAGCAGTCCGAGCCCGCACGCAGCAAGACCTGGACAACATCCAGGCTTGGGCTCATAAGTGGCAAGTAACATTTGCGCCAGGCAATGACCATCTCCAACAAGAGAGTCTAACCACCTCCCCTTGACATTCAATGGCATTACCATTGCCGAATCCCCCACCAACATACTGGAGGTCATCATTGACCAGAAACTTAACTGAACCAGCCACATAAATACTGTGGCTACAAGAGCAGGTCAAAGGCTGGGTATTCTGCGGCGAGTGACTCATCTCCTGACATCACACTCCTGACTTGTGCCTTTCCACCATCTACAAGGCACAAGTCAGGAGTGTGATGGAATACTCTCCACTTGCCTGGATGAGTGCAGTTCCAACAACACTGAAGAAGCTCGACACCATCCAGGACAAAGCAGCCCGCTTGAATGGCACCCCATCCACCACCCTAAACATTCACTCCCTTCACCATCGGCGCACCATGGCTGCACTGTGTACCATCTACAGGATGCATTGCAGCAACTCGCCAAGGCTTCTTCGACAGCACCTCCCAAACCCACGAACCTTACCACCTAGAAGGACAAGGGCAGCAGACACATGGGAACAACACCACCTGCACGTTCCCCTCCAAGTCACACACAATCCCGACTTGGAAATATATCACTGATCCTTCATCGTCGCTGGGTCAAAATCCAGGAATTCCCTTCCTAACAGCACTGTGGAAGAACCTTCACCACACGGACTGCAGTGGTTCAAGAAGGCAGCTCACCACCACCTTTTCAAGGGCAATTAAGGATGGGCAATAAATGCTGGCCTCGCCAGCGCGCCCACATCCCTGGAACGAATTTTTAAAAAATTGGCGGCCGAGCTTCCCTACATTACATCAATAACTACACTTCAAAAGTACGTAATTGGCTGTGAAGCGCTATGGGATGTCCTGAAGTCATGAAAGACACTATATAAATGAAAGTTCTTTCTTTCTCCAACTATTGTTCCTTTGAACAGAGGTGAAACAGAGAACACTGTGTAGCTACATATTCAGAAAGACAAATGCAGAGAGAAGAAAAAAGTGTCAAAGTAAGAGAGACAGAAAAAGCAGGGGGCATAAAAAGTTAAAGACAAACAAGGGCCAAGATGCAAATATAAAGAATTAGAGAAGGAGAAACAACCAGAGACAGTTACAGGTATTACCCAATTGTCCCTTAATTTTTTTCCACATCATCTGCTGTCACTGCTCCCCGTGCAATCTGTTGCACACATTCACCACCATCTGTATAATGTAATGTAGTTAAATCTCAACCATCCATGCATTTTCCCTCAAGCCCGTATTCCATCATTCTAGAGTTTGTGACAATCTTGAATACATCAGGGTTCGATTTATCTATTCCCTTAAGAATCATGAATATCTTCCCTGAGCCTTCTCTTCTCCAGAGTAAGCAATCCCAGGCTCTTTGACCTCTCCTCATAGCTCTGATACCTCAAGTTAAGCATCAGTTACTTCACCACCTCCAATGTGATGCAATCTGAAAACTTTTTGTTCCCAACTCAAAAGCATTTAACGTAAACAAGTAATGGCACCACCACTAATACTGTGGCACCATCCTGGTGAATCCTTGCCATGATAATACACCTCCATTCACAACTAACCGTAGCTTTCTCTGGTTTAAATGCAGTGAGCTGACAGAGTGCAATTCAGTGGGGTCGGGATATTTAAATAATTAGCATAACCTCCCAGCACACCTTTGGCCACGCACCCGTAGCTAGCCAAACTTAGTAAGCAGAAGATCTAGCTAGTAGCTAAAATTTAAAGTTATATGCCTACTTTAAAGTAAGTGGCTGCATATGGTGCAATTATTGCTTCAACCTTTATAACGGTTCTAAATAGATTGCACATATATTTGTCAGCCATTGCTGTGGTGTGGTGCTGCATGCAGAAGAGTAATGCAAGACAAAAAATGAACTGAAAGGAAATTCAATGTGGAAGTACAAACAGAATCTTTGGGTACGTGATGGAGCAGCTCAGCACCCAAACCCATGCTCGATACAATTAGACACAACGGTGCAGGAGGTCAGCTAAAGCTGATTGCTTACTCTGAAGAGAAGGCTCAGGGAAGATATTCATGATTCTTAAGGGAATAGTTAAATCGAACCCTGATATATTCAAGATTGTCACAGCTAAAGATTGCCCTGTTAGGCATTCAAGGACACCCTTCTCAGAGAATAGCAGTTCACCAGGCCTGTCGGGAGATCAGTCAGGCTCAACAGTCTGCACAGTACAGGGGTGACACCTATAATAGGCTGCACTTTTGGAAACATTGCCACCTGGCATAAGGTCTATGTCCTGTCGTGCTAATGCCTCCTTTCCTCAGGGTAAATGATGCACATGTTGTAGACAAGGCATCTGCATCTGTAAACACTGACGGGTTTGGCATGTCACCTGAGTAGCTTGGAAGGATCCAGTGGCGTAGAAATTTAATACAGTACTGACCTTCACACCCATGGGAAGTGATACGTAGGAGAATCTGACAGCAAGTCAACTCCAGAAATTGTTGATATAGCTATGTAACAATCTCTTTTGTGATACCGAGGTGCCAAAAATAGCTTTCTTCTGATATACCCAAGAGGACTCTCTGGACCAATAAATACAGACCCTGAGGTAAGGACAGATGCATTCCTAACACATGATGTATCGTCACACCTACTTTTCTTGTCCCCTCAAACACTGCTCTCCCTCTAAATCCAAGAGAGCCATTGGAGCTCTCAAATGAATTGCCATCCAGCCTACTTTTGCTGTTGGAAACAATAAGCAAGGCTGTTGTAAGAAACCAAGTTAGAAATAAAAGTCATGAAAGGCAAAGAAAGGCCTAAACAGAAACAAGTATATAACTATGAATGGAAACGCAGATAAAGCATATGAAAAGCAAAAAAAATTTGAACTTTCTAACCAAAAATTAAAGCCAACTCCTACGGGCCATACAACCAAAGAATTACTGCGCCAGTTACATATTGATGAGCAGTGCTATTAGTAGAGTAGGCAGTGAAAAAGCCAGTAAAACCAGCATTGAACCAGTTTAAATAAAACTTGGAGATATACTGAGCTTGTGCTGATCAGTGCAGCCTTCAAAGAACAGGCATTTTTCTTTGTCACAAAATGCAATGGGTGCACTAGCCTGCATGCCCAATTTCACAATCTATATAGCCCCCACCCCTCAAACTGAGGTTCCATGTCCCCAGCAGAGCCTCTAGAATTCATTGCTCTCATTCATTAATTGCCCAAGGTCAGCAACAAAATATTTTCACAACTGAAGCTGACTACACGTTTGTCATGGCTGCTTGCTGGCCATGAGATATTCTCAGACACTCATAACGTGATCTAGAAATGTTATTTTCATAAAACATTAGAGGAGGTCATAGAAACAACTTTTAACCTTTAGACTGCTGGCAGGTCCAGGGAAATTCCTATCATCCTAGACCAACACCTGCTTTAAGCTTTCAGCTCACACACACAGTCATGCTGAGCAGAAAGGTGAAAAAAAACTTTATATTAACAGAACTACACAATAGGATATTAACTTTCAACCACTAGATTAATACTAAATGCAAACACTAAGTTTGAAGAAGTGCTTTGCTGTGCTTGCCTGATCATCCTTTTATTTCCTCCTAGTCATAGAAAATACAACACTGAAGGAAACCCTTTGGCCCATCAAATCTTAGTAGTAGCTTCTTAACTGGAATTATCGACTCAATCCCATTTCCACATATTTTTATATTCTTCCTTTTCAAATACTTACCCCAATTCCCATTTATAAGCTGTTGTAGTCTCTTCAAGAGCCACTTGTAAAGCATGCCATATTCTAGTAACCTTCAATGAAATATTTCACTTCCCACTTCAGTCTTCTAATGGTAATTTGGAATTTATGCCTCATTACCATTTTAATAAGTAGTGGAAATAATCTTTCACTATTTACCCTCTCAAAACCTATAAGATTGCCTCTTAACCTTCTCCATGTGAAAAAAGTCCAAACCCTTTCCTCATAGCTGTCACTCCTCATTCCTGGAATTATACTAGTTAATCTTCACAGTACCTTTTCCATGGCTCCAATGTTCTTCATACAGTGAAGCACTCAGAACTGTATGCAATACTCCAGTGGCCTAATTCAACATCACTTCCTCACTTTTTAAAAAGAAATTCAATGCCTCTAAGTAAAACCACAATCCCATTTCTCTTTTCCTTTTTGATCTGCACTCCTGGATGTCTCTGCTCCTCCACTCTTAAAAATCTTCACTGTTCTATTCCCCAAAATTTACTGTTTCACATTTCTCTGCATTGAACTGCATCTACTATTTATCTAGTTGTTAATTGGTCATATGCAATCTTCTTCAGTATCAACAAACTTTGATAAAATTCATGTATATGTCCAAATCATTTTAAAAACACAATTACTTTATATAAAGCTTTAAATTTACTTTTTGTCCCCAATAAAATCTCTTCTAATTTTTCTGCTTCCAATCTTTTACCCACTTTTGTTCAGTCTCTCTGCTTCCACCATCCATTTTGAAGGTGGGAACAGCTTTGGGGGGGAAAGCCATCATTCGATTAGCCATTTTATTAGCCAACTGAATCACAGAAATCTCAAAATTGACTGATCAAGAACACACATTCTTCTTCCATGAACCAAAGCAGGAAAAGGCTACCAACTAAAAAGCAGTTGTCAGCAGCCCCCAGAATAAGAGCACACTCAAGGGCTAAAATTATGCTTAAAAAAATGTAGAGCTCTACAATGTACCACCATGCTGAACAACATGGGTAAAGGAGAACAAAACAAGTTCCCAGCAGAATTCTTCTCTACAAGCGAGAAGAAAATCAAGACTTTTTTTGATGAACAGCAGAATAAACGTGAGGCAAAGTTAAACATGTCAGCATCCATCCTCAAAACAAGCTCCAAGGCAAGAAAATGAGAAGATCACAGTGAGTTGTTTTTGTAGATCTTTCTTTAAAACTAGATAAAACTGTTGAATTTTACACCCAAGTCTTAACTTGGAGCATTAAAATTTCCAGCTCAGTTACAGATATCTATTTAGAAAAAAAACAAATTGCTAACAGTTTATGGACTTGCCAGTAAAGATAAGACTAATTTATTATATCTATCAGTTTTCCTTCTCATTTTGAATATAGAACTGAAGCAGGAAGCCCTCACTATAGCCAACAGCTTCCGTTCGACTACTTTAAAGTTCACAACATATGAAAATAATAGTTATCTATTGGAACAAGACCTGGAATCAAAACTGAATCTGTGGAAACTGTCAATATTTCTTTAAATTTAACTACTTTTTAAATTTATGTGATTTGTTTCAAAGTTATTTATGTTAGAGTAGCTATCAGTTGATCTGTTTAGGTTTAGTGCTGTGACTTCATTATGTCCTTTAACTGTACACTGGTCCATATCAATACAATTCAGAGGTAATATGATCTAAAGCTCTTGTCGAGCAGAATCTACAACACACAATCACAGTCTTGAAAAAAAAATGCCAATTAGAAAATATGAAGTCTAACTACACAGTCTACAAGTACATCATTTTCATTAAAAAAAACAAATTCCAAAACACAGAAACACAAGGGCAAGTTCTGGGATTGAACAACATCAGAAGTCCAGTTTCCAAAAACTGAAAAGATAAATTCTGAGAACTGTTTTCAACAAAAATAAAGTTTGTCATGCAGTAGGCATTCTATTTAGGTGGTCTCACTCAACCACTATTCCTGTTGTCTATAAAAAGCATAATTCTGAATTCTGCCTAGTCTTTTGACCATAGCAAGCAGGGAAACCAAGTTAAGCAATGAGGAAGATTGCACACACACAAAAATGTCCTGAGATATTATCAAATCAGAAAGAAAAATGATAGACAGGATAGAAGGAATTTCTAAATCGTGAACTAGACCATTTCCACAAGTAGGTAGTATAGCACTCTTCTACAGCCTACAACTTAATTATACCAAACTCTAGGAGTAGAAAACTATGACCCAATATTAAGACCAGTTTTGAGCGAGGCAATATTAGAATAGAACCATTGAACTGTGGAAGTTTAAAGCATAGGTGGAAGTCATTCCAGTCCATCACATCTATGCCAGCTCTTTGCTGGAACTAATCGCAACTTCCCTTAAAAGAGGCAATGGCCTCTACCCCAACCATTCCTCAAGACAAAACCACCCTCTATGTAAAGACATTTTTCCCAACCTTTCTCCTTACTTGGTAATCAACTTTAAATTGATGACTCCATCACTGACTCCCCAATCAAAAGGAAAGTCTTTCCCAATTCACTCCATCAAAACTAATCATAACTTTAAAAAGTCTCCATCAAGTCTCTTCTTAGCCTTTTCTGCTCCAGTGGAAATAGTTGTAGTATATTAAGTCTCTCCTCACAACTATACATTCCTATTCATGGAATCACTTTGGTGAACCTATGCTGAACACTCTGCTCTCTAGGGTTTTAAAACGTCCTTTCTATAATGGAGCACCCAATGCTACACATAGGGGGTTAAATTGGATAACCCCCAAAACCAGGCGCAGGTATCGCGATCCGCAATTAACTCGCGGCCGGTGCTGCCTGTGAACTTACCTGACGCAGCATTAAAAACCAGACCTGACACGAGGATTCAAGGAAATGCGCACTTTCCACCTGCAGGGGAAGCCCCAATCTCTTAAAGGGAGGACGTCTCTTAAAATCTCTAAAAAGGTAGCCGTACCTGTTTTTTTGCTAAAAATAACAGTCTGCTGTCCGCACAGAGATCAGACATCGCACACGTAAAACACAGATACAGGTCCCGTCCCTATGTTTACAAACTGATGAGTTATGTTAAAACATCGAATAAAGGTTGCGCACTACTAAATCCCAGGTCAATCTACATGCCAGACCTCACCAATCTGCCCATCTGAGTTTGCACCAGGCCTGCAAGAATGCGTGCACCAAAGTTCTCTGTTGATGCACTAGAGGCCTTGGTGCAAGAGCTGGACAAAAGAAGGGACATCCTATATCTGCGGTGGGTGGGGGCAAGACATATGCCCAAAAGGCAGTGGGAGGCAACAGGGGACAAAGCCAATGCTAGGCATACAGCACCATGAACATGGATGCGGTGCAGGAAGAAGTTCACTGCTTTGACAAAAGTAGTCAAAGTGAGTGAGGTCAACTGTCAAGTAGCATCTCCTACCAACTGCACCACTAGCTGCATCCACTGCTCCATGCACTACACCCCCCTATCACCCGCATACCAACAAACTCTTTCAATCAGTACTCAACACTTCCAATCAGATGCTTCCTCTCACCCTTACACATTACCACTGTTGCAAGCCACCCACAACTCTCAGACTACACACTGTTCAACCATGACAGGCACATCACCCAGATAAGATAACAGGAGGCAGCAAGTGGCAGTGGCATTTAGCTCCTCAAGCCTGTTCCGCCAATCAATGAGATCATGGTGGACCTGTGACCTAACTCCATATATCCACCTTAGCCCCATATCCCTTAATACCTTTGGTTCACAGAAATCCATCAATCTCAGATTTAGAATTCACAATTGAGCTAGCATCAGCTGCCATTGAAGAGCGTTCCAAACTTCTCCCACCCTTTGCGTGTAGGAGCGTTTTCTAACTTCACTCCTGCACGTCCTGGCTCTAAATGTTAGGCTATGTCCCCATGTCCTAGTATTCAATTATAGGAGACCTCCAAAAACAGCTACAAATGCATCAGCAGCCAAAAGCAATCATCCAGCCTCGAAAGTGTAATGCCTGCATGGTCCCTTTAAATAGGTGGGGGGGTCCTCCAGGCACTCTAAGACATGTGCAGATGACACTATTCAAGAAAGGAGGGAGAGAAAACAGGGAACTACAGGCCAGTTAGCCTGACATCAGTAGTCGGGAAAATGCTGGAATCCATTATTAAGAAAGTTGGAACAAGGCACTCAGAACATAATATGATTAGGCAGAGTCAACATGGTTTCATAAAAAAGGAAATAGTGTTTGACAAATTTATTAGTTTTGAGGATGTAACTAGCAGGGTAGATAAAAGGGAACCAGTGAATATAGTATATTTGGATTTTCAAAAGGCATTCAATATGGTGCCACATAAAAGGTTGCTATGCAAGATAAGGGCTCATGCGGTTGGGAGTAACATATTAACATGGATAACGGACAGAAAACAGAGAGAAGGGATAAACAGGTCATTTTCAGGTTGGCAGGCTGTAACTAGTTGGGTGCTGCAAAGATCGGTGCTTGGGCCTCAGCTATTTACAACTTGGATTAAATGACTTGGATGAAGGGACAGAGTGTAATGTATCCAAGCTTGCTGATGATACAAAGCTAGGTGGGAAAGTAAGCTGTGAAGAGAACACAGAGTCTACAAAGGGATAGAGACAGGTTAAGTGAGTGGGCAAGAAGGTGGCAGATGGAGTATAATGTGGGGAAATGTGAGGTTATTCACTTTGGTAGGAAGAATAGAAAAACAGAATATTTTTAAATGGTAAGAAACTATTAAATGTTGCTGTTCAGAGAGACTTTGGTGCCCTCGTACAAGAAACACAAAAAGTTAGCATGCAGGTACAGCAGGCAATTAGGAAGGCAAATGGCATGTTCGCCTTTATTGCAAGGGGGTTGGAGTACAAGAGTAAGGAAATCTTACTACAACTGTACAGGACTTTGAGACCTCACCTGGAGTACTATGTATAGTTTTGGTCCCCTTATCTAAAAGGAAGGATATACTTGCCTTAGAGGTGGTGCAATGAAGATTCACTAGATTAAATCCTGGGATGAGAGGGTTGTCCAATGAGGAAAGGTTGAGTAGAGGTTAAGGGTCTATACTTTCTTGAGTTTAGAAGAATGAGGTGATCTCATTGAAACATACAAGATTCTGAGGGGGCTTGACAGGGTAGATGCTGAGAGGTTGTTTCCCCTGGCTGGAGAGTCTAGAACTAGGCGGCAAAGTCACAGGATATGGGGTCAGCCATTTAAGACTGAGATGAGGAGGAACTTCTTCACCCAGAGGGTTGTGAATCTTTGGAATTCTCTACCCCAAAGGGCTGAGTCGTTGAATATATTCAAAGCTGAGACAGATAGTTTTTTGGACTCCAGAGGAATCAAGAGATATGGGGATTGTGCAAGAAAGTGGAGTTGAGGTTGAAGATCAGCCATGACCTGATTGAATGGCAGAGCAGGCTTGAGGGGCCGTCTGGCCTACTCCTGCTCCTATTTCTTATGTTCTTAAGGTCGTGTTTAAGACTGTGTGTTGGGTTGAGTGGTAAGTTCCAAAACGGTGTCTATCACTTTAAATCAGCGTTGCACACGGATTGTATCCATTTTCTCCTTGCTTTACATGCTGCCAGCATTCGGTATTTGCATACGCGCTAATACCTACACTAAGATGGCATCCGGCACACGTCACGCTGGAAACGTGCACAGCCAAGATGCCATCTTATCACTTCGAGACACCGCACAGTGCCGAAACAACAGGCGCTGCACAGCCCAATTTCTAGTCTATAGTACCCTAACCAATGTTTTGTATAAATTAATCATTATTCATGTACTCTATGCTCCTACTCATTAAACACTAAATTTTAGTGGCCTTTTTTGTGGCTTTACCTACCTGCACTCACACATTCAGGGAATCAGGTATTTGAACCCTTAGGTCATGTGTGTGTTCATCCACACCCTTCAGTGTCTTCCCATTAAGTTTATACTCCCATTCCTTGTTTTTTCCTTCCAAAATGTATCATCTCACATTTATCTACACTGAATTACATCTGCCACCTCTCTGTCCATTCCACAAGCCTATGACTTCTTGAAGTTTTTACAATCCACCTCACTTTTCTCAAAATTTCCTACATTTTCATCGTCAGCAAATTGGGATTGTGTTCCCCATACCCAAGTTAAAAAAGTGTGGACCCAGTACTCACCCCGGGGAACATTGATTACAACTCTCAATCCCGAACAACACCCATTTACCATAAATTAGTTTCCTACCCATGCTGCTACATGTCCTCTTATACCACATTCCTGAATTTTTCTAACAAGCCTCGTCAGACATCTTATCGAACGCCTTCTGAAAATCTATACATATTACATCAATAGCATTTCCTTTATCTGGCCAGTCACTTCTTCAAAAAAAAACTGAAATTTGTGAAGCACAACGTGCCTTTAACAAATCCGTACTGACCGCACTTGACTAACCCAAGCATTTCTAAAAGTTTACTCATCTTGAATAAATGGATTTTAAGAGTCTAACTGCCATTAGACTAATTGTTACCTGGTTTATCCTCCTCTTCCTTCTTGAGCAAAGGTGTTACATTGGCTTCTCTCCAGTTCCACATCATAATTTGCATATTTAAACGAGGAAAGAAAAATTATAGCCACAGCCATTTTTACAACCTGGGTGTATGCCATCAGGGCCCAATGACTTATCTACCTACTTTTTTATAAATATATAAAACAATTTGTTCTTGGGATGTAGGTAAACACTGACAAGGCAGTATTTAATATTCCTAGCTACCATGAGGGCATTTAAGAGTCAACTACATAGTATGGAACTTAAGTTCTGTCTGGGCCAGACTTGGGAGGGGTGGCAGGTTCCTTTCTCTGAAGGACAGTGAATCAATTGTGTTTTATGCCATGGTTATTTTCCGCTACTAGTCCGCAAATTACAAGATCTATTGAATACAAGTTTAAATGTACCACGACCACTGGGTTGCTAGTCCAGTACCTTAACCACTAGGTATCATACCCAAGCTATAAACCTATTCCTTTTCTAAATTATCTGATTATTTTTCCATATCCTCCTGTAGTACACCCAAGGGGGATAATTTTAACCCCCAAGAACAGGTGGGTTGGGTGGGTGAGAAGGGCCAGATCCTCGAGGGGAGTGCCTTTATTGCACTGCTTGCGGGCTAGAATGAGCAGGAGTGCTTCATCCAAGCCCAACAAGCTCACCTGGCGGGATCGGACCTCAGTGATCGATTGGCCAGCCGGCTGACCGCACCCCCCAACCGATGGCAGAGACCTCTCCATACCTCAGACCTTCTGGTGACGTCCTCCAATCTTCTGGCGATGTGACCCCCACTGAGCCCGCAATGTCTCCACAGCCCACAATCTCTCCCTCCCTACAATTCACACCCGTCAATTTCTCACCCAATTCTGTGATATCTGTTTAGTGATTAACAAAACCAGTATTTCCTTTAAAATGGAAGAGGCATATAATGTCTGTAGATAGGCAAGTGTTCAATACAATTTTTTTTAAGATAAATGAAGTGCGGTGTAAGACAGCATGCAAGAGACGGAACAGTGTAGCACATGGTGCAGTGTCAGTTTTCGAACAGAACAAATCATTCTCCTCTCCCACCTTCCAAATTGTACTTCCTATTTAGTTCCATAACAGACGTGCCTGTCCATTATCAGGCCTATAGCAAGTGTTGCGTTGAACGAAGTTCCTGTTTTCTTACTGGACATGCCACTGATTTTGTAGATTAGCAATAGCACAAACACAGACACTGAAGCACCAATATAATTCAGTCACTCATTTATTGTAGGAAATTGTCCTGTAAATTTTCCTATAGGTTTAAAGTTTGCCACAATTTTTTCAGTGGAGCAGTTATTTGTTTAGGAATTTAATGCTGGAATTTTCCATTCAACTAGAGCACATATCTCTTATGCACAATAACAGTCAAAATCTCAAATTTGTGGTTTGCCTTCTAATTAAAGAATGAAAATAAGAATCAAGTAACATTTTCAAACTGAGGTTAAAAATTACACTGTTTTTCTTACTTCAAAAGGAAGTTATTATGAAACTGACTTCCTTAGTCCAAAACACAAAGGCCTAGAGTTTTCTCCTTGGGCACAACCCAGGCATTAGACCTGAAAATTTGCCCAATGTTGCGCCTGATTTGCCAATGTCAAGTTATACCCAAGTAGCCTTCAATCTCATTAGAATACATCGAAACTTAAATGGGCGTAAGTGGGCATAAATCAGCACAAACAATCGAAACACCAAACTCACACCAACATATTTCTTCGAGTCTTAAAATTTAAGTTTCAACACATTTAACCATCATTCATGCATATCAGGCATAGCATGTTTAAGAACCTGCAACTGGGGAAGCTTTTCAATATGACATACTTATGCCATCAAAATGCATTAAAAGAAACAGAAAATATAAATCAGGTTTCAGTGAGGATAATTTTTCTTTTAAAAACTCAAAAAATTGTAATTGCAAGGCCAGAACAATGACCGTTTCCTGCTGCGCCTGAAAATCTGGTCGCAAAGTTGAGAGACTCCCCGAACAAAGGCAATTGGAGGATACTCTGGGTGTGCCCAGTTTTGTGGGCAGAGATTTGTTTTGAGGGAGAGTTTGATGGAAGGATGTAAAAGATTGAGGAGACTTAGGCATATTGTAGTTACGCGTGTAACTTACTTATGACCAAAATTACGCCACCTTTTAAGTTATGTAATTTGTTTGCGCCTGGATTAGGAGTATATCTGGGCGTATACGAGGAGGAAACTCCAGGTCCTAATCGAAATGCCAGGCCCTGTATTTTGCAGGTGATAATACAGTAAGACTCTAAATTGTTCCCTGTAACACAATTCACAAATCAGAAACTATTAAATGAATTTTGCTATTGTGTAACATCAGACACAAGTGTGGTTTAATTGTAGTTCTGTGCTACAACTGGCTAACTGATCTGCATGAAATGTCCAGTGGGCTGTTATTCCATTGCAAAATGTAAGATTTTGTTTGGTAATGCATTTAAAACTCATTTGCTTTCATTCTTTAAAGAAATTAGGTGGATAATAGCTTGCATTTATATAGCGCCTTTAATGTAGCAAAACAATTCGCAGGAGTACAATCTGACAAAAATTGACACCAAGCCAAAGATGGAGACATTAGGACAGGTGATCAAAAGTTTGGTTAAAGAAAGATCTTAAAAAGGAGAGGGGTGGAGAGGTTTACGGAGGGAATTCCAGATCTTAGGGCCTAGACGGCTGAAGGCACGGCCACCAATGGTGGGAAGAAGGAAGTGGGGGATGCACAAGAGGCCACAGTTGGAGGAACGCAGAGTTCTCAGAGTTGTAGGGCTGGAGACAGTTACAGAGATAGGGAGGTGCGAGGCTATGGAAGGATTTGAACACGAGGACGAGAATTTTAAAATCGAAGAGTTGCTGGGCCGGGGAACAAATGTAGGGCAGTGAGCACGGGGTGATGGGTGAATGGGACTTGCAAGTTAAGCTCATCCAAGGCTTAAGTTTACGGAGGGTGGAAGAGGGGAGGCCGGCCAGGAGAGCATTGGAATAGTCGAGTCTGGAGATAATAAAAGCATGGATGAGGGTTTCAGCGGGTTGAGGCAGGGGCTGTTTAACTTTTGTATATTTTCCATGAAACTCCATCTGAGGGATACTGCCTCAGATGACATTCTGTTACCAAGGGGGACTAAAGACTAAACTGTTAATTACTGATGTAGGACTACATTGTTGGAGGAAGCCTAGTGAGAGCTGATGAATAGTATGTTAGAAATCATAGTGGTCTTGTACTTTGCATTAGTCTAATCCTTTTAGAACTGATTTTACAAATAAATTCATTGGGTCCAAAGGTTCCCAAGCTAGGTGCACGCCAAGGTCATCAGGAGTGCATGAGGAGGATGGGCTGGGTAAGATCGAGAGCCACCGATAAAGCCGCGCATAGCCAAAGGAGGTGCATTATGGGGTGATCTCAGCTCCATTTATGTTGTTTCTTTGTTTTGCAGAATGCGGAAGGTTCCAGATATATGCTCCACTGGGCCGGGGGGGGGGGGGGGGGGGCGGTGGCAGCTGAAGCAAGGGCGGAGTTAGTTTCCCTACTTTTCCTCCCCATTTCCCCCCTCCTTCTCCCTCACTAACACTACTCCTTCTTCCCCACCCGAGTCCTAAATATTCCCCCACTCCGACAACCTAACCCTGCTTGACCGGAGTGTTCTTGATTCCCTGTATCCAACGCCTCAGCAGGTGACTTTTTTTTAAACTTACACTTGAGGTTATACTCAAGTTTGGTAAAAACAAGCTCTGAATGCCAATTTTTTTAAGTAATTAACAACACTTGCTGGTGGAATTGAATTTTGTTCCCCAAGTCAGGTTACTTTTAAATAGGTTGATCTGACTAAGTTAGATCAAGCTCATGGTCTCAAGAAGTACTGAAGGAATCCCCAACTGTGTTATGAAGCCAAAAAGAAATTTCTTCTGAATCTTGTACAACTCATCATTATCATTTTCAAGAGCTCATACTTGCCAAGTCGCATTCCACTCTGTCTCGGTCCCAATGAGAATAACATTTATGCACTATTTATAAGATTAGCTGCGAATCATAGTATTGCTATGCACTAACAAGAAGAGTAGGGGCTAAAAGAGGAGGCAGGAACACATGGAGATTTTTGATAGATAGAATTCAATTATGCAGAGTGATTTCAGACCTGGTAGGGATACTGATGACATGGTATTTGCAGCTCACCAGCTACAAGCAAATGTCAAGAACAGCACTACAATTTGTACACAATCGTTATCGATCTTGCTGAGGCTAATGATTCAATGAACAGAGAGGCTCTAGGGAAAATTTTCCAGAAGTTTGGTTGCCCCCGAAAGTGTCTCAATTGTCAGACAACTTCACGACAACACGAAAGGAAGCGTGCTCCACAGTGGGTCCCAATATTAATGCTTCCCCCATCAAAACTAGATTAAAACAAGGATGTGTCACTGCAGCTATCTTTTTTGCTGTTTTCCTTGCAGCTTTTCTACCTTGAACTTCTGTCAATCTATCCTGCAGTGTAGAAATCAAGTACCGACTAGATGGAAAGCTTTTCAATCCAAGGCGCTTACAGGCAAAAATGAATGTTCACCACCATCACTGATCGACACTATGCTGACGACCTGTACAATTGTGGCTCATTCTGCCAGCGGTCTTCAAACAATCCGAGACAGATTTTTTTTTTGTAGCTTACAATCTATTTGTACTCTCTGTAATGTTTCCAAAATGAAAGTGCTATCAATCTGCACCTGGCACTCTGGCTTCTACTCCCATCAATAACCATCCAGAGAACGATTCCAGAGAAAGTAGAATATTTTGCACACCTTGGTAGCTATCTATCAAAGAATGCGAACATCACTGAGATTTAGCACCACATTAACGTTGCATCAGCAGCCTTCGGCTGACCGAGGACCTTTGTCTTCAATGAAAACAGACAGGATATATATACACACACACAAAGATTATGGTTTATAAGTCCATTGTTCTCAATTCTTGAGCGCTTCCACCAACACTCGTTATGCAAATTTCTTCAAATTTGCTGGGATGATCGTAAAACCAACATGTTTGTCCTTTTAAAAACCGGTTGGTACCAGCATTAAAGCTATGTTTATCAAAGCCCAACTTTGCTAGTCTGGCCATGTATGCTGAATGGATAACTCCAGACTCCCAAAACAATTATTTTATTCAGAAATGAACAGCAGCCGAAGAAATGTTGGCAGGCAGAAAAAGATAGTTTGAAATTTAACCTGAAGAATCGCACTACTGACATCAATAAATCGGAGGAAACTATCAAAGACCACAAATTATGGTGATCTGTGTGTTTGCAGGGAACAAGCTAGGATTGCCAAAGAAGAAGAAAATCGTAGACAGAGGAAACAGAATCAGTCTGCTGCGACTACACAGTCATCTGGGTTGTCTTTCATATGTCAGTTTTGTGGTAAAATATCTCTCTGGGATTGGTTTACAAAGCCGTCTAAATGCTCAACAAAGATGTGGAAAATCTTAAAACTCAAATCAATCTTTCTCTAAGCTGAGAAACAATCTTACTCAATTATCGAGGGACTGCCAAAGAATGCACTAGCAAGAAGAGTCGGGGCTAAAAGAGGATGCAGGGACCACTAAGATTTTTGATGGGTATAATTCAATTAGGCTAGAGAAGAATGGGAAAAAAAATTTTAAAGATTAAATGAAGCTTTATTTTACCTTCAGCCCTCTGAAAATTAATTTAACTTACTCTAAATACGACTTATCCAGCTAGTCTGCCCCTGCATGATACAGACATTTCATCTGCCCAGTGGAGTTTGGAAACAGTATAACTGTAGTGCTTCACAAACAGTTGTACAGCTAATTTACACTTGGACCACAATAGGAATAGTTTGCGATACAGGAAGAGGAGTATAGGAAATCAGGCTAGAAAAATAAAATTCCAATAAGCCCATATAGTCATTTTTTTTTTAAGAAAACAGTATAAGTTAAAAACATGAGTATTATTGTAAAAGGTACATCTATAAATGTCAGTCCTCATAATTCAAATCTCACTCTACATTCAATTTTTCAAACAATCAATGAAGTAGAAAAATGTCTGTCTAAATGGTATGTCACTCTTTCCACAGAGAAACTTAAGTCACATTACAGGCCTTATATTGAAAATGTTGGTCATAACTGATCGTACATTTTTAAATAAGGCAATATGTATTCTGAAAAATTCCCACTTCTCCTACATTTTAGAGTTGGGGAGGGGGGGGGGCAGGGAGAAGAAGGAATGGAATGTATAGTTTTTGCTAGGAACTAAATAATTCCTCAGCCATTTAAAGTACTTTAGAGATAAACAGATGTCAGGTTGATAACACAAGTGAGAACCAGGCAGAATATAGAAAGTTCAGAGGGAAAGTGAAAAAGGAAACAAGGGGCAAAAAGAGAGTACAAGAATCGACTGGCAGCCAACATAAAAGGGAGTCCAAAAGTCTTCTACAGGCATGTAAACAGTAAACGAGTAGTAAGAGGAGGGGTGGGGCCGATTAGGGACCATAAAGGAGATCTACACATGGAAACAGGGGGAATGGCTGAGGTACTAAATGAGTGTTTTGCATCTGTCTTTACCAAGGAAGAAGACGCTGCCACAGTCTCAGTAAAGGAAGATATAGTTGAGATACTAGATGGGCTAAAAATTGATAGAGGTACTTGAAAGGCTAGCTGTACTTAAAAGTAGATAAGTCACCCAGTCCGGATGGGATGCATCCTAGGTTGCTGAGGGAAGTAAGCGTGGAAATTGCGGAGGTACTGGCCATAATCTTCCAAACATCCTTAGATACAGGGGTGGTGGTACTGGCGAATTGCAAATGTTACACCCTTGTTCAAAAAAAAGGGTGCAAGGATAAAACCAGCAACTATATGCCAGTCAGTTTAACCTCAACCTCAGCGGTGGGAAAACTTTTAGAAAAGATAATCCGGGACAGAATTAACAGTCACTTGGACGAGGGTGGATTGATTAGGGAAAGCCAGCACGGATTTGTTAAAGGCACAGTGTTTAACTAACCGGAGAGAGTTTTTTGATGAGGTAACAGAGAGGGTAGATGAGGGCAATGCAGGTGATGTGGTGTATATGGATTTTCAAAAGGCATCTCAGGTAGGCTTATCATCAAGATTGGAGCCCATGAAATAAAGGGGGCAGTAGCAACATGGATACAGAATTGGCTAAGAGACAGGAAACAGAGTAGTGGTGAATGGTTGTTTTTCGGACTGGAGGGAGGTGTACAGTGGTGTCCCCCAGGGATCGGTGCTGGGACCACTGCTTTTCTTGATATATATTAATGACTTGGACTTGGGTATACAGGGCACAACTTCAAAATTTACAGATGACACAAAACTTGGAAGGGTAGTAATAGTAAACAGTGAGGATAGTGATAGACTTCAAAAGGATATAGACAGGCTGGTGGCATGGGCGGACACATGGCAGATGAAATTTAACGCAGAAAAATGCGAAGTGATACATTTCGGTAGGAAGAACGAGGAGAGGCAATATAAACTAGAGGGCACAATTCTAAAAGTGGTACAGGAACAGTGAGATCTGGGGGTATATGTGCACAAATTGTTGAAGGTGGCAGGACAGGTTG
Source organism: Heptranchias perlo (assembly GCF_035084215.1). Lineage (NCBI taxonomy): Eukaryota > Metazoa > Chordata > Chondrichthyes > Hexanchiformes > Hexanchidae > Heptranchias > Heptranchias perlo. Next base: position 72,571,616 of record NC_090326.1, on the reverse strand, counting down.
AGAAAGTGGTTAAAAAAGCCTACAGGATCCTGGGCTTTATAAAGAGATGATGTGGAGATGCCGGTGATGGACTGGGGTTGACAATTGTAAACAATTTTACAACACCAAGTTATAGTCCAGCAATTTTATTTTAAATTCACAAGCTTTCGGAGGCTTCCTCCTTCCTCAGGTGAACGTTTGTTGGAAAATTTCCAACAAACGTTCACCTGAGGAAGGAGGAAGCCTCCGAAAGCTTGTGAATTTAAAATAAAATTGCTGGACTATAACTTGGTGTTGTAAAATTGTTTACAATTTATAAAGAGAGGCAGAGAGTACAAAAGTCTGGAAGTCATGATGAACCTTTATAAAACACTGGTTTGGCCACAACTGGAGTATTGTGTCCAGTTCTGGGCATTGCACTTCAGGAAAGATGTGAAGGCCTTAGAGTACAGACGAGATTTATTAGATTGATTCCAGGGATGAGGAACTTCAGTTAAGTGGATAGACTGGAGAAGCTGGGATTGTTCTCCTTGAAACAGAGACAGTTGTGAGGAGATTTGATAGAGGTATTCAAAATCATGAAGGGTCTAGACAGAGTAGAAAAGAGAGAAACTGATCCCATTGGCAGAAAGGTCAAGGACCAGAAGACTTGGATTTAAGGTGATTGGCAAAAGAATCAAAGGTGACATTAGGAAAAACTTTTTTTTTTTTTTACACACAGCAAGTGGTTAGCATCTGGAATACACTGCCCCGGGGGGTGGTGGAGGCAGATTCAATCATGACCTTCAAACGCAAACTGGATAAGTACTCGAAAGGAAAAAATTTGCAGGGCTGTGGGGAAAGGGCGGGGGAGTGGGACTAGCCGGATTGCTCTTGCATAGAGCCGGTGTGGACTCGATGGGCCGAATGGCCTTCCTCTGTGCTGTAACTTTTCTATGATATTTCTGGAACAAGTTATTAGTTTTACAGAACTTTAAGTTCTCCACCCTTTTACTTCCTTTTAATCCCCATGGTATTGATATTTGCTGTACGTGCTGCTCAAAAGGAATGAGTTGCTCAAAATTAAACTGTCAACTCAAAAAGGAGAATTCATCAAAAATACATTCATTTTGAATAGAAAGATTTTTTTCTTGGTGAAAGTGCAATGCTGGCTTTATACTAGGGCACGAAGTGAACATGGTGTTATTCAGAAGGATACAGAGTAAGACCTACAGGGCAGAATGAGCTTGATGTGCAAATTAACCTTCCATTGTTGATTACTTTCAATGGGCCAGAGTTAGTCTACACATTTCAGAATCTCAGCAGCATTAAAAGGTTTCGTATACTAAAAACATACACCAACTCCGACTAAACAGCGTTAGGGTATTTAAAATTCAACGTCTCAATTAATCACACTGAGAATTACATCATGTGGTCATCATTGGCAGGTTATCGCCACATGTAGATTTCCAAATAGATGGAGAACTTTAAAATTGTTTTATTATCCAATTTCCAACACAATTTTTAAAAATTTGTTCATGGGATGTGGGCGTCGCTGCCACGGCCAACATTTATTGCACATCCCTAAATGCCCTCGAGAAGGTGGTGGTGGTGAGCCGCCTTCTTAAACCGCTGCAGTCCGTGTGGTGAAGGTTCTCCCACAGTGCTGTTAGGTCGGGAGTTCCAAGATTTTGACCCAACGACGATAAAGGAATGGTGATATATTTCCAAGTCGGGATAGTGTGTGACTTGGAGGGGAACGTGCAGATGGTGGTGTTCCCATGTGCCTGCTGCCTTTGTCCTTCTAGGTGATAGAAGTCACGAGTTTGGGAGGTGCTGTCGAATAAGCCTTGGCGAATTGCTGCAGTGCATTCTGTAGATGGTACACACTGCAGCCACGGTGCGCTGGTGGTGAAGGGAGTGAATGTTTAGGGTGGTGGATGGGGTGCCAATCAAGCAGGCTGCTTTGTCCTGGATGGTGTCAAGCTTCTTGGGTGTTGTTGGAGCTGCACTCATCCAGGCAAGTGGAGAGTATTCCATCACACTCCTGACTTGTGCCTTGTAAATGGTGGAAAGGCTTTGAGGAGTCAGGAGGGGAGCCACTCGCCGCAGAACACCCAGCCTCTAATCTGCTCTTGTAGCCACAGTATTTATGTGGCTGGTCCAGTTAAGTTTCTGGTCAATGGTGACCACCAGGATGTTGATGGGGGATTCGGCACTGGTATTGCCGTTGAATGTCATCAGGAGGCGGTTAGGCTCTCTCTTGTTGGAGATGGTCATTGCCTGGCACTTGTCTGGCACAAATGTTACTTGCCACTTATCAGCCCAAGCCTGGATGTTGTCCAAGTCTTGCTGCATGCGGGCACGGATAGCTTCATTATCTGAGGAGTTGCGAATGGAACTGAACACTGTGCAATCATCAACGAACATCCCTATTTCTGACCTTATGATGGAGGGAAGGTCATTGATGAAGATGGTTGGGCCTTGAACACCACCCTGAGGAACTCCTGCAGGAATATCCTGGGGCTGAGATGATTGGCCTCCAACAACCGCTACCATCTTCTTTTGTGCTAGGTATGACTCCAGCCACTGGAGAGTTTTCCTCCTAATTCCCATTGACTTCAATTTTATTAGGGCTCTTTGATGCCACACACTGTCAAATGCTGCCTTGATGTCAAGGGCAGTCACTCTCACCTCACCTCTGGAACTCAGCTCTTTTGTCCATGTTTGGACCAAGGCTGTCATGAGGTCTGGAGCCGAGTGGTCCCGGCGGAACCCAAACTGAGCATCGGTGAGCAGGTTATTGGTGAGAAAGTGCTGCTTGATGGAAGGTGTCAACGACACCTTCCATCACTTTGCTGATGTTTGGGGCAGTAATTGGCTGGATTGGATTTGTCCTGCTTTTTGTGAACAGGACATACCTGGGCAATTTTCCACATTGTTGGGTAGATGCCAGTGTTGTAGCTGTACTAGAACAGCTTGGCTAGAGGCGCGGCTAGTTCTGGAGCCCACGTCTTCAGCACTACAGCCAGGATGTTGTCGGGGCCCATAGTCTTTGTTGTATCCAGTGCACTCAGCCGTTTCTTGATATCACGTGGAGTGAATCGAATTGGCTGAAGACTGGCTTCTGTGATGGTGGGGATATCAGGAGGCGGCCGAGATGGATCCTCCACTAGGTACTTCTGGTTGAAGATGGTTGCAAACGCTTCAGCCTTGTCTTTTGCGCTCACATGCTGGACTCTGCCATCATTGAGGATGGGAATGTTCACAGAAACTCCTCCTCCCGTTAGTTGTTTAATTGTCCACCACCATTCACAACAGGATGTGGCAGGACTGCAGAGCTTTGATCGAATCCGTTGCTCGTGGAATCGCTTAGCTCTGTCTATAGCATGTTGCTTCCGCTGTTTAGCATGCATGTAATCCTGTGTTGTAGTTTCATCAGGTTGGCATCTCTTTAGGTACGCCTGGTGCTGCTCCTGGTATGCTCTTCTACACTCCTCATTGAACCAGGGTTGATCCCCTGGGATCCTGGGACTTTTCCTGGTTGGTGGATCAGTAAAAATTATTTCTGCTCGATTATAACCTTTCAAAGTATGAATTCTCCTGTTTTAGTGGACACAAAATGTTCAACATGCACCACCACCTGATGGGCACAAGCAATACTGTATAAATTGTTATGTGAATTTCTGTGCACATTAAAGTGAACAATTCTAGTACTGGGCAATAGCATACCTTTCAATTTTGAGCACCAAATGTTCGCATCAAGCACACCTGTGGCAAATTCATCATGCATCAGATACAAAGTTAAAATGTGTTTTTTCATGGCTTACACATACCTAGCCCACCCAATGGAGGAGGTATGACGGCTAAAAACAAACAAACCGTGCCTTCCAAACAACTATGCGTATTCCAGAACTGCGGAATTCATCTTGCAATATAAAAGAAGCTTTTCCAGAGCACCAGGACCTTCAGCAAGCGTTATAAAAATACTTCCGAGTAGTCATATTAGCAAGCATTTTCTTGCTCCCTTATATTTCATTATCCAAGAATGTCATTTACACTGGTAAATTATAAATGCCTCTTATAACTTGTACAAACATTTATCTTTAAGAGCATTTCACTAAAAAAAAATCCACGAACTGAATACCTGAAATAGATCACTGGTTTTATCCTCTTGCTCACATTAACAGCCATATGCTACCCTACTGTAATTATGGTAAAATGACTGAACAACCTAAGGTACTATGATATTAATACAAGTCAGAGCTGAAATAAATACCAAGCATTATCTATTTCCTAAGTTGATTCTAAAAGGCTTTACTGCAAAAGATTTTTTTAAACATTTCTAATGGCTGAATTCATCACATGAACAGTTACATTAATATTGGGCAAACCCAAACCTCACTAGATTTCAAAGATGGTAATGTAATTCTAAAACCATTTTAAGCTTATTAATGGTGCTTTTGGGGGGTGTAATATATTAACATTAAAAAATCTCTTCAATGATGCATGACAGATATACATTTATTGCCCTCTCATTAATGCTCAAAATTAGCCCTTCACACACCATGTATCAAAGCTGAAGAGGTAAAAGTATCTAATAAAAGGCATGAATTGGTTAAAAAAAATCATCCACAGAAATTGACCTAACTTGTCATCAGGCTAGCCGTAATAGCATATTATTGTTAGATCTGATCCAGTTCAATTAGTTGTGCTCTACTAAACATTGCAGAGATAATAATTATGTAAGTTACCACTTCACCACTGCCCAGTCATTGCTGGTCTAATAGCCATGTCTCAAACATTTGAGATTGCACCCAAAACAAAGATCAAAGAACAATCAACCTCTATGTAACAGATACTGCGACAGCACATGCAGGTTCAATTTGACAAGCTGATGGTGACAAGTAAGTCTTTGGTAAAATGCTGGGTTGGGAAGGATCGTACAATAAAAAAAGCTAAGCCAATTAAAATAGAACAGTCTCTGCTGTTTGAGAATATAGGTTCTCAATTCCTTCATACAGGATACCTCGGAATTACAGTATACAAGTAGTATCAAGACTACACTTCAAACAGCAAAGAACTTCCAAAAAAAAAATTAACTGTTATAAATTATACAAATCAGGCATGCCTTCCAATAGAACAACTAGCAAGGAAGAGTAGGAGAACCAATGAAATTATTCAAAATATTTTTTGAAAATCTTTTTGACCACCATCTTGTTTTGTCAGTAACTTAAGGACGAAGTACAAGTAGTAAGATTGCTACATAATGAGCATTAATTCTCAATGGTCATTAAATTTACTACTACAGTTGTGTTTGAAATCCTTACAGCAAAATGTTCCCTTTGGAGACCTGTCCCCTTTCAGGCACCTGGCTTTCTAGTTCATGCATTTTCCCTGACTGAAAAGGCTTAGCCAGTAGCAGGCTACAATTCCCAAAATGCACCAGTGACAGTCTTTGCAAGCACTCTGTAGACTGCAACTCAAGTGTAGCTTTAGGATGCCTCTGTTCTGAATTTATAGAACAGACAAAATTTGGAGTGGGGGCATGGAAAATATAACTCACCAGAATTTCACCCCTCCCCCAAAGAGCAAGGGCCCATCCTGTGGTGGAAAAGACCCCAAAGCACTAATGGAGGGAAGGCATTATAAGAGAAGAGATTAAGTAAATCTGCACAAGTAGTAATTAGGTGACACCAAGCTTGGATTTTAAAAGGCTGAAGGGAAGCACCGATTTTTAGATTTGAGGTCCTGGGAAAGAAGTACAGCAGAAGGCTCTGTGATGATTTCAATGAGATTGTAGGAAGAGCATACAAGATGATGTATTTGGAGCATAGAAGGAATAGCAAGATAAAGGTTCAGAACAGCAATGATCAGTATTTATAAAATAACGACAAAAAAGATTGAAAGAAATGGGTGGAGGTGTGAAGATGCACAGAGACACAGAAACATGCAGAGAGTTCATCTGACGAACTTTTTCTTGTATCCTATCCAGGAGTATGCGACAGATAGTAGAACTCCCCAGATGTGGGTGCAGCATCTAGGTCTTGCAATAACTTGCTTCAAAAGAGAGTTTTAAACATTTTCAAGGGGAAAAGTAGAGACATAAAAAGGTGAACCCGAGTTTATTGGAGACATCTTCAGAAATGGAGATGTGGGTCTTCCACTTGATGTTGGGAGGGAGAGGTGCCAAGATCTTAATATAGACGTACCAAGAGCAAGAAAGAGGTGGTAACTGCTGGATAGATTTCACAAACGAAAAACTGTCTTTGAAAAATAAAAGCCCTTCAAGGAGGATATCAAGTTTTAATGTTTCAGCCAATCCACTAAAACTTTCAGTTGCGAGTACTTAAGAGTGAGTCATTTGAGTGAAATTGTCAACAAGAGTTGACAGGCTGCATGATGAGTGGAGGTAGTCACCGCTGAGAAGGAACAGAATATGAGAGAAGACAGAACTCTAAGGAACCTGTGTAAATTTTAAAAAGTCTGAATATGAGAAATCAACTATAGCACAGATTCGGCATTTTTAAAAAGGAACCAAGCGCGGAAGATACGTTTAGTGGGACAGCACACGCTGATTAGTTTGACAGTATACAGCACCAGGTCCGAGGGGTACTGGAGATATCCAAGCTTATGAATTCATACAATCAGATTTTGATAGAAACCCTTGAGATTAGCTGGTTTGAGAAATGCAAGGTTTAAAGAAAAATCAGGAGATAAACAGGGGGGCTTGATCAAGAAGTTTGCAGATGATACGAAAATTGGCCATGTAGTTGATAGTGAGGAGGAAAACTGTAGACTGCAGGAATATATAGTGGACTGGTCAGGTGGGCATAAAAGTGGCAAATGGAATTCAATCCAGAGAAGTGTGAGGTAATGCATTTTGGGAGGGCAAACAAGGCAAGGGGAGTACACAATAAATGGGAGGATACTGAGAGGTGTAAAGGAACAAAGGTACCTTGGAGTGCATGTCCACAGATCCCTGAAGGTAGCAGGACAGGTAGATAAGGTGGTTAAAAAGACATAGCGGATTACTTTCCTTTATTAGGCATAGAAGAGCAGGGAGGTTATGCTATAACTGTATAAAACATTGATTTGGCCACAGCTTGAGTACTGCATACAGTTCAGTTCACCACATTACAGGAAAGATGTGATTGCACTAGAGAGGGTACAGAGGAGATTTACAAGGATGTTGCCAGGGCTAGAGAATTTTAGCTATGAGAAAAAATGGGATAGGCTGGGGTTGTTTTATTTGGAACAAAGGAGGCTGAGGGGAAATCTAATTAAGGTACATAAAATTATGACGGGACTAGATAGAGTGGATAGGGAGGACCTATTTCCATTAGCAGAGGGGTCAGTGACTAGGGGGCATAGATTTAAAGAAATTGGTAGAAGGATTCAAGGGGAGCTGAGGAGAAATTTTTTCACCCAGAGGGTGGTGGGGGTCTGGAACTCACTGCCTGAAAGGATGGCAGAGGCAGAAACCCTCAACTCATTTAAAAAGTACTTGGATGTGCACTTGAAGTGCTGTAACCTACAGGGCTACAGACCAAGTGCTAGGAAGTGGGATTAAGCCGGATAGCTCTTTTTCGGCTGGCATGGACACGATGGCCCAAATGGCCTACTTCTGTGTTGTAACTTTCGATGAAACTAGATGTGCCAGGCACGCATTATGCACTGGCTTAGCAGACCCCTTGAGCATTTCCAGCTCATACCCCAGCAGCATAAACGAGGACCAACTCAGCATCACCTCCAACAGCAACTGACGCTAGCCTGACGCTGACCGTAGATATATCCCAGATGGGCACTGACCCTGATCGCAGATAGACCCCAGACAGACACTGATCATAGATATATCCCAGACAGGCAGTGACCCTGAACACAGATAGACCCCAGACTGGCAATGACCCTGGACTGGCACTAACCATAGGCAAACCCCGGACAGGCACGGACCCTGGACTGGCACTGACCGCAGACAGATCCCAGACGAGCGCTGGCAGTAAATATCTGTCCTATACATCAGAACTGCAGAAGAGCAGCACAATCCTCTTGTTGAGCCGTGACAGAAATAACGAATTAAAAACAACTCCCCCCCCCCCACCCCCCACCACAAACAGAACAAACTTAGGAGTAAATGCCCGGGAGGAGGCTGTCGGGCTCCCTATCACCCTCGAGCACGGCGGATGGGGAAACGGCACCCGAAGCCGGGGGTTGCTGGCCTTCAATCCTACCCTTGGGGCTAGACTGTACCTTCTGCTGCTAGCCCCCAACCTCCGCTTCAGAGAGAGGGGGGGGACCGCATGACTGGGGAGGGGGGAGGGGGGGAAACACGCCGTGTTTACGTTCAAAAAGATCGGCAGCCGAGCAGCACCGCCAAGATGAGTAAAATACAACACGACGCAGCAGAGCAGGGCCCGAGCAGCGGGGTCGCCACCAGCCGCCTACTCGGAAACCAGGCGCCGCCGACCCAACACGAGGAGAAAACGGAACCGAGAGAGGTGTCGTTCGGCGTGTCGGAACATTGGGCCCCGGGGAGGCTGCAGCCTCTCCTCCCCCCCCTCTGTAACAGACAAAGGAGCGCGGAGTAATCACCCACCCCCGCCCGTCCCTCCATCCCTGTCACCACACCACCGCCGCCCCGCTTCAATCACAACGGCCGTTCCCGAGCTCACACCGGTAAACCGACAGTGATGGAGCCAGTCCACAAACCCCGTCAAAACCTGCCCCCGGCGCCATGGAAACCGGCAGATGCCCGTCCCGGTCCTCCTGTGCGCCGGCTGCAGCCGCTGCCTCCCCTGCCCTATTTCGAGCCGCCTTTTACCATGGTGAGTAGAGGTCTCATCTGCTCTCCTCGATCCTCCTCCATGATCACCTCGCACTCGCACTCGCTCCGTCAGTTAACCGGAGCTGCTGATGTCACCCAACTCACACCTCCACATCGTCATCCTGACTGACAGCCCGATTCCCCAATCAGCAGCCCGCTCCTCCTGATTGACAGTGGTAATGGCCAATCACTCGTCTGCTCCTGGATTAGTGGCGGAATCTTTCAATGACCACTATCTGTTTGTGATTGACAGTGCGATTCACCAATAATATACAATAATACCTTGATTGACGTATCGACTTGCCAATAATATACCGATTATGCTCTTTGACAATCATCCTTCTCTAGCTGCGGGACGGGATTGGACAGATTTGGGGAATCGCCGTGCAACAGAAAGGGGCGGGGCAAGGCGAGACGATGGTAATGATTTGAGGAGAGTGTCTCAGGTGCTGATGTAAGAAGTGTGATGGGCTATTAGTGTCTGTTAGATGTACAACTGCACGTGTGCATTGTAGGGCGAGGTTATTCGCCGTGCTGAAGTAAATATAGACTGCAAAAGCTTGAGAAGGCTGTCATGTTTTGTGTATTCTTAACCTATCCGGCTCCATGATCTAAATATTTGGGTTCGGATGGTTTACCATCCACACTCCTGCCACAGCGTAGGCGCTTCAACCATCATTCATAAGCCTATGTTAATTGTACTTCCTGCAACCTTATATACTGTATTCACTGTTAATGGTGCCGTCTGGTCTATTTGAAGGAGATCAAACGGAGATTAGGTGAACACCTCCATTCTGTCCACAAGTGTGACCCCTAGCTCCCTGTTACTTGCCACTTCATTTCTCCATCCCACACCCACTCTGAGCTCTGTGTCTTTGGTCTACACTGCTCAGATGAAGCTCAATGGATGCTTGAAGAACCACACCTAATCTTTCAACTAGGCACCTTGTAGTCTTCTGGCTGTAATATTGACTTTAGACCTTTACTATAGCTCCCATTTTCTCTCTGGCAAGAAGTGCTGGCAATGTGGGGTGGGTTTGCCAGCAATTCCAAGGATGATGGGATGGACCGGGATGGTGCTTAAGGTGGACACCTTCTATTGGAACATCATACTGGCGAGGTGGACTGCACCCTTGGTATTGAACTGTTGTTTTCTTCTACCAGGTTCCTGGGCCACTGGAGACTGCTCCGTTTTACCAGTTTTTCCATGCTTCGCTTTCTACCTGCCTATCTTCCAGTTCTGATGAAGGTCCCACACCTGAAACATTAACTTGTCTGATCTCTACACAGATGCTGCCTGACCTGCATTTTCTGTTGTTTCATGTTAATTGTTTTTCTTTATTATAATTTTGCTCAGTGTTTCCCGTCTGATATCCTCACAGCCTCCTTCATAATTGTTTGAATCTAGTGGCATCATTAATGATATAAGGAAACTATTAAAAATGGAGCAGCATTCCTGACGTATGCCTCACACTCTGGACAGGATACAAGCAAAAGCATGTCCCTCCTTCACTTTTAACTTCCAACCTCTTGACTTTTTCCATTTTATCAATACTACTATGTTTCGTGCTCCCTGAACTTCTCTTGTTCTTCTTAAGCTCCAATTTCACCATTGTATATGCTCTTCCTCTTCCCTTATTTTAAATGAATTAATATTACATTAAAATATGCACAGAGGGACTTAATATGAGTGCATTAAACATGTCAATCGGTACTAGTCAGAAAATATACTCCAAAATCTTCAGGCTTGTAATGCTCAAGCATCAATTCATCTATTTACTGTTTCCTGATTTACCTTGTGTTCTCTTTCACTCTTTCAAGCTTGGCAGTGTCTATCATTATAGGTCAACTATAGGTCCTGCCTTTCACCTTTACTTATCATCAAATGATTACATTTGCACCTTCTTCCCTTGGGAGAGATTTTTGAAAATAATCATTGGTTTCTTAAGGAGCTAACAATTCCTCTTTAATTATTACTTCTATCTATTTCCCAAAATAGCAGCTTATCAATAGAATCATAGAAATTTACGGCACAGAAGGAGGCCATTTGGCTCATCATGTCCGTGCCGGCCGAAAAAGAGCTATCATGGCCAATCCCACTTTCCAGCACTTGGTCCGTAGCCTTGTACGTTATGGCACTTCAAGTGCATATCCAAGTACTTTTTCAATGTGATCATAGAATCATAGAATGGTTACAGCACAGAAGGAGGCCATTTGGCTCGTCAAGCCCATGCCGGCTCTCTGCAAGAGCAATCCAGCTAGTCCCACTCCCCCACCCTTTGCCCGTAGCCCTGCCAGTTTTTTTCCTTCAAGTACTTATCCAATTCCCTTTTGAAAGCCACGATTGAATCTGCCTCCACCACCCTTTCAAGTAGTGCATTCCAGATCATAACTACTCGCTGTGTATAAAAGCTTTTCCTCATGTCGCTTTTGGTTCTTTTGCCAATTGCTTTAAATCTGTATCCTCTGGTTCTTGACCCTTCTGCCTATGGGAACAGTTTCTCTCTATCTACTCTGTCTAGACCCTTCATGATTTTGAACACCTCTATCAAATCTCCTCTCAACCTTCTCCAATCTAAGGAGAACAACCTCAGCTTCTCCAGTCTATCCACGTAACTGAAGTCCTTCATCCCTGGAACCATTCTAGTAAATCTTTTCTGCACTTGCTCTAAGGCCCTCACATCCTTCCGAAAGTGTAGTGCCCAGAATTGGACACAATACCCCAGTTGTGGCCGAACCAGTGTTTATAAAGGTTCATCGTGACTGCACAGGATCCCTTATGCTTTTTTAACCGCTTTCTCAACCTGCCCTGCCACCTTCAGTGATTTGTGCACATATACCCCCAAGGTCTCTCTGTTCCTGCACCCGCTTTAGAATTGTACCTTTTAGTTTGTGTTGCCTCTCCTTGTTCTTCCTACCCAATGTATCACTTTGCACTTCTCTGCGTTAAATTTCATCTGCCATGATCCGTCCATTCTACCAGCCTGTCTATATCCTCTTGAAGTCTATCACTATCCTCCTCACTGTTCACTACACTTCCAAATTTTGAGTCATCTGCAAATTTTGAAATCGTGCCCTGTACACCCAAGTCCAAGTCATTACTATATATCAAGAAAAGTGGTCCTAGTACCGACCACTGAGGCACACCACTGTACACCTCCCTCCAGTCCGAAAAACTGTTCCCCACTATTCTCTGTTTCCTGTCATTTAGCCAATTTCATATCCATGCTGCCACTGCCCCTTTTATTCCATGGGCTTCAACTTTGCTGACAAGCCTATTATGTGGAACTTTATCAAACGCCTTTTGGAAGTCCATATATACCACACCAACCCCGTTTCCCTCATCAATCCTCTCTGTTATGTCATCAAAAAACTCAATCAAGTTGGTTAAACACGATTTGCCATAAACAAATCAATTCTGGCTCTCCTTAATTAATCCACACTTGTCCAAGTGACTGTTAATTTTGTCCCGGATTATCGTTGCTAAAAGTTTCTCCACCACCGAGGTTAAACTGACTGGCCTGCTGTAGTTGCCGGGTTTATCCTTACACTCTTTTTGAACAAGGGTGTAACATTTTCAATTCTCCAGTCCTCTGGCACCCCCCCCCCCCACCCCCCGTATCTAAGGATGATTGGAAGACTATGGCCAGTACCCCTGCAATTTCCTCCCTTACTTTCCTCAGCAACCTAGGATGCATCCCATCCTGACCTGGTGACTTATCTACTTTAAGTACAGCCAGCCTTTCTAGTACCTCCTCTTTATCAATTTTTAGCCCACCCAGTATCTCAACTACCTCCACTTTTACTGTGACTTTGGCAGCATCTTCTTCCTTAGTAAAGACAGATGCACAGTATGCATTTAATAGCTCAGCCATGCCCTCTGCCACCATGTGTAGGTCTCCTTTTGGATCCCTAATCAGCCCCACCTCTCCTCTTACTACCCATTTACTATTTATATGCCTATAGAAGACTTTTGGATTCCTTTTTATGTTACTATGCCAGTCTATTCTCATATTCTCTTTTTGCCCCTCTTATTTTCTTTTTCACTTCCCCTCTGAACTTTCTATATTCAGCCTGGTTGTCACTTGTATTATCAACCTGACATCTGTCATACGCTCCCCTTTTCTGCTTCATCTGGGTGATGAGGGTTCCTGCCTCTACCACCTTTTCAGGCAGTGAGTTTCAGATCCTACCACCCACTGGGTGAAAAAATGTCTCCTCAGCTCCCCTCTAATCCTTCTACCAATTACTTAAAATCTATGCCCTCTGGTTATTGACCTTTCTGCTAAGGGAAATAGGTCCTTCCTATTCACCCTATCTAGGCCCCTCATAATTTTATACACCTCAATTAAATCTCCCCTCATCCTCCTTTGTTCCAAAGAAAACAACCCCAGTCTATCCAATCTTTCCCCATAGCTAAAATTCTACAGTCCTGGCAACATCCTTGTAAATCTCCTTTGAACCCTCTCTAGTGCAATCACATCTTTCCTGTAATGTGGTGATCAGAACTGTACGCAGTACTCAAGCTGTGGCCTAACTAGTGTTTTATACAATTCTAGCATAACTTCCCTGCTCTTATATTCTATGCCTCAGCTAACAAAGGAAAGTATCCTAATTGCCTTCTTAACCAACTTATCTACCTGTCCTGCTACCTTCAGGGATCTGTGGACATGCACTCCAAGGAGCCTCTGTTCCTCTACACCTCTCAATATCCTTCCAATTATTGTTTATTCCCTTGCCTTGTTTGCCCTCCTCAAATGCATTACCTCACACTGCTCCGGATTGAATTCCATTTGCCACTTTTCTGCCCACCTGACCAGTCCATTGATATCTTCCTGCAGTCTATAGCTTTCCTCCTCACTATCAACCTCACGGCCAATTTTTGTATCATCTGCAAACTTCTTAATCTTGCTCCCTATATTTAAGTCTAAACCATTAATATATACCACAAGAAGCAAGGGACCTAGTACTAAGCCCTGAGGAACCCCACTGAAAACAGCCTTCCAGTCACAAAAACACCCGTTGACCATTACACTTTGCTTTCTGCCACTGAGCCAATTTTGGATCCAACTTGCCACTTTCCCTTGGATCCCATGGGCTTTTACTTTTTTGACCAGTCTGCCATGTGGGACCTTGTCAAAAGCCTTGCTAAAATCCATGTAGACTACAACAAATGCGCTACCCTCATCCTCCCTCCACTTTACCTCCTCAAAAATGTTGTCCAGCAAGACCTGGACAACATCCAGGCTTGGGCTCATAAGTGGCAAGTAACATTCGCGCCAGATAAGTGCCAGGCAATGACCATCTCCAACAAGAGAGAGTCTAACCACCTCCCCTTGACATTCAACGGCATTACCATCGCCGAATCCCCCACCATCAACATCCTGGGGGTCACCATTGACCAGAAACTTAACTGGACCAGCCATATAAATACTGTGGCTACGAGAGCAGGTCAGAGGCTGGGTATTCTGCGGCGAGTGACTCACCTCCTGTCTCCCAAAAGCCTTTCCACCATCTACAAGGCACAAGTCAGGAGTGTGATGGAATACTCTCCACTTGCCTGGATGAGTGCAGCTCCAACAACACTCAAGAAGCTCGACACCATCCAAGATAAAGCAGCCCGCTTGATTGGCACCCCATCCACCACGCTAAACATTCACTCCCTTCACCACCGGCGCACTGTGGCTGCAGTGTGCACCATCCACAGGATGCACTGCAGCAACTCGCCAAGGCTTCTTCGACAGCACCTCCCAAACCCGCGACCTCTACCACCTAGAAGGACAAGGGCAGCAGGCGCATGGGAACAACACCACCTGCACGTTCCCCTTCAAGTCACACACCATCCCGACTTGGAAATATATCGCCGTTCCTTCATTGTCGCTGGGTCAAAATCCTGGAACTCCCTTCCTAACAGCACAGTGGGAGAACCGTCACCAAACGGACTGCAGCGGTTCAAGAAGGCGGCTCACCACCACCTTCTCGAGGGCAATTAGGGATGGGCAATAAATGCCGGCCTTGCCAGCGACGCCCACATCCCGTGAACGAATAAAAAAAAAAAAAAAAATCAAGTTAGTCAGACACGACCTTCCCTTAACAAATCCATGCTGACAGTTCTTGATTAATCCGTGCCTTTCTAAATGATGATTAATACTGTCCCTCAGAATTGTTTCCAATAATTTGCCCACCACTGAGGTTAGGCCGACTGGCCTGTAATTATTCGATCTATCCCTTTCTTCCTTTTTAAAAAATGGTACAACGTTAGCAGTCCTCAAATTCTCCGGCACCACACCTGTAGCCAGGGAGGATCGGAAAATGATGGTCAGGGACTCCGCTATTTCCTCCCTTGTTTCTCTTAACAGCCTGGGATACATTTCATCCAGGCCTGGCAATTTATCTACTTTCAAGGATGCCAAACCCCTTACTACTTCCTCTTCCACTATGTTTATCCCATCAATATTTCACACTCCTCCTCCTCCTTAACTACAATGTCTGGATTGTTCCCCTCTTTTGTGAAGGCAGGTGCAAAATATTCATTAAGAACTATACCCACTTCTTCCACCTCCACACATAGGTTACCTTTTTGGTCTCTAATAGGCCCAGCTCTTTCCTTAGTTATCCTCTTGCTCTTTATGTATTTATATGTAAACAGTGACATTGAGCTGCCATTCCTGCCCCTCTTTAAGCCATGTTTCAATTATAGCTAAGATATCATATTTCCACATGTCAATAGATTGATCTGTATACTGGTTTTGGGCTTATGGTGCCTCAGTGACCACAATTTACATTTTAGTAACAGGACTAAAGTCAATATTTATCCTGTGTTAGTGATTCTAACTGAAAAAAATGGAAGTTTATAGTTGACCTGTATTTTCACTGAAAAATATATTTAAAAAGGATCGTCTGTCTTTACCTGAGCTCCCTATGAGGAATTCTCACAATTCTGTGTCAGATGTTTAAAAACAAAAAAGAAAAATGTTGTTTTGTCTTTCCAGCAAGGCATAGACTAGTTTTGATTGCAACATACACACATATAATAACACTGTCTCTTCTCTTTTCTACAGTTTCTAACTGAAGAACTCAATAATTAAAATATTTTTTGCCATAATTGCTCTTGAGGTTGTAGCTACCATAGTGACTACAACTAAAGAGTACATCATTGGTTGTGAAGTTCTTTGTGACATCCTAAGTTTGTGAAACGCACTCTATAAATGGAAGTTCTGTCTTTATTTCTTTCTTCTTTCCATATCAACTATCTAAATTGAATGGTTTTAACAACATTCTTTGTGGTGAAGGAAGGAGTGATATACAATTAACAGCAAGACGACTTGATTTGCAAAAGTGTCCGCTAGGTGCAGTACATGTTACACATCATGATCTACAGACATCTCTGTTACCAGCTCTGACTCAAAGACTAAACTACTGAACTTGAACTGTTTGTAATAGGGAAGGGAAACATTATGATCCAACCCTGAATGCTAGCAATAAACTAACAACTGACACATTGGCCTAGAAATTCAGCCACACAGCACCAGCTTCCTAAGGTCCCAATATGGCGGGCATGATTTGCGTGCGCATTTCCAGCTGGAAGTGCGCCACCTGCCATATTGGTTAAAGCTGATGCACAGGCAGCAGGAGCACATGTCAGGATTATTTAAAGGGCAGAATATTTTATTTAAATTAGGTTCGTGCGCTTCTTGCAGAACCTGTTTTCAATTTTCAAATGCCCCACCGCTTTACTTGCCAGGTGCTGAACCTGCACAGCACAATGTGGGGCTAACCGGCAGGAAGGTCCCCTCACCCGTGGTATTTAATGGAATCATGCAGTACTAACAGGCTTTTTTTATTATTCATTCATGGGATGTGGGCATTGCTGGCAAGGCCAGCATTTATTGCCCATCCCTAATTGCCCTTGAGAAGGTGGTGGTGAGCCGCCTTCTTGAACCGCTGCAGTCCGTGTGGTGACGGTTCTCCCACAGTGCTGTTAGGTAGGGAGTTCCAGGATTTTGACCCAGCGACGATGAAGGAACGGCGATATATTTCCAAGGCTAGTTGGTGGTTTCTAATTTCTGGCTGAAGGTTAACTTCTGGATGTTTTTTAGTGTGCTTTATCACTCTAGAAAGTTCACTTTGTCTAAACAGAGCAAGATTTTGCTGGTGTTGCACTTTTTTTGGCTACTTCACAGAAAATTTGGCTGCAGCCATGGGTGGCCTGGTAGGGCTGCCTTCAGGGCTGGAGGATGAGGGGATCAACAAGGAAGGCAGCAGAGATTAGGGAGGTCACTTAGGCTCTACGCTAGGAGAAAAACATACATATGGACAGAGTGAGGCAGGACAAGAGAGCACTCGGCTTTGCCCACATGGCAGGCTTTCCCAAGATGCAAGATGTTATCGACTGCACACACATTGCATTGCATGCTCCCTATGACCAGCCGGGCATTACATAGAATTACATAGAATTTACAGCACAGAAACAGGCCATTTGGTCCAACAGGTCTATGCCGGCGTTTATGTTCCACACGAGCCTCCTCCCTCACTATTTTATCTAACCCCATCAGCAATTCCTTCTATTCCTTTCTCTCCCATGTGTTTATCTAGCTTCCTCTTAAATGCATCTATGCTAGTCACCTCATCTACTCCTTGTGGTAGTGAGTTCCACATTCTAACCATTCTTTGGGTAAAGAAGTTTCTCCTGAATTCCCTATTGGCTTTATTAATGACTGTCTTATATTTATGGCCTCTAGTTCTGGTCTCCCCTGTAAGTGGAAACACCTTCTCTACATCTACCCTATCAAAACCCTTTAATAATCAGGTCACCCCTCAGCCTTGTCTTTTCTAGAGAAAAGAGCCCCAGCCTGTTCAATCTTTCCTGATAGGTATAACCTCTCAGTTCTGGTGTCATCCTAGTAAATCTTTTTTGCACCTTCTCCAGTGCCTCTATATCCTTTTTACAATATGGAGACCAGAACTGCTCACAATACTCCAAGTGTGGTCTAACCAAGGTTCGAAGCAAGTTTAACATAACTTCTCTGCTTTTCAATTCTCTCCCTTTAGAAATGAACCCCAGTGATTTGTTTGCATTTTTATGGCCTTTTTTACCTGCGTCTTTATCAATCAAAAGGGATTCCACTCCCTCAACATACAGCTGGTTTTTGACCACAGGCAGCGCATCATGTATGTCTGTGTCTGCTATCCTAGCAGCAGTGTGCACTCTATCACCCTGTCCAAGTGTTCTGTGCCACCTTTATTCCAACCAGGCTGCCAAGTCATAGGCTGGCTATTGGATGACAAGGGTCATCCCCTCTTGTCAGGAACCTGCGCACAGCTGCAGAACAGGTATACAATGAGAGCCAAGCTGCCATAAGAAACATCAAAGAGCAAACAATCGGCGTGCACAAGCAACGCTTCCGCTGCCTGGACCCTTCCAGAGTTGCTTTGCAGTACACCCCTGAGTGGATATCCAGATTTGTGGTTGTATGTTGCATGCTGCACAACTTCGCCATCATGAGGGCTGGGCAGCAACAAGTACAGGAGGAGGATCTGGAACAGGAAGAGGGAGAAGAGCAAGAAGAGGAGGAGGACTAGGAGGAGAAGCAGTGACCACCAGTACCCCTCCATGCCAGAGCTCGCAGAGACCAGCTCATCGAGGAGCGCCTCACCTAAATCAGCCCTCATATCCCAAATACACCAGTCCTACAATCCTTGCCACTTTCCTTACAGCCACCATCCAATTGCCTTCCTTCAGTTCACAATTCAGGGTCTTGCCCTTACTTCACTACAAAGATAAACAACAAATACAAAACAAAAAACAAATTTATCAATCAACTCAATTACATCTTTAATAGTTAACAGAAATAATTAACAATCACTTTGTGCCAGCCTTTAGTGCCTATCTTAGTACTCCTATGAGGTGTTTCCTCAGTAGCTACAGTTTAGGAGGTGGAAGGCAGCTGAGCTTTCATTGAGGAAACTTCAGATGACCATACAGGATGACCTTGAGAAGCTCTAGGCGTTTAGGGCCCAACTGCAGACTGCAGCATCTCGGCGTGGGCCGGAGCGGTCTGACCGACTGGCTGCATGGCACTAACAGGAGCACTGGTGGAATGGGTGGCAAAGGAGCAGGCATGCTGTCATTCTGAGAGATGACAGCAGTTGCCTCTCCCATGGAGTCAAGGTCACTCTCCTGAGACAGCACCTCAGCACACCTATGACTCAGCATGAGAACAGAGTGCAGGAGTGATGTGACACGTTAGAGGCCCCTGACAACATTGGCCCCCAGAACCAAAATGGTAGGCATCGGAGATTTCACGGCAGCAGTGTGAGCTGCCATAGCAGCAATCTGTGCTGCCATGGAACCTGTCACAGTTGTTAGTGGAGGCTCCATCATGGTGGATGCCATTGCGTGGTTAATAGAGCTGACCACTTGGTCCTTGTTGGATAGAATGGTTTCCATGCTCTGCGCAAAGCCTTGAGAAAAATTGCAGCTAGACTCCTCCATGCTCTATGACATTGTGCGCAAACTCTCCGGCAGGCTGCCCATTGCACCTAGCATTTCCTGGTAGATGCTCATTAGTCTTCTTCAATAGCTTGGGCCCTCGAAGTCAACATCTGAGTCCTTTGCATTAGAACTAGTATGTGCCCTCACCCTCCAGCCAGCTGGCACCTGTGGCATTCTATTCCCCTGCCCTACCTCCTTTGCACTTGTGCCCAGTGAGTCACACCTCCTCTTCTCTAGCGTCTAATGTATGCTTGGTGCCGATATCTGAACTGATGCTTGTGAGGGTCAGACCGAGTGACGATGCATTCTCAGGAAGGCTCACCTCTTCTTCACCACTGGCTAAGTGACTTCCTCATTCTCAGCACCTGAAATGAAAGAGAGGGACTAGAGTTAGCTTGTGGTGTGAAGGGAGAGAAGAGAGAGCGATGTGGATGGTAAAAGAACTTGCAGATTGTCGTGTGGAGTGTTTGGGGTGAGATAGAAGTAAGAAGGGACAAAAAGGATTAGATATGACGAAACCCTGCACGAGGTCTCCTCCAGCATTGCCAGTCGCCGCAGCCTCGACTCTGCCCCTGCACATGATAACAAGCACGCTTTCTTCGATGGGGAGAGAGTGTGCAGGTGAGCTGTTCCTCCTCTTGAGTTGTTTGCAACCTTCTCCTGCAAGAAAGAAGGGAGTGTGTTAGTGAGAGCCTTGTGAGGTGTTTGGAGAATGTGCCTGTCATGGTGGAATAGCTGATAGTCTCTGTGTAAGATTTGAATTGTGGGTAAGTGAGGGTTGTAATAGTGGTGAGTGTGTGAATATGAGGATGAGGGGTAGTGAAGTGTTGTGCAGTGATTGTAGGAGACTGCAGGGAAGCGGGGGAGACAAGTCTTGTGAGTGCTGGGAGTCTGATGATTAGTGAGGCTGTAAGTAGTGGAGCTGTGAGCAGAATGTAAGAGAGCAGTATTCTCATCTTAACAACTTTAGTTAGATCATTGAACTTCTTCTGGCATTGCAGCCACATCCCGGGTGCTAGGCTTCTGGCATTCACATACTCTGCAATCTCTTCCCACTGTCAGCGGAGTTGATGACTGGAGGGCTTCATGCTCCCTGGAGGAGGAGGAGGGTGTCCCTCCTTCTGTTCACTGCCTGCACCGGGCCTCCAAAGCAGCATCCGCAGACCTTGGTGCTCTCTCAATGCTTGCTTCAGCCGTATCTCTCCTTTCAAAAGTGTTTCCCTATTGTCTGCAGCCAGAATGCATCTCCCCTTTAAGAGGAGCTGGCTGCCTGTAAGTGCCATCATAGATGCCTGATATGTGCCCCAACCCCCCATACAGGTGTTCAGCCAATGAGCCGCACGGGTAGCGCTGGCAGTATACCATTAAAATGATTAGGCAGTACGAATATTATGTGTTGCCTGAGTCAATTATAATAGGTACGTGCAGTGCGAGACCCACCCCATGCACGCCTGATTCTGATCATGAACATATTTCTAGGCCACTAGTTTTTGTGTGTAATTGCATATGCCCCTCGCCCATTTTATAGTTGCTGTTTCAGAACAATACCAGGTATGAGGCTAACATTTTATTCTTTAGAATATCAAATTTCCTGTAGGACAAAATCATGGGGAAAATGTGTATGTTGCTTACTGCAAATAGTATCTCTGTGAATGGGATGGGAGTCACCCCTCTATCTGTGGTTTGTTTTGGTTTCTCTTTTAATCATGTTTTCACTCTTACCCTTCTACCCCCCCCCCACCCCCCCCCCCCCCCCCCCACCACCTCCACCTCCATCAACCACACTTCTGTGCACAAAAAAAGTGCCATCTGTACATTTGGGAACAGGAACTGCTGCAATCCCGCTAACATTCACAATCCCAGAAGCTATCTTCGATCACTCAATCTCCAGCACTTCAATGTATAGCTTATGATGTTTACTGTGCTTTGTAGAGAGTTAAATTTGTCCAACCCTTATTATTAAAATATGTAAAATGAGGAGTGCCCTGATATCTGAAGCTGTCCTCATGACCCCAACTCCCCAATACCCACACAAAAAATATCTCTAGCAACAGCAGTTATCAGTCCAAATTTGCCTAAAATGGCAGCAAAGCAAAAAATCTCCCCCATTTTATCCTTGTACCAACAACACCTGGGAGAAACCAGAAGTCTTAAGGGATCACACCAGGTTAAAATGATCAAAACGGCCCACAAACAAACCCAAGCCACAAGAAGATACAAATCCCAGCTTTGACTGAATACAAGGTGCTCTCAATTTAAAAGTTGATTTTGGCTCAACAACCAGTCTGCTGACTTAGAAGATTCTGACAACTGCTCTGTATCAAAAGGGAACACCAACCATTGTTGAATAATAAGGATTAGTGATTTCTCTCACGCATACGGTAATTAATCTGAGCTTTGTAACTGTAGCTTTGTGTTTGCTCCATATGTTGCAGAATATTTAGGTGGGGAGTGAATCATTGCCGCTACTTCTAATTCTTATATAATGTTATTCTTGATCTAACAAGGCCACATTCCATAATTTACACTGTGTAAGCGCTGCTGCATTGCACAGATGAGGTGAGAAAAATGATCAACTGCTTTTAAGAAGCTGCAAACAATTTTTCACAATTTTGAAAGTGTTGTGGGCATGACAGGCAAGCCCACTTTCCTTTTCCCGTGGCTATTCCATGCACCTGAGATTTGGATTCTTGTCTGCCCCATGCCTCAGAAATCCTCTTCCCCTGAAGTCCTCCCTTTTTCTTGATCCCATATTTCTGAGGTGGATCCTACTATCATCTCCCTTAACACTAAGGTCAATCCTTTCACCCCAGTTTTCGAGGTTTCCTACCCTCACTGTTTCATTAAATTTCTTCAACTCTTTGTTTCCAAACTTTCCCAGAAGCTTTACATCTCTGAGACTTCTGCCCACGCTATGCTTGCAAGATACCCCATTCACTCAGTGTCTTCAAGCTCACCGCTGCCCTCCTATTAGCTAGGAAATGCTGGTTGGATTCTACTTCCTCTCATCTAGTCAGTTCATTAGATCTTTCTATCTGTGCAACACACTCCACCAGTTTTTCCAGCCTCCATGCAGATGGGCCCTTGCTACGGTCTGTTAGGTTAGCTGGTAACTCCATGCTATCTTCAGTCCAAAGAATAACCTCAGGGGTTTGTTGGAGAGCACCAGACCTATCAGTCATTGGCGTTAGCGCAGAGGGACCTTTTTGATCATGATTGACAGCAGAGTTTAGCAAATAGAAAAACAATTTAGGATAATTTCTGTGTAATTGTGTGCCCATTCAGTAATGTAACCTAATGATTCCACTTCATGTTGCTGATGACCCTTGTGGCCTCAAAACATGCTGTATCTTAATCTACCTTTGCAGCAGCTCTTGATTGCTCTGAAGAGACTTTAAGTAAAACTTTAAATGCCCTTTTCTTTTGCGAACAGCATTTCTTCCCTTTGCAGTTACCTTAATAGGATGCTACTTAGTGAATTAGTGGCTAACAGGCTGGAGTTTCGGTTTGTAGAATCATAGAATTTACAGCACAGGAGAAGGCTATTCAGCCCATCAAGTCTGCACCCTCTCCATGGCATTGACATCCTTCCTAAAGCAAAGCACCAAAAACTGGATGCAATCTTCTAAATGTGACCTAACCAATGATTATTACAGCTTTATCAGCTTGTCCTCCCACTTCACAAGATTTATGTATCTGATCTCCTAAGTCTCTGCTCCTCTATTCCTTTTAAAATTTTACAAGTATATAGGTCCTCTCCTTATTCTTCCTCCAAAAATCTATCACCTCACATTTGTCTCCATTAAATTTCATCTGACTTCTATCTGCCCAATCTAATGACCTGTCTATGTTCTCCTGAAGTCGCTTACAATAATCTTCACAGCTAACCACACTTCCTATTTTTGAAGCATTGCTAATTTTGTTATTGTACCCCCTATACGTATGTCCAACTCTTTTATATATATCTTGAGACGAGCAATGGTTCCAACACTGACCCCTGGGGACCCTGATGTTCACACCCTCCAGTCTGAAAAACATTCATTAATCACTTCTATCTGTTTTCTCTCCTTTACTAACTCCCTATCCTGCAGTCACATTTCCCATGTGTTTTTATCATATCAACAAGGCTCCTATGCGGCATCTTAGGGAAACAGTAATCTTGTGGCTATGGTTCTGGACCGTCATCCTTAAGGCCAATAAATGGTAATTTGTGGTTAGTACCAGAAAATGAATTTGAAAGCTACCAGATTGTCGTAGAACCTAAATGGTTAACTAATATCTTTCAGGGAAGATAAACTACCACCCCTACCCAGTCTGTCCTACATGTGATTTCAATCACACACTACATGGTTGATTATTAATGCCCTCAGGGCAATTAGGGATGGGCAATATATATTGCCTTGCCAGTGTCGCTCACCATACCAATAACAAAAGTTAAAAAAGAATGGTTAAACTCCTTTTGAAAAACAATATGCACAACATTAATTGCATGTCCTTTGTCAATACACACCATTATTACCTAAAAGAACTCTGTTATTGATGACTATTGCCCTACTGGCAGTCACATAGACCCTGTTCCAGGCTTCATGGTTGACAGTATCCTTGTTGTGGCTGAGCATCTTGGCTCAATCACTCATAGATGCAGATGCCCTGCTGAGGCTGATCAATAGGATTCTGCTGGAGGCACGCATACCTCGGCATTCCACAAGGAAGGAGGGTTCTAAAGAGTACAAAAGCAACCATGAAATCTCACTTATATTAGTCACCCTTAAGGTAGTGCTTTGGGCTGTTGTGGCACATATATCAAGTTCTTTGGCAATCCATGGAGTAATCAGAAAGGAAAAAACTGAGTGCAAGAGTGGATTGTGGCTTCGTTAGGGATCCCAGTGTTATATTTGTTGGCAAACCCACTTATATTGTTTTCATCAATTTTTATTTGACTTTTGTCCTAGTGCCCATCATGTTTTGGGATTTTTGACCATTTTTCTATAAAATTTGGATAAGAGTTACTTTTACATATGTTTTAAAGCACGAAGTCCTCACACAAGTTATAAAAAGGGGCACTGAGACGATGGGTATGATTTTCACTTGGAGCTGGGAAGAGAGTGGTGGGCAGATTTTCACGTGGGAACTCGGAAGTGAAGTGAGTGCATCGGAATCCGTGATCACAACTCAATTGAAAGCAATTATTTTTGCTTCTGGATTGACAGGCTGGCTGCCTATCAGGAAGAAAAGCAGCCGGGGAGCGGATGTCGGGTAAGTCTGAGATCGGTGGGAGAGGGAGGGGCAGAGACATTGCCGGGGGTGGGGGGGGGGTGCAGAGACATTGTGAAGGGTCTTGGCCATTGGGGGAGGTCTCGGCCATCGGTTGGGGTCGGTCTTGGCCATCGGGTGGGGGGTGTTGCTCTTGGGCAGAACGTTGATTTAAATCCTAACTAGCAATTTCTGAGCTTGGGGTGGATGGGGATAAATGAAAGTCTGTGATTCTATGCCAGAATTTCTGCTCAGTGATGGGGAGGAGAAGATTTGTCGTCCTATCCTGGAATTTCTGGCTATGTGTTTGTGGTCGTATGCTGTGGGGATGCATTCGGGCTTATGGTCATTTTTTGAGGGTTGTTCTTGGATATATACTCATTGGCTTGGTTCCCAATCTTTGCTCAGTTGATGGGGTTTGTTTGGGGTTTTTTTGCTCAGTTGAGTGGGGGCCACGTTTATTAGTCTATCAGCGGATTGTAGAAAGTGATGCAATGGTAGTACTGCAGGTGAAAGATTTCTTTTTATTGGTTGCAGTATTTGATAGTTGATCTCCCATGGTATTGCACATGTGCAGTCAAAACCAAGGGAGATATTTGAACCAAGACAGGGAGAGGAGGGGTGAGAGAAAGAGAGAGGGTGAGAACAGTGAAGTCAGACTGAGTGAAGGAGAGAGGAAGGGTAGGGAAGGGAGAGGCGGCGAGAGGGAGGAATGGGGAGGGGACAGAGGGCGGATAGAGGGTGAGGACAGGGAAGAGGTGGGATGAGGGAAAGATTTGGGGATTGGAAGATGGCAAGGGAGAGGAGAGAGAGAAATGAAAGAGATGAGGGGGAATAGAGAGGGAGTAGGAGGAGGGGAGAGGGAGAGAAGAAGGTGAGGTGAAGGAGGAAAGAAGAAGGTGAGGGGGTGAGAGGGACGAGTGGGGGAAGGGGTAATGAGGCAGGAACTTGAGATTTATCCGATTTCTGAATGGTGTGTCTTGGTGCCTCCCAAGAACTCAGCAACAAGTCTGATTGGTAGTTTCCTCAGCAGTTTGGAAGTTTGCTGAACTATTTGCAGGACACGTACACCTGCCGCCATACACAAGTGTAATTCAAATAGATTCGTTAATGAACTTTTTCAATAATTTTTGGTTGGCTTCTGTGTTTAATGCTATTTGGGATTCATTCTTTGGGGTTGCATATTGCTCTGAGGATTCCACTGTTGATTCTGTGTGTGTTTCCACCTTCCTGGATTTCCACAGACATTTACTCTTTGCAGGTTACATCTCTTGCTGTATTTTTAAGGCATTCTACTCTTCTTTATATTTACAAACATAGAAACATAGAAACACAGAAACATAGAAAATAGGAGCAAGAGTAGGCCATTCGGCCCTTCGGGCCTGCTCCGCCATTCAAAATGATCATGGCTGATCGTCTAAGCAACAACTTTAGGTTTTTCATTACTGACCGTATATTGGTGGGGAGAAGCCAGCAGACAACATATACCAATATTAAACAAGTAAAGATCTGCAGCCAACGTACTGAAGTTGAGCAGGGAGTCAATGGAAGCCACCAGCATCTCGCACCCACTGCAGTACATGCCTGTCTGCATTGAGGCTGCACGGGGAGTAGGGCATGAAGAGCTGGCTCCAGATTCAGGCCAGGAATAAGGGACATATAACAGGGTGAGCAGGAGAGAAGTGATTTGATGATCAGTGCACTATAAGTAACATTCATATTGTGAACTTTCTAACAGCACCAGCATGAGTATTGGCATTAAGAGATGAAAAGCATAATGGATGTCCCTGACAGTTATTTTCTGCTGCTTATGGAAAATGTGGTGGCTTCAATCAAAGGGCCATTCAACCACTGCTGAGGAAATCATAGAAAGGTTATAGCACGGATGGAGGCCATTCGGCCCATTGAGTCAGTGCCGGCTCTATGCAAGAGCAATCCAGCTAGTCCCATTCCCCCGCCCTTTCCCAGTGGCCCTGCAAATTTTTTCCTTTCAAGTACTTATCCAGTTCATTTTTGAAGGCCGTGATTGAATCTGCCTCCACCACCCCCTCAGGCAGTGCATTCCAGATCCTAACCACTCGCTGTGTAAAAAAGTTTTTCCTCATGTCACCTTTGGTTCTTTTGCCAATCATCTTAAATCTTTGTCCTCTGGTTCTTGACCCTTCCGCCAATGGGATCAGTTTCTCTCTATCTACTCTGTCTAGACTCTTCATGATTTTGAATACCTCTATCAAATCTCCTCGCAACCGTCTCTGATCCAAGGAGAACAACCCCAGCTTCTCCAGTCTATCCATGTAACCAAAGTCCCTCATCCCTGGAATCATTCTAGTTCATCTCTTCTGCACCCTTTCTAAGGCCTTCACATCTTTCCTAAAGTGCGGTGTGGTATTGGACACAATGCCCCAGGATTCTAAAGCCCTCCCTCCTGCACCATCTCTCCAGCCACGCATTCATCTGCTCTATCCTCTTATTTCTATACTCGCTAGTGCTTAGCACTGGGAGTAAGCCAAAGATTACTACCTTTAAGGTCCTACTTCTTAATCTCTTTCCTAACTCCTTAAAATCTGCCTGCAGGACCTCATCCCTCTTTCTACCTATGTCATTGGTACTAATATGGATTATGATCTCTGGCTGTTCACCCTCCCCCCCCCCAGAATGTTCTGTAGCCGTTCAGTGACATCCTTGACCTTGGCACCAGGGAGGCAACATACCATCCTGGAATCACATCTGCGGCCGCAGAAACGCCTGTCTGCTCCCCTAACTATAGAATCCCCGATCACTATTGCTCTCCTGACCTTTCTTCTCCCTCCCTGTACAGCTGAGCCACCCATGGTGCTATGGTCCTGGCTCTGGCTGCACTCCCCAGAGGAACCCTCCCCCTAACCAGTATTCAGAATTGAATGCTGGTTAGAGAGCGAGATGCACCGAGGGGACTCCTGCACCACCTGCCTGGTCCTCCTTGCCTGTCTGGCGGTCACCCAGTCCCTCTCTGCCTGCACTTTCTTAAGCTGCGGGGTGACCACCTCCTGAAACGTGCTATTCTCAAAACTCTCAGCCTCATGTATGCACTGTAGTGACTCCAGCTCCTGCTCAGGCTCCAAAATCCGGAGCTCGAGCTCCTCCAGCTGATGACACTTCCTGCACCAGTGGTTATCCAGGACACGGGAAGCGTCCTGGAGTTCCCACATGGTACAGGCCGTGCATTCAACGGGTGTGAGCTGCGCTGCCATGCCTCAATTTATTAGATTGCTTACTAAATGTAACAAAAATAAATTAAGCCTTAAAAATCACTCACCAGAAAAGGAAACGCTCACCAACTACCAGTCAATCAGCTCCTTCCCCTGTTTATTTATAGTTTTATTAGTCTTGTTAATAAACTAATTTAAGTTATTAAATTTAATAAACTAACAGCAGTTTTACGCCCACAGCTTTTAATTTAATTTTACCCAATTCCCTAACTCAGAGGAAAAAAGGACATTTAGGAGCTCTGCTGTGGAAAGTCGATTTATTAGAGCAGATATGACAGAGAAGGAGAAAATTAGAGAAAGGGTTGAAGTATTTACTGGAAGTGAGGTGGGAAGAAACACAATCGAAATAGATGTGGGAGTCCAAGCTTGTAATAAATATCTATGGAAAGCTTACTGCCAAAGATGGAGAGACAAAGTCAGAAAAAGAAGGGAAGAGATGGACCAAACAAAGGTAAAGAATGGATGAGAATTGGAAACTTATTTGGAGTGCTATAATTTATATTAGCAAAAGAGCCAAGTTCTTATAAAATGTTATGATTCTTTTAAGTAACTTGACTGCAGAATATTCCAATATTTCAGATTTTGTCATCATTCTTAAAAATATAAGCTTGTGCACATACTCAAGATTGATTCAGGATGTTAAAAATTGATTATTTTCTGAATATTTAATTTAATGGTTGGAAGAGTAAACAGAGACCCAACACAAACAACTCTCAGCCAAACGTTTGCCTGAGAGAACTGAGAGACCAGCTGCAATACCTGAGTTTTCATTGATATGTGTCAATCGCAGGTTTAAAGGGTCAAATCAACTTCTGCTGCATCTTGCCTCCGTTTCAATGGGAAGATTCAGAAGCTGTAGGAAACCCGCGCAGGTGAAGTAAAATTCATTTCAGGTTCAGAATCAACAAAAAATTACCTACCTCAATTATTTCAAGTAGGTAAATTGCCCCTTTAATGATCCACTCACTGGCATAAGAATAAAAGAACATAAGAAATAGGAGCAGGAGTAGGCCATATGGCCTCTCGAGCCTGCTCCACCATTCAATCAGATCATGGCTGATCTTTGGCTTCAACTCCACTTTCCTGCCCGATCCACATATTCCTTGATTCCCCTAGAGTCCAGAAATTTATCTATCTCAGCCTTGAATATATTCAACGACTGAGCATCCACAGCCCTTTGGGGTAGAGAATTCCAAAGATTTGCAACCCTCTGAGTGAAGAAATTCCTCCACATCTCAGTCTTAAATGGCCGACCCCTTATCCTGCAACTGTGCCCCCAGTTCTAGATTCTCCAGCCATGGGAAACAGCCTCTCAGCATCTACTCTGTCAAGCTCTCTCAGAATCTTATATGTTTCAATGAGATGGCAGTAACTGGGGACCCGACTTCTGGGTTTTGGCTACGCGCGCGCATCCAAACGCGCCCATGTTAAACCTAGAAGTGGGCACGTTGGAGCCAAGTTGCGGTCGCGCTTCATAAAACTGTTGTTTTAACCTCCCACCCGCCCCAACCGCCTGTTTATTGGGGTTAAAATTACCCCTGATAAGTGGTTAAGATGCTAATGAGTCAAGCTTTGATGTTGTTTCCTCATAGACTGTAATTCGTTACCTGTCTAAATAATTGATAAACACCTCACACCCATTGTGTTCTGAAGTCTCTGATCCTTTTTTGGCTGTGAACAGAGGGAAATAAAAAAACAAAGATGAAGATACAGGCTGTCAGTCGAGTTTTTAAAATGGAATGCTGCGATGACAGTCAGACCCAGCAAAGGTTCTGAGAAGGTTACAATGCAGGACAGTAGTTAGGATTTATTTTGTTTAAGTCAAACAAGATGACCCTCAGATATAGGGAAGTGTGGTGTGTTCATTATTTTGTGCCATTATGTTTGTACAAGTTATACTGATTGAACGAAGTGGCAGTGATTCTAACTCCCACGCGGGAACACGGCAATACAAACTGTGTGCCTGTCCGGGAGCGGCAGCAGGCAGCCTCAGTCGATTTTAACGGCCGGGCCTCATTAGCATGCTGCTTGCCAACTTCCTGACCAAAATGGCCTGGAAGTCAGCAGGAAACGGCTATCCAGCCATTAAATCAGGCGGTGGGAGGCTTGATTTCTTAGCTATCGGTTTGATAGCTCTGTGTCTCACTTGCAGACCCATACAATTACTTGTGAGCTGGTCACTCCTGAGTTATTTGAATGCCTTCAACTATCAAAATCCGCATCAGATCGCTGTGTCCCATTATTATCTATCTTCTCTGTTTAAATTTTGAATCATTAACTTATCAAAAATCTTTTGGTTATAAAAAGGAATTTTGACTTGTGAACAACATTTTAATGTTTTGTGCAATCTCATGGAAATTTTAGCCCCGCTTGATATCCAAACTGACGCATTAGAGTTTATTCTGTGATTATGAGTAATGAACTTTGTATTCCTATTTATCCCACCCTGAACAAAACTGAACAAGTTTATCTTGATTGCCCTTTACGAAGAATTTAACTGTCATTAACAAGCATTGTTTTTTTTATGGACTCACTATCACAAACACATTTTAGCTTTGGAGCAAGACTGTAGCGGTGAAAATGACAGCACTCTTAGTGCTTTCGACTGGTCTTTCTCGCCTGTTTACTTGCATCTACTTTTTCGTTAACATTTATTCATTGCCCTTATAGAGCCTGCATATGTTCTTCTCTTTTTCTTTAGACTTCATGAGGATTGTCCATACAGCCCACTTATCCTATGTAACGTATCTAAAGTATGGACAACCTGTAGCCCTTTTTATCCCTTCTTAATATTTCATAGATGCAACAAAAAATGTTGGAAATTTTAAAATGAATAAGTGTAAACACATGGAGGTCTAAATTCATTAGCAACCCAAACAGGGCACGATTCTGGCAGTGCGCAGTGACGGTGCGACAGAACTTAGAGGCCCGAGGACCAAACTAAATTCTTCCTCAGGCCTCATCATCATAATTCAGGTGAGCTGCGGGTGCCAATCAGGCATCCCATCCTGACACAGCTCGCCAATCTGGGCCTAACCAATTTTTGCTGGTGCTGAGACCCATGCCCACAGGTAACTCTGAGGCAGGGGGGGTGGGGGGAAAGCATGGGCCAGCAGCGACCTGCAGTTGTTTTGTAGAGCCAGGAGGAGCACACCTGCTCCTTCCGACTGCCCAAAAAACAAAATTTCACAAAGTTTTAGGGCCTTGTTTGGAGTGGTCTCCTGCAATCTCTTAAGGGACCGCTGGTTAGTTAGCTCAAGACCCGGAAATGTGTATCACAAGCTCCAACTACTCTAAACGAATTTAGGAGTCCGGGTCTGAAATGGGAGTAGGAGCCACATTTTAATATTTCAGGTGGCTGCCAGGGCTGCCTAAAAAAGAGGCCCTAACTAATTTAGCAGTAGGCTGAACACCCATGCAGATCGGGTGCGGGCCTCTGCCTGCTAAATTGTTGTGCCTGTTTTACGCCCCTTCATTTCCAGTTCTTGCGTTAGAACACTAGATTTTTTACTTTACAATGTTATTGCTTCCAGCTGTGTCCTTTTGATGGCTTAAGAAATGGAAAATAAAGTTATTTCTCTGTTTAATATCAAAGTCTTAAAAGGAATAATCAGAACAGACTTCTAATGAGTTGGCAGCTGTTTCACAAGTGGAGTGCAGACATCAATATTTCTTATTGTAATTTGTTTACAAGCCTTACTCAATTTTTTAAAAAGTATTTTGTGGACACTGTAGGGTTGCTGGAAAAACACAAAATCCATCAGCCACTCGATTAGTCTGAGGGTTTGTTTTAATAAAGAAAAACAAATCATAATTTTAAAAACTTTTTAAAACTCTTTCTGAGACTACTTATTTAAGTAACCCATTCTAACTCTGCAGTTCCC
The DNA here is from genome assembly GCF_035084215.1 of Heptranchias perlo. Lineage (NCBI taxonomy): Eukaryota > Metazoa > Chordata > Chondrichthyes > Hexanchiformes > Hexanchidae > Heptranchias > Heptranchias perlo. Next base: position 72,539,954 of record NC_090326.1, on the reverse strand, counting down.
TTTAGACAAAGATAAGGTAGCTTCAAATCCATAAAAGATTGGATTTTGTCAACATATTACTATTGATTGAGGAGATGGTTGCCCCATTAATTTGATTCAGGGAACACTGCCAAGTTAATTTTCCTGACTTTGTTATGAAATATTGTAATACTGACACCTCAAGAAGTGGTGTCACAGTAGCTCTAGACCACTAGATACATAAAGTGAAAACTTCAAAATATTCTTACTTACATATACCCTTGGCCATCAATAACAGCAATGCTAACACTGTTTTGCTGCCAAGCCAATTTCTCCATGTGTCATCATGTAGCAAGGGAGGAAATTATCCAGTGCTGCAGCATGTAAACTCATTTCCTTCCTTTGTCAAAGCTCCAATCAGTAATAAGCAAAAGGAACTGATGAATATTAATTTTGTAACACTAACATATGCTATGTACTGTTGATTAAAATTAAATTTTAATGTCCTGGTGCTCTCAGTCGACTTAGACTCAGTGTTACTATCAATGCAAACTGTGCAAATTAAATCTTTCCTGAGGATGAAGCATAGTGCAACAAGTCAAATGCATGTATACTCAAATAGTGTCATTTAATATCATTGTATAAAATGTTGTTACGCAAATAAAAAAATCCAAGAGCAAAAAAATTTCTCTGTATGCTTCTGTTTACTTGATGCATAACATAATCAAATACATTGTACAAACAGTTCTGTAATTTAAACAAAGATAATATACATTACACTAATTTGATCTTTGGCATAATTGATTTATATTTTAAGAATGCTGGACTATTAATATGGCCATGTACGTAAAAAGATACTGTAATGCTAGCAAAAGTTTCTAAATTTCAGCAGTGGCAAATATATAAGCAACAAATTAGATGTTGACTCTGATTGCTCAGAAAGTAAATGAACGACATGATGTGATAGCAAGCCATACAGACCAAAAGGTCTTAGATTCAATGATCAGCTGTGCTGCATTAGCTGATTTGGGTCAGGATAGCAAATGGGATGGTGCAATGAGTACTCATGGCAAGAGGCAAAAAATAGCCAGGGTTCATGCTCCTGTTGCTCATCACTCACCCCTGCTGGAAAATGTGAGCATGTGGGTATACGAATGAGCTCAGGTGTTATGCCTGCCATAGTCACTGTCTGGGCTTACCAATGAAGAAAAGACAATTGAGCAATTATTGGAGGGCTGTTAGCTGCGTTGAACACTTGCTAATTGATATTCTGCCTAACAGAGCCTGACATCAAGGGGGTGATTTTAGGAGGCAAATGCGGGTGCGTTGGGGGCGGGTGGGGGCTCCGAAAATCGTGCAAATCCCGTTTGGGTTCGGAAGCCAGCTCCAACCCGCCAGCTTCCGAGTTTCCCAGGGACCCACCTGTGTGTGCGCGGGCAACCTGAAATCGGACGTCCCGCCGGCAATTAAAGCCGGCGGGATGACAATTAAAGAGCCAAATTTACCTCATTGAGGTACTTAAGGCACTTTACCTGTGATGGATGAAGGGATTAGAAAGATTTTTAACTTACCTGGGCGGCTTGCCCACCGATTCTGATTCACGCCTGGTGAAACCAGAGGTGAAGGGCCAGATCAGGGAACAAGAAACAAAATAAATTAAATAAAAAAACATGCAATGAAGTGAAAACACTAAATGCACCTACCTTCGAAACCTGCTCCGATGTCTGATATCTCCCGCTCCGATGTCCCCCTCTTCACCCTCCCGATCTCCCCATGATGTCCCCCCATCTCACTCTCCTGATCTTCCCCCAATCTCCCCCCGATCATCCCCCGATATCCCCCTGATCTCACCCTCACGATCTTCCCCTCTCCCCCCTGATCCACCCCTCTGCCTGCACCCCGTCCCCCGGTCTTCCAGTCCAGCGCCGGATCTTCCATTCTCCACACCAACCCCCGCCCCCCCACCCAGGTCTTCCAGTACAGCGCCGGATGATGTCTGGCTCTCTCTCTTTCCCGCACCCCCTCCCCTCGCGTTGCAGCTTCTGATGGCAGCCAACCTGTCAATCAGGCTAGCTGCCAGGCGCGAAACCCGGAGAGGACGTTAACCTCTATCAATCAATGTGCGATCGCGTTGAAACGGTAAGTTTGGTTCATGCGGGTTTGCCACGTGCCCAATTGCACCCCCCCCTGCTGCCATCCTGCCTCCCTGCTAATATCGGGGCCCAACACTTTAATGTAGTCCAAAATTACCTTAAATACTACAGAAATGACAATTAAACGTAGAGCAGCCAAAATTTCTAAATTTGAAATTGCAAAACCATGAGAGCCAACAATCTCAAAGAGAGACATAGCTCAGCCACACTTCATGCTGCCTTCATCTATGACCATGGTGTCACAAAGTTGCACAGCATGTCTGCCAAAATCAGTAACCAGCTAAGTGATTCAACAGATAGTTGCCTCCTCAAGATTGTTTTTGGAACTTCTTACAGTCATAGTGCTGGCACTGTCCTAGAGATAATGTTATGTTGCTGAAACGATAGCTTTCCTGGATTTGGTATCTTTGACTAAGATATTATTAAACACCCATCTTGAGTTTCTTTTGGCATTCACTGGGACCAGTGTGGTTGTTAGTGGCATGTGGTCTGAAATTATAATTTACGATCTGTTGGTCATATTAAGAGACAAAATATACTTTTGTGCTCCTGTTACAAAAATGTCACTACTTAAATATACATCATGACACATAAAACAACATCACTTAGTCTCTCAGCCTCTTAGTGTTAATCTCTTTAGATCAGCTTGCTTTCTTGTCCTGAACATGTCCAGCATCTCCCTGTTCACCTTTGTAACCAGATCTCTACCAAAGGACATGTCATCAGACTGAAATATTATTGTGGAACCTTTTGTTAGTTTGACAATTTTTGAAACAAGCTTCTCTAGGGTACATTTGAATTGCAGCTACTGGCCTGAGGCCTGTTTTCATTGCTTGGTTCCTGCCTGACTGGAACACTAATCATCCTGCCAGGAGCTCTGCACGAACGTGGATACATGCTTGGATAGAGCTCTCTCCTAACAGTTAAACATTTAAATGTGTAGAAAGAAGGGAGGGGACAATCCCCACTTGCTAAAAAATTAAATGAAGGTCAGATAGTTTAAAAAATGTCCAGGTGGTCAAACATACTTCCCTGAGCACTTTGTAAACTTGGTGTGAGACCATGCTTCAAATACATTCCACATGGTCTCAAATCCAAATAGTGTCAGATTCCATCTTCTAGCCTGCTTCATTCTATTTTGACAGGATTTATACTGTAAGTTTTGCATTGGTGTGAAGTGGAAATCATTTCACAGTGACATTAATTTTGCAGTATAAATGCAGCCTAAGAAAATTGGTATCAAAACAGGATGGATTTGTTGGCCCAGCCAGTATTTAGCCAACATAATAGTAATCTGATTCATCTAGATTCATCCTCTATAAAAAGGCCACCCAACAATTAACTCCCAGGACAATTTAATGTATCATAAACCACTTCACTAGGTTGTGGGTCTCTTCAACATTCCATAAGCATATTTTTATCCTAGTAAATATAATAATATATTTTCATTTATATAGTGTCATTAAAAGACATTTCAAAAACGAGTGGGTGGTGCAGCGAGTTAACACACTGTCCTTCTAGTTTTAGATTCTGAATCTGAATCCAGCCTAGACTGATGCACAGAAGTTTCCTCTCTTTGCTGGCTGGAATAATCCTATGTAAAATGGGTTTGGGCAATCTCTATCCAATTCCTAGTGAGTGTGGGTTCACAGTATGAAATGCCTTTACTTTATCATTAACTGCCACTCTCACTCAGACCTAGAAATTCCTCTTAGGGAATGAAAAAAATGTTGACCCAATTATTAAATGAAATTACAACTTGTAGTCACAGGCTAATAACTACTTTCAATTTGTGTGTAACACTTCCAGTATGATCTGTTCACCATGTTTTCTGCAGCCGGTAGGTTCAAATGAGGCGTCCTTTGAAGAAATTATTAGGCCTCAGTACTTAAGGGCTGAAAGTTCATTACAGTAACTGAGGAGTGAGCAAAACCTTTTGGCAATGGCAACTGCTAGGCAACAATGCAAAAGTGCGATTCATGGGTGAAGTCCAGCAGGCATTAGTAGTCCTGATAATGCAGCACAGAAGGTGCATTTTTGGACAACCAGTTAATGACAACAATGAGCTTGGAAGGCTATCAGTGATAGTGTAAATCTTGTGTCTAGGAACTGGTATGTCTGAAATTTGGGGAAAGTCCTTTGATTTGAAAAAAAAAGCAATAAGATAATTGTTTACTATTGGTATAAAAGTACAAAACGTGAAATGTGTGAAATCTATGTTGCATTTCAGCTGCAGATCAAGAGTAATTTTCTATAGGCAGAGAAAGTATTCAGTACAGGAAACTGTTAGGAACATTAGTCAAGGCAGGATACAAGTGTCTTCACAAGTGCCCAGCTACAGGTACTTAAGTGAATGAAAGCAGGACTGTTTCCTCTATCCCCTACTGACATGCAACCCCAAAACTATACATGATAACGATATGGTCATTGCAAGAGTACTAAAGTGCATTTATGACTTTCAGAATGCAGAGGAACTAGATAGAAGAGAGGACTAGACAGGATGCAGGTGCAATGAGTGTAGTAAGGTAAAGTTAAGGGCACAGGACCAGAGATGCTGGCACAGGTACCAAGGCTGTGGCATTCCATATCTATGTCACGTGTATAAATAATAAGCTGGTTCTTCCACCTTTCACAGGAGAAACTGGCCTTCAATAAGAAAGAAGAGAAATGCACTAGAGGTGGCATGCTGCAACTGTGTCCATTAACCTCCAATAAGGAGGCACTTATGACCATTCTATGTGCCAAGGCCTAAGAAGGAATCAGAAGGGCAGAAGTTGGAAGAAAGCACATAGCTTCTGGTTTGGACAATTGGATGCATGTGCTATAACACATATCTTCAAATGGAAACTTATCATGGGCATACAGACATACTGAGCACTGTGGTGAGAATTGCAAGCTCTGTTTAAGCTGAAGCTATTTCCATAATCCTGCATACATCCTCATACTGCAGAGAGGCTGGAACCCAGAATGTTATACCAGGACCTTCCATTGGCCAACCTGCTGCTCGTCACACAGAGGTCACATTACATTCTGCAATTTTCAGTACAGAGATACAGGTTGTAGATAATAATATCTGAGAGATATGCATTGGGTGCAGGTGATAAAGGGGAAATATGGGATACTGAGGTAAGACTAGATATCAAGAGGCAAAGGAACCATGTGGTGATAAACACAGAAGAGCAGCATTGGGAATCAAACTTTATTGGACCTACTTTCAAAAGGAGGATGTTGCATGAACAGCAACAGACCAACCAGTCACTTGACTCAGTCCAGCAAATATTGGAAGGTTGTCTGCGCAGTTTGGTGGAGTTTGCCACTCACATTTGTGCTTCTAAAAACAATAAGGGTGGCACCTTGATGCAACAGTTGTCTACACACTATAATTGACTGGTCGGTAATGTTTATAGTACCTGCAGATCAGACCTTTAGTATGTGCACCTATAATGCAGAAGGTCCATCTCTCATTGGTGCTCTCCCTGCTGTTTTAAAAGTACTAAGGGCATGCAATAGTACTTGAGCAGCCATTTATCTCTCATATTGGTGCCAGTACTGTGCAGCAATAGGCTCTGCACAAGTGTCACAAGGTGTTCCTGAAAGCATTATTGTTCCTGTGCCAATAACACTGGACTTCTAGTATTAAAGGCCCAATAGCACATCTACAGGGCCATGAATCCCAAAATTGTACACAGGACACCTCACAAGCAGTCTCTACACTGCTATTAGAAGCACACCTAGAAGTAAGTTCATTTTGTAGAGCATAGCGTAGGTCATCATATCATAGATGGTAAAATTATAGTGGGCATCAACTTACACACACTATAAACACTCACTATTAGTACCACAAACACTCATGACTTTACCTAGTTCTTGAAATATCAGTTTTATGTACGGTTTTAAGTACACTGTCAACATCTGCACATGATATACTTCCCCTGCATTCATAAATGTCCAGACAGCGAAATCAAGATTGTTATAGAAGCTCAGGCATTCTGATGTTCATTCATTGGTCACCACAGAAAAAGTCATCAATGATGTACCGGCCTCCCTGAAGCAGAGTCTGTTGAGCAGCTTGTAGATTTCATGTACTTTCATTGTCTTCATTTGCCTTTTGTCATAGCTGCTTCCAATTGACTTGCAGGAAATGCTCCTATCAAGGACTTATTTTCTGTGAACTATAAAGCAAACCACAAGTATTTTTCCAACTCTTTCTTTAAAATCAGGCCCATGGATTGTGGTCATGAGGGTGATGAGGAGCATCTGCTGTCACTTCGCCAGAACAGATATGCAACCCTGGTGAATGTCACATCTTGGGAACCAGGAGTTGAGGTGGAGGCTATGAAATTTCAAAGTACCAAGGTAATTCCAGTAGCAAACCAAAAGTTAGGGATATCAGACAAAGAGAAAAGAAATGGTAGTACATGATTCAGTTCTTAGATATGGAGACAGGAGGATATATAGCTGTAACCATGAGCACTGGCAAGTTTATTGCTAAAACAGCAGGAGCTTTATTTAAATATTAAAATGTGGAAGGCAGTGTGAAACCAGACAGAAACGCAGGAAAGATAAAAAATATAAAGCAAGGGAAGAGTTCAAACAAAAATGGAGCAAAAATTAAAGTAGAGGAATGGAAGTGGTTGCACACAAACGCTAGAAGTCTAGACAGCAAAGATGGCAGAATAAGAGGGACTAGTGCACAGAAAATATATGGATATTATGGCTCATTTTCAAGTCCACTATGCCCCATGTGCACAAGTTCAGGATGTAACAGACTGGAAAAAGGGATGACGACTATTAATGCTGGCTCTCTGGCCCATTTGTACTTGATAACGCTCCTGTGAAGCACCTTGGGACATTTTACTACATTAAAGAAGCTATATAAATGCAAATTGTTGTTGTTGATGCATATTTTTGGACCTGAGGGCAGTTGCAGGAAGCTCCCGGTTAAAGTAAACGAGACCTGTAATTCAATACTAAAATTAGGTTTCCATGAACTTTTGTGCTAATTGTTTTATTTATTTTTTTGATTTTCAGCAATGGTCAGATGTGGCCTGAAACTTGATTCCACCTCCTTGCAGCATGATTGCAAGGATGTATAATCAATTTTCAAGCCACAGCTGACCTACGGGTATGGTGCCATGAAATAGCACTGTCCTTGCAACCATCTCATTGAGCACCTCCTGCAATTCAGCAGCCATCAAACAAACTCTTGCCTGCATCTTGGGTTTCCTTTCCCTTTATTTTTGCCTGTCACATCTTAGTTACATAGAAACATAGAAAATAGGAGCAAGAGTAGGCCATTTGGCCCTTTGGGCCTGCTCCGCCATTCAAAATGATCATGGCTGATCATCTAACTCAGTACGCTGTTCCCGCTTTTTCCCCATATCCCTTGATCCCTTTAGCATTAAGAAATATATCTATCTCCTTCTTGAATACATCTAATGACTTGGCCTCCACTACCTTCTGTGGTAGAGAATTCCACAGGTTCACCACCCTCTGAGTGAAGAAATTTCTCCTCATCTCGGTTCCAAATGGCATACCCCGTATCCTGAGACTGTGACCCCTGGTTCTGGACTCCCCAGCCATCGGGAACATCCTCCCTGCATCTAGTCTGTCTAGTCCTGTTAGAATTTTATATGTTTCGATGAGATCACCTCTCATTCTTCTAAACTCTAGTGAATATAGGCCTAAGTCGACCCAATCTCTCCTCATACGTCAGTCCTGCCATCCCAGGAATCAGTCTGGTAAACCTTCGTTGCACTCCCTCCATGGCAAGGACATTCTTCCTAAGATAAGGAGACCAAAACTGCACACAATACTCCAGATGTGGTCTCACCAAGGCCCTGAATAACTGCAGTAAGACATCCCTGTTCCTGTACTCAAATCCACTTGCAATGAAAGCCAACATACCATTTGCCTTCCTAACTGCTTGCTGCACCTGAATGCTCGCTTTCAGCGACTGGTGTACAAGGACACCCAGGTCTCATTGCACCTCCCCTTTTCCCAATCTATTACCATTCAGATAATAATTGTCTTTCTGTTTTTACAACCAAAGTGGATAACCTCACATTTATCCACATTATACTGCATCTGCCATGTTCTTGCCCACTCACCCAACTTGTCTAAATCACATTGGAGCCTCTTTGCATCCTCCTCACAGCTCACATTCCACCCCAGCTTTGTGTCGTCTGCAAACTTGGAAATGTTACATTTAGTTCCCTTATCCAAATCATTGATATATATTGTGAATAGCTGGGGTCCAAGCATTGATCCCAGCGGTACCCCACTAGTCACTGCCTGCCACCCGGAAAAATATCCGTTTATTCCTACTCTCTGTTTCCTGTCTGTCAACCAATTCTCAATTCATGCCAGGATATTCCCCCCAATCCCATGTGCTTTAATTTTGCACACTAACCTCTTGTGTGGGACCTTATCAAAAGCCTTCTGAAAATCCAAATACACTAAATCCACTGGTTCTCCCCTATCTGTTCTACTAGTTACCTCCTCAAAAAACTCCAGTAGCTTTGTTAAGCATGATTTCCCTTTCATAAACCCATGCTGACTTTGTCCAATCCCGTTAATGCCTTCCATGGACATGTTGGGCCGAAGGGCCTGTTTCCATGTTGTAAACTTCTAAATGTTCTGTTATCACATCCTTTATAATAGACTCAAGCATTTTCCCCACTACTGATATTAGGTTAACTGGTCTATAATTCCCTGTTTTTTCTCTCCCTCCTTTTTTAAATAGTGGGGTTACATTTTCCACCCTCCAATCTGTAGGAACTGTTCCAGAGTCTGTAGAATTTTGGAAGATGACCACCAATGCATCCACTATTTCCAGGGTCACTTCCTTTAGTACTCTGGGATGTAGATTATCAGGCCCTGGGGATTTGTCAGCCTTTATCCCCATTAATTTCCCTAGCACTATTGTTTTACTAATACTGATTTCCTTCAGTTCCTCCCTCTTACCAGACCCTTGGTTCCCTAACATTTCCGGGAGGTTATTTGGGTCCTCCTTTGTGAAGACAGAACCAAAGTATGTGTTTAATTGTTCTGCCATTTCTTTGTTCCCCATTATAATTTCCTCCATTTCTGACTGTAAGGGACCTACATTTGTCTTCACTAATCTTTTTCTCTTGACATATTTATAGAAACTTTTACAGTCAGTTTTTATGTTCCCTGCTAGTTTACTCTCATACTCTATTTTTCCCCTCTTAATCAACCTCTTTGTCCTCCTTTGCTGAATTCTGAACTGCTCCCATCCTCAGGCTTGCCGCTTTTTCTGGCAATTTTATATGTCTCCTCTTTGGATCTAATACTATCCCTAATTTCTTTTGTAAGCCACGGTTGAGCCACCTTTCCTGTTTTATTTTTGCGCCAGACAGGAATGAATAATTGTTGTAATTCCTGCACACATTCTTTAAATATTAGCCATCGCCTGTCTATCGTCATAGTAAAGTTCCCCAATCTATCCTAGCCAACTCACACTTCATATTTTCGTAATTTCCTTTATTTAGATTCAGTTCCCTGCTCCTTCAGCCTCGGTAGGTATCCTGTTACATAAATCAGGGTTAATGTGATCTCCTGGACTAGTGCCGATTGTAGAGGAATTTTCCAGCTTTTTTTCCTTAATTGGTTTTCATCTATTTTTTCCCCTCTCCTAGGAGGTTACATGGCTCCGGGTAGGTAGGGTATTATATTGCATAAGGCATCACAACTGTGTGGGACAGGCTGGATGGATCAGTAGGTCTTCTTTACCTGTCCATCATTTTTAAATGTTGGCAAAGGCTACCAGTGAGTTGAGATATCATTTGAGGCTTTCCAAAAGTTTTCAACATTTTTGTTATCTGATTGTACCAAACCCCTTTAATTGTACTCATCACTTTAAATTTCACTTACATACAATTTTCTGCATCTAGGACTAGTGTGCTCCCTGCTTCAGCCCAGATCTAGACTTGGAACTGTCAGTAATTATGTAAATGATCTTAGCTCGCAAATTAAATGCTAATACCACCTTACGGTTCCAATTCTTAACCATTAAGAACCAACTTACTTCCAGTAGATTAAAATCGGCAGCAAAGGTATAACTCGGGGCGGGGGGTGGAATTTTAACCCCCGTGAATGGTAGGTTAAGGGCGGGTGGGAGGTAAAAATTTCGTTTTTTTGCAGCGCACCCGAAACCCGGCTCCGATGCGGCCACTTCCGGGTTTAATGTGGGCACGTTTGGATGCGCGTGCTCAGCGAATCCTGGATGTCGTGTCTACAATTAATGCCAGCGAGCGGATCGTTAAAGGGGCAATTTACCCACTTGAGATAGTCAAGGTAGGTTTTTATTTATTTAATGTTATTCACCTCTAAATTTATCGGCTCCCGGGGTCATGAATCTCACCAGGTGAAAGGAGGCGAAAAGGGCTGCTTCATCAGGCAAATACCTTTAATGCACCACTTGTGGGCCAGGAGGAGCAGGAGTGTTCGATCCAGGCCCAACAAGCTTACCTGCCATGATTGGACTCCCGCGATCGACCAACCGCCCCCCCCCCCACCCCACAGCCCATTGGGACACCCCCTCGGTGGAGACCCGCCCAATGGGAGGCCCGCCCCAGATCGGAGACCCACCCCAATGGGAAATCCCTCCCGATGGAACCCCCCGATGGAGGCCTCCCCAATGGTGACCCCCCTGATGGAGACCCACTGATGGAGACTCTCTCCCTTTCTTCGACTCCTTCCGACCTCCAATCTTCTGCCGAGCCAACCACCACCTGGCCCATGATCTTCACCACAGCCCCCCCGCACCCCCTGATCTCCTCCCAGCATCAGACCCATCCCCTCAATGTCCTCCACAATCCCCCGATGTCCTCCACCCCTCCCCGATGTCCTCCACCCCTCCCCGATGTCCTCCACCCCTCCCCAATGTCCTCCACTCCCCTCCAATGTCCTCCACTCCCCCCAGATATCCTCCACTCCTCCCAGATATCCTCCACTCCCCCCAGATATCCTCCACTCCCCCCGATGTCCTCCACTCCCCCCGATGTCCTCCACACCCACTGAATGACCTCCATATCTCCCCAATGTCCTCCACCCCCACATTGTGCTCCACGCCCTCCCCCCCCCCAAGTCCTCAACGCTCCATGCCCAAAGACTTCCACAGCCCACGATCTTTCCCTCCATCCTCTCTGATCTCCGGCTGCAGGGCTTGACCTACATCAGAAGATCCTGACCTCGATTGCCCTCCCCCCTGGCGATCTCTCTCTCACTCCCCCCCCCCCCCCCTCCACTCCGAATCCCAGCTGCTTTCCCTCTCGGCAGGTAGCCGCTTGTCAATCTGGCTGGCTGTCGTATGGGAAACCCGGAAGCAAAAATAATCACCTTCAATTGGGGTTGCGATCGCAGATTCCGACGTACTCACTTCAATTCCTGGTTTCCCACGCGAAAATCTACCCACCCACTGATTTCCCGGCTCCAAGTAAAAATCATGCCCCTGGTGTGGGGAGGACCATAACTAGGATATGATAAGTGAAGGGTATAAACTTTCTAGAAGCCATAGGAGAGAGGGAGTGGTATTATAGATAAAAACAGACCATAAAGGTACAGGAAGGCAGGACATCAAAGAGGAGTTGGGAAAGTTGAATTACTCTAGATATTCTTAAAAGAAGACAGCATCGATAGACTATTGGTAAGAATTTGCTATAGATCACCAGGCCAAACCACTGATATTGATCAAATGTTTTAGAAAGTAAGTAAAGCATCCAGTAAAGTTAATGTATTCATCATAGGGGATTTTAAATGTCCAGATATAGAATGCAATTTGGGTAGTGTTAGTAGTAAAAAGAGTCAGGAATTTCTGGATGTGGTAAGGAATTGTTAGATTTAAAAATAGATGTTGTACTTGGCCAATTATAGCAAGACCTCCGGTGAGGCAACAGCTGGAGAATAGTGTTTATAGAGTCATAACATTTAGGATAAGGAAAGAAAAAAATTAGATCATTAAAGTTTAGAAAGTAAATTTCATCTGCAATTGATCTGCCCACTTACATACCTTGTCCAACTCATTCTGTAATTTCTAAGTTGCCTCTTATAATTCCAACTGTACCTTCTAGTTTGGTATCATCTGAAAATTTGACCACTTTGCATTGAGTTTCTGAATTCAGGTCAGTTATGTAAATTAGAAACAGTAATGAACCCAGCACTGAGTCTTGAGGAACCCAATCAGTACTTCCCACATTCCAACATAATTCCTCTAATGAATGCTTGTTGTTTCCTACCCTTCAGCGAGTTTCTTATCCATTCCTAAGCTTTACACTAAATTACCACAGCTTTGAGCACAGCTAAAATTCTTTCATGTGGAACTTCTTTCAAACGTCTTCTGGAAGTCAAAGTATCTTCCACCTCTGAATCCATGCTGACTGCTGTTTACTAGGATATTGTCGTACAGGTGATCCTCAAATTTACTCCTGATAATGATTTCATAATTTTACATGTAATGGAAGTAAGACTAATGGGTCTGTAGTTGCCTTTGTCTGTTTTGTCACCCTTTTTGAATATGGGCATCACGCTAGCTTGTTTCTAATCTAATGGTACCTCATCAGTGTCCATCGTCTCCTTCAGAATAATTGTCAGCCCCTCACAAATCTCCTCCCTAGTCTCTCTTAGCACTCTGGGATAAATACCATATACCCCCTGAGATTTATTTGTTTTGAGTCCTAGGTATTCATTTGTTTTGAATTCATTTAGACCGTCTAGGGTTTCCATCTCATTTATAATGAAGTAATTGATTTTATTTGGGATATGTTTGTTTTGGGGAGTGCATGTTATTTGAATCCTCCCTTGTGAATGCTTAGAGCAAATAGTCATTCAGAATATTTACATCCTCAGTTTTGAGCCTGATTGCATATTTTATGGTATTTAGATCTTCTCTGACTATCTTTTTGTTTTTGTAGCACTAAAAAAAATGTTACTGTTAAGCTTAGCTTCGGTTACTGTGCTTTTTTGCAGGTCTTTCTTTGCCCCTCTGATTATTCTTTTAACATAGGAAACAAAACCTTGCAAAAACCCACCCTTCTCCCAAGCATCCACTTTTTTAATGGGGGAGCCTTGGCATGGGCAGAAATCGTACTTTGTAAAATTTGGCCCTTAACACTTTTGTGACCTCAGGTGACCATGTGCAAGGCTTCACTGGCTGAACAGGATCTTGCAAAATTTACCCTATGTTTTGTATAGCTGAAGATTGGTAGCCTCGAAGGTGGTGGAATGGGTCTGCGCTTGGAAAAGACCACATGAGAGGCCAAAATTAAGATGGTGGCACTGTGCCTGGGCACATCAGAATGAATGATATCAGCCACAGCTTTGGAACTGGCAGAGAAAAAAGCATGATGGCTAGGTCTTATGGCATCTGTGGCCAGTCTGGATATGATAACTCACCAATGCAAGGTAAGTATTTTATATTCCTTTCCTCCTTCTTTAATGCTCTCTTTAGGTCTTATACATCATTGCTTGTGAAGGTGGACAGGTGGCCTACTCCTCGGCCTCTGATATAGTGCTCATTGACCAGCTGTTGACATGGTCCATGGACACTCATCCTCCAGTTCAGCCTTCATCCCTGGGGAGAAGTGTCCGTTCTCCATTCAGCATCTACCCTGATGGCATGGTTCAGATTAGAAATTACTCCTGTGGGGAATTGGAGAGATGAACCCATGTCCTACCACTCCATGGCATGGCACAGGAGCACCAACATGCTATGCCACTGCTTCATTGTTTCTAACAGCTGAGATAATGGTAAAGTTTTAAAAGAAATCAAAATAAGCCCATGGGATTAAAGGGACAGTGGCAGCATAGATACAAAATTGGCTAGGGGACAGAAAGTAGAGAGTAGTGGTGAATGGTTGTTTTTCAGACTGAAGGGAATTATACAGTGGTGTTCCCCAGGGGCAGTATTAGGGCCACTGCTCTTTTTGATATATATTAATGACCTGAACTTGGGTTTAGGGGGTATAATTTCAAAGTTTGCAGATGATACGAAACTCGTAAATGTAGTAAACAATGTGGAGGATAGAAACAGACTTCAGGAGGACACAGACAGACTGGTGAAATGGCCATTCACATGGCAGATGAAATTTAATGCAGAGAAGTGTAAAGTGATAGATTTTGGTAGGAAGAATGAGGAGAGGCAATATAAACTAAATGGTACAATTTTAAAGGGGGTGCAGGAACAGAGAGACCTGGGGGTGCACATACACAAATATTTGAAGGTGGCAGGACAAGTTGGGAAGGCTGTTAAAAAAGCATGTGGGATCATGGGCTTTATTAATAGAGGCACAGAGTACAAAAGCAAGGAAGTTATGCTAAACCTTTATAATACACTAGTTAGGCCTCAGCTGGAGTATTGTGTTCAATTCTGGGCACCACACTTTAGGAAGGATATCAAGGCCTAAGAGAGGGTGCAGAAGAGATTTATTAGAATGGTGCCAGGGATGAGAGACTTCAGTTATGTGGAGAAACTGGAGAAGTTGGGGTTGGTCTTCTTAGAACAGAGAAGGTTAAGCAGAGATTTGATAGAGGTGTTCAAAATCATGAATGGCTTTGACAGAATAATTAAGGAGAAACTGTTTCCAGTGGCAGAAGTGTCAGTAACCAGTGGACACAGATTTAAGGTGATTGGAAAAAGAGCCAGAGGTGACATAAGGAAATATTTTTTACACAGCGAGTTGTCATGATCTGGAATGCACTGCCTGAAAGGATGGTAGAAGCAAATTCAATAATAACTTCAAAAGGGAATTAGATAAATACTTGAAGGGAAAAAAATTATAGGGCTATGGGGAAAGAGCAGAGGAATGGGACTAATTAGGTAGCTCTTTCAGAGAGCCGGCACAGGACGATGGGCCGAATGGCCTCCTCCTGTGCTGTACCTACTGTGATACCATGATACTATGAAGTGAATGTATGATTCAATTCCTGAAGTAGAAGGCACATAGGCCTGGATTTTCCTTCTGTTGGTGGATTTGCGGCAGGACAGTCCTAACATCCGTCAAAGTGAAACTGCCACTATCCTGCTGCAATTTCCTCCCAGAACTCTCATGAACCAGAAAACCTCCTTCATTATTTACCAATACTGGGAGGGAGGGAAATACAGTTCTGGGCAGCAGGTACCCTGACATGAAAGTTACCTCAGGTCTCTAAGGCTACAAGGGAACCATTCCAGCCACCCACCGCTCAATCTCATCTCACTCAGGGAGCATTTTGTAGGAATGGTAGATTAGGAATTAGAGTAAGTAAGTTAGTTGGCACAATGGTGTTAAGAAGTGTCCAACAAGAGAGAGTCTAACCGTCTAACCACCTCCCCTTGACATTCAACGGCATTACCATCGTTGAATCCCCCACCATCAACATCCTGGGGGTCACCATTGACCAGAAACTTAACTGGACTAGCCAAATAAATACTGTGCTACAAGAGCAGGTCAGAGGTTGGGTATTCTGCAGCGAGTGACTCACCTTCTGACTCCCCAAAGCCTTTCCACCATCTACAAGGCACAAGTCAGGAGTGTGATGGAATACTCTCCACTTGCCTGGATGAGTGCAGCTCCAACAACACTCAAGAAGCTCTACACCATCCAGGACAAAGCAGCCCGCTTGATTGGCACCCCATCCACCACCCTAAACGCTCACTCCCTTCACCACCGGCGCACAGTGGCTGCAGTGTGTACCATCCACAGGATGCACTGCAGCAACTCGCCAAGGCTTCTTCGACATCACCTCCCAAACCCGCGACCTCTACCAACTAGAAGGACAAGAGCAGCAGGCACATGGGAACACCACCACCTGCACGTTCCCCTCCAAGTCACACACCATCCTGACTTGGAAATATATCGCTGTTCCTTCATCGTTGCTGGGTCAAAATCCTGGAACTCCCTTCCTATTAGCACTGTGGGAGAACCTTCATCACACGGACTGCAGCAGTTCAAGAAGGCGGCTCACCACCACCTTCTCAAGGGCAAGTAGGGATGGGCAATGAATGCTGGCCTCGCCAGCGACGCCCACGTCCCATGAACAAATAAAAAAAAAGTAGCTGTAGAAAGGGTGAATTGATTTTGTTGTCACTTCCTGTTGTTGCTTCAAGTAAACAGAGCTTGATGATATAGAGTTGTGAGTTAATTTCTGCGTATGCTTTCAACTTTTGGGAGTTGGATAATGACAGGGCAAAAGTCATGACTCAGCCCTAAAGTACAAAAAAAAATCACGACACAGGCAAAGAAACACTAACCTTCAATGGCAGCAGACAAAATGCCCTATTCAGTGGTATCTACCTCAGGGATACCTTGCAGCAGTTCTTATCACCACTAATATAGTGGCGGTAATTATTTGAGGCGAGTTTGGGTTAGAAATGGAGGGAAATGGGGTGGAAGGGTTAGCCATGCCCCTTTGACCCTATTTAAATTTGGTGGAACAGGCTTACGGAAGGCCTTAAAGGGAACTGGCAGTTTTTCAGGAAGAGAATTCAGATGTAGGTTTTTTTATGGTGGATTTGAAGCAGTGGCCTTTAAGAATGCATTTTGTGATGTTTAACACCCCCATTCCACCCCAAAACTGGAGGCGGAGGGTAATTCAGAGGGAAGTCCAGGCCATGGAGTCATCACATAGTTACATCAAAACTACAGCACAGAAACAGGCCATTTTGCCAAACTGGTCTATGCCAGTGTTTATGCTCCACAGGAACCTCCTCCCTCCCTACTTCAGCTAGCCCTATCAGGATATCCTTCTATTCTTTTCTCCCCCATGTGCTTATTTAGCTTTCCCTTAAATACATCTGTGCAATTTGCCTCAACTACTCCTTGTGGTAGCGAATTCCACATTCTTACCACTCTTTGGGTAAAGAGGTTTCTCCTGAGTTCCCTATTGGATTTATTAGCGACTATTTTATATTTATGACCTCTAGTTTTGGACTCCCCCACAAGTGGGAACATACATTTACCCTGTCAAACCCTATCATTATCTTAAAGACCTATATCAGGTCACCCCTCATCCTTCTATTTTCTAGAGAAAAGAGCCCCAGCCTGTTCAGCTTTTCCTGATAAGTATATCTTCTCAGTTCCGGTATCATCCTTGTGAATCTTTTTTGCACCCTCTCCAAAGGTCCTTTGCTTTTTGTGGTATACATTAATGATTTGGACATAAACGTAGGAGGCATGATTAAGAAATTTGCGGATGACACAAAGATAGGCCGTGATAGTGAAGAGGAAAGCTGTAGACTGCAGGAAGATAGCAATGGACTGGTCAGATGGGCAGAAAAGTAGCAAATGGAGTTCTATCCGGAGAAGTGTGAGGTAATGCATTTAGGAAGAGCAAACAAGGCAAGGAAATACACAATAAATGGGAGGATACTAAGTGATGTAGAGGAAGTGAGGGACCTTGGAGTGCATGTCCACAGATCCCTGAAGGTAGCAGGGCAGATAGATAAGGTGGTTAAGAAGGCATATGGAATACTTTCCTTTATTAGCTGAGGCATAGAATATAAAAGCAGGGATGTTATGCTGGAACTGTATAAAACACTAGTTAGGCCACAGCTTGAATACTGCGCACAGTTCTGGCCACCACATTACAGGAAGGATGTAATTGCACTAGAGAGGGTGCAGAGGAGATTTACAAGGATGTTGCCAGGACTGGAGAATTTTAGCTATGATGACAGATTGGATAGGCTGGGGTTGTTTTCCATGGAACAGAGGAGGCTGAGGGGTGAATTGATTGAGGTGTATAAAATTATGAGGGGCCTAGATAGAGTGGATAGGCAGGACCCATTTCCCTTAATGGAGGGATTAATAACCAGGGGGCATAGATTCAAAGTGATTGGTAGAAGGATTAGAGCGGAAATGAGGAGAAATGTTTTCACCCAGAGGGTGGTGAGGGTCCGGAACTCACTGCCTGAGAGGGTGGTAGAGGCAGAAACCCTCACCTCAATTAAATAATACCTGGATGTGCACCTGAAGAGCCGTGACTTGCAGGGCTACGGACCAAATGCGGGAAAGTGGGATTAGGCTGGGTGGCTCGTTTCTCAGCCTGCGCGGAAACGATGCGCCGAATGGCCTCCTTCTGTGCCGTAAATTTCCTATGATTCTATGATTCTATGCCTCTACATCCTTTCTATATTATGGAGACCAGAACTGTGCACAGTACTGCAAGTGTGGTCTAACCAAGGCTCCATAGAAGTTTAACATAGCTTCTTTGCTTTTCAATTCTATTCCTCTAGAAATGAACACTAGTGCTTGATTTGCTTTTTTTTATGGTCTTATTAACCTGTGTCGCTACTTTTAGTGATTTGTATATCTGTACCCTTAGGACTCTTTGCTTCTCTATCCCGTTTAGACTCTTACTATCTAAGCAGTATGTGGCCTCCTTATTCTTCCTACCAAAATGCACCACCTCACACTTATCTATATTGAAACTCATTTGCCAATTACATGCCCATTCTGCAAGTTTATTAATGTTCTTTTGTATTGACGCATTCTTCCTTTGTATTAACTATACTCCCCAATAAAAACACAAAGTTAAAGCAGAACATAATGAAATAGGTATAACCACACATTAGCAGCAAATTGCACATCAGCATCAGAACTTCATCCATACCTGCTGTGCTTGGGAATGGTTTATCACTGTGGCAAAAATTGAACATTATGATTGCTTCCTGTACAAAACTGCCATTGAATTCAGCAAATATCTTTGAACAATTTGCCTCATACACAAACCTACTGTTGTTGAAAAACCTGTTGTGTGGAAGAATCTGTCATGATACAACATGTTCTGATACATCATGTTTACGTAAATGTTGCATGGGTACAAGGTACAGTTCATTCCTACAAGGTGAATAAATTGTTTACTTTAAAAGTGGATTATTGCAGATAGACTATCTGTCAGAAGCAACAAATGAAGGTGAAATAGGGTTCCACAAGGAAAATATTTTTTGGGTGGGGGGAACCGTTAACCTACTGTATTCTCACAGGCTTTCTCATAGCTGGCTCAAGAGTTGCATTGGTACTTGGAGGTAAATTACCTGCCTTCTCAATTAGGAAATGGCTGTAAAGTGTGGGGAGCGCATAGGGAGGTAGGAGAGACCAATGAAAACATATTGCAAATTTAGTAAAAAGAATAAAGCCCCGATTTTGTGATTCTAGCAAAATTGGAAAGTGCATCGCTGTGGTCCCGGTGCCCCTATCCTGGGGGACAGACCACACTGGACTTTTCTATATATGGTCCACCTTTTGTTTTGAACAGGCTGCAAGCACAGGAAAAGCTTGTTCATAGAACTTGCCTGTAGCATATTTGGTTAGGGATTGCAAAACCTAGCAATGCAGCAGCTCTTAAAGGGCTGCAGTTCACCATTAAAAGGGGAAGTTGTGATGATGGCAGAAAATTGAATTAACCTTTCACAATGGCACAACAGAAACATGTGAGCAATAGTGCTCTTTCCGATGCTGAAGAGTTGGTTATCCTTTTGCAAGAGGTGCACCAAAGGAAAGTGGGCCTATTTGGGGCTGAAGGCCACCCTCCAGTAAAAGCATAGGTGCCAGCTGAATGGTGGGAGGTCGCGAACCAAGTCAATGCAGTGACCCAGCCCCCTTGTACCTGATGGCAAATGAGGAAGAGGTGTGTTATCAGGACACCAGAATTTTTAAAATTATAATTTACAGTAAGGCTAGTGATCCTCAGTTTGTGTCAGGACTTATTATTTGTAAGTCTTAACCCTCCCTTGCATGTCCAGCAATTACAAAGTTCAAAAGCCTGTGAGGTAACAGATATTTTTCAAGACAATGTAAATTATTAACATTGGGACTTTATCTGAGGTAAGTGATGTAAATAACTATCTACGAGGCTGTTTGTAGCCACGTGCTTATTTACTGTTCCAGAGATCGACTTCTCCCAGTCACTCACCTCATCATCTCTCAGAAATACTACTCTAAATTGGTTGATACTCTGAATATGCAGGTTTAGCTGTCCGGAGCATCTGGGCTTCCTGCATTGTTACTAAAGTGCAGATTGAAAGAGAGCAATAGAAGTGAAGAAGGTGAGAAAGAGAAATAAGTGAAGTGAGAAAGGGAGACTTTTTTTTTTGCAGATTTACCAGTACCACTATCCTTAGCTAGAGGGGTGCAAGAGGCTAACAGTTTTTTGGTGGATCTGAATCGAAAAAAGCTTGAGAACTACTGAACTAGTTGCTTTGGGGGCTTCTCTGGGATTGGAAGGGTGGGACTTTTGCCTTCCATAGAGATGCCACCCAGACACCGGCCGACTTTCTGTCCTCGGGATCTTTATCATATTGGGGTTGAGTTCCCAAGCCTCCACTGGGGAGATCTGACAAAAATTGTGTGGGTTTCCTTCCTGGCAAGTGCTCTGACCCACCCGATTTTCTGATACTTGGTGCACCCAGGCATTTCAATGCACCTGGGCGCAGTCCAAGGAAAGTCTCCCCTGTAATGTCTTCAGGGTATGATAGGGGCAAACAGGTATGATGTATAACGAGGCTCTAAGCTATGTTCTGCTTTAAATAATTGGACTTGTCCTGAAGGTGGGGAAAATGTAGCAATGGTAGTGGTGATAAAAGGAGATATTTAAACAGATGAGAATACTGCAGGTGCAGAAGTGCTCCTTCCGGCTCCACTGCAGTGCCAAAGACCGTTGTCGACCCTCACTTGGCCCCATCCTTTCCTCCTGCTCGGCCCCCTTCCACCTTCCCGGTCGTCCCCTCCCTTCCAATCACTTCCCCCCTCTCCTGGTAGATCTCTCCCTCCTGATCATTTCCCCCCTCTCCCGGTAGACCCATCCCTCCCAATCGTTTCCCCTCCCTCTCCCGGTAGACCCCTCTTTCCTAATCACCTCTCTTCTCTCCCGGGACCTACCTGAGGGCCGCTGCCAGTGATGCAGCGGCCTGAAGTCCTCTTCGTGGCGAGCTGCCTTCGGATGCCCAGCAGGCGTCTGTAGCTTGCCAGCCTCATTTAAATGGGGCCTGAGCCGAATAGGGGTGTGCCTCGGGCCAAACCCGTTCGCTGCGCTCAATTCGCGCTGGCAGGTCGACACAAACCAATTTGTAGGTCAATGTTTCCAAACAACAACAACTTGTATTTATATAGCACCTTTAATGCAGTAAAATGTCCCAAGGTGCTTCACCGGAGTGATTAGCAAACAAAATTTCACACCAAGCCACACAAGGAGATATTAGGACAGGTGACCAAAAGCTTGGTCAAAGAAGCATCTTAAAGGAGGAGAGAGAGGCGGAGAGGTTTAGGGAGGGAATTCCAGAGCTTAGGACCTAGGCCACTGAAGGCACGGCCGCCAATGTGGACCGATGAAAATCAGGGATGCGCAAGAGGCCAGAATTGGAGAAGCGCAGAGATCGCAAACGGTTGTAGGGCTGAAGGAGGTTACAGAGATAGGGAGGGGCGAAGCCATGGAGGGATTTGAAAACAAGGATGAGAATTTTAAAATACAGGTATAGCAGGACCAGGAGCCAATGTAAGTCAGCGAGCATAGGGGTGATGGATGAACGAGGCTTGGTGCGAGTTAGGATACGGGCAGCAGAGGTTTGGTTTAAGTTTACAGAGGGTGCAAGGTGGAAGGTTGATCAGGAGAGCATTGGAATTATCAAGTTTAGAGGTAACAAAGGCATGGATGAGGAAACAAAGGGAAAAGTGTGAATGAGGAAAAGGGGAGGCCAAAGATGGAACCTTGGGATGCCTTGGAAGTGACTGTGCAGCGTGGGAGGAGAAGCCAATACTGGCGATATAGTGGTTCTATTGGGACATATAGGAGTGGAAGCAGTTGAATGCTGTCTTTCAGAGGTGGACCACAAATGAAAGACAGTGAAGGTAGATGGAGTGATCGACCGTATCAAATACCACAGAGAGATTGAGGAGGACAAGGAACGATAGTGCACCACATCGTAGTCAATGAGGATGTCCTTAGTGACTAAGGCTGTCCTGGTGTTGTGAGCAGGGCAGAGGCCAGATTGTAGAGATTCAAAGAAGTCATTCTGGGGAATGTGAGCACAGTGGCTGGGTGGCAACAATTTGTTCAAGGACTTGGGAGAGGAAAGGGAGATTAGATGTGGGATGGTAATTGGAATGGGTTGAAGGGTCGAGAATAGTTTTTTGAGGACAGGTGATGAGTCTAATTTTGGAGCAAAGCGGAATGGTGCCTAACCAGTTGGAGCCAATATAATAAAGACATTTTAAAAATTACAAAATTTACAAGAACCGATTAATGGGACTTCCCAGAGCCACCACTCAGAGTTGAGAAGACTCACCAGGTTGTAGACTACAATTTGCAGCATATATTTCTGCCTTTAACTTGCAGGAGTTTTATATAATTGTCCATTCATAAAACAAGCCAGCAGTTGTTATTTGTAAGCCCTGACTCCCCCATTGCATTTCTGTGTATCGATGGAAAATGAACACAGACAAAACCTTCAGGGGAGCCATTGTTAGAAGGAGTTAAAGTAATTTGATATTTTTTGATATACAAAACTTCAAAAACAAGATGAAGCAGAAACTCTTCAACTTTTTCTGATGTAATTTTGAAAGCATTATAAACGTATACTACATGTTCACTGACCTCCTACAACTACAATTGGTATGTACAATAAGAGAGTGGAATGTAGATAAAGCTAAGGAGGAAACTGGTGTCTGAAATTGAAAGATTTGGGTGGGAACAGCTTGGAGCAGGTCTTGATATATTGTTGTGTGTGCTAAGTGATTATGCCAGCTTCATGTCTTTTATTTATGTTTATTTATCACAAAACTCAAAAAGGACCAGGTTTCAGACCAAGTTCTGGAAGGACTATTTATTTATTTCAGCACATTCTGGGTATTACACACCAGGCTTCATACCTTGTTATAGATGCAAAACAATCTTTAAAAAATAAAGTGGCTGGGATATATTCCCATTCATTGGGAAATTGTACATTTCCAGCTCTGAATTTTCTAGCATTTAAAATTAACGTTGAGAATATCAAGGGCTGAGGGTGTGAGGTTCTTGATATGTTTTCCTGGTGTGCACCAAGAGCAATGAGGAGGAAAATCCTGGCTAGTGTGCCAATGACCCGGAGCCTGAAATTTATAATCAGTTGTAACTGTCATTTGATTAACCTCATCAGTTTATAAGAAGCTACAATTATCTGTATTTGCTTATTTAGAGAGATTACCTTAAAGGCATTGCCCAAGTTAGCAGCTATACATCAAAATCATGCTCCAGACCCAAGTATAATAAATGAGACATTTCTCTATTTGATGTCGCACAGTTTTGAAATAACTAGAGTTAATTAATGTTGTCTTTGTCAAATTTGAAGATGGAGTCTGTAGTCAGCTGTCTACAGGAAAAGCGGCCAGATTGTTTGAACTGATAACTCAGCTGACAAAGAGTGTTTGTTTTAGAAGTTCAAAATGCACATTGTTTAATGCACTAACTGGTGATGGGTAAGCAGATGATGTGTACATAGCTGCTCATCAGTCATCCGTTGCAAAATATGTCTATTGTATACTTGATCTTGGTGGATTGGCAGATTTGTTCCCAGGAGCCTTTGATCTGAAATATATAGAGGTTTTTCTCAATATCTGAGTTCATATCTGAATTGACATTTGATGGCTGATTTTTCTCCCCCACTGTATCTGGGCACTATTCAGCCACAGTACATCTGAAGTGTGCTACACTTGTCAAAGCCTCTCTGTGGCCAATTTTGGTGACCCCAGCTATTGGCATGGCCTGGGTGTACTCAAGTGCAGGCCCAAGGGCGGAAACCGGAGCACCACTGCTGGCAAGTACCAGCCAGAAAGTGCCATGTCTAGAAGATCCGGTAAAGCTCAACCCACTTACCTTGGGGTTCCTCTTCAATTTGCTTCTGGGCCCCCTCGGATCTGAGGAGGATCCCAGTGGAAGCTCCATCGCCTGCTTCTTGGGACACCTCTGCATCTGGGTACCCGTGGATGTAACTGCAGGGACTTGAGGCAGGAGGGCCGAAACTACAGGCTAGAATCATGGAGAAGAATGAAATTACAGGCCAACTCCTAATTCGTATTGAATTGTGTTGAGAGCTCACACATCACTGGAAATTCACTTGAGATCCACAGAGGCAGAGTAGAACCACTGCACTGATCTATGAGGCAGATGCACCAGCGGACACCTCTCATTGTAGAAGCATACATCAACATTATTCTCCGTTCTGAATATCCATCCCAGAGCTCTAAAGAATTCTAGTAAATTTGCAAGGTTTGACTTACATTAATTGTCTCTCCATTTGTATCTTGTACTGTCCAGAAATCTGAAATACATTTTGAGTCTTCCACAGAGATGCACTTAGTTGCATATTGTGAATTACAGTGTACTAAAGTTCATCAAACTGCTAATTTTAAACTCATAACATGTTTCCCTGCAGCATTGGAATAGAAAAATCTTAACCTAGATTTTAACTTATCCTCCCTCAGTCAGATCCACACTAGAAACCGTAATACCCACCACTTAAACAGCCCATACAGTCTACCCTGACTGTGCCTCAAACATTCATCCAATTTCTTCATCATGAAGAATGAAAGAATCATAGTAGCAGTCAGTATAGAACCTGCAAATTTGACCACCAAAATGGTTAATTGACAATGGCCATCATGAACCATCTGGACATTAATCAAATCGATTTGCTTCCTAATTGGAAAAGCTATGGATGTAAATGAGCGTGCAGCTGAAAGCACCAAGAATGCCTGGCATCCCAGCCAAGTTATAAATATCTTTTTTGCTTTTTTGTTCCTGGCGCAATGTGTTGCAAGAATGTATAATGTTACACGTTCACTTAACTGGGATTGTGCAGACTTGGGATCACATAGTCGTTTGATGAATTCCAACATGATCTGAAACAGTGTATGGAAGCACCCGGTGGCCAGAAAATGTAATGCAATTTATTTTGACAGCAATATTGTTTTCTTCAACTGGATTCCAATTTCTCCTTGAGTAATTTAAACAAAGAACAGAATGTTTTCTTATACAAACTGTCCCTCTCTTTATCTGTCCCTGACCAGTTTACATATATTAATATTAATCTTGCTGTGCGGTGTTAGCAGTTGGGTTCTGTCTTCGCTAGTAATCACGAAGGTATCTAAGACACAACGAGTGTACAGTCTTTGGTACTTTGCCAACTTCGAGCAGGAGGAAGTGGTTTGGTAGAAAATAATTTGTATTTAATTTGTGTAAATAAAATGCAGACATACATTACACGATATCCTATGGGGCGATGCATCATATTGGAGCATCAATGTATTGTGCCTCAGAGTGCCAAAACATGAATCCACACCTGCGATTCTCCACATGATGAGTCCCCCAACTTGGCTTCATTGATTGACAAAACCACCATGCAGCTGCCAGCTGTCAGCTGCTTCCCCTTGGAGGGAAGAAAAATCAGAAGGCCACTCCCCTGTGTTATTGTCATGCAGCTGGCTTGAGAGCATCATTGGCAGAAGTCACCCTATGGAACCCCTCATTAATATTTTAAAGTTTGAGCTCCAATGACGTCATTGGGACAAAAATGCAATTTTAACTGCCAATCGTGGCAGTGACACTCATTGCCAGGCCTACCAGTGAAATCTGGCGGGGAGCAAGATCATGGCTTGAAGAGGCCCAGGTAAGTTTAAATTTTTAATTTTTTGAAGGTGTTTTGAAAGCTTCCTTCCCCGTCCCCCGATCGCGATCTGCTTGCTAGAGAAGGCTGCACATAACAGGCAGCGGCATAGGTAGAGTGGATCTGAGGCCACCTAACCTATTATCCTTAACTCCTTATGAGGAGAAGGCAGTTGAGATTCTGCACTGGGGCCAAAAGAGGAAGAGGGGGAGACAGGAGGCAGGAGGCCTCTCCGTAGTTGCCAAGAGGAGGAGGGAGCAGAGCCTAATGTGTGGGCCAAACCTAGCACCTTACATCACTTTGCATCACCCAGTCATATAGGGGTAAATACCAATATATTTCTGTCAGGGTGGTAAACTACAGAGCAAGAACAAGGAGGAGCAGGTGCAAATGGAACTGAAGGTGATGCAATCTGCTTCAGCCTCTGCACCCAGGAATTTGGACCACACAGGGCATGATTACAAAGGCAATTTGGTAGCTGAGCATGTAATCATTTGAGAATCTAACCGAGGAGTTTGGCAACATGGAGTAGTCTACAACTGGTATCTACGCAGTGCTGCATGTCAACCTGACCAAGCTTCAGGCCATCAAAGACAACATGGTCCCCCCAGGGCCCTCTGCAGTAGAGCCCCCTTTAGCTTTGGCTCTAAGCTGCAGCATAGCTTTCATCACAAAATGTCTAACGAGCTTCAATTTTCAGCACTCTGTCTTCTCTGAATTCATCACATTGGGAAATCAGATTTTTTAAAATTGATTCTCGGACGTGGGCATCCCTGGCAAGGCAGGCGTATATTGTCCATCCCTAGTTTCCCTTGAGCGGTGGGCCTTCTTCTTGAACCGCTGGTAGTGGTTTGGTACAACTGAGTGGCTTGCTAGGCCACTTCAGAGGGCAGTTAAGAGTCAACCATGTTGGTGTGGGACTGGAGTCACATACAGGCCACGTAGATACAATGCCAGAAGAAGTGCACTGACCTTGTCAGACGGGGCAAAGTAGGGCACTGAATGGCTATACTTCTCACTAAGGAGCAGGTGATTTTTGTGTGGACTTTAATACATTCTGACTCAATGTCTCTTCATCTGCATGCGTCTTGAAAGCTTCTTGCCTTCAAACCTGTAAATTTTCTTTCAGCACCATTCATTCTCATGGCACAAACATGCCCACTGCTAGATGTCTCAAGCTTCAATGCTTCCTCATCCACATGAAACATATTTTCCTCTTACCAGCCCTCCTCCTGACATGGGCTTCTTCAATGTCAATTCTCAGTATGATCCTCATCCCTGTTTCATTTCTTACAGGAGAAAGTAGACCACAACAGAAGACAATGCTTGGCAACGAGATGAGGGGGAGCCTCCATGAGGGACCTCATGCTTTTCAAGGAGCAGAACATCTCCATCCACGAACACTGAATCCTGGAGATTGTGGGAGATGGAGGATCAGGAGAGCAAGTCTCAGCAAGGGGTTAGTATCCCAAGACTACTTCCAGAACAATGCAGTATAACTTTCTATCTGAAGGACTGTCACACAGGAAGAGAAGCAGCGAGTCCCTCGTCGGAGGGTGAGCCTCTATTCACAGCAGTTGAGGGCAGGGAACCAGATCTCCATGGCCCAGCTTTTAAGAGAAGGATGCTTTCTGAGCATAACATGATGTTGGACTCATTGGCAGAACTGCCCAGAAGCTTCAAAGAAATAACGACTAATATTGAGGAGTCGACCAGTTGCCTGAGTGCAGTGCTAATAGTTGGCTTACTGAACCTGCAGGTATAATGGAAGTCAACTATCGGCGCCCCACATGGACAATTGCAGTTTCAACCACAGAGCAGCCCCCTGGCAGAAAGACTATGATAACATCTCCAAGCTTTGGGCTTTGCTTTGCCTCATCGCGGGGCATGACTACTGATGAACTTGCCCAAATAAAGTGTGAAATGGGAGCATGATTCTGTGATATGATTGAAGCCATTAGGTGCGTGCCACTACAGATCAGAGAGCACGTGATACTGGGGATCCAAGCAGGGTCAAGATTTGATGCAGCCATGGAAGATGATTCTCACTCTCAAGATAGCGGCAATTCTACACCACTCCTCTGCCCACCACCTATGACTGTTCAAGAACCAGAAGGCAGGCTGGACTAGGCTGTTCCCGCATCTGTGGTAAAGTTCACAGTCTGTAGCGAGACCAACTGGGATCTTTGATGAAGGAGATTGAGGACCATCTTGTTCCCAGCACCATGTTCCAGAGACCCCTCTCCCAGTCTCAAGTCATTGGAAGCTAACGTGGAAGGACACTAAGATAGGTAGCCAAGCAACCAGAACACCACCTTGGAAAAAGATGGGTGAGAAGGAAGCACCTTGGCAATAAAGAATAGACACACCCATCCTGTTTATTAAGAAATCACTATTGTAACTTGATCACGGTTCTATTTGTGCCTTTTTACTGTAGATCAACAGGAAAAACAAATGTGGGCTGAGGCTGAAGATTTGGGAACTGGAGGAGGGTGAAGGTTTGAGTGGGAGAATTCTCTTTGTATTGATTGTAGGATAGAAAGGTGGAAGGAGGATTACTGTCCTTTGGTAGTGAAGCAGTTGATGATGGCTCTGGAGAGGGCCAGGTGAATATCTTCACCAGCTGCCAAGGGGCTTTATGGTTATTGCTCCTCATCTACCTCCAAATAAGCTATCTTGCAAAAGAAGGGGAAACCATTATATTAAACACGGCAACCATCAGTGAGTGAAAAACAGTCACAGCATTCTGCAACAATTTCTGAACCTGAAAATCCATTCTTTATTCAAAGGGCCAAAAATAAAGATCTTTTTTGACAAGAGCAGCCTGTCCCTTTAAGACAGATGGCACCTAATTATAGCTCTGGAAACAGTGGCATCAATATTTTTGGGAGCTATTTTCCCCTGATCGGCACCCAGCTCTAGAGCAGGAAATCTGAGTGTACAGGTTAAAAAAGCTGTTTCATTTAAAAAACAGACTCAGGAGGGCCTGCACTAAAACACAGCTTACGGGGACAAAAGACTCCCCAAAGCCAATGTTGAGAAGCAGTGGGATCTTTTCTGCAGAAACATTGAATAAAAGCAAGATCTCAAACGATTCTGGCATCAAATCTGCAGGACTACAGGGCAGAGCCAACACAGAATCATACCAACGCTACAGTCCCTGGGCTGCAGTGCAGAGATGGACTCGGAGAAAGCAGAGTTCTTCAAAGATCACCTCTGCACTGTCCACACCAGACCAAATCACAAGGAATTCGGCTGTAGCTGGGAAAAGGAAGAGGACCATTATGTCCATGCACAATCAGGATTGTTCCAACTGTTCTGAGCACAGCCCCTGAAAGTATTGGAGAAGATAATATACCAAAGAGCATTTCAGTAGCCTTGGCCCAGCCAATTACTGCTGCTGAACTCCAGTTGAGGTTAAGAAGCATCAGTGACAACTTGCCACGGCTCTCAGAAAACATTCTTTGAGCCTTTAACAGAAAAGATTGAGCGTTAGCCATGTTCCTGGACATGGAAAAGGCTTTTGACAAGGTTTGGCACAATGGACTGCGATACATTGTCTTCCAGCTCGACATCCCCAGTGAGCAGATTCGATGGATATTCCTGCCAGAGTACACAGTTACTATCAGAGTGGGCATGGAAACTTCTTGTTGCAAATTGCTGTGATTCCTTTACACTTAGTGATGGAGGCTGTGTTCAATACTGTGCTACCCCTCCCCTTTTTGCGATGCAACTTACTTAGAAGCAGACAAGCCTCCTTGATAGCTGCTGAAGTCATTTGTCCGGTCGTCTCCTGAGCAACAAGAAACTGTCACCCTTCCACAGAGTAGGAATGTAACCCCCCCATCCCCCCCCCACCCCCCATTGACCTTATAGCTGCTCTGTGCCACCTAAAATAAAAAGGGAAGCTCAAGACAAACCAGTGCCCTCCTCCTAATCACCCACAATCACTATTCATACTCCTGTTCCTCCGCCTACTGCTTGGCACCATGTCACTGCCTTCTTATCAGCTCCTTCCAAGGCAGACAGCAGAGCCCCATACAGCTGCTTGGGGTTCGATTGCCAGCCCAGCCATGGCACAAAAACACAAACTCATTCACGTGGGAGGAAACCTTTAATTGTACAAGAAGACTGCTGACATATAAACTACAACTTCCAACACATATTAATTAAAATACAAACTCACCACAATTCATAAAAAGTTTGCACTAAAAACCAAATCCTGCCCCATTACCGTTAAAAATTAAAAATCTTCTGGGTCTCTTATTGGGCTTCCATTTGACCTGTCGCTTTAAGTTCCAGGCAGTGCTGTGACTTCCTTTCAGTTGCTTCACCGAGTCCAAAAGACCATTTCCTGCGGCTCCTTGCTAATGAGACCACAGGAGAATTGCGTGTTGTTTCAGCCCCTACAACGCAGCCCACTTCTGCGCGCTGCATACACATTGCTCCCAGTCAGTGCTGGGACAGGAAGATCAGGCCCGTGTAGTTTTCACTTTATATATAAAAGTCAATTTTTCATTCACAGAATGTACAAAATTGCTATTATTGGACTCCCAGCCCAGGGGTCATGAGCCCATCAAACACACTTGGCCTCACTGAGAGAGTTCCCACAGCTGTCAATTGAACTGCTGGATGGAGTGCCACATGACAGTGATGTGCTGTGTCTCAGTCTGGGAGATGAGGCGGAGAAACTGTTCAAAACATAGTTTGTGCTGGCTGTTCGTGCAGAGGCACTGAGGCAAACTGTGTGAAAATGATACCAGTCACACTCCCTTCCTAGCTGAAGGCAAAAGAGTATGTGAAGCATTGGAAAGAAGCATTGGATAATGAGTAGGAGAAAAACATACAAATACATTTTTCAAATGCATTTAGATAAGTGTATCATTGTCTTCCTTTTTAAATAATTTTTCCTTCTTTGGGCTCGCCCTCTTCACACACATACATATACATATATACACACACACACAAAACACACACGCACACACACAACACACACATACAACACACACATACAAAACACACACACACAACACACACCCACAAACACACCCACAAAAAAACACACACAAACACACACAACACACACACGCAAAACACACACACAACACACGCCCACAAAACACACACACATACAAAACGCACACACACAAAAAACACACACACACCCACACACACCCACACACATACAAAACACACACACACATACAACACACACCCACAAACACACACACAAAAAAACACACACAAACACATACAACACACACACGCAAAACACACACAACACACGCCCACAAAACACACACAGATACAAAACACACACACACCCCAAAACACACACACACAAAACACACATATAACACACACACAAAACACACACATACAACACACACACAAAACACACACATACAAAACACACACACCCACAAACACACACACAAAAAAACACACACAAACACACACAACACACACACGCAAAACACACACACAACACACACCCACAAAACACACACACATACAAAACACACACACACAAAAATAAGACACACACATCCACAAAAAAACACACACACCCACAAAACACACACAAAAAAAACACACACACACACAAACTCTCTCTGTTTGAGTGGTGGGCAGATGACCTCCTCCACAGTTTCTGTAAACGCTGATGTGTAACCAGGGACTACGTGATCCGCAAAAGACTCTAACTCTCCCTATTAGGAAGGATCTAACCTTCGCTCGGTGCCTCCTCCTGACAGCACAGATAAGATCAAGACTCGTGGTGCGGGGAAATTTCAGCCCCAAACCTGTGCCTTATGACTCTGCAGTTTCCAATGTGATAATATTTAATGAATACTTCATAACATCAAGACACACCCCGTTCAGTAATTAGGCTTTAAGTAACTATCCTTAAACCTAACTTTACACAAAGTAATTTAGTTTACTAATGAATAAGTGCAATATGTTCCTAAGTACAGATGTCCAGGCAGCAGTCCACTTGGCAAGAGACTGACTTATTCGTGTCCCAACATCTATTTACAGAATTAACTAAGGGGTCTTTTGCCCTTTGGCAATGAGAACATGTTGTTTTTCTGAGCAGCTACAGACTGAGACCTTGGCACATCATGCTGTTGTTTTTAAAGCAATTGAAAGCATTGTGTGTAGCTGGGTCACTGCAGTCACACATGGAATGTAAGTCAATCTGCTTCCTGCTGACTCTCTCGACATTTTTAAAAAATTTCAGAGACACAAATGTTCCTGTCATGCAAGTTTTTGAAAACTGACAAACTAGAGCATTTAAGATTATGATACACTCTGAGAATGGGGTCTAACCACTTGGAACGATTTCTGCTGTATACTCCAAGAAGAATGCATTTGGACCCTATTGTGGCTAAAGACCCTTTTGTTTCACCATATAATATGCATCAAAAAAAATCTAAGATAACTTCTGTACACTTTTTTCACCAGATATTTGAATTCACCTGCAGGATGCTGTTCGAGCCATCAGCACACACCTGTACACCTCTCTATGATAAATACACGATCGAAGTATTTTCTTCACATTTTTATATTTTTATTAGTCTGGTATGATCCAGAGCACGCATTAGATCTAAACAGGCAGCAAAATCCCAAGAGTGTTGTTTCACATAAATAAAAATAAAGATTAGGGAAAACATTTGTACTTCATATAAAGTGGTCACATCTATGTTAAGCAGCACGTGATGCAAATTGATGAGGTGGATATCCTTATCCCCTCTCCTTACTGTACATGAACACACAGCTGATCCCGACTCATGTTATAAAAAAGTAATGTTATTTTTGCTAAGATATATTTTGTGTCCGAGCTCTCTGGATGACGTATTGGGTGAATGCCCTTCCTTGTATGGTACTGAGTCATACAGACCAGGAGGATCCTGGTTTGGTCCCTGGGTCAGTTTTGAGTGAGCTGAATTCAGTTAGGGTGATTGTAGGATTCCTATAACTGGCCTCACCACCTGAGGCTAGGAAGGGGCAAGAAATCAACTGGGATTCCTGCTTTTGATAACTATTCCAATGACTCCTGCTGGAAAGTGTGTTGTTGGGAAGATTTTTTAAAAATGCCGGTGATATAATTTTGGAATGAACGGTACTAGTGCTAATGTAGGAGGCTTCAATCTCAAGAGGAGAAGGTAAAATGCTTATTTCCTTGCTTGCCTTTCTAGGTCAAGGAGGTTTAGTTCGTTTAGAACCTATCCAATTTTCATTCCAATGGTTGGCTGGGTTCTATATCGGGTGGGCAATCTGCTCCGCCAGATTAACACCCATGTGGTGAAGACAAAAATTTACTCCATGATGTCAAAAGCTTCTTAAAGTGGCAATAGTTCTTTTTGATCCTTTTAAAAGGAGACTGTCTCTTTTTAGTGATTTTCTCTGCCTGAATGTGTAGATGCTGAGCCGCACTAGCAGTGTATGGAGGATGCCCGGATTGACGAACTGCAATATTTACATACACAACCTAGTTATCTTCTCCTCAATATTTCCCTTTACTTAGAACCTAGGTGTCAAGAAAATTAAAAAGAAGTTGGGTCCTCCGATTGGAGTATAACTTGATTGGCGATTGTTACTTCCACAGTTTCAATTTCCTCTGCCCTCTTTAGGATTCTAGAGGGGCAATTTTAACTATCAGGCGATCGACCAGCCGGTGTAGAGCGTGCGGGCCAACTGCCTGTTCCCTTTGGTGGGAATACTTTGAGGCCCAAGGCTCATTAACATGCCGCCGGAGAGCTGCATAGCACGAAAGGGCGTCCCACTTCAGCATGTTGGCTCTGGGCACTCCTACTCCTCCTGGTTCCACAAGATTAATTTTAAACTTACCTTTTTGGGGCCTCTTCCTCTTGACCGCCAGGTTTTACTGAGGGGAGTGACCACTTAGCCCCTCTGAATTGCATTGAGTCCTATGTATGTCATAGGAGCCCAATTTCCATAGGTTAATGTGGTTCCCCTTCACCAATAGATTCAATCAAGGAAGTGTCTGAGAGCTGTTGAGTATGGGGAGGATCAACAAAAACCAACATTGCTGGGTTGCCAGTAGCATTTCCTGGCAGGGAAATATCTTCATACAGACATTTGAGGGTAAATTTTAACTGAGACCTGGGAAGGGAGCGGGGCAGGGGAGCAGATTTCCGGGTGCGAAATCCAGAAGATAAGTAGGCGGGTTGTGATCTCAGATTGCCACCTTAATGAGGCCCATCAATTTCATTTCCGGGTTTCACGATTGATAGGTTGGCTGGCTGGCGGTCAGGAAGGCCTGCTTCAGCAGGTTGCAGCCCGGGATCGGAGGGAGGAAGGGAGGGATCATGGGCTGGGGAGGAGATCGGGGTGGGGGGACAGCAAGAGATTGGAGGTTGCTGGACGTCTGGTGCAGAGTTGGAGATAGTTGGGGTTCCATCATGGGAGTGGGGTGGGGAGGGGGGTCGGCCGATTGCCGGGGTCCTGTCAGCCAGGTGAGCTTGTTGGGCCTGGATGAAGCACTCCTGCTCCTCTGGGCCCACCAGCAGTGCAATAAAGGCACTCACCTCATGGATCTGGCTCTTCCCACCTACTTTCACCTGATGTGAATCAGAAGCAATATGAAACCCAAACAGGTAAAGTTAAATTTGTTTTATTATTCCAATACACAAAATATTAAGTACCTCAAGTATCTCAGTGAGGTACATTGCTCTTTTAAGTATCAGCCCGCCGGCTTTAAGTGGGGGTGGGACTTCCTGATGTCTGCTCCCCACATGCGGACAAATCCGCTTGGTTTAAACCCTAAAGTGGGCGCATTGGACCGGGATGTGGTCATATTCTGAAAACTTGGAATTTTCACTGCCAATCCACCCCAAATCCACCCGTTCTTGGGGGTTAAAATTTACTCCTTGGTTTCCAATCAGATCAGGACTGTGCCCAAATAACATACACCTCTACAAATTAAAATGGGAGGCAATAAGATAGTGGGTTGATTTTTGTACCAAGTGTATTAATGATATCAGCAGACCAGTAGTGGGCTCAGATGCTAGTTGCAGGTAAAAAGTCTGACAGGTTGAACCAGGCAGCATTGTTTGAGCTCCAACACCAGCCAGAATATATAGACTGGTAACACTGGCAGCTGGCAGGTTCTGCATCACAGAATCATACCTTTCAGTTAATGTCCCAGACTCTTCCCTCACCATCCCTGGGTAGGTCCTGTCCCACCGGCAGGTCAGACCCACCAGAGGTGGCGGTACAGTGATATACAGTCAAGAAGGAGCAGCCCTTGGAGTCCTCAACATTGACTCTGGACCCCATGAAATCTCACGGCATCAGGTCAAACATGGGCAAGGAAACCTCCTGCTGATTACCACCTACCGTCCTCCCTCAGCTGATGAATCAGTCCTCCGACATGTTGAGCACCACTTGGAGGAAGCACTGAGGGTAGCAAGGGCACAAAATGTTCTCTGGGTGGGGGATTTCAATGTCCATCACCAAGAATGGCTCGGTAGCACCACCACTGACCGAGCTGGCCGAGTCCTGAAGGACACAGCTGCCAGACTGGGCCTGCGGCAGGTGGTGAGCGAACCAACACGAGGGAAAAACTTACTTGACCTCATCCTCACCAATCTACCTGTCGCAAATGCATCTGTCCATGACAGTATTGGTAGGAGTGACCACCGCACGGTCCTCGTGGAGATGAAGTCCCGTCTTCGCACTGAGGACACCATCCAACGTGTTGTGTGGCACTACCACCGTGCTAAATGGGATAGATTCAGAACAGATCTAGCAGCACAAAACTGGGCATCCATGAGGCACTGTGGGTCATCAGCAGCAGCAGAATTGTATTCCAGCACAATCTGTAACCTCATGGCCTGGCATATTCCTCACTCTACCGTTACCAACAAGCCAGGGGATCAACCCTGGTTCAATGAGGAGTGTAGAAGAACATGCCAGGAGCAGCACTAGGCGTACCTAAAAAGGAGGTGCCAACCTGGTGAAGCTACAACTCAGGACTACATGCATGCTAAACAGCGGAAGCAACATGCTATAGACAGAGCTGAGCGATTCCACAAGCAACGGATCAGATCAAAGCTCTGCAGTCCTGCCACATCCAGTCGTGAATGGTGGTGGACAATTAAACAGCTAACGGGAGGAGGAGGCTCTGCAAACATCCCCATTCTCAATGATGGCGGAGTCCAGCACGTGAGTGCAAAAGACAAGGCTGAAGCGTTTGCAATCATCTTCAGCCAGAAGTGCCGAGTGGATGATCCATCTCGGCCTCCTCCCGATATCCCCACCATCACAGAAGCCAGTCTTCAGCCAATTCGATTCACTCCACGTGATATCAAGAAACAGCCGAGTGCACTGGATACAGCAAAGGCTATGAGCCCCGACAACATCTCAGCTGTAGTGCTGAAGACTTGTGCTCCAGAACTAGCTGCGCCTCTAGCCAAACTGTTCCAGTACAGCTACAACACTGGCATCTACCCGACAATGTGGAAAATTGCCCAGGTATGTCCTGTCCACAAAAAGCAGGACAAATCCAATCCGGTCAATTGCCGCCCCATCAGTCTACTCTCAATCATCAGCAAAGTGATGGAAGCTGTCCTCGACAGTGCTATCAAGCGGCATTTACTCACCAGTAACCTGCTCACCGATGCTCAGTTTGGGTTCCGCCAGGACCACTCGGCTCCAGACCTCATTACAGCCTTGGTCCAAACATGGACAAAAGAGTTGAATTCCAGAGGTGAGGTGAGAGTGACTGCCCTTGACATTAAGGCAGCATTTGACCAAGTGTGGCACCAAGGAGCCCTAGTAAAATTGAAGTCAATGGGAATCAGGGGGAAACTCTCCAGTGACTGGAGTCGTACCTAGCACAAAGGAAGATGGTAATGGTTGTTGGAGGCCAGTCATCTCAGCCCCAGGGCATTGCTGCAGGAGTTCCTCAGGGCAGTGTCCTAGGCCCAACCATCTTCAGCTGCTTCATCAATGACCTTCCCTCCATCATAAGGTCAGAAATGGGATGTTCGCTGATGATTGCACAGTGTTCAGATCCATTCGCAACCTCTCAAATAATGAAGCAGTCTGAGCCCACATGCAGCAAGACCTGGACAACATCCAGGCTTGGGCTGATAAGTGGCAAGTAACATTCGCGCCAGATAAGTGCCAGGCAACGACCATCTCCAACAAGAGAGAGTCTAACCACCTCCCCTTGACATTCAACGGCATTACCATCGTTGAATCCCCCACCATCAACATCATGGGAGTCACCATTGACCAGAAACTTAACTGGACCAGCCATATAAATACTGTGGCTACAAGAGCAGGTCAGAGGCTGGGTATTCTGCGGCGAGTGACTCACCTCCTGACTCCCCAAAGCCTTTCCACCATCTACAAGGCACAAGTCAGGAGTGTGATGGAATACTCTCCACTTGCTTGGATGAGTGCAGCTCCAACAACACTCAAGAAGCTCGACACCATCCAGGACAAAGCAGCCCGCTTGATTGGCACCCCATCCACCACCCTAAACATTCACTCCCTTCACCACCGGCGCACAGTGGCTGCAGTGTGTACCATCCACAGGATGCACTGCAGCAACTCGCCAAGGCTTCTTTGACAGCTCCTCCCAAACCCGCGACCTCTACCACCTAGAAGGACAAGAGCAGCAGGCACATGGGAACAACACCACCTGCACGTTCCCCTCCAAGTCACACACCATCCCGACTTGGAAATATATCGCAGTTCCTTCATCGTCGCTGGGTCAAAATCCTGGAACTCCCTAACAGCACTGTGGGAGAACCGTCACCACACGGACTGCAGCAGTTCAAGAAGGTGGCTCACCACCACCTTCTCAAGGGCAATTAAGGATGGGCAATAAATGCCGGCCTCGCCAGCGACGCACACATCCCATGAACGAATTTTTAAAAAGTCCCATGGGGATAATCCAATATTACTAGGTTGGGAGGGGATCGCGTCTCTGGGCAGTAGTGGTGCAGCACTGGTGACAGGTCAACGCTGGATAGTCTTTGGAATTGACTGATCGATATGGGTGAAAACCAGCATCCTTAAAACTGGGATAAGAAATAGGCATTTTGTAGAACAATATTGATTCACCAATTTACTCAAAGTCAGGGACAGAGGTGCCCTGATAGAGGTCTTTAAGAATATTAAAGGATTTGATGAGGTATTTGTGGAGAAGATGTTTCCCTATACGGAAGATACGAGAACTCGGGGCCATAAATATGAGATAGTCGCTAATAAATCCAATAAGGAATTCAGGAGAAACTTCTTTACCAAGAGAGTGAGTAGAATGTGGAACTCGCTACTGCAAGGAGTGGTTGAGGTGACTAGCATAGATGCATTTAAGGGGAAGCTAGATAAACACATGAGGGAGAAAGGACTAGAAGGAAATGCTGATGGGGTTCGATGAAGCAGGGTGGGAGGACGCTCGTGTGGAGCATAAACACCGGCATGGACCTGTTGGGCTGAATGGCCTGCTTCTGTGCTGTACATTCTATGTAAAATATTACATTCAGGAGATGTCAGGGAAGTTGGAGGTAAACTTGTAAAGGCAGGCACTTGCATCTGGAGGCTCAAATGGCAATAGCATAATGGTAACAGTACAAATGCCAGAGTGTGGCCATTTTTGTTGATTGTAAATGTGAGCACTGTAAAAATAGCATTAGATGAGCTCATGCCGATAGTATGATGTACCTCACGCCAAACAGCTTTGGGTGGCTCCAATTCTGGAACATGCAAATTCACCCATAAATTAGCAAAGTAGTGACATTACCTAGAATTTGATGTAACATTCCTTACGTTCATGAACAGATTAGATCTGTGGTTGGTTTCACGGTATTCAGATTCTATAATGATACATGAAGTACTGGAGATTTTAGAGGGAATTATGAGGAAATAATTTAACTAAATAATTCAGTGGTGATGTCAATAAGGAAATAATAGCTGTCAAATGGATCCAGACTGTGGGTAAAGGTATCAGTAACATGAGACTGTTAACATTCACATCAAGTCTGTGAGGGCAAGAAGAAATACTCAGGATTTGAATTTAGGTCACATTCCCTTCCTATTGGAAACAATTTTACAACACCAAGTTATAGTCCAGCAATTTTATTTTAAATTCACAAGCTTTCGGAGGCTACCTCCTTCGTCAGGTGAACGATGTGAAAAATGATTTTTCACATCGTTCACCTGACGAAGGAGGTAGCCTCCGAAAGCTTGTGAATTTAAAATAAAATTGCTGGACTATAACTTGGTGTTGTAAAATTGTTTACAATTGTCAACCCCAGTCCATCACCGGCATCTCCACATCATGACTTCCTATTGGAGGCAGCGGGGGCAGGGAGGGGGGGTAGAATAGTAGTTTCTTCACCCTGTCTATCTCCCTCCGCCCAATGGAAACGGGACTTTAGTGGAATTAAAATCAAGATGGTCGACTTACCGGCCCCTTCTCGCTCCACCACCATTTTAACTCAGCTTTCTGCAGGGCAGGCCAGGTGCCCACCTGAATCAGGCAGGAGACTCATTACTGTGTGCAAACCAGGCTCCTGTGACATGCATAGGACCTCGATGCAATTTAGAGGGCCTACTGGGCAGAGCGTGTGCCATGCCCGCTCCACTTAATAAAACCTGGCAGTC
Source organism: Heptranchias perlo (assembly GCF_035084215.1). Classification (NCBI taxonomy): domain Eukaryota; kingdom Metazoa; phylum Chordata; class Chondrichthyes; order Hexanchiformes; family Hexanchidae; genus Heptranchias; species Heptranchias perlo. The sequence goes on along the minus strand of NC_090326.1, from coordinate 72,500,567 downwards.
AAGACGAAAAGCCAATGAGCTGCAGTGGGATGCCTGTTCGGGCCATGCAGCTCTGTGGCGGCATGTTAATGAGGCCTGGCCCTGAAAATGGACTGGTGCCCCTGCCCGAGGGATCAGGCAGCTGATCACCCGATTGTTAAAATTGCTCCACTAGAATCCTAAAGAGGGAGGGGGAGATTGAAACTGTACAATTAAGAATAACCGATCAAGTTATACTCCAATCGGAGGATCCAACTTCTTTTAATTTTCTTTACTAGTAATCAGGACTTGACACCTGAGTTCTAAGTATAGAGAAATATTGAGGAGAAGATAACTAGTTTGTTGGTGTAAGGATTGCAGTTCTTCAATCCAGGCATCCTCCATACACTGCTCGTGCGGATCAGCATCTGTACATTCAGGCAGAGAAAATCACTAAAAATGGACAGTCTCCTTTTAAGAGGATCATAAACGGGCCATTGCCACTTTAAGAAAACTTTTGACATTATGGGATAAATTTTCACTTTCACCACATGGGCGGTAATCTGGCAGAGCAGATTACCTGCCTGATATAGAACCTGCCCAAAGTCAATGGAATGAAAATTGGATGGGTTCTATAACTGGTGGGCAATTTGCTCCACCAGATTATGACCCATGCTGTGAAGATGAAGATTTACCCCCATTGTTCACGTGATCTTTCTGCAACCACACCACATCCATGAGAGAGCAGATTGTTTTCTGCACTGAGTTAAATGTTCGGTCACATTCATTGCATGCTTATTCAGTCACCATCTGTTTCAAACAAGGTGTGAAGTGCACGTGTTACCACTATTGCTGAAGGGTTCATCTAAAGCCTCTTGTCCATGTTGACATAGCACAACACAGCTTAGTACCAAATTTCGGTCTGTATGAACTGGAACTACCAGCAAACAATGGAGCCAATCACTGAATTGCTGTATTAAAATAATGTTCCACCGTTATGTGAGGCATGTCTTTATAGCTGAAGAATGAAAACACCCCCAATTAGATGAACTTGGACCTGGGCAAAAACAGAAGGCCCATTTGCCTCAATACTGCTGGTCTTTTGGCATTAAGTGAACTCTATTTTAGAAGAAGTGAAATAACAGAGCAGGAAAACAGCACAAGAAAGGTCTCTTGTGAACTTGAAAGAGTTCCAGCTCGAGTCTGAAGAAGAATGGGAAAGGCAAGTCACTCTGGACAGAGCCCATTGAACTGATAAAGAGCTGAAAGGAACCACAAGAGGAAACTGCGATCACAATTGAAAGAATGGGGAAGTATAGATAATTATATCAAGCTAGGTGGAGTATCCTGTGTCCAGTGCTTAGATCGATGCACTTATATGGGATGTAATGTAGGATTATAATAAACTTTGAGTAATAGAATGGGAAGTATTTAGACAGAAGTAACAAAAAAGGTTTTAAGTCCTGCTAAGAAAAAAAGACCCTAAATCGAATAGAATCATCTTGATATGAAAAGAGACATAGGGCTCCCTTGGTGGCTCAGTGGGTATATGCACTTTTTTTTTTTATTCGTTCACGGGATGTGGGCGTCGCTGGCAAGGCCGGCATTTATTGCCCATCCCTAATTGCCCTTGAGAAGGTGGTGGTGAGCCGCCTTCTTGAACCGCTGCAGTCCGTGTGGTGACGGTTCTCCCACAGTGCTGTTAGGAAGGGAGTTCCAGGATTTTGACCCAGCGACAATGAAGGAACGGCGATATATTTCCAAGTCGGGATGGTGTGTGACTTGGAGGGGAACGTGCAGGTGGTGTTGTTCCCATGCGCCTGCTGCCCTTGTCCTTCTAGGTGGTAGAGGTCGTGGGTTTGGGAGGTGCTGTCGAAGAAGCCTTGGCGAGTTGCTGCAGTGCATCCTGTGGATGGTGCACACTGCAGCCACAGTGCGCCGGTGGTGAAGGGAGTGAATGTTTAGGGTGGTGGATGGGGTGCCAATCAAGCGGGCTGCTTTATCTTGGATGGTGTCGAGCTTCTTGAGTGTTGTTGGAGCTGCACTCATCCAGGCAAGTGGAGAGTATTCCATCACACTCCTGACTTGTGCCTTGTAGATGGTGGAAAGGCTTTGGGGAGTCAGGAGGTGAGTCACTCGCCGCAGAATACCCAGCCTCTGACCTGCTCTCGTAGCCACAGTATTTATATGGCTGGTCCAGTTAAGTTTCTGGTCAATGGTGACCCCCAGGATGTTGATGGTGGGGGATTCGGCGATGGTAATGCCGTTGAATGTCAAGGGGAGGTGGTTAGACTCTCTCTTGTTGGAGATGGTCATTGCCTGGCACTTATCTGCCGCGAATGTTACTTGCCACTTATCAGCCCAAGCCTGTATGTTGTCCAGGTCTTGCTGCATGCGGGCTCGGACTGCTTCATTATCTGAGGGGTTGCGAATGGAACTGAACACTGTGCAGTCATCAGCGAACATCCCCATTTCTGACCTTATGATGGAGGGAAGGTCATTGATGAAGCAGCTGAAGATGGTTGGGCCTAGGACACTGCCCTGAGGAACTCCTGCAGCAATGCCCTGGGGCTGAGATGCTTGGCCTCCAACAACCACTACCATCTTCCTTTGTGCTAGGTATGACTCCAGCCACTGGAGAGTTTTCCCCCTGATTCCCATTGACTTCAATTTTACTAGGGCTCCTTGGTGCCACACTCGGTCAAATGCTGCCTTGATGTCAACGGCAGTCACTCTCACCTCACCTCTGGAATTCAGCTCTTTTGTCCATGTTTGGACCAAGGCTGTAATGAGGTCTGGAGCCGAGTGGTCCTGGCGGAACCCAAACTGAGCATCGGTGAGCAGGTTATTGGTGAGTAAGTGCCGCTTGATAGCACTGTCGACGACACCTTCCATCACTTTGCTGATGATTGAGAGTAGACTGATGGGGCGGTAATTGGCCGGATTGGATTTGTCGTGCTTTTTGTGGACAGGACATACCTGGGCAATTTTCCACATTGTCGAGTGGACGCCAGTGTTGTAGCTGTACTGGAACAGCTTGGCTAGAAGCGCAGCTAGTTCTGGAGCACAAGTCTTCAGCACTACAGCTGGGATGTTGTCGGGGCCCATAGCCTTTGCTGTATCCAGTGCACTCAGCCGTTTCTTGATATCACGTGGAGTGAATCGAATTGGCCGAAGACTGGCTTCCGTGATGGTGGGGATATCGGGAGGAGGCTGAGATGGATTATCCACTCGGCACTTCTGGCTGAAGATGGTTGCAAACGCTTCAGCCTTGTCTTTTGCACTCACGTGCTGGACTCCGCCATCATTGAGAATGGGGATGTTTGCAGAGCCTCCTCCTCCCGTTAGTTGTTTAATTGTCCACCACCATTCACGACTGGATGTGGCAGGACTGCAGAGCTTTGATCTGATCCGTTGCTTGTGGAATCGCTTAGCTCTGTCTATAGCATGTTGCTTCTGCTGTTTAGCATGCATGTAGTCCTGAGTTGTAGCTTCACCAGGTTGGCACCTCATTTTTAGGTACGCCTGGTGCTGCTCCTGGCATGCTCTTCTACACTCCTCATTGAACCAGGGTTGATCCCCTGGCTTGTTGGTAATGGTAGAGTGAGGAATATGCCGGGCCATGAGGTTACAGATTGTGCTGGAATACAATTCTGCTGCTGCTGATGGCCCACAGCGCCTCATGGATGCCCAGTTTTGAGCTGCTAGATCTGTTCTGAATCTATCCCATTTAGCACGGTGATAGTGCCACACAACACGTTGGATGGTGTCCTCAGTGCGAAGACGGGATTTCATCTCCACGAGGACTGTGCGGTGGTCACTCCTACCAATGCTGTCATGGACAGATGCATTTGCGACAGGTAGATTGGTGAGGACGAGGTCAAGTAAGTTTTTCCCTCGTGTTGGTTCGCTCACCACCTGCCGCAGGCCCAGTCTAGCAGCTATGTCCTTCAGGACTCGGCCAGCTCGGTCAGTAGTGGTGCTACCGAGCCACTCTTGGTGATGGACATTGAAGTCCCCCACCCAGAGTACATTCTGTGCCCTTGCTACCCTCAGTGCTTCCTCCAAGTGGTGTTCAACATGGAGGAGGACTGATTCATCAGCTGAGGGAGGACGGTAGGTGGTAATCAGCAGGAGGTTTCCTTGCCCATGTTTGACCTGATGCCATGAGATTTCATGGGGTCCAGAGTCAATGTTGAGGACTCCCAGGGCCACTCCCTCCTGACTGTATATCACTGTACCGCCACCTCTGGTGGGTCTGTCCTGCCGGTGGGACAGGACATACCCAGGGATGGTGATGGAAGAGTCTGGGACGTTGGCTGAAAGATATGATTCTGTGAGTATGGCTATGTCAGGCTGTTGCTTGACTTGTCTGTGGGACAGCTCTCCCAATTTTGGCACAAGTCCCCAGATGTTAGTAAGGAGGACCTTGCAGGGTCGACTGGGCTTGGTGTTTTGCCGTTGTCGTGTCCGGTGCCTCGTGGTCCGATGCCGGGTGGTCCGTCCGGTTTTATTCTTATTATGACTTTTCGTAGCGAGATTTTACAACTGAGTGGCTTGCTAGGCCATTTCAGAGGGCAATTAAGAATCAACCACATTGCTGTGGGTCTGGAGTCACATATAGGCCAGACCGGGTAAGGGCGGCAGGCTTCCTTCCCTAAAGGACATTAGTGAACCAGATGGGTTTTTACGACAATCCGGTAGTTTCATGGCCATTATTACTGATACTAGTATTTTAATTCCAGATTTTTAAAAAATTTAATTAATTGAATTTAATTTAAATTCACCAGCTGCCGTGGCGGGATTTGAACTCATGACTCTGGATTTTAGTCCAGGCCTCTGGATTACTAGCCCAGTAACATAACCACTATGCTACCGTACCCGGTAGTGTTCATAGAAGTCATAGGGCTAGAAATTGGGCCTTGTAGCACCCATTTTTCAGGCGCTAGGCGACCTCCCGAAGTTCCAAAACGGTTCCAGAATGTGTGCGCATGCTTCTAATATTACATGTGCCGGACGTCACCATGGTAAAGGGTTTCGCGCATGCGCAGATAACAAACACCGGCTGCATGTAAAGTAGGGAGAATATGCGTTATATCAGCGTGCAATGCTGATTTAAAATGATAGACACCATTTTGGCACTTAACATTCCACTCACGCATTGTCTTAAACACGAACACCTGAACATGTTTTAGAGTGCGAGGAAGACCTCCCACCAGCGCTATTTAAAGGGATCATGCAGGTGTTGCAGGTTAGTTGCTGGATTATTGTTTTTGGCTGCTGGTCGAATAGGACGTGTTTGTTGAACCTTCCTATACTTGCAGAGAGTTGCTATAGTATATTTGAGAGTGGTTTGCCAGGTACTGTCTTTCGGTTGGTGTAATTTACAACAGTGTTTGAACAAGATTCCTGGCAACCATGGATGGTCTGCTAGGGCTCCTGCTGGGCATAGAACATGACTGGGAGCATGCAGAGAGGCCACGCAGAGCAGGTCAAGCAGCAAGGAGAGGGAGGAGGAGGAGGAGGCATAGGCCACTGAGCAGAAGGCCATATCCAATGAGGGCCTTCAGAGAACACCACTCTTACCTCCAGATGAGCGAGGATCAGTGCATCCGATGGATGAGGTTCACCAAAGAGGTTGTGATGGAGATCTGTCACCTGTTGCAGCCACAACTACAGCCTCAGAGCAGGGCAAGGTCAGCATTGACTGTGGCTGTGAAGGTAACCATGGACTTCTACGGCTCTGGATCCTTCCAGGTCTCTGCTGGCGATATGTGCAACATCTCATGGTGTGCAGAGCACTGCTGCATTAGGGAGGTCACAGAGACACATGCGAGATGCGCAACAGGTTCATTACATTCCCTCTTGATAGAGAGAAGCAGAACGAGCGAGCACGAGGGTTCGCTCGTATTGCAGGCTTCCCCATGCTGCAGGGTGCCATTGACTACACGCATATTGCCACACCTGCTCCACATCTCAACTCTGCCATCTACATGAACAGAAAGGGATTCCACTCCCTCAATGTGCAGCTGGTGTATGACCACACGCAGTGCATCATGGGGGTCAATACCCGCTACCCTGAGAGCAGTCACAATGTCTTCACTATGCGGCAGTCCAACATGCCAGCTATCTTTGAACCAGCTCGGCAAGTGAAAGGCTGGCTACTGGGTGACAAGGGCTATCCCCTCATGAGGTGGCTCATGACCCCCGTCAGGAACACACGCACACGTGCAGAGCGGGCCTACAACGAGAGCCATGCTGCCACGTACAACGTCATTGATCGTACCATAGGCGTCCTGAAGCAATGCTTCCGCTGCCTGGACCGTTGTGTTGGAACCCTGCAGTACTCAGCTGAGCGGGTGTCATGATTCATCGTGGTATGCTGCACGCTGCACGGCCTCGTCATTATGAGGGAACAGTCCTTGCCACCGATTATCCGGCAAGACCCTGAGCCAGAGGAAGAGGAGGAAATGGCTGAGGAGGAGGAGGTGGAGGAGGAAGAGGCTGAGGATGAGGGGGCAGAGACGGAGGGGTAAGTGGAGAAAGATGCAAGGGGGCAAAAAGGAACATTGGTCCTGTTTGCCAGGGCTCCGCGTGCTCACTGATCCATGAACGATATCAATAACGTGAATGACATCTCCCAAGTCACCAACAGTCCTACACTCCCCACCCATCCTCTCCCATCAAATCAACCTCCATATGATTACACATTGCTCATCGCAGAAATAAAAACCACCACGAAATGCAAATTCACATTTATAAATTGACACATGAAATGATGTAAACAAAAGGAGATTATTCACCCTTGTGGATTCCCTTAGTGCCTGTCGTTCGTGTGCTTTTCCCTTTCCTAGTGCTCCTACGAGGTGCATCCCCAGTGACTGGAGCACGGGTGGTGGAAGGCTGGTGACCTTCAATGCAGGAGTGTGCAGATGGCCTTGGAGGACGACCTCGAGCAGCTCTAGACCGGGAGGGCCCGGCTTCAGACTGCACCATCTTGGCCTGGGCTGGCTGACAGGCAAGAGCAAGGGCACTGGCGGAGTGGCAGCGGTGGGGGCAGGAATGTCATCGTCTGGACAGAAGACAGCAGGTTCGACTGCCATGGTGCCCCTGCCACTTGCACGGGGCAGCGCCTCAGCAATCCTGGTGATCAGCTGGATAATGGATTGCTGGAGTGCTGTGATGCCCTGGAAGCCCCGGTCCACGGTGGTATCCAGAGCCACGATAGCAGCAGTCTGAGCTTCCATTGCAGCAGTCTGAGCTTTAACTGTAGCTTGCAGACCTTTGATGACATTGGTTTGTGCTGCAATGGAAGCCGTGACATCAGTCATCAGACGCTGCATCATGGTGTGTTCCACAGGTGTGCTGAAGGAGATGACCACCCGTTCCATGTGGGTAAGGATGGGCTCCAAGCTCTGCGCATACCCTGTGCCAAGTTCAAGGTGGACTCCTCCATGCCCCTTGATATTGTACGCAGGCTTTCTGATAGGCTCTCCAGTGCACCAAGCATTTGGTGGTGTACGCCCATCAGCCGTCTTCTGTAGCCTGGCCCATCGAAGTCATCATCTGACTCCTCGGCAGCAGAACCATTATGTGACCTCGCCCTCCAGCGGGCTGGCACCTGTGGTATCCATTCTCCCCGCCCTGGCTCCTGCGCACTTGTGCCCGGTGTCTCACCACGTGCAGATCCCTCCTCTAACCTAGCCTCTAACCTAGTGTCAGTATCTGAGCTGTTGGATGCGAGTGTCAGATCAAGTGACAGTGTGGCTTCATTAGCACTGTCCTCCTCCTCCTCCTCCTCCTCCTTGGACGGTGCCGGCTCCAGTTCTTGGGCATCTGCTATGACAGAGGGAAACAGGTTGAGTTGTGCAGCTGGTAGAGAAGCAATTAAGATGTGCACCATTTGCAGCATGTGAGCCAGAAAAGATTATGGGATGAGGGAGATGTGGGAAACGAGAAGGAGGATTAGGTATGCAGAGGCCCCCTTTGTCGGGACCTCCAGTGCTGCCGGTGGTCAAGTCTGAAGTGACGGCCCGCCCAATGATCCGCAGCACTGTCTCCTCCATGGGGGTGAGGACATGTAGGCATGCCTGTTCTCCCTCAGGTCTCTCCTGCTGCCGATTGTTATGCGCCATCTTCTCCTGCAAGACAGAGGGAAGTGCATCAGTGAGTATCCTGCAAGGCGTCTGGGTGATGTGCCTGCCATGGTTGAATAGCTGCCAGTGTGTGTGATCTGTGAGTGGTGGTTGTGTTGCCTGTGGTACTATGTGAGGGTGAGATGCAGCATGCGAAGTGCAGCTTTGCATATGGATGGGCAGCGTTTGTTGGTGGATGAGTGACGGGGGGGTGTCGTACGTGGAGCAGTGGTGCAGTTGGTAGGACGTGCCACTTGACACTTGCATTCACTCACCTTGACCACTCGTGTCAAATCATTGAACATTATTCAGCACTGCACCCGCGTGCGCGGTACAATGCTACTGGCATTCACCTCCTGGGCCACTGCCTCCCACTACCTCCGCAGTTGGTGTCTGGAGGTTCTCCTACCTCCCTGCAGGTACAGGATGGCCCTCCTTTTGTCCATTCCTTCCACTAGGGCCTCCGGTGCGTCGTCCGAGAAACTTAGTGAGAACTCTCTTGCTGGTTCAGCAATCCTGTCTGCCATTCTGCACTGCTCTCATTGACTGTGCACCTCCCCTTTACGGGGCGCAGGCTGCCTTTAACTAGTGCTGGCCACACCCCATTTTGGGCCTCCTGCTTGTGCGTGCAGCCTCTCAACAGCGCAGGTAGCACTGGCTGCACGTATAAATCATGGTAATGATCAGGCGGCATGAATCTCACGTGCTGCTTGCACCAGAAGCACCAGGTGTGGGTTAATCTCGCACCGCGATGCCTGCGCCCTGATTCAGGGGCTAGCCAATTTAACCCCCATACAATCTTACAGCACAGAAGGAGGTCATTCAGCCATTCATGGCTGTGCTGGAAGTAAGTACATTCAAGTGAAGGTTTCAAGATAATATATTGATGTGTTAGCTTTATGTCTTCCTGTATTAGTTAGTGGTACTTGGGGTTACCACTATCCTCTACCTCATTTACCAGTTTTTATCTTATTTCTTGTCAAATGGTTTTATTGATTCAAAATCCCCATCAAACATCTTTTTGGAACCAATTTGAAGGTCTTTAGATCAAATTACTTTTTATTTGAATGATACCATAGCAATATTTAAAATAAGAGAATAGTCTTTTCCATTTCAGATTGTGTCATCTTCACTTGATCTACTCCTTCACTGACTGTTATTCTGTTTGCACTTATTTAGTCATATTAACCCTCTGAACATTATAAGAACACTTTTAAACTACATAAGAAATATTCCTCAAAATTTTCTTTGGGGCCAAAATCATACTTTGTGATATCACACATTCCTATGAAATTCCTTTGCTTCCAATTTTAATTAAGTTAGTAACCTATTTATTTTAAAATAATGAGCAGAAGAGTTTATTACGAAAACGTTATCACATTCCTTACCAGTATCACATTTCAACCCCTTAATGTTGATGAAGATAATGGTCTGTTGATCTCATATTCCTTTTTTCAACTATAAAATAATTAATATTAGGCTTTTTCAGAAAGCCATTTCGCTGTGAGTTGCAAGTTGCTTAGAATGCTGCTCACTTATTTCTTGAAACTCAAGTTTCAAATCCAAGGAAGATTGACTGGATAGCGGTCTCATCTTTCTGACACCTGTTTGGAATTAATTGGCACTATTCAACAAGCTAACTCAGAAAGGCCATATACGTAAAGCATGTAGAAGATGGAAATGCCGCATTGCAGCAGTTGGAGTTCAGGAACAGTGTCAAGGCACTGGGCACTGTACTTGACCCATACAATACCTAACCTGAGACTGCTTGATGTTGTCATTGGTTTGAGGGTAGAAAAACATTCCTTTTAGACACTGTCATACCTTGCTTTGACTAATCCAAAATCGGGCCTATAGGAAGCATTTTAGAAGTGGCACCACCACATTAGGGAGTGCCCTCATGCCCTTTGAATGCCCTTTTCACTTTTGTTTTGATTTACTTCTTTCTTGAAGTTTCCTTTATGCTTTTCCTTTCCCCATTTTCTGTGCAGTACATTTTCTCTTTTTTCTACAATTTGCTTTATAATTGTCAATCTCGTCTGAAACTTTACTCTGCAAGTGTTTCTCCCCTGTTGAGACACCAGAAGGGAGTATAGAGGGGCCGTAGTGAATGAGTTCTTCTGAGCAACAAATGTATAATGTAGAATGACCAGTCAAACTGAGTAAGGACAAAAATGAACTCGTCCTAATCATCTGAAATGCATTGCACACATAAATGGATAATCCTGTAGTGAGTAATGTTGGTTTAAAACTTTTTGCTTGTCTGTGCAGAGATTCAGATATTCAAAACAAAAAAGGGGCAGTCAAACTTCTGGGAGTGTACTATAAACCCCCAAACAGTCAGAGGGAGATAGAAGAGCAAATATGTAGGCAAATTTCTGCAAAACCAGAGGGGAGTAATAGTAGGGGATTTCAACTACCCTAATATTAACTGGGGTACAATCAGTGCGAAAGGTATAGAGGGCACAGAATTCTTAAATTGCATTCAGGAGAACTTTTTTAGCCAGTACGTAGCAAGCCCAACAAGAAGGGAGGGGGGGGGGGTAGTTCTGGATTTAGCTTGAGGTAATGAAGCTGGGCTGGTGGAAGGAGTATCAGTGGGGGAGTATTTTGGTGGTAGCGATCATAATTTAGTTAGATTTAGCATAGTTCTGGAAAAGGACGAAGATAGAACAGGAGTAAAAGTTCTAAATTGGGGAAAGGCCAATTTTACAAAGCTGAGAAGTGATTTAGCAAAAGTGGACTGGAAACAGCTACTTGAAGGTAAATCAGTGTCAGAGCAGTGGGAGGCATTCAAAGGGGAGATTCAAGGGGTTCAGAGTAAACATGTTCCCACAAAGAAAAAGGGTGGGACTGCCAAATCTAGAGTCCCTGGGATAACAAGGAGCATACAGGGTAAGAGAAGGCAAAAAAGGGAAACTTATGTCAGACACCGAGAGCTCAATACTGCAGAAAGCCTGGAGGAGTATAGGGGTGAAATTAAAAAGGAAATTAGGAAAGCAAAGAGAGGGCATAAAAAAATACTGGCAAGTGAATTTAAGGAAAACTCAATTTTTTTAAAATAAATATGTAAAGAGCAAGAGGCTAACTAAGGAAAGAGTAGAGCCTAATAGAGACCAAAAAGGTAATCTACGTGGAGACGGAAGATCTGGGTATGGTTCTTAATGAACACTTTGCGTCTGTCTTCACAAAAGAGGGGGACAATGCAGAGATTGTAGTTAAGGAGGAGGAGTGTGAAATATTGAATGGGATAAGCATAGTGAGAGAGGAAGTATTAAAGGGTTTAGCATCTTTGAAAGTAAATAAGTCACCAAGCCTGGATGAAATGTATCCCAGGCTGTTAAGAGAAACAAAGGAGGAAATAGCGGAGGCACTGACCATCATTTTCCGATCCTCCCTGGCTACAGGCATGGTGCCGGAGGATTGTAGGACTGCTAACATTGCACCATTGTTTAAAAAGGGAGAAAGGGATAGACCAGGTAATTATAGGCCAGTCAGTTTAACCTCAGTGGTGGGCAAATTATTGGAATCAATTCTGAGGGACATTTAGAAAGGTACGAGTTAATCAAGGACAGTCAGCGTGGATTTGTTAAGGGAAGGCCGTGTCTGATTAACTTGATTGAATTTTTTGAGCAAGTAACAAGGAGGGTCGATGAGGGTAACATGTTTGATATAGTGTACATGGATTTTAGAAAGGCTTTTGACAAGGTCCCACATGGCAGACTGGTCAAAAAAGTACAAGTCCATGGGATCCAAGGGAAAGTGGCAAGTTGGATCCAAAATTGGCTCAGTGGCAGGAAGCAAAGGGTAATGGTCGACGGGTGCATTTGTGACTGGAAGGTTTTTTCCAGAGGGGTTCCGCAGGGCTCAGTACTAGGTCCCTTGCATTTTGTGGTATATATTAATGATTTGGACTTGAATGTGGGGGCATTGATCAAGAAGTTTGCAGATGATACAAAAATTGGCCGTGTGGTTGATCGTGAGGAGGAAAGCTGTAGACTGCAGGAAGATATCAATGGACTGGTCAGGTGAGCAGAAAAGTGGCAAATGGAATTCAATCCAGAGAAGTGTGAGGTAATGTATTTGGGGAGGGCAAACAAGGCAAGGGAGCTCACAATAAATGGGAGGATACTGAGAGGTGCAGAGGAACAAAGGGACCTTGGAGTGCATGTCCACAGATCCCTGAAGGTAACAGGACAGGTAGAGAAGGTGGTTAAAAAGGCATATGGGATACTTTCCTTTATTAGCCGAGGCATAGAATATAAGAGCAGGAGGTTATGCTAGAACTGTATAAAACAATGGTTAGGCCACAGCTTGAGTACTGCATACAGATCTGGTCACCACATTACAGGAAAGATGTGATTGCACTAGAGAGGGTACAGAGGAGATTTACAAGGATGTTGCCAGGGCTGGAGAATTTTAGCTATGAGAAAAGATTGGATAGGCTGGGGTTGTTTTCTTTGGGAGGCTGAGGAGAGATTTAATTGAGGTATATAAAACTATGATGGGACTAGATGGAATGGATAGGGAGAACCTATTTCCATTAGCAGAGGGGTCAGTGACCAGGGGGCATAGATTTAAAGTATTTGGTAGAAGGATTAGAAGGAAGCTGAGGAGAAATTTTTTTACCCAGAGGGTGGTGGAGTCTGGAACTCACTGCCTGAAAGGGTGGTAGAGGCAGAAACCCTCAACTCATTGAAAAGGTACCTGCATGAGCACTTGAAGTGCCGTAACCTACAGGGCTACGGATCAAGTGCTGGAAAATGGCATTAAGCTGGATAGCTCTTTTTTGGCCAGTACAGACATGATGGGTCGAATGGCCTTCTTCTGTGCTGTAACTTTCTATGATTCTATGATTCTATTCAGCTGCATGTACCCACCTCTGGGCTCCCTGGTTCTAACTCAGAAATAATTAACATTTTCAGCGGCTACAAATGCCTGGCAGGACACACGACAGGACCATCTACAGAATATATTTTTTTACAGTGTAGCGTCGCATGTTTAAAAGGCAGGAAAGCCAATTTTGGATAAGAACTGTCACAGGCTTGGCCAGATCTGTCATTATGGTTACAATAACAGTGCTATAAATATGTACAAAAAAAATCTGGCAGGCTTTCAGTGGTGTTACTGACTGGTTGTCTGAGATTTACATTGATTTTCTGATGTTTAAATGTGACAGTGCTTCTCCCATCGCTGAATTACAGAAAATGTATTGAAGTGATATACAACAAGGGTGATTCCCCGATCTATCGTGCCCAGTATTTGTAGGGATCTCATCATGGGAAATCGCAGCCACACAGCCAGTGATTTTCCGCCCATTCATTTTACCACATGATTTCCCAAGGTTTTTTTTAAATTTCAAAATATACTTTATTTCATAGAATTTAAAGATACATACAGTTCAATGTAGAGATCACAATTTCAAACCAGTACAATTAAAACCAATACATTACAGATTGTACACAATGCGATCGCAATATTACAATTCAAACACAGTATATTCCTTATGATTCATGGTATACAATACAATACAAGGTGGGATGGCCTTACACAGTGGCTTTTCCCCATAGGGTCTTTGCTTAGGTCGCACCATGTTTCATTGCGTCCCGCAGCACGTACTCCTGGACCTAGGAATGTGCCAGTTGGCAACACTCTGCCCTGGGCAGCCCCTTCTGCTGTAAGACCAGCAGGTTTCTGGAGGATCAAAGGGCCTCCTTCACCGAGTTGATGGTTTTCCAGCCGCAGGTGATGTCTGTCTCGGTGTGCATCCCGGGGAACAACCCGTAGATCACAGCGTCCTGTGTTACCGAACTGTTGGGGATGAACTGGAACAGATATCAACGCATCTCTCTCTACACCCTCTGCGTGAAGGGGCAGTCCATCAGGAGGTGGACGACAGTATCCTCCCCATTGCAGCCTCGAGGACTGCTCTTGGTGGCGCTGAGGTTCTGTGAGTGGTGGAAGGACTGCATTGGGACGGCCCTTCACACCACCATCCAGACTACATCCTGGTGCCTGTTTTCAATTCTGGAGACAAGACTTTCTGCCAAATGGCATCGACCATCTGGTCATGGAAAAACCCAATCGAGTTCACCCTCTCCTTTCCTTTCCGGACTCTCAGGATGTTTCGTGTCGACCACTGTCTGATGGCCTTGTGGTCAAAGGGGTTCCTCTTCAGGAACTTTTCCACCTGGGACAGGTGGGGTGGGGGGGGTTGCAGCTGGACGGGAGTTTGTACCAGGCCTGCGAGAGAGCATGCACCAAGGTTCTCTGATGATGCACAAGACGCCTTGGTGCAAAGGTGGACAGAAGGAGGGACATCCTATATCCACAAGGGGGCAAGAGGCCCTCCAGACATATGGTCCCAAGGCAGTGGGAGGCAGTAGGGGACGAAGTCAATGCCAGGAGCATAGCACCACGAACATGGATGCAGTGCAGGAAGAAGTTCAATGCTTTGACACGAGTGGTCAAGGTGAGTGAGGTCAACTGTCAAGTGGCATATCCTACCAACTGCACCACTAGCCGCATCCACTGCTCCACGCAATACACCCATCACCCACCTACCAACAAACTCTTTCAATCAGTACTCAACTCTTCCAATCAGATGTTTCCACTCGCTCTCACACATTACCACTGTTGCAAGCCCCACACCCACAACTCACAGGCCACACACACTGGCAGCTATTCAACCATGACAGGTACATCATCCAAAAATCCTGCAAGACACTCACCGACACATGTCTCGCTTTCTTTCAGGAGAAGGTGGCGCATAACAGGAGGCAGCAAGTGGCAGCGGCATTTAGCCCCGCGAGCCTGTTCCGCCATTCATTGAGATCATGGTTGGTCTGTGACCTAATTCCATATACCTGCCTTAGCCCCATATCCCTTAATATCCTTGGTACATATCATCCCTCCTCACAGCTTTAATTGTTTCTTTAACCAAAATTGCCATCCCCCTCCTTTTTTATTTCCCGTCTCTATCTCGTCTGAGAACCCTGTAACCAGGAACGTTGAGCTGCCATTCCTGCCTCTCTTTAAGCCATGTTTCTGTGTCCTCAGCTCATCTGTCTTATTCACTAGACTCCTTGCATTGAAGCATCTGGAGCCCCATATCTCTTAATACCCTTGGTTTACAAAAATCCATCAATCTCAGATTTAAAATTAACAACTGAGCTAGCATCAACTGCCTTTTGCAGAAGAGTGTTCCAAACTTCTCCCACCCTTTGCGTGTAGAAGCGTTTCCTAACTTCACTCCTGCAAGACATGGCTCTAATTTTTAGGCCATGTCCTCTAGTTCTAGTATTCAAGTATAGGAGACTTCCAAAATCAGCAGGCAGAAGCAATAATCCAGTAACCTGTAAATCCTACATGGTTCCTTTAAATAGCACGGGTGGGGGGTCCTCCAGGCCGTCGACGACATGTTCAACTGTGCATGGTTTAGACAATGCATCAGCTGGAGTGTTGAGTGCCAAAATGGTGTCTATCCCTTTAAATCAGCGTTGCACACTGATCTGACACATATTCTCCTTACTTTACAGGGTACTGGTGTTCGTTATCTGTGCATGTGCAAACGCTTTACCAGATGGCATCTGGCGCACGTCATGCCAGAAGCGTGCGCGTGGATTCTGGATGCCATTTTGGGACCTTATGAGGCCACATAGCGCCTACAAAACGGGTGCTATGCAGCCGAATTTATAGCCCATAGTATTAATAGCACAGAAACAGGCCATTTGGCCCAACAGGTCTATGCCAGTGTTCAAGCTCCACACAAGCCTCCTCCCACCTTACTTCATCTCACCCTATCATCATAGCCTTCTATTCCTTTCTCCCTCAAGTACTTATCTAGCTTTTCCTTAAACACATCTATGTGGTAGCGATTTCCACATTCTAACTATTCTCTGAGGAAAGAAATTTCTCCTGAATTCCTTATTGGATTTATTAGTGACTATTTTCTAAACATGGCTCCTAGTTTTAGACTCCCCCATAAGTGGAAACATCCTCTCTACATCTACCCTATCGAACCCCTTCATAATTTTAAAGACGTCTATCAGGTCACTTCTCAGCCTTCTCTTTCCTGGAGAAAAGGGCCTACAAAAGGGTGTGGGATTGAGGTGGCCTTCATCTCCTGGCAGGGAGCTACTGCTGGCTGTATCCCTGGAGCTTATCCCTGGGCAGCATGATGTCGCCTCCCACATTCTACTGGTGTGGTGCTCTGTGGAAGAAAGCCGGAGCCTGGCATGTGCTGCTGCCCTGAGAGATGGCTGGTCTAATAGGAGCTAACAGATCCTGAAAGCCCTGAAAGGCAACAGCGTGCATTACGGCCACCAATGTCTGGAAGACCATTATGCAGGGTGCACACTATTCTCTGTCTTATTGCTACCAGAGCAGCAGTCTGTGCTCCATTGGTTTCTGCAATTAATAAAAAGCTTCCATGATGTTGCCACAAAGGAGAATTATAGATTCAAGAGTCACACCTGTCAGTTGCCGCACATCCTCGGCCACTGACCGCAGAGCCTGCAGAGTGTGATGTTCTTCGAACATCCTTCTTTTCAGGCGAGTACCCCTGAGTTCTGGGTCCCACAACTCTGAACTGTATGCTTCACAGGAATATAAAGGCGACAATGTAGGTGTTCGGTCTCTAACCTGGTTCTGGCAATATGCTGCCAACCTTGCCATCTCCCACGGCAAGAGCAGAGTCCCTCTTCATTAGCTCCGTGGTCTTCTTCTTGTAGGGCATGAGGGCTTAAAGATGATGATGCCTCAACCAGTGGTCTACTTCTGTTCGGTATTGTGTGCCCTTTTCTCCTGCAAGAAGATTGAGTAAATGAGGGGATGGCTAGCATTTCAGAAGTGTGTTCCAAGTGGAATGGGAGAACGAAAGTAAGAGATGTGGGGGTATCAGCTTTCAAAAGTGGAGGATGGGGTTTTCGGATGGTGCATTAATAATTGCTGTTAGGTTAGATGGGTAGCCATAGTGCAAGATCCCAAATTTGTACATTATGAAGGATTAGTTGTTACAGTGTTGCTTTAAGAGGGTGAAAAGTATACTGGTGCCTGGGATGGACAAGGACAAAGGTGGAGTGTCTAGTGTGTTACCTAGCCTGCACTGGTAAGATCATTGAACTTCTTTCGGCACTGTTCTGCAATCCTAAGAATGAGAGAGTTGGTACTCAATGTCTGTAACACCTCACTCCAGGTAGCACGAGTGACATTTTAACTGCAGCTAATATGTAGTGTAGGGTTGACACCTTTTTTATTGTTCATGGGATGTGGGCATCGCTGGCAAGGCCAGCATTTATTACCTATCCCTAATTGCCCTTGAGAAGGTGGTGGTGAGCCGCCATCTTGAACCGCTGCAGTCCGTGTGCTGAAGGTTCTCCCACAGTGCTGTTTGGTAGGAGTTCCAGGATATTCTAACCCAGTGACGATGAAGGAACGGCGATATATTTCCAAGTCGGGATGGTGTGTGACTTGGAAGAGAAGGTGCAGGTGGTGGTGTTCCCATGTGCCTGCTGCTCTTGTCCTTCTAGGTGGTAGAGGTCGCAGGTTTGGGAGGTGCTGTCGTAGAAGCCTTGGCGATTTGCTGCAGTGCATCCTGTGGATGGTACACACTGCAGACACAGTGCGCCGGTGGTGAAGGGAGTGAATGTTTAGGGTGGTGGATGGGGTGCCAATCAAGCGGGCTGCTTTGTCCTGGATGGTGTCGAGCTTCTTGAGTGTTGTGGGAGCTGCACTCATCCAGGCAAGTGGAGAATATTCCATCACACTCCTGACTTGTGCCTTGTAAATGGTGCAAAGTCTTTGGGGAGTCAGGAGGTGAGTCACTCAATGCAGAATACCCAACCTCTGACCTGCTTTTGTAGCCACAGTATTTATATGGCTGGTCCAGTTAAGTTTCTGGTCAATGGTGACCCTCAGGATGTTGATGGTGGGGGATTTGATGATAGTAATGCCGTTGAATGTCAAGGGGAGGTGGTTAGACTCTCTCTTGTTGGAGATGGTCATTGTCTGGCACTTGTCTGGTGCGAATGTTACTTGCCACTTATCAGCCCAAGCCTGTATGTTGTCCAGGTCTTGCTGCATGTAGGCTCAGACTGCTTCATTATCTGAGGGGTTGCGAATAGAACTGAACACTGTGCAATCATCAGCGAACATCCCTACTTCTGACCTTATGATGGAGGGAAGGTCATTGTTGAAGCAGCTGAAGATGGTTGGGTCTAGGGCACTGCCCTGAGGAACTCCTGCAGCAATGTCCTGTGGCTGAGATGATTGGCCTCCAACAACCACTACCATCTTCCTTTGTGCTAGGTATGACTCCAGCCACTGGAGAGTTTTCCCCCTGATTCCCTTTGACTTCAATTTTACTAGGGCTCCTTGATGCCCCACTCGGTCAAATGCTGCCTTGATGTCAAAGGCAGTCACTCTCACCTGACCTCTGGTATTCAGCTCCTTTGTCCATGTTTGGACCAAGGCTGTAGTAAGGTCTGGAGCCGAGTGGTCCTGGCGGAACCCAAACTGAGCATCGGTGAGCAAGTTATTGGTGAGTAAGTGCCGCTTGATAGCACTGTTGACGACACCTTCCATCACTTTGCTGATGATTGAGAGTAGACTGACAGGGCAGTAATTGGCCGGATTGGATTTGTCCTGCTTTTTGAGGACAGGACATACCTGGGCAATTTTCCACATTGTCGGGTTGATGCCAGTGTTTTAGGTGTATTGGAACAGCGTGGCTGGAGTTGCGGCTAGTTCTGGAGCACAAGTCTTCAGCACTACAGCCGGGATGTTGTTGGGGTCCATAGCCTTTGCTGTATCCAGTGCACTCAGCCGTTTCTTGATATCTCGTGGAGTGAATCGAATTGGCTGAAGACTGGCTTCTGTGATGGTGGGATCTCAGGAGGAGGCCGAGATGGATCATCCACTCGGCACTTCTGGCTGACGACAGTTGCAAACGCTTTAGCCTTATCTTTTGCACTCAATTGCCGTGACAGTAATAGTTAACTGAGGCTTGAAATTTTGCTTCCTTGCAGGAATGCTGCCATGCTGACCTATGTGGACCATGTAGTGGATTGGCACTTTATTGAGCACCACTTCCACATCAGCAGTCACCAAATAGGGCGTCAGGTAATGGGCTGCAAACTCATGCCTACATCTTTCCTTTAGTTTTGCCTGTCTCATTTTAGTCTTCTGTCCCTTCAGCCTTGGCTGCTAATGGGTTCAGATTCCTTTTGAACCTCTTCAAAGGCTTTCAAAATATTGGTCTCCTGTTGTGAAACTCGCCTTTAATAGTCCGAAATCAGTTAAACAATTTTCTGCTCCCAGCACTAATGTGCTCCCTAGACCTGTTTAATCCTGTGCCTGAAATTATTCTCATCGAACCATAGAATTTACAATACAGTGGGAGGCCCACTGGGATAGATTTATGTCTTTACTGCCAACTGCCTGGGTGGAGCTCAGAAAGGAAACTCTGGTGGAGAGGTCCGCATACTGTTAACAGAACCCTTTCATTGAAGTTAATGGAAGGAAAATCTGGTGGGTTCTGTAATCATGTCAGTGTGCTTCTTTGCTCGAACAATTCAAAATTAATCTCACTGCCCCACAATCTCCCTATAGCCCTGTATTCTTTGCATCAAATATCTATCCAATTTTCCGTTAAAAAATCAACAGCCTCTGCTTCAGCCACTCCCTGTGACTAAGGATTCAGTTCTCCTACAGACTTCTGCATAAAGACATTTCTGCTAACCTCTCTCCTCATCCTCATAGTGACAATTTTAAATTGATGTCTCCTTGTCTCTGACTCTCCAACCAGAGGAAATAATCTTTCCCAAATCACTCTATCAAAACCCTTCATAATTTAAAAAATCTCTTTCAAATGTCATCATAACCATAGTTTCCTGTCCCTGGCACCATCCTGGTGAATCTACACAGTATGCTTTCTATGGCTTTAATGTCCTTTCTACAATGGGATACCCCAAACTGCAGATAGTACTCCAACTGTAGCTCAACCAGTATTTTGTATAAATTTATCATTACTTCTTTACTCTTATACTCTATGCCCATATTTATAAAACCCAATAAACTATCCTACAAATATTGGGTGCGAACAACACACTTCCATTTGAGTTTGTCTAAACCCACGAATAACCATTCTGGCGCAAACTACATTCATGCAGAAAAATTTAAGCTACTGCTTTTATAATGACAATTTAATAAAAATAATTTTTCTTTAACTTTACACAAAGAGCAAAAACATAGCTTAAAAAGCTTCCAAATGTCTGAGCTTCATAACTAATGATGGAAACTGTTGTGTAAATTGGATTTAAAAATCAGACATTTTTTTTTAAAGAATGTCCTGCTGGCCATTTTTGTCTGTTCTGAGAGGATTAATCATTTAGGAAATGTTAACAGGATCTGATTGTCAGACTCAACATTCAGGATTTGTGACCATGACTCATTGTATTCATGGTAGTATTTGCGGATGCTACAACTGACATCACTATTTGTGAGAGTACGGATGGAGATCAATGTGGTGCTGTAGAGGGCTGAGTTCAACGACTCTTTTCATGAAACTTCCTCGAGTTAGTTCTGTTAGGATTTATTCATCAATGTGTATAAGTATTTGTGTTTTGAAAACCTAAGCCACCATGATTCAATTATACTTTAGGATTTAGGGAAAAAGTAATTTTTGATGAAAATGTAACATTGCAGTACATAATCACATTAAAAGAAAGATTTCCCATCACAATTTTTTAAAAATTGTGATGGGAAATTGTTATTTGTCAGCACTGTAGTAAATAACTGTAGTGCTAACAAGAATATATTTTATATTGTTTTGTGTGTTGAAGACTCTTGGAAATAACAAAATACTTTATTTCTATGAGCGACAGACCCATTTTGACATTTCAGGTGTGTCATATGGCAATCTGTAATTGTGCAATAAATGACAGAGTAAATATATGTAACGTGAGTCCCTGGCAGCTGTGAGGTTGCTGTAAAAATTGTCATAACTACAATAAACATTAAAGACGTGGGTGGTATCACCTGGGAAACATCCTGTAAATACACTTTATAGCCATATGTACATATAGGCGAGAGTACAATGGTGTTGCCAATGGTGAGAAAGCATTTCCCCAATGATGCTTACATCTGTTGTAACAAATTGTTTATTTATTATATCTTGAATAAAGGTTGGGCAAAATTGTAAAAATGAGTGTTGGAAGGCTTTGTGTCACTATAGAAACAGAGGGGTAGATCTTGATTTTGTGCAATTTTGTAAAATGGTTGATAGCAAGTCGGCAGCCCATTTTACATCTCTCCCAATTTTTATTTCCATTGAAGTCAATTGAGAGAGATGTAAAATGGGCTGCTGACTCGCTCTCACCCGTTTTACACTATCGCACAAAGTCAAGATCTAACCCAGTGTGTGTTTTTGTTATGCTTTCACCAGGAGCCATAATGACATTATTTGAGTGAAGATTTGAGGCCAGGTTGACTGTCCCAGAAAACATTTCAGATAAAATGGGGTCAATATTAACCCCCCACGACAGGCAGGAGAGGGTCGGGGTGAGGGGGGGTTTAAAAATTTAAAATCCCGAAACGTGACCCCAACTCGGCGTGTACGTGCCAGCTGCCATTTTTACGGCGGTGGGTAGCGAGCCGTGCGTGTGTCCCATCCTGGACAGGCGGGACATTTGATTATAATATTTAAATCAGGCTCCCACAGTGCAGTTGGGAGCCTGATTTAGATTTAACAGTTGCCGGCCGGATTTCCCAGGGCCCGGGAAACCTGGCAATGAAATGGAGACGGGAGCAGCCGGCTCCAGAAGGTAAGTGCTTTTTAGAGTGCTGTTTGTGAGCCAGAAGGAGCAAGAGTGCTTCACCTGACCCCTCAAGCAAACCTTCTGCTGATCGCGGCCTCTCCTCATTGCCATCATCGGCCAACCCCCCGCCCTCCAAACCCCGATCATTCCCTCCCTCCCTTCCCGATTGTGCGATCTGACCCCCTCATCCAAGCCCCGATCTTACCCTCCCTCCATCCCGATTGTCGAGCTCCGACCTCCTCCCCCCAACCAAGGCTCGGTCTTACCCGATTGCTGGGGACCATCCTCAACGATCCCCGACTGTGGCCTTCTACCGCTGGCTTTCCTGCCTGGCAGCCAGCCAGTCTGTCAATCTGACCGTCTGCCGGGTGGGAAACGGAATTAAAAAATTATAACGAGGTCCTGTTGTTAAATTCGGCAGGACCTCCCCATCCCCAGGATTTCCGGGTTTACCCCCAGCAACTGTGCTCCCCCGCTCCCTCCCCGGCTCCCCACAAATATCGGGGTCAATGACACTGCTCCTTTGAAAAGTTAACAGGGGTAATTTTGCAATCAGCAGCCCTTCCTCACCACTTCTATGCCACCACTCATGACCACAAAGAGCCAGCACCATGTTCCAGAAACTGAGCTTAGCCCCCTCTCCAAGAACACCACCATGGAAAGGATAGGTAAGCAGGAAGCACCGTGGCAATAAAGAATAGACACACCCATCCTGTTTCATAAGAAATCACTATTGTAACTTGATCACTGTTTTATTTGTGCCTTTTTACAATAGATCAACTGGAAAAACAAGTGTGGGCTGAGGCAGAAGAATGTTTGTGGATAATCCCTCCATGGCCTCACCCCTCCCTATCTCTGTAACCTACTCCAGTGCTATAATCCTCCGAGATCTCTGCATTCTTCCAATTCTGGCCTCTTGCACATCCCCGATTTTCATTGTTCCAACATTGGCGGCCGTGCCTTCAGCTGTCTAGGCCCTAGGGTCTGGAAATCCCTCCCTCAACCTCTCCACCTCTCACCAATGACCAGAAACTTAACTGGACCAGCCACATAAATACCGTGGCTACAAGAGCAGGTCAGAGCCTGGGTATTCTGCGGCGAGTGACTCATCTCCGGACTCCCCAAAACCTTTCCACCATCTACAAGGCACAAGTCAGGAGCATGATGGAATACCTTCCATTTGCCTGGATGAGTGCAGCTCCAACAACACTCAACAAGCTCGACACCATCCAGGAAAAAGCAGCCCATCCACCACTCTAAACATTCACTCCCTTCACCACAGGCGCACCGTGGCTGCAGTGTGTACCATCCACAGGATGCACTGCAACAACTCGCCAAGGCTTCTTCGACAGCACCTTCCAAACCCGCGAGCTCTACCACCTAGAAGGACAAGGGCAGCAGGCGCATGGGAACAACACCACCTGCACGTTCCCCTCCAAGTCACACACCATCCTGACTTGGAAATATATCGCCATTCCTTCATCATCGCTGGGTCAAAATCCTGGAACTCCCTTCCTAACAGCACTGTGGGAGAACCTTCACCACATGGACTGCAGTGGTTCAAAAAGGCGGCTCACCACCACCACCTTCTCAAGGGCAATTAGGGATGGGCAATAAATGCTGGCCTTGATTGCGACACCAACATCTCATGAATGAATAAAAAATCCCTCTCTCTCCTTCTTTAAGACGTTCATTAAAATCTATCTCTTTGACCAAACTTTTGATCACCTGTCCTAACATCTCTTTATGTGGATTAGTGTCAAGTTTTGTTTGATTATCGCTCCCGTGAAGTGCCGTGAGCCATTTTACTCCGTAAAAGGTGCTATGTAAATGCAAGTTGTTGTTGTCTCTCTTCCTGCCATAATCTAGCTCCTGGCTGCCCCTTGCAATGGGGACAAACTCTTGGCCACAACTAAGGAGCATGAATCCTGCCACCAAGGTGCTATCCAAGCCAATTCTCTAGCCTCTATAAACCAGAAGTAAGAGCCTCATGTAAATTGGATCCCAAAGTTTCAATATCGGAAGACACAGGAGTAGAAACTGCTTATGGCCCGTTTTCGGGTGCATAACTAATGGTATGCAGACAGGGCATGCTTGAACCAGGAGGCCTGAGGCTCGTCCTAAATTGGGCCTCGGGTCTGATTTGAAAACTTTGAGCGAGCTGCCAGCGCTCATCGCTCGTCCAGAAGCATCTCCCCCAATTCTTAGGGGTCAATTTCAGTCTGTCAGCCTCACCGGCAACGGCCCTCAGGTAAGTCCTGGCCGCTGGGGGGGGGGGGGGGGAAATGCAGAAGGTTAACGGGATTGGGGGGGCCATTTCGGGCTGGCAGTGGCCCTGAGGAGTGCTGTGGAGCTGGTTGGAGCATCTCTGCTCCTTCTGGCTAAACATCAAGCGGCAAAGAAAAATGCTTACATACCTTTTTGGTGGTGAATGGTTGCAAATGTCACTCCATTATTTCAGTAAAGAGGGAGGGAGAAACCAGAAAACTACAGATCTGTTAGTTTAACGTCAGTTTTGGGGAAGCTACTGGAATGTATTATCAAGGTCAGAATGACTGAGCACTTGAACAAGTATGAGCTGACCAAAGGGAGTTATTATGGGTTTGTGAAGAGTAGATCATGTTTGACTAATCTAATTGAATTTTCTGAAAAGATCACTAACATGATGGATAGGGAAGCATCTATGGATGCTGTCTATATGGATTTTCAGAAGGCATTTGATAATGTTTTGCACAGAGATTATTATCAAAAAGGGGAGTGAAAGGAATTGGAGGTAACCTTGTTAGTAATTGGTTGTAAGGAAGGCTAAAGGGAATGTAGTCTGATTAGCGGAATGTGACAAGTGGTGTTCCCCAGGGATCTGTTCTGGGGCCTCAGCTTTTCACCATATATAAATGACTTGGATGAAGGCATGTAGAGTTTCCAACCACATATTCGCTCCATTACCAAGACCGTCTACTTCCACCTCCATAACATCGCCTGTCTCTGCCCCGCCTCAGTTTGTCTGCTGCTAAAACCCTCATCCATGCCTTTGTTACCTCTAGACTCGACACTTCCAATGCTCTAATGGTTGGCCTCCCACCTTCCAACCTCCATAAACTTAGCTCATCCAAAACTCTGCTACCCGTACCTTAACTTGCACCAAGTCCCGTCCTCCCATCACCCCTGTGCTCTTTGACCTACATTGGCTCCCGGTCCGGCAATGCCACAGATTTAAAATTCTCATCCTTGTTTTCAAATCCCTCCATGGCTTCGCCTCTCCTAATCTCTGTAACCTCTTTCAGCCCTACAACCCTCCGAGATCTCTGCGCTCCTCCAGTTCTGGCCTCTTTGGCATCCCCGATTTTCATCTTTCCACCATTGGTGGCCGTGCCTTCAGCTGCCTAGGCCCTAAGCTCTGGAATTCCCTCCCTCAACCTCTCTGCCTCTCTATCTCTCTCTCTTCCTTTAAGACGCTCCTTGAAACCTACCTCTTTGACCAAGCTTTTGATCATCTGTCCTAATATCTCCTTATGGGGCTTGGTGTGAAATTTTGTTTGATAATCGCTCCTGTGAAGCACCTTGAGACGTTTTACTAGTTAAAGGCGCTATATAAGTGCAAGTTGTTGTCGTGCATCCAAGTTTTCAGATGACACAACATTAGGAGACACAGTAAGTTGTGTAGATGGGAGCAGGGAGTTACAAAAGGAAATAGACAAATTAAGTGACTGGGCAAAACTGCAGCAAATGGAGTTCAATGTGGGAAAGTGTGATGTCATCCATTTTGAATCCAAGAAAGACAATTCAATATTTTCTTAATGGTGAGAGATTAGGAGCTGTGATCAAAGGGGTTTAGGTGTCCGTGTACATAAATCAGTAAAAGCTAGTGCACAGGTACAAAAGGTAATCAAAAAGGCTAATGGAATGCTGACCTTTATCTCAAGGGGGCTGGAATACAAAAGTGAGTTGTACAGAACCTTGGTCAGACCCCATCTGGAAGGCTGTGATCAGTTCTGGGCATTGCACCTCAGGAAAGATATATTGGCCTTGGAGAGAGTGCAGTGCAGATTCACCAAAATGATACCTGGGCTTAAAGGGTTAAATAATCAGGGCCGGTTGCATAAACTTGGTATGTATTCCCTTGAATTGAGAAGGTTGAGGGGTGAACTAATTGAGGTCTTTAAAATGATACTAGGATTCATTAAGATAGATGCAGAAAAACAATTTCTTGTGGTAGGGAAATCCAGAATGAAGGGCTACAGTCTTAAAATTAGAGCTAGGCCATTTAGGAGTTGAATCACGAGGCACTTTTTCACACAAAGGGGAGTAGAAATCTAGAAATCTCTCCCCAGGAGGCTGTCAACGCTAGATTAATTGCAATTTTTAAGACTCAGATCGACAGATTTTTTGATAGGTAAGGGTATCACGAGATATGGATCAAAGGCGGGCAGATGGAGTTGAGGTACAGATCAGCCATGATCTAACTGAATGGTGGAACCGGCTTGAGAGTGTGAATGGCCTACTGCTGTTCCTATGTTCCTTTGTACATTCCGAATTGGCAGAGGCGTCCTAAAACAGGCTTTAGGCTCATCATACGCAAAATTTCTAACGCCTGTTTCAGGCGGCCACTCAGAAAACACGCATATCAAAGCCCAATTTCTACCCCATAGAATCATAGAGGGGTTAGAAATCTTTATCTTCGCTCTGCCAGTAAGGGTGGAGCAGAGTAGACACCACAGAGTATGCAGAATCAGGGCAGGGTCAACTGATTCGCATGGCAACAGCATTGGCAGCCTACAAAAATCTAGGCTTCCCCGCTGATTGGCCCCTTTATCAGAGAGACGATAAAAACTTTCAATTGAAACATTTCTCCATCACCCTGGCCTGGAGACTGCGTTAGGCCCCACTTTTGCCCATGAATTGACCTGCACGCCAGGTTGAACCTCATGTCCAGGTTGCTGGGCATTAGGGAGAGCAGTGCTGAATTAATTCCTGGTGTGAGAAATCCCTCTTTTCGACCCTTTCCCGCTCTGATGTCATGCACCATATTTGGGTGATGGAAGCTCTGTCCGCCCCAAGCCCCATCAGAAATTGTTGGGCTGGGCTGGGACCTGGCATATCCAGGTCCTATTTGAATTTTCTGTGGTTTCACTGCACCTGGCCAACTTACACTGGGAATGCATCTCTGCCTCTGAAAAAGGTTGTGGCCATCTATTTCTGCTCTGGTGCTTGTGGGGTCTGGAGTGCTTGATGGATGCTTATATGATGGAGATACTTTCTAGTGCAAGGTTACCTTATCTTTATGAGGCCAGCCACATTCCAGCTGAAAGGTCTTCCATATTTTTCTGAAATGTCTTCCGTGAAGTGCAACATTGCCACCTACTGGTGGTGTAGCATATAACAGATAAAGATCATATGACAATAATCTCACAATTGATAGGTTCAGAACAAGTCATCTGACCTTGTCCATCTGGATGTATAAATATAAATTATTTTCACTAGTTATTTAGTATTCTGTGCTGAGATCTAATCTGGATTTGAATTGTCTCATAACCCAATGGATTTCCTACTTGTGAGTATATAGACTTGCTTGCCCGGCTACTGCATCCAGGTGGCTTTGGGGATGGTGGGGAGGTGGAGCCTTGTACCTCTTGGCCCCTCTTGCAATCCTTCCAACGTGTTGTTGCATGTTTATATATTCATTTTATTGAATCCTCCTCACCTTTCTCTCTGCAGAATTTGTAGAGATCAATTTTCCTCATTTCGCCTCTGATTAATTTGTTAAACCATCTAGGGCCACATTCGTTTAGTCTATGCTTGATAATCTGGTAACTGAGGTGGACAGGAGGGAAATGGGCCAGAGACCAGAGCCGCTCCCCACCCTCTGCCATCTGGATGCGGCAGGTGGGGAATGAGTGGTCAACTGCATGGGGAGGGAAAGCAGATCAAGCAGTGAGGTAGTGGTAGGCCTTACCATTCAAATTTTCCCTCATTCCCTGCTACTATTCCGCCCAATTTCAGGCAAGATTGCGTAGGACAATCCAGCCCTGGATCTGTGGGTTCAGGAGGTAGGACTCAATTAATCCATCTTCAGTATTTTATTTATAATATTTGAAGTAGCTAATTCTTTATCTAAAACATAGAAATGGAAATTAAAGGCACCCTAATTCCTCTTCTAGTTTCCTTAAGCAATTTTTAAATTCCACATTGAAATAATTAAGGAATCTACTAAGCAAGCTAATCCATCAACCCTCCACCTGGTCTTAGTAAGCCTATGATAGTGAGCCTATTGCATCCGTCATTGTACCATGCACGGCTCGAGAAACAGGGTCAGGCTATAGGTGGATGCGATTAACCAATCTGTCCAGCCCGCCCACAAGGCTTTGGTTAAGGAGTGCTTTCCACTGTTAACTAATTATTCCTTTTTTAAATAATATTAATTTTTTGCCAGCAGTGGTAGAATCACAATGTTAAATGTATCGTTAGGGCACATAGATCTTTTAAAAATACCGAGATATGCCAAGCTGTCTATATTCTATGTTTAGATCTCTTCCCACTAATGAATTAAGCATCTTACACTAAAGAACCATCTGGTGTTCATTTCCTCCCATAATATAATAATTATGAGAAGGTTCTCTTGCTGTAGAGCCAGCCCCTATCTTACTTTCCTTGGCTAGGTTATAGTAGCCTGTATGTGAACCGATAAAGCTTATCATACGTATGATTACAGTGTGAGTCAGTACCTGTACTCCTGGTCACAACACTGTGAAGTAAGCATCTTATATATGTGATGATCCCAACCTTAGAGATGTGTTCGTCAAGGACAGCTTGAGGGAAGGATGCTACAAATTCTTGTTGATAAACCTGCCATAATATTTTTCTTTTTTAATACTGAGTATAATATTTATCTATAACACAATAGGTTCTGAGGTTTTTTAAAAAATTGTCATAGTAACTACTACTAACTTTTGCTTTGTGAATCCTGCATGCTTTTTATAGGTGAAGGCTAAGAATGCAATTGACGGCCAAGAAACAATGCTATGTTGGATTATTTACACAGAAGGAGGTTGTAGTCTGGTACTGTGCGGCAGTGTGGGAAAAGGATGAACTCCCTGCTTGTGTCTGCTCGTTTAACTCCTTGGAAGGAATCACCCTGTATGTACTTTTGGTAGCAGCTATGTGAAATAATGGACATTTACTGCCATGTTGTAAATTTGGCGGTATTTGTATACTCATATGGTAATTTGCTGCCAGAAGTACCTTGGTGATAAATTAGATGAAATTTGTTGTTTTGCCACCTAGACAATCAGAAATTAACCACCTGTCAGATACTCCAGTTACAGAGAGAGAATTATTAGGTGGAATTACCTGCAAACTACTTAATAGAAAACTGGTAAATGATGTAAAAGATCATCAGTGAGACGATGGAAAGAATGGGGTGGTGGTGGAATTTCCTCAATTACTACCCAATATTGAGTGGTACAGTGGTTGTGGAAAAAGGGACAATGGAGTAGGGAGAACTTCTGCTGAAACCTCTTCACTAAAAATGTCCGCCAATATTTTTCTCTGCCCCCTCTGCTTCAGAGATCAGTTGCCCACCTACTGCCCACCCTGCCACATGTACATGGCAGTAAGTGGTCGAGGCTTCCTTCATTCCTACATCTTTCTCCTGCTCTGCCCCCTTCTCACCCCTGGGAAGCAACGTTACTGTAAATTACAACGAAAAGAACAATAGCAACTTAAATTTACATGGCGTCTTTCACATAGAAAAAAGTCTCAACGCGCTTCGTGGAGATGTAATAAAAAAAATGGATCCCAAGCCAAAGAAGGTGTTATTAAGAGAGATGGGCAAAAGCTTGGTCAAGGAGGTGGGTTTTAAGAAGAGTCATAAAGGAGGAGAGAGAGGTGAAGAGGCAGAGATGGCATTGTCAATTCCATTATGGTGTCCCAGAGGTACGAGGAGACTGTGGAAGGTATTATACTTGTATTTTTAGGAGCTGCAAGCAAACAGTGTTGCTTACAAGCACACGCACTTCAGAGACAGCTGAATTTCCTGCAGGAACATTCTGTTACCAAATTTAAAATTCTTGGCAACTCTGAGGAGCATTAGACTTCCCACTCAGAATTCCTTTCTTCCTCTGTTGTGAGGAACAGGATGATGAGGATCAGGAGGAGAGCATGGAAACCAAGCTAGTCCAGCATCATAGACACTGTTACTCAGGTCAGAGAGTGCACAAACCAAGGAGATCATCCCTGTTGTCTCAGGAAGGCAATGTATGAGAAAGCTGTGCTTCCCACCTGAGACAATATGTGTCTGGCCCCAGAATTACAGTCCATTATTTTTGTCAGGTACGGGTGTCAAGCGATATGGAACAAAGGTGGGTAAATGGAGTTGAGGTACAGATCAGCCACAAACTAATAGAATGGCGGAGCAGGCTCGAGGTGCTGGATGACCTACGCCTGTTCCTAATGATCATATGTCCATTTTAACCGGAGGTACAGCTCTGACCGTGGTTGTAAAAATAACAACTGCTTTGAATTTTTATGGACCTAGGTCACATTAGTCAGTTGGCAGTACACCACTGTATCAAGCAGGTGACTGGTGCCCTATGAAACAGTGAGAGTGTGCAGTCAGTTTTCACAGAGTGGCTCGATTTCCCCAGATGCAGGGTGCTATTAATGGGACCTTTGTAGCAATAAAGGCTCTATCAACAGAAAGGATTTTCACACATGCAGTGTCCAGCTGGTATGCAATGTCAACCACATAATTCTTCATGTAAATGCGTGCTATCTTGAAGCCGCCACGATGCTTTTGTGCTTTGCCAGTCTACTATCCCTGGATTATTCAGCCAGAAGCATGTGTGTGGATGATTGCTCATGACCTGGGATACCTCTTTCAACCATGGTTGTTGACCCCACGCAATTATTCAAGAACAGTAGAGGAGAATAGGTACAATGAAACACTAATCTTATCTGAGCAAACAATCAGGATACTGAAGTCCTGCTTCAGGTGACTGAATAATTGTGGCATGCTACACGCTTCACAATTTCGTTATTAGAAAAGGATTAATTCTCCCCTCTGCTGATGACCAAGCGAAAGAGGAAGACAGTCTTGAAGGTCTTCCCAATGAGGAGGAGGAGGTGGTACACAAAAATCCCTTACCAGCTGTGAGGGAACTGAGGCAGCAAATCATTAGAGACAGTTTCCACAAGATCAGAGACAGATCAACACGAACGACAATCATTCAGTGGATGTCTTTTGTGTTGGCACATCATTTGTATTCATGGGGTAGAATTTCTGTGGGGTTCCCCAATCTCATGCCATAACTTTTGCAGAAGATCAGCAGAAAAGCTGTAAAAGTAAAGTAAATGTAGTGCGCACCTTTTTTCTGGGGCTTCTTTTCATTTCTCCCCTCTCGGATACTCTGCCCCCCCCTCCAAATCCCTACCCCAACCCTTCCGCACTCCTCGACCTTCTTAATCACGTGCCGTCATGCCAGGCTTGACTCCCTGTTAGATAAGCCTACAGCTTCCCTCTGTGTCTGTCTTCACATCCTCTGAAGGGCCCATTGAGGCACTCGTTGCTGCCTCCTTATGAACAGCAATCCCAACTCCCCCATCCTACTCTCTCATCGACCTTATCGCTCAGCACGCCTGCTGGGGGCTAATCTTGCCAATCACCTCCCCATTCCACTCACCCCTCCCAGCGCCAACCCTGTGGACTCTGCCAGCGGATCAGCTGTCACCGCCCCTCTCCGCATCTCCCTCCAGAATGTCCATTCACTTGTGAACAAGGCCCTTGCGGTCCTATTGTGGATGATTGCATTGACATCATGGCCTTGACGGAAACCTGGCTGATGGGTGATGACACCTTCCTACTTAATGAAGCCTCCCCGCCTGGCTATATCTTGCACCACTTGCCCCACCCAGACCACCACAGTGGCGGTGTGGCCCTTATCACCTTGGAGTCTGTCCCCTTACTCCTCTGGCACCTTCTTTTCCTTTGAGCATCTCACCTTATTCCACCCATCTCATCTCTCCTTTAAAATCCTCATTCTCTACCGCCCACCCAAGGACCACGCCAAGTTTCTCACCAAGATATCTTCACTGCTTTCCTCCCTCACCCTCTGCACCGAGCAACTTCTCATCCTCGGTGATTTCAACCTCCATTTCAACTCATCATACTTTCTCTCCTCTGAGTTCACTGCCCTCCTATCCTCTCTTAATCTCTCTCTCCATATAAATTCCCCTACCCGTATTCACAGGTACCCCCTTGACCTTGCCATCTCACGCGGCCTCTCTACTCCCATCGTGTCAATCACAGTTAAAGCCGTCTCTGATCACTTCCCTGTATCCCTCTCCATCCACATCCCCCTTCTCCCTCCCAAACGTACTTCCTTCTGTGTTCGCCCCTGGAAAAAACTCTTCCCCAAGTCACTTACAACAGCACTTTCAAATTCCCAACTCTCTAGCCTTTGGCCCTCCATTCACCACAAAATTTCTGCAGCTAACAATCTGCTCAATCGCACCACCTTTGATGCCCTTGTCCCCATTGAAGCCATTACTCTCTCTCACGCTGGTCGTTCCGCCTGGTACGTCCCTCAACTCCACACCATTAAATCCAAGGAACGTTAATGGTGGACAACTGGTTTAGCCATTCATCGCCAGATCTAGAACATAAAGCACTATTGGGTCCTGCTCTCCTCTGCCAAAACTGCTCACTATTCCAGGATCATCCTGGAATGCAAAGATAACCCCCAGCTTCTCTCCTCCACTACAAACCGTCGTCTTAAACCCCTTTCCCCTGCTTCCTCCACCGTCACCTCCAACAAGTGCGAGGAGCTCATGGATTACTTTGTCACTAAGATTGAGACCATCCGTTCAGCTGCCACTTCCCTCCCTTCCCCTAGCCAACCAAGCCAAACTTCCCCTAAGGTTCCTCCCTGCCCTAGCCCTGAACTCGCATCTTTTTCTAGTTTCTCTTCTATCTCCCCTTATGCCTTCTCCGAGCTCATCTTGACCATAAGTCCCACCTCCTGCTCCCCCGACCCTATTCAGACCAAACTGTTGACCACCCAAATTCCCTTCCTGGTCCTCTCATTAGCTGATATTGGAAATGGTTTCCTCTCCTCAGGTACTGTCCCCCTCTCCTTCAAATTTGCCATCATCACCCCCTCAAAAAACTCACCCTTGACCCCTCTGTCCTTGCAAATTACCACCCCATCTCCAACCTCCCTTTTCTCTCCAGTCTTTGAATGTGTTCTTGCCTCCCAAATCCGTGCTCATCTTTCCCGCAACTCCATGTTTGAATCCCGCCAATCAGGTTTCCGAACCTGCCACAGTACTGAAACGACCCTTATCAAAGTCACAAATGGCATCCAATGTGACTATGACCGTGGTAAACTATCCCTCCTCATCCTTCTCGACCTCTCTGCAGCCTTTGACACGGTTGACCACACCATCCTTCTCCAAAGCCTCTTCTCCGTCGTCCAGCTGGGTGGGACTGCCCTCGCCTGGTTCCATTCTTATCTGTCCAATCGTAGCCAGGGAATCACCTGCAATGGCTTCTCTTCCCCCTCCCGCACCGTTACCTCTGGATTCCCCCAAAGATCTATCCTTGGCCCCCTCCTATTTCTCATCTACATGCTGCCCCTCGGCGACAACATCCGAAAGCACAATGTCAGGTTCCACATGTACGCTGACGACACCCAGCTCTACCTCACTACCACCTCCCTTGACCCCTCCAGTGCCTCTGATTTGTCACACTGCTTGTCCCACATCCAGTACTGGATGAGCAAAAATTTCCTCCAACTAAATATCAGGAAGACCGAAGCCATTGTCTTCGGTCCCTGCCATAAACTCCGTTCCCTAGCCACCAACTTCATCCCTCTCTCTGGCCACTGACTGAGGCTGAACCAGACCGTTCACAACTTTGGCATTCTACTTGACCCTGAGATGAACTTCCGACCACATATCTGGTCCATCACCAAGACTGCCTACTTCCATCTCCATAACATCGCCCGTCTCTGCCCTTGCCTCAGCTCATCTGCTGCTGAAACCCTCATCCGTGGCTTTGTTACCTCTAGACTCAACTATTCCAATGCTCTGCTGGCTGGTTGGCCTCCCATCTTCCACCCTCCACAAACTTGAGCTCATCCAAAACTCTGCTGCCCTTATCCTAACTCGCACCAAATCCCGTTCTCCCATTACCCCTGTGCTCGCTGACTTACATTGGCTCCCGGTCTGTGAACACGTCAATTTTAAAATTTTCATCCTTGTTTTCAAATCCCTCCATGGCCTTGCCCCTCCCTATCTCTGTATCTTTCTCCAGCCCTACAACCATCCGAGATATCTGCGCTCCTCCAATTGTTGCCTCTTGCGCATCCCCAATTTTAATTGGTCCACCATTGGTGGTCATGCCTTCAGCTGCCAAGGTCCTAAGCTCTGGAATTCCCTCCCTAAACCTCTCCGCCTCTCTAGCTCTCTCTCCTCCTTTAAAACGCTCCTTAAAACCTACCTCTTTGACCAAGCTTTTGGTCACCTGTCCTAATATCTCCTTATGTGGCTCGGTGTCAAATTTTGTTTGATAATCACTCCTGTGAAGTGCCTTGGGACATTTTACTACATTAAAGGTCCTATATAAATTCAAGTTGTTGTCGTTGTTTCCGCTAATGTTATGTCAAAGTCACAGTGGGCGATCGAAAGAAGCTTTGCAGAAATTCCAGCTGCATGTCTGCATTCATTCAATTAATATTACTCTCAGCTAAAGGTCCATCATATTCATTCTCTAGCAACAAAAAGAGAACCACAAGTTCTAAGTCAAAAAATGCATAAGTGCAACAAAATGCTATGAATTTCAAACTTTACTGATTCGCACATCTAACATAATCTTTCTACTTCTTCTCACCGTGCCTGCCCCTAATGCCTACAGCACTGTTTCCCTCTGAACCTAACTTTTTATTTCTACTTGGTGATCCCTGAATGTCAAAGGATATACGATGGCTGGTTGGGGCATTTTAGCAGTAGCCTTCGAGGACTGAGATGCCACTCATCTCAGGGATTCTGTTCATGAAGGACCAGCTTCCGGTTGCATATCTCTTGCATTTGCAAGGTCGGCCTGACCCTGGCAGCTAGCTCCCTCATGTGCTGATATCAGAAGGGGCCGGAGGAATGGAACCAATGTGTCCCTGTCCTGAGAGACTGTATCATCAAATATTTCCACACCTACCTATCTACTGGTGCTGGGCACTGGCTTTGTTGGGCTAATGATCAGTCAGAAAGCAGGCTGAATTGTTTCAATCAATTCTTGGAATACCTGTGTCATTGTATTGTTAAGGCTGACTCCCAAGGCACCAATGGAAACCATCGTAGCTGCCATCCTGAAAGCCTTAGTTACTCCTGCTGGGACCTTAATGCTGCACAGCTCTCCCGTATTGCCACCCCTCCAGGGTTGATTATATGGTCCCTCACTGTATTGCACATGCAGGTAATGGATATCTCCAATTTATTCACCATCTGCAACACATTCTGGGACACAATCTATTGTCTGCCTGTGAGCTTGATGCTCTTCTTTTAAATATCGGGCCCCTGAGTTCTGGGCCTTCAGGCTCCTCAGCCAAGGGTGGCTTTTACTGCAGCCTCCAGGTTGTTATCACTGGCTTCTCATCTTTCACCCCTAGCTCCTCCTCTTCCCTCTTGCCCAGTGCTTCAAACTGTGAACTCTTTTCAGACTCATTAATTAATTCCTCCCTGGGCTGCTATCTGGGCTGGTGCTGGAATGTAGAATGATGGAATTCGTGAGGAGCCGTGGGAATTGTTGCCATCGTCTTCCTCTGAGAGGATGGATGATGGACGTTCCGCCTGTAGCTGTTCTGTGTCGCTGATTGTGGGCTACTTTCTTCTTTGCAAAGTATTTAAATTGAGAAAGGAATCTAATTGCCAACTTTTGGAATTTCACCCAAATGCTAACAGATGTTCATTGGTGAGAGTTTACATGTGCAAACAAGCAGCAATTACTTCTCATACGAGCCTCTTATTATTACCCTTCATCTCAGATACTCGGAGAAAGCACAATTGCAAGAGGGAGGAAAAGGAATGCTTGTAAGGGTTGCATGGTACCTTGTGAATATTCCTGGTCACTTTCATTTAGTGCTCCACACAGTCAGGGCATGGTTTCTGTGGATGTGAAATATGCTTGTAACATTGTCTCAGGATTGTTTGGATGCTATTTTCTTAACTTACCTTGGACATCCTCATTAGATTGTTAAACCTCTTCCAAAATTGCACAGCCATGCATGGGGTGGTGGTGAAAGCCATTGCCACCTACTTCCCTAATGCCTGCTCCACCTCCGTGTTGGCATTTCTCTCCTCCATCCCCATGAGCTAGTTCCTCCTTGCTGATATTTCTGCCAACAGAACCTGCACAGATGCATCGGTGAATCTGAGGGCTCTTGCCACTACTGCTGCAGCAGACGCTGGGCTTCTTTCCAGTATTTTGGTTGCTGTTCACTGTTCCTGCTTTCTGGATTGAAAGAGGATGCCTGCCCCTTTAAGCAGCTGCAGCAATTTTTACACCGCAGCTGCACTGTGCTTCCCTCCCTCTCAGTGGCAGTGAGCCAGTTAGGATCGAGGATTCTGCCCTCAGCTGTCCTGAATATCAAAATAGCCCCGCCCAAGCAAATTGTGACAGGGTTATGACGGGGTCCCATTAATGGATGGAAGTCCTGCCCCTGCTACACTCCCAGTGGGAGAACAGCGGAGGAAAATCCAAGCCTCAAAGAATGTGCAAATAGTTAAGAGGGTGAAAAGACATTGAAGACCCCTTTGTAAACAAAAAGGCCAGAATATGGGGGAAATTGGAGAAAGAGAAAGAGAAAAAAAAAACTGCAAATGCAAGAGATCTGAAATGAGAATAAAAAATGCTAGCAATACAATGGGACCACCTGTTCCAACAAGAAACAAAGCTGGTCACCATCCACGGTTGCAGACCCCTTTCTTCAACATCAGCCAGAAGACCTGAGTTTGGCAGCCAGTCCCATTGCTGCAGACCTCTCAGACTTACAGCTATTCCTATGTTCCCACCCCTCTTTCCGGGCATAAGGCACTGCCCGAGGACTGGCCTGTGCCAGGATGGAGACTTAGCTATGCAAATGAGTCTGCCCATCAAATCTGAGGCCTGGACAGATGCAGTGGAAGGAATATTTGGGGACACAGCCTCTGACGTCTCCTTGATGATATAAAGAACCAGATAGACTGAAAGCTTTATCTGCATGCACACCCACACTTTCATTTGCAAGAAGTGCACAGCCTTGCAAAACCAAGGAAGACTTGGAGAGAATAAAGGGATTCATACACGCATTAAAAAAAATCTATGATTCTGTGATACAGAGAAAGTGCAAGAAATGCAATTAGGGTGGATAGATCCAGTTGTGCATCAACACAGGTGTGACGGGCTGAATGGCCTCTTCTGTGCTGTAATTTTTATGTTTCTATGAAATAGATTGCACAGAATGAGCTTGTAAAGCATTTCAGAGAGATGCATAAGTTTGAAAAATCCAAAGCAATGGTGGCAATGTCTCCCCGGTGTCTTCTTCCTGGCATAAGTGCTGGGCTGTGCTCGTGCCTGTGGCCTCTGATGCTGACCCCGACAAAATTCGTGGGTCAACCAACTTAAAAAACCCAGGTGGGCACCTGAACCGTGAGGCCACAAAATACAGCCAAGGATGCCAGATCTGGGGGGCGGCATGCTAGGCCCCTTCACCTGGAAAGAATAGACCAGTGGCCCCTTGACTCCTGTTAAAAGGGGGTCGAGAAAAACAGGTGGGCTCCATTTCTGCCATTTGGTGAGCCAGTATGCCTATCCTGACTTGATGTACCATCCCGCCGATACCCACCATTCAAGGGACATGGGAATTCCCGATCTGGAAGTCCCCTTTCACGGCCACACCCCTTCCGACGCCACTGACCTTGTTTGGGAGAGGCCAAAGCTCTTTCCCTTACAAGGCCACATGGAAACTGATGAGGAAGGCAGGGACCTGGCACATCCAAATCCCGGCTTAATTTGCAGTCCTTCTGCTGGGCTTCCACTGGAATTATGGCGGGAAGGCGCTGGAAGGGCTGTGGATTTTCAGCCCCATTGTTGTATATTCCAGTATACCATTTACCATCATCTCCAAATCACCACTTGAAGTAATTTAAACCATCATATTTTTCCTTCACTCCATTAATTTTTAAACTCTATCGAGTGGCCGGGAAGTTTTCACATCTAATTTTTATGTGGACTAAATAATATTTTACTCACAATAATTAATATTGGGACCATAAAATTGCTATATAAACAAATCTTAATCAATTAAGGCAATAGATAGGAAAGTTCAAAATACTAAATTACAAATCAAGCAATCATAATTTTAAAAAGGTGCTGTTTTTATGACAGGTAGTAGTTGAAATGCACAGATAGCAAACTTTTAATTTAGCAGATATCCCATCTCAATTTCCTCTGGTGTGGGGATTATCTCCACCAGCCCTATGTAGGTTTTACATACAAAAGAGCTCAGAGGAAAGAGATGGGATTATGGACAATAACTCCAATAAAAAAAAACCCGGAAAAATGTTATGAATATTGAATGAAAGCTCATACAGCGTGGTATCAAGCAAAGATAGAACATTACCATTTCTACAATCCTAAAGGGGAATTCTGTGTGGATTCTACAACATGATGAATATTTTGAAAGAATTTGTATTCATTACAAGTGAAGAAGCCAGGCGAACTGTGAATCACCCTGAATTACTCTTTATATTCTGGTTTCTAGTCCCTAGGAGAGTATAATATCATTATTCTGATATCTCTGTTTCCACTGCAAAACATTGGTTGAAAATTCAATCAGTTTCAAAATAATGATGACTATATGAGAAGAAAATCAGATTTTCTGAATATGATGAGCCAGCTCTTATGTATGGGTCTGTTATTGCATCTGAATTTCAGATTTGAGTGAACATCATATCTATGTCAGTGCATATCATTGCAGCAAAACCCTCAGAGATCTATCTATTCAAATGAATCCTTTAATAAGTTTCATGAACTTCTGCCACTGCCTTATTGTTATTCACTTTCACAATAAAAACATTTCAAAAGCAAAAATTAAAATAACCTGCACTTGCCTACATTGAGCATTGTGCAGTATCTGAAGTTCGGGTGCATTTCAATCTAGTAATTCAATAATAAACCAAGTATGAAATGACTCAGGGATAAAGAAGATTCAGACCTTTGTTTTCAGAGTTTACCGTGTGTTTCTAGGCGCTGTAGATAAAAGTTAAAAGAAACAGTGGCACACCTGTTCTTACTAGGGAATTTCAAGGGACGTTTTTGGACCATGAAAAATGCATCTTAAAGGGGCGCTGGCACTGAATTTGCACTCCTGGTGTTCTCCTGATCTCCTGGTGTTCTCCTGATCTCCTGGTGTTCTCCTGATCTCCTGGTGTTCTCCTGATCTCCTGGTGTTCTCCTGATCTCCTGGTGTTCTCCTGATCTCCTGGTGTTCTCCTGATCTCCTGGTGTAACTTCTGCAAGAGAAAGGCGGAACCCCATAAGAACGGCATAAACAGAAGGCGATCAGGGGAATCTCCACCCCCCCCACCCCGGTAATTCAAGGCCACCGTCTTTTATAGGTGGTGGCCCTGAATTTCTGGGGGAGAGGTTCTCCTGACCTCCTGCTGTTTACGTTTTCCATGATTTACAAAAGCATGATAGAATGCCATAAATCATGTTGAAATTCGTAATCACATCATCATAAAAAATATGATGAAAAATGCTCTTGCTCTTGCTTAAACAAAAAATAGAAGCTAGTCAAACACATGGAGGGAAGAATTAGTTAAATTTCCTGCTTCTGATTGCTGTTCAGTAACTCCTGCTAGAAAGTGCATGTGTGTGTGGAGATCTGGTGAGGAAAGGATCAGGTTTGGTTGTGATGTTTTCTATCGTTGAATAGCCTGCCAATACTCATAAACTCGCCATACCCTCTGCCTCCACAAGAAGATTTCCTTTTTGGTCCATAATTGGCCCCAACCTCCCTTTGACTACCCTTTTACTCTTTATATGTTTAGAAAAGGCTTTAGTGCTCCCTTTTATATTACCCACTAATCTTTCTCGTACAATTTCTTTGTCCCTCTTATTGCCTTTTTCAGTTCTTCTGTGCATTCTCTGTATTCAGCTTGGTTCTCTACTGTTTTATGAACCTGACATTTATCATAAGCCTTCTTTTTCTGTTTCATTTTAACCTCTATTTCTTTGGTCATCCAGGGGAGCTCTAGCTGTGGATGCCCTTCCTTTCTCTGTCATAGGAATGTGTTTATTACCTTTGTTAATATGAAACTGTTGATTATTTAATTATTAATCAAATAAGTCAGCTTGGCATCTCATTTTTCCCTAACCACTGTAATATAACCATAGGAACATAAGAACAGGAGTAGGCCTTTCAGCCCCTCGTGCCTGCTCCGCCATTTGATAAGATCATGGCTGATCTGTGCTCTAGCTCCATATACCTGCCTTTGGCCCATATCCCTTAATACCTTAGGTTGCCAAAAAGCTATCTATCTCACATTTAAATTTAGCAATTGAGCTAGTATCAATTGCCGTTTGCGGAAGAGATTTCCAAACTTCTACCACCCTTTGTGTGTAGAAATGTTTTCTAATCTCACTCCTGAAAGGTCTGGCTCTAATTTTTAGACTGTGCCCCCTATTCCTAAAATCCCCAACCAACGGAAATAGTTTCTCTCTATCCACCCTATCCGTTCCCCTTAATATCTTATAAACTTTGATCAGATCACCCCTTAACCTTCGAAACTCCAGAGAATACAACCCCAATTTGTATAATCTCTCTGTCTAACTTTCTAACCAGTATAACAGTCTTTAAAATGCCCTAAGTTGCCCGATTATGCAAACATAAAGCACCATTTTTCATCTTTTTTTAATTGTGACATACTTTATATCAAGTCGTGCTCAGTGATCATAGAATCATATAGCTCAGAAGGAGGCCATTCGGACCATCGTGCGTGTGCCGGCCCTTTGAAAGAACTATCCAATGAGTCTTTCCCCATAGCCCTGCAAATGTTTTCTTTTTCAAGTATATATCCACTTCCCTTTTGAAAGTTATTACTGAATCCACTTCCATCACCCTTTCAGGCAGTGGATTCCAGATCATAACAACTCTCTGCATAAAAAGAATTCTCCTCATTTCCCCCTGGCTTTTTTGCCAATTATTTTACATCTGTGTCCTTTGGTTACTGACCATCAGAGTCATAGAGTCATAGAGTTATACAGCACGGATAGAGGCCCTTCGGCCCATCGTGTCCGCGCCGGCCATCAGCCCTGTCTACTCTAATCCCATATTCCAGCATTTGGTCCGTAGCCTTGTATGCTATGGCATTTCAAGTGCTCATCCAAATGCTTCTTGAATGTTGTGAGGGTTCCTGCCTCCACAACCCTTTCAGACAGTGAGTTCCAGACTCCAACCACCCTCTGGGTGAAAAAGTTCTTTCTCAAATCCCCTCTAAACCTCCCGCCTTTTACCTTGAATCTATGTCCCCTTGTTATAGAACCCTCAACGAAGGGAAAAAGCTCCTTAGTATCCATCCTATCTGTGCCCCTCATAATTTTGTACACCTCAATCATGTCCCCCCTCAGCCTCCTCTGCTCCAAGGAAAACAAACCCAATCTTCCCAGTCTCTCTTCATAGCTGAAGCGCTCCAGCCCTGGTAACATCCTGGTGAATCTCCTCTGCACCCTCTCCAAAGCGATCACATCCTTCCTGTAGTGCGGCGATCAGAACTGCACACAGTACTCCAGCTGTGGCCTAACCAGTGTTTTATACAGCTCCATCATAACCTCCTTGCTCTTATATTCTATGCCTCGGCTAATAAAGGCAAGTATCCCATATGCCTTCTTTACCACCTTATCTACCTGTTCCGCCGCCTTCAGGGATCTGTGAACTTGCACACCAAGATCCCTCTGACCCTCTGTCTTGCCTAGGGTCCTCCCATTCATTGTGTATTCCCTTGCCTTGTTAGTCCCTCCAAAGTGCATCACCTCGCACTTTTCCGGGTTAAATTCCATTTGCCACTGTTCCGCCCATCTGACCAACCCATCTATATCGTCCTGCAGACTGAGGCTATCCTCCTCGCTATTTACCACCCTACCAATCTTTGTATCATCAGCGAACTTACTGATCATACCTTTTACATTCATATCCAAGTCATTAATGTAGACCACAAACAGCAAGGGACCCAGCACCGATCCTTGTGGTACCTCACTGGCCACAGGCTTCCAGTCACAAAAACAACCTTCGACCATCACCCTCTGCCTTCTGCCACTAAGCCAGTTTTGTATCCAAAGTGCCAAGGCACCCTGGATTCCATGGGCTCGTACCTTCTTGACCAGTCTCCTGTAGGGGACTTTATCGAAGGCCTTACTGAAATCCATGTATACCACATCCACTGCGTTACCCTCATCCACACGCCTAGTCACCCCCTCAAAAAATTCAATCAAATTAGTCAGACATGATCTTCCCTTGACAAAGCCATGTTGACTATCCCTGATTAATCCTTGCTTCTCCAAGTGGAGACTAATTTTGTCCTTCAGAATTTTTTCCAATAATTTTCCTACCACTGATGTTAGGCTCACTGGCCTGTAGTTCCCCGGTTTTTCCCTACTCCCCTTCTTGAATAATGGTATTACATTAGTGGTTCTCCAGTCCTCTGGCACATCCCCTGTGGCCAGAGAGGTTCTGAATATATGTGTCAGAGCCCCCGCAATCTCCTCCTTTGCCTCACACAGTAGCCTGGGATACATTTCGTCCGGGCCTGGGGATTTATCCATTTTTAGGCCTGCTAAAACCGCCAATACCTCCTCCCGCTCGATGTTAATATGTTCGAGTATATCACAGTCCCCCTGCCGTATTTCTATGTCTACATCGTCCTTCTCCATAGTGAAAACAGATGCAAAAAATTCATTTAGAACCCCTCCTACATCTGCCGGCTCCACACACAGATTGCCATTTTTGTCCCTAATGGGCCCTATTTTTTCCCTAGTCATCCTCTTACCCTTAATATACTTATAAAACATCTTAGGATTTTCCTTTATTTTGCTCGCCAGTGTTATTTCATGGCCCCTCCTTGATCTCCTAATTTCTTTTTTAAGTATCCCCCTGCACTTTTTGTACTCCTCTAGGGCTTCCTCCGTCTTTAGCCTTTTGTATCTGCCAAAAGCCCTCCTTTTTTTCCTAATCCATTCTCGTATATCCCCTGACATCCAAGGTTCCCTGGAGTTCTTGGAACCACCCTTGACCTTTACGGGAACATGTTGCCATTGTATGGTCTCAATCTCCCTTCTGAAAGACTCCCATTGCTCCGATGCGGATTTTCCTACAAGCAGCTGATCCCAGTCCATTTTGGCCAGATCCTGCCTTATCCTATTAAAATCGGCCTTCCCCCAATTTAGAACCTTTATTTCCGGCCCCTCCCTGTCCTTTTCCATGACCACCTTAAATCTCAGTGGAAACAGTTTCTCCCTGTCTACCCAATCAAAACCCTCATAATTTTGGACACCTCCATTTAATCTCCCCTTAACCTTCTTTGCTCTGAGGAGAACAATCCCAGCTTCTCTAGTCTTTCCACATAACTGAATTCCCTCATCCCTGATACCATTCTGGTAAATCTCCTTTACTCCCTCTCCAAGGCCTTGACGTCCTTTCTAAAGTTTGGTGCCCAGAATTGAATACAATACTCCAGTTGAGGTCTAACCAGTGGTTATAAAGGTTTAGCATAACTTCTTTGCTTTTGTCTGTCTATATCCTCCTGAAGTTTGCCACTATCCTCCTCACTGTTTACTACATTTCCAAGCTTTGTGTCATCTGCAAACTTTGAAATTATGCCCTGTATACTCAAGTCCAGGTCATTAATATATATCAAAAAGAGCAGCGATCCTAATACTGACCCCTGGGGGACATCACTGTATACGTCCCTCCAGTCTGCAAAACAACCATTCACTACTACTCTCTGCTTTCTGTCTCTCAATCAATTTCGTATCCATGCTGCCACTGCCCCTTTCATCCCATGGGCTTCATGATAAATGTTTAAAATTTAGGAACAATCATTATATGCTTTGAATGAGCTCACTGTATCATAGAAGTAATGGGCACTTAAAGATTTGTTTTTAGAACGCTGTGTTCTCGGCATAAATATGGAGATCAGACTTAAATGTTTGCAATTCTTGACCTGTGTCATCTTGCTGGACTGACAGGTCATTCCATTCACTTTGAGATGGCAAAGGATAGACTCGAGCATGCTTATGTCATTCATTCCACTGGATTATAAAGGTTTAGGTTATACTGAGTGCAGGAACAAGTGATTCATTTTCTCTGCAGCTTGGCAAAGTGGCGACAATATTCAATCAATTAGCAATCATCATAACTTGGGTGGCTGTAGGTGCCACACCATTGCAGTCTCTCCTCTGCCAGCTTTCTCGGTCGCTTAACCACTGTCACTCTGCCATTCAGCTTTGTCCTTCTTCTTGATCTTTTTCCAGCTGGATCAATTGCATTACCTTCATGATGCTACTGATATTCAGCCATGCAGCTCTTCCCATCCAAATCTTCTTGCAGGCCACTCCTTCTCATTATGTCAGTATTAGTCATTCTGGATACCCAGCTGATACCCAATGTTCTTGTGCACAGCCCATCTGAGAAGCCCCATCCTGTACCTTCCTA
Source organism: Heptranchias perlo (assembly GCF_035084215.1). NCBI lineage: Eukaryota > Metazoa > Chordata > Chondrichthyes > Hexanchiformes > Hexanchidae > Heptranchias > Heptranchias perlo. The sequence goes on along the minus strand of NC_090326.1, from coordinate 72,455,918 downwards.
GGGATCAGCCATCAACACAATAACAAATTGCTGATTGGATACTAGCTTCAAACACATTTTATCTCCTTTCCTCCAAAGTAATTAGAGTAATGTGTCTTTTCATTTTTTCTTAGATCCTCCTTTGATGGGCATGAAACTTTCCAATTATATAATCTCACCATTGGTCGCTACTTTGTTCATTTTCCATATCCTTCGGCGTTTTGTGAGAAAAATTAGTTTTTTGGGAAGCTGGTACTGATTCCACAATTTTTGCCTTCAGCACTCGTCGCTGTCTCCTTACGAGCAGCAATCCCAACTGCCCCATCCTACCCTCTCATTGACTTTCTCACCCAGCGTGCCCGCTGGGGCTATTCTTGCCAATTTCCTTCCGTCCCACACACGCCTCCCAGCACTGACCCTGTGGACTCTGCCAGCGGATCAGCTATCACTGCCTCTCTCCACATTTCCCTCCAGAATGTCCATTCACTTGTGAACAAGGCCCTTGCCATCCATGAGCTTATTGTGGATGATTGCATTGACATCATGGCCTTGACTGAAACCTGGCTGATGGGTGATGACACCTTCCCCCTTAATGAAGCCTCGCCGCCTGGCTATATCTTCCACCACTTGCTCTGGTCAGACCTTATTCCCCCAAACTGCTGACCACCCTACTTCCCTTCCTGGCCCCCATATTAGCTGATATTGTTAATGGTTCTCTCTCCTTAGGTACTGTCCCCCTCCCCTTCAAATCTGATGTCATCACCCCCTCCTCATAAAAAACCCACCCTTGACCCCTCTGTCCTTGCAAACTACCACCCCCATCCCCAACCTCCCTTTCCTCTCCAAAGTTCTTGAAGTTATTGTTGCTTCCCAAATCCATGCCCATTTTTCCTGCAACTCCATGATTGAATCCTGCCAATCAGGTTTCCGCCCCTGCCACAGTAATGAAATGGCCATTACCAAAGTCACAAATGATGTCCTATGTGACTGTGACCGTGGAAAACTATCCCTGCTCATCCTTCTCGACCTGTCTGCAACCTTTGACACAGTTGACCACACCATCCTCCTCCAACGCCTCTCCTCCATCGTCCAGCTGGGTGGGACTGCCCTCGCCTGGTTCCATTCTTAACTATCCAGTTGTAGCCAGAGAATCACCTGCAATGGCTTCTCTTCCTGCTCCCACACTGTTACGTCTGGAGTCCCCCAAGGATCTATCCTTGGCCCCCTCCTATTTCTCATCCACATGCTGCACCTCGGCGACAACATCCGAAAATACAGGTTCCACATGTATGGTGATGACACCCAGCTCTACCTCACCACCACCTCCCTCGACCCGTCCACTGCCTTTGATTTTTCACACTGCTTGTCCCAACAGCACTGTGGGAGAACCGTCACCACACGGACTGCAGCGGTTCAAGAAGGCGGCTCACCACCACCTTCTCGAGGGCAATTAGGGATGGGCAATAAATGCCGGCCTTGCCAGCGACGCCCACATCCCGTGAACGAATAAAAAAAAAACATCCAGTACTGGATAAGCAAAAGTTTCCTCCAACTAAATATTGGGAAGACAGAAGCCCCCTGGTCCCCGCCACAAACTCCGTTCCCTAGGCATCGACTCCATTCCTCTCCTTGGCCACTGTCTGATGTTAAACCGGACTGTTCACAACCTTGGTGTCCTATATGACCCTGGGATGAGGTTCCGACCTCATATCCGCTCCATCACCAAGACTGCCGACTTCCATCTCTGGAACATCACCTGTCTCCGCCCCGACTCAGCTCATCTGCTGCTGAAACACTCATCCATGCCGTTGTCACCTCTAGACTTGACTATTCCAATGCTCTCCTTCCCGGCCTCCCATCTTCCACCCTCCATAAACTTGAGCTCATCCAAAACTCTGCTGCCCATATCCTAACTTGCATCAATTCCCATTCACCCATTACCCCTGTGCTCGCTGACCTACATAGGCTCCCGGTCCGGGAACGCCTCGATTTTAAAATTCTCATCCTTGTTTTCAAATCCCTCCATGGCCACGCTCCTCCGTATCTCTATAACCTCCTCCAGCCTGACAACCCACCGAGATCTCTGTGTTCCTCCAATTCTTGCCTCTAGCGCATCCCCGATTTTATTCGCTCCACCATTGGCGGACGTGCCTTCAGCTGCCTAGGCCCTAAGCTTTAGAATTCCCTCCCTAAACCTCTCCGCCTCTCCACCTCTCTCTCCTCCTTTAAGATGCTCCTGAAAACCTACCTCTTTGACCAAGCTTTTGGTCACCTCTCTAAATAACTCCTTATGTGGCTCGATGTCAAATTTTGTTTGATAATCACTCCTGTGAAGCGCCTTGGGACATTTTACTATGTTAAAGGAGCTATATAAATGCAAGTTGTTGTTGTTGTTAGAATTTTATTCTCACAAGAATACAGCTTGGGTTCGGAAACTGGCAATAATATTTCAATTAGACAACAAGGTAGATGAAAAGGAATTTAAGACATCTAGAAACATTAGTCAGTTTTGCATGGTTGCTGGAATGCTGCTGAAAAGAATGGAAGGACAATGGATGGAAGGCTATGGAAAAGTTATTGTAGCTTCAGAAGAAGGCAGGGTTGTGCTGACTACATCCACATACTGAGACAAATGATAGAAAAGCGGAAGGAATATCAAAAAGGGCTGCACATATGTTTAATAGACTGTTAGCAGGTGATTGTCTCAGTGTGGAGAAGTGGTGCCTGAGAGTTACTGGGATTCTTACAGTAGCTCGAAAGATTACTAGACTGCTAAAGCAGATGATTGAGTGAATGAAAACTTGTTTGAGGATAAAAAGAAGATTCAGAGTGGTCAGTGATGGGAAGACACCAGGAGCCCACTAACATTTTAGACCTTATCACCCACCTTGGTCAGTACTGTCATAGACCATATCAGGAGCAAGATGATGGGAAGTAGAGGAACCGGAGGCAGTGAGCCTGAAAGGGAAAGCCAACATTTGGAATATTTGTATGATGTTTCCGATGACAATTCTCTGTTCTCCAAATACTTTTTCTTGTGCCCAGCACAAAAGGCTGCTCCCATAAGCAAGCCCTCACTCCCTAAGCTGAAGCAAGACCTTGTGTGCAAAATATCTAATAATATAGAATGCCTGGGCAGTACAATAGGTGCCTTATACTGTGGGTAGCATTACTGGAAATAGTACGAGAGACCTTTTACTCTCTTGATGTTTTCAACTGACAGATAACTAACACTCTGACATACCGTATATTTCTGGCTATAAAACAAAATCAGGTCTATTAAAAAGTAAAAAGTGAGAGCAAACACAGCAGATTACAGTGAAATACTTGATTTATTACCAATACTTTAAACCAGCTTCAAAAATAATAAACATCTCAAAATTGATCATTTTTGTAACTTTGAAAACATGTCAATGAAAAAGTTTATAAGTTAACTTGACTATTCACAAAACCCTTCATTCCATTACCGTAATACCGTAATCTGACAAGAACTGAACTAACTAAAAGTGGACAGTTGTGAAACATAAATGTCCAAGATCCCTCTTTCATCCATATTCTGTTTCCTTTTAGGTAATACTCAGCAGTCAGCCCTACCTAAATTTATAAGATGAATACATTTATTCCAAAAAGTCAAGCCATGTGGCAAGCTAACAGTGCCAGATTCAATAGATGGGTAATTGTGCATAGATAGAAGGAACTGTTTTGATGGGACAGCAAGACTAACCACATTACAATTAAAATATTGATGACATTTTGTTTCATCTTAGAATTCTGTAGCTGGTTTGACTCTGGAGTCAAATGCACTGTTTCTTTTTAAAATGAGTTCCATTTTGACGGTAGTGTTTCTAAAAATAACTTCCTTTAAACTAAGAGCCTAGTGAAGGAAAATAAATAATAATGTCCTGGACAAAATACCCCATTTTTGTCACAATAATGAGCAAGACAAGAGAAGTAGAGGGGCTAAAGGCAGTGAACCTGAAACTATAAAGTAAGCCAGGACTTGAATTATATGAATGATGTTACCATTGTCCAGACCATTGGTTGTCGCCATCATAATAACTAAGGAGCTAGGGGCTGCAGGAAAGAAGTGGAGCCCACTATCAGCTTTCCAGAGGCTGTTATTTCAAATACAGACTCTGTAGAATATAGGAGTTGCTGATGGTGACATTTAGAACAACGTTTTCTTCTACAGTTTTTTCAACAATCTTCAGCTCTTTCTATGTTCAGCACAGTGCATATGTGCAATCTGGTAGTTGTCCAAGACTGGAACCTCCATTTTCCAATTTTCAAATGATTGAATATTTAAGTCTTTGAATTTGTTATTTTTCTTAAAACCTTATTTTGGACATTATTCAATTACTGATGAAAAAATGGCCAACAATTTTCTAAAAAAAAACATTTTGAGTGATTCAATTAGTTTATCAATAAAATGTGACCATGAAATGTTGAAATAAGGTTTCCCCATTATAATCTTTACATGGGGTTTTTCAATTATAAAAGTGTAGAAGTAAGATTAATGTATAAAGGAAATACGTGCTGTGCTCAAGACTTTTAATAATATGTATGTGTATTTTGAGTTGTGTGTGTCATATTTCAGAAGTCACATTTCAAAGTTTCAAAATAACTATTAATGCAGTGGGTGCACTAAAAAGGGAAGAGAAGATCTCCTCTAGCCAGCATCAGGTTCTGTTCTGCAGCCTCTTCAGGTTCTTCCTGCTCTTCTTGGTGGTCTGTTTGCTGACCCTTGAGGCCTTTCTCCCCTGGGTCTCCATGATGATGCCTCTATGCAGAGCAAAGTTGTGCAGCATGTAGCATGCTATCACAATCCTGGAAATCTTAGCTGGGTTGTAACGCATGGTGCCTCAGATCTATCCAGGCTCCAGAAGCAGTATTCAGCCATGCCAATGGAATGCTTGATGATTACTCAGGTGAATGCCAGCACCTCATTATCCCTGTGTTCAGCTGGTGTCCTGGGATACTGTGGAGTTGCCTCGAGAAATTGCTGCAGAGGATTGCCTTGACTACCCAGGAGCCACCCTGAGACTTGGTAGGACCATAGGCTGCCTTAAAATGATTGTAACAGGTGCTTGGGAAATGACCATTGACTTGCATAATCCAGTTCTGAAGGTTGCAACAGAGCTGAACATTCAGAAAGTGAAATCCTTTCTGATTCATGTACATAGTGACATCCTGCAATAGAGCTCATAATGCAATATGAGTGAGGTCTATACCCCATTGGATCTTTGGAAATCCTGCCATTCGGTAACATTACACAACCCTCGTTTGTTGCTGCCAGTTGTCCATGGGAGGGAGATGAAATTGACGTTGAAGCAAACAAGATACCTGTCACTGGCTTTATAAATCTAGGTACTGTGGGTTGGCTAATGTGAGCGATGTCACCAGTGCACCCTGGAAATATCTGCAGGCATAGAAGTTAAAGGTTGTTGTGATCTTCCCAGCCACCGGCAGTGTCACGCTAGTGAATGAGTTTGGCTGTAGGTAACTTTACAGCATATGGCACAACTCAGTTGCAGCCTCCCTTGTCAATCACAGCCTGTGCAAGTACTGCTGTAAGAAACTGTGCCGTAACAAGTCAGGAAATCTAGGCTAATATGTTGTTTTTCATAGGAAGACTCACATTTAGTGCAGTTTAAAAACAATCGCAGGGAAGCAAAAAAGGAAGTTAATCACAAAATAGAAATAAATTTCCTGATATATGGTTGGCAACCTTGCTCAACTGATTATTTATTTGTCATTAATTTTTTTTAAGGACTTAAAATGCGGTGTTCAGAGCAATACATATATGATAAGGAAAGCTTGAAGGAAAAATTGGCTTGGAAAAAGCAGTTCCCTGAATATGGTTATACATAGAATATCAGAGATTGGCAGGAGAGAGTTCCATGGCTGCAGTCCAATCTTGAGGCTGTTTCAGGATTTAAAGAAGATTCAGAGTGGTCAGGGATGAAGACACCAGGAGCCCACTAAGATTAGACCTTATCACCCACCTTGGTCAGTACTGTCATAGACCATATCAGGAGCAAGATGATGGGAAGTAGAGGAACCGGAGGCAGTGAGCCTGAAAGGGAAAGCCAACATTTGGAATATTTGAATGATGTTTCCGATGACAATTCTCTGTTCTCCAAATACTTTTTCTTGTGCCCAGCACAAAAGGCTGCTCCCATAAGCAAGCCCTCACTCCCTAAGCTGAAGCAAGACCTTGTGTGCAAAATATCTAATAATATAGAATGCCTGGGCAGTACAATAGGTGCCTTATACTGTGGGTAGCATTACTGGAAATAGTACGAGAGACCTTTTACTCTCTTGATGTTTTCAACTGACAGATAACTAACACTCTGACATACCGTATATTTCTGGCTATAAAACAAAATCAGGTCTATTAAAAAGTAAAAAGTGAGAGCAAACACAGCAGATTACAGTGAAATACTTGATTTATTACCGATACTTTAAACCAGCTTCAAAAATAATAAACATCTCAAAATTGATCATTTTTGTAACTTTGAAAACATGTCAATGAAAAAGTTTGTAAGTTAACTTGACTATTCACAAAACCCTTCATTCCATTACCGTAATACTGTAATCTGACAAGAAAAGTGGACAGTTGTGAAACATAAATGTCCAAGATCCCTCTTTCATCCATATTCTGTTTCCTTTAGGCAATACTCAGCAGTCAGCCCTACCTAAATTTATACGGTGAATACATTTATTGCAAAAAGTCAAGCCACGTGGCAAGCTAACAGTGCCAGATTCAATAGATGGGTAATTGTGCATAGATAGAAGGAACTGTTTTGATGGGACAGCAAGACTAACCACATTACAATTAAAATATTGATAACATTTTGAGTCATCTTAGAATTGTGTAGCTGGTTTGACTCTGGAGTCAAATGCACTGTTTCTATTTAAAATGAGTTCCATTTTGGCGGTGGTGTTTCTAAAAATAACTTCCTTTAAACTAAGAGCCTAGTGAAGGAAAATAAATAATAATGCCCTGGACAAAATACCCCATTTTTGTCACAATAATGAGCAAGACAAGGGAAGTAGAGGGGCTAACGGCAGTGAACCTGAAACTATAAAGTAAGCCAGGACTTGAATTATATGAATGATGTTACCATTGTCCAGACCATTGGTTGTCGCCATCATAATAACTCAGGAGCTAGGGGCTGCAGGAAAGAAGTGAAGCCCACTATCAGCTTTCCAGAGGCTGTTATTTCAAATACAGACTCTGTAGAATATAGGAGTTGCTGATGGTGACATTTAGAACAATGTTTTCTTCTACAGTTTTTTCAACAATCTTCAGCTCTTTCTATGTTCAGCACAGTGCATATGTGCAATCTGGTAGTTGTCCAAGACTGGAACCTCCATTTTCCAATTTTCAAATGATTAAATATTTAAGTCTTTGAAATTGTTATTTTTCTTAAAACCTTATTTTGGACATTATTCAATTACTGATGAAAAAATGTCCAACAATTTTTTTTAACAAACATTTTGAGTGATTCAATTAGTTTATCAATAAAATGTGACCATGAAATGTTGAAATAAGGTTTCCCCATTATAATCTTTACATGGGGATTCTCAATTATAAAAGTGTGGATGTAAGACTAATGTATACAGGAAATATGTGCCTTGCTTGAGACTTTTAATAATATGTGTGTATTTTGAGTTGTGTGCGTTGTATTTCAGAAGTCACATTTCAAAATGTCAAAATAACTATTAATGCTGTGGGTGCACTAAAAAGGGAAGAGAAGATCTCCTGTACGATAACTTGCTGAATAATGCTTGCAGCCAGCATCAGGTTCTGTTCTGCAGCTTCTTCAGGTTCCTCCTGATCTTCTTGGTGGTCTGTTTGCTGTCCCTGGATCCCTTTCTCCCCTGGGCCTCCATGATGATGCCTCTATGCAGAGCAAATTTGTGCTGCATGTAGCATGCTATCACAATCCTGGAAACCTCAGCTGGGTTGTAACGAATGATGCCTCAGATCTATCCAAGCACCAGAGGCAGTATTTTCCCACGCCAATGGAATGCTCGATGATTACTCAGGTGAATGCCAGCACCTCATTATCCCTGTGTTCAGCTGGTGTCCTGGGATACTGTGGAGTTGCCTCGAGAAATTGCTGCAGAGGATTGCCTTGACTACCCAGGAGCCACCCTGAGACTTGGTAGGACCATAGCCTGCCTTAAAATGATTGTAACAGGTGCTTGGGAAATGACCATTGACTTGCATAATCCAGTTCTGAAGCTTGCAACTGAGCTGAACATTCAGAAAGTGAAATCCTTTCTGATTCAGGTACATAGTGACATCCTGCAATGGGGCTCATAATGCAATGTGAGTGAGGTCTATACCCCATTGGATCTTTGGAAATCCTGCCATTCGGAAACATTACACTACCCTCGTCTGTTGCTGCCAGTTGTCCATGGGAGGGAAATGAAATTGACGTTGAAGCAAACAAGATACCTGTCACTAGCTTTATAAATCTAGGTACTGTGGGTTGGCTAATGTGAGTGATGTCTCCAGTGCACCCTGGAAATATCTGCAGGCATAGAAGTTAAAGGTTGTTGTGATCTTCCCAGCCACCGGCAGTGTCACGCTAGTGAATGAGTTTGGCTGTAGGTAACTTTACAGCATATGGCACAACTCAGTTGCAGCCTCCCTTGTCAATCACAGCCTGTGCAAGTACTGCTGTAACAAACTGTGCCGTAACAAGTCAGGAAATCTAGGCTAATATGTTGTTTTTCGTAGGAAGACTCACATTTAGTGCAGTTTAAAAACAATCGCAGGGAAGCAAAAAAGGAAGTTAATCACAAAATAGAAATAAATTTCCTGATATATGGTTGGCAACCTTGCTCAACTGATTAAAAAAAAGGTCATGAACAATAAATAAAGACTTAAAATGCGGTGTTCGGAGCAATACATATGTGAAAAGGAACTCTTGAAGGAAAAATTGGCTTGGAAAAAGCAGTTCCCTGAATATGGTTATATATAGAATATCAGAGATTGGCAGGAGAGAGTTCCATGGCTGCAGTCCAATCTTGAGGCTGTTTCAGGATTTAAAGAAGATTCAGAGTGGTCAGGGATGAAGACACCAGGAGCCCACTAAGATTAGATCTTATCACCCACCATGGTCAGTACTGTCATAGACCATATCAGGAGCAAGATGATGGGAAGTAGAGGAACCGGAGGCAGTGAGCCTGAAAGGGAAAGCCAACATTTGGAATATTTGAATGATGTTTCCGATGACAATTCTCTGTTCTCCAAATACTTTTTCTTGTGCCCAGCACAAAAGGCTGCTCCCATAAGCAAGCCCTCACTCCCTAAGCTGAAGCAAGACCTTGTGTGCAAAATATCTAATAATATAGAATGCCTGGGCAGTACAATAGGTGCCTTATACTGTGGGTAGCATTACTGGAAATAGTACGAGAGACCTTTTACTCTCTTGATGTTTTCAACTGACAGATAACTAACACTCTGACATACCGTATATTTCTGGCTATAAAACAAAATCAGGTCTATTAAAAAGTAAAAAGTGAGAGCAAACACAGCAGATTACAGTGAAATACTTGATTTATTACCAATACTTTAAACCAGCTTCAAAAATAATAAACATCTCAAAATTGATCATGTTTGTAACTTTGAAAACATGTCAATGAAAAAGTTTATAAGTTAACTTGACTATTCACAAAACCCTTCATTCCATTACCGTAATACCGTAATCTGACAAGAACTGAACTAACTAAAAGTGGACAGTTGTGAAACATAAATGTCCAAGATCCCTCTTTCATCCAAATTCTGTTTCCTTTTAGGTAATACTCAGCAGTCAGCCCTACCTAAATTTATAAGATGAATACATTTATTCCAAAAAGTCAAGCCATGTGGCAAGCTAACAGTGCCCGATTCAATAGATGGGTAATTGTGAATCGATAGAAGGAACTGTTTTGATGGGACGGCAAAACTAACAACTTTACAATTAAAATATTGATGACATTTTGTTTCATCTTAGAATTCTGTTGCTGGTTTCACTCTGGAGTCAAATGCGCTGTGTTTTTAAAAATGAGTTCCGTTTTGACGGTGGTGTTTCTTAAAATAACTTCCTTGAAACTAAAAGCCTAGCGAAGGAAAATAAATCATAATGCCCTGGACAAAATACCCCATTTTTGTCACAATAATGAGCAAGACAAGGGAAGTAGAGGGGCTAAAGGCAGTGAACCTGAAACTATAAAGTAAGCCAGGACTTTTTAAAAAATTCGTTCATGGGATGTGGGCGTCGCTGGTGAGGCCAGCATTTATTGCCCATCCGTAATTGCCCTTGAGAAGGTGGTGGTGAGCCGCCTTCTTGAACCGCTGCAGTCTGTCTGGTGAAATTTCTCCCATAATGCTGTAAGGGAGGGAGTTTCAGGATTTTGACCCAGCGACGATGAAGGAACGGCGATATATTTCCAAGTCGGGATGGTGTGTGACTTGGAGGGGAATGTGCAGGTGGTGTTGTTCCCATGGGCTCGATTTTACCAGCGGGTTTCGTGTGCGTTTCCAGCGGGGGGGCCCCGAAAATCCCGATATCCAGGCACGTGACCGGATCGCGTCACGATCCCGCCCACTTCTGGGTTCCCCGATGACGTGCGGGGGTGCGTGCGCAGCCCCCGCTGGTGGGAATCCCGCAGGCAATTAAAGCCAGCGGGATGCCACTTGAGTGTATTTATTTTGCTTGTTCAGGTCATTAACTGACCTGATTAAGGGACTGTGTGTGATTTTGGAGAAACATGGGACTGTTTCACACACTGGGGTAACAGTCCTAGTTGAACTGGACGTGTTGCAGCTGTCAGCCTGTGGCAGCTGCAAAAGTCCATTTGACAGGTGGGGGGGGGGAGACCCTCACCCATTGCAGGAGGCCGCTCTGTCACTTGGGACAAAGTTTGGCCTCCACCACCCCCCTCCTGACGGTCAAAGTCACCAACCTGCACACTCACCCCGGGGTCCGGAGACATGTGCTTACCTTGCGGACCCCCTCAGATGTACATATTGCGGATGGGGGCCGCCGTAGCTGCAGTCATGACCTCCTCGGAGGGCGAACAACATCGCCATCCACGCCGTCCACCTCTGACACGTGGAGCTCCACAACACAGTGCTGTGACACATCCACCTGTACAGCAGGAGGGAGGGCTACCGCAGAGAGAGACGCGTCGCAGAGGGCACTACCCTCGCCACAGGGTCCACAGACCGAGGCGCAGCTCCCCGGACCTCTCTGAGCAGCAGTGCACACGGAGGCGCAGATTCACTCGACATGTAGTCGTGGACATCTGCAGCCTCTTTCATGCCGAGCTGCTCCTGGCTGGCCCCATCACCATCTGCTTACCTGTCGCTGCCAAAGTCACCACTGCCCTCCACAACTTCTCCTCCGCATCCTTCCAGGGTGCAGCTGGGTACACCACCGATGTCTCTCAGTCGTCTGCGCAGATGAGCCCTGCAAATACACCTGCACCAACTCTGCAGTAACACAATGGGTGGCATCAGTGGTGGGTCCTCATAGTGATACCCAGGAGCGGGCATTATTGCACAAAACAGACAGGATTTGCGGAGACATGGCAGTGGTGGTGCCAATATAATGTGATGTGAGTTGTTCTGAAATTCAATATAGGTAACACCCATGACAAACCCTCAAACACCCTTGTGCATCCCCTTCATGCTCACGACACGTTTGCCTTACGCTGCCTACTGCACATATGTGATGCATGCCTTGTGGCTGCAGCACAGGTGGTGGCAGGTTGAGTGAGGCTGGCCGTGAGAGAGATGCACGAGAGGGTGCGTATGGGATAGAGCCATGAGATTATATGAGGATTGGGTTGCGTGGTAGTGGCGGGGTGAGTACTCGCGAGGTGAGTAGGTGCAGGTAAGATGAGGATGGGGTTTGAGTGGGTATGATGGGTGATGTGACAGAGTAGCGTTGGCGGTGCCGAAGGAGATGTGGGGTGGGGGCAGTGTTGTGGCAGACGGAGTGTAGGGGAAAGACTACGTGTTCTCACTGTGGCTGACCTACTGCGGTCATTGGAGCGCCTCCTGCACTGTATGCAGGTGGGCGATATGTTGGTGGTGCAGGTGACCTCCTCTGCCACCTCGAGCCAGGCCTTCTTGGTGGCAGAGGCAGGCCGCTTCCTCCCGCCCGCCGGGTGGAAGATCTCTGTCCTCCCCCTCCTCCTCACCCCATCTGATGATACCTGGGGTGAGGCATCATTAAACTGGGAGCAGCCTTCCCCCTGGGCTGCTCCATGCTGTAATTTGTTCTATTGGTTGCAGCATCTGTCAGTGGAGGACTGCCCCTTTAACTAGAGAGCCTCCAGCTGACAGATCGTACTGCGCATGCGCAGCCCGCCCGACGCGCAGACCAGCAGTGCGGAGCCCGGAAGAGCAGGTAAGTGGATCCAATTAGTGTGTTGCCTGCTACGATCGCGCGGGCAACCCACTAATTTCACCGAGCGTGTTGACCACGCTCCCGAAACCCAACCCGCCGGAAACCCGCAGGCCTGGTAAAATCGGGCCCCATGTGTCTGCTGCTCTTGTCCTTCCAGGTGGTAGAGGTCGCGGGTTTGGGAGGTGCTGTCAAAGAAGCCTTGGCGAGTTGCTGCAGTACATCCTGTGAATGGTACACACTGAAGCCACAGTGCACCGGTGGTGAAGGAAGTGAATGTTTAGGGTGGTGGATGGGGTACCGATCAAGCGGGCTGCTTTGTCCTGGATGGTGTCGAGCTTCTTGAGTGTTGTTGGAGCTACACTCATCCAGGCAAGTGGAGAGTATTCCATCACACTCCTGACACGGAGAGGACTTGAATTATATGAATGATGTTACCATTGTCCAGACCATTGGTTGTCGCCATCATAATAACTAAGGAGCTCGGGGCTGCAGGAAAGAAGTGAAGCCCACTATCAGCTTTCCAGAGGCTGTTATTTCAAATACAGACTCTGTAGAATATAGGAGTTGCTGATGGTGACATTTCGAACAACGTTTATATCTACAGTTTTTTCAACAATCTTCAGCTCTTTCTATGTTCAGCACAGTGCATATGTGCAATCTGGTAGTTGTCCAAGACTGGAACCTCCATTTTCCAATTTTCAAATGATTAAATATGTAAGTCTTTGAATTTGTTATTTTTCTTAAAACCTTATATTGGATATTATTCAATTACTGTTGAAAAAATGGCCAACAATTTTCTAAAAAAAACATTTTGAGTGATTCAGTTAGTTTATCAATAAAAAATATCCATGAAATGTTGAAATAAGGTTTCCCGATTATAACCTTTACATGGGGTTTTTCAATTATAAAAGTGTGGAAGTAAGATTAATGTATACAGGAAATACGTGCCTTCCTCGAGACTTTTAATAATATATGTGTATTTTGAGTTGTGTGTGTCATATTTCAGAAGTCACATTTCAAAATGTCAAAATAACTATTAATGCAGTGGGTGCACTAAAAAGGGAAGAGAAGATCAACTCTAGCCAGCATCAGGTTCTGTTCTGCAGCCTCTTCAGGATCTTCCTGCTCTTCTTGGTGGTCTGTTTGCTGACCCTTGAGGCCTTTCTCCCCTGGGTCTCCATGATGATGCCTCTATGCAGAGCAAATTTGTGCAGCATGTAGCATGCTATCACAACCTGGAAATCTTAGCTCGATTGTAACGAATGATGCCTCAGATCTATCCAGGCACCAGAGGCAGTATTTTCCCACGCCAATGGTATGCTCGATGATTACTCAGGTGAATGTCAGCACCTCATTATCCCTGTGTTCAGCTGGTGTCCTGGGATACTGTGGAGTTGCCTCGAGAAATTGCTGCAGAGGATTGCCTTGTCTACCCAGGAGCCACCCTGAGACTTGGTAGGACCATAGGCTGCCTTAAAATGATTGTAACAGGTGCTTGGGAATTAACCATTGACTTGCATAATCTGAAGGTTGCAACAGAGCTGAACATTCAGAAATTGGAATCCTTTCTGATTCCCATAAGTAGTGACATTCTGTAATGGGGCTCATAATGCAATATGAGTGAGGTCTATACCCCATTGGATCTTTGGAAATCCTGCCATTCGGTAACATTACACAATCCTCGTCTGTTGCTGCCAGTTGTCCATGGGAGGGGGATGAAACTGACGTTGAAGCAAATGAGATACCTGTCACTAGCTTTATAAATCTAGGTACTGTGGGTTGGCTAATGTGAGTGATGTCTCCAGTGCACCCTGGAACTACCTGTGGGCATAGAAGTTAAAGGTTGTTGTGATCTTCCCAGCCACCAGCAGTGTCATGCTTGTGAATGAACTTGGCTGTAGGTAACTTTGCAGCATATGGCACAACTCAGTTGCAGCCTCCCTTGTCAATCACAGCCTGTGGAAATACTGCTCTGACAAACTGTGCCGTGACTTCAGAATATCTCGGCTATGATGTGAGTTTTTAAACAGCCTTCTCAATTTTTCCTGCCACCTTCAAATATTTGTGTATGTGCACTCCTAGGTCTCTTTGTTCCTGCACCCCCTTTTGGAATTGTGCCATCTAGTTTATATTGCCTCTCCTCGTTCTTCCTACCGAAATGTATCACCTCGTGTTTCATCTGCCACGTGTCTGCCCATTTCACCAGCGTATCTATATCCTCTTGAAGTCTATCACCATCCTGCTCACTGTTCGCTACACTGTCCACTTTTGTGTCATCTGCAAATTTGGAAATTGTGCCCTGTACACCCAAGTCCAAGTCACTAACATATATCAAGAAAAGCAATGGTCCTAGTACCGACCCGTGGGGAACACCTCTCTCCAGTCTGAAAAACAACGTTCACCACTACTCTCTGCTTCCTGTTTCTCAGCCAATTTTGCATCCATGGTGCTAGTGCCCCCTTTATTCCGTGGGCTTCAATCTTGATGACAAGCCTATCATGCGGCACTTTATCAAATGCCATTTGGATGTCCATATACACCACATCAACCGCACTGCACTCATCTACCCTCTCTGTTGCCTCATCAAAAAAGCTCTATCAATTAGTTAAACACGATTTGCCTTTAACAAATGCATGCTGGCTTTCCCTAAACAATCCACACTTGTCCAAGTGACTGCTAATTCTGTCCTGGATTATCATTTGTGAAAGTTTCCCCACCACTGAGGTTAAACTGACTGGCCTAGAGTTGCTGGGTTTATCTTTACACCATTTTTTGAACAAGGGTGTAACATTTGCAATTCTGCAGTCCTCTGTCACCACCCTCGTATTTAAGGATGTTTGGAAGATTATGGCCAGTACATAATTGGAAAGTTTAGGCTAAAAAGCGTAGTGTAATGATTTCTGAAGTGTCCAAAGAATCTATATTCTGACGTGGAACTTAAAACACATAACGGGTATGTAATCAAAATGCCAAATCAAGAAAAGCAAGGCTTTCAATATCTTCTGATTCAAGTATTGGTTTGTTAAGATTACTTACTTTAGAAAAGTCTCGAACTTTTCAAAAATATCTGAATTCGTTAAGAGAAGTAGGAACGTTAAAAGACAGTATTTGCTTCACCTGAGATCATAACAGTAACAATCTGATTCCACCTCTCACATTGTCTCCCAAACTCTACTCAATACCAATGGTGAGAAATGTAGTTATCGTTTTTTCTATTTAACTTCTTGTTACTGGTACTAATGTGATCATTTGTAAATTCTGTTAGTACTGGTTGGTCCGATTGTTCATCAGGGTATTTACTACCGCTACCCCAGGGATTACCATTATCCCTGGTGGCCTGAGGAGTTGGCAAAGACAGCACCGGTAAGCATGGAAATGGGGTTACTTGCTGGACCCTACCTCCCCACTGGCATTTCCATGTGGGCAAGGGGCATCTGGCAGCAGGGTGGGAGAGGGAAATCGAGATCAGACTTAAACCATGATGATAGGCCTTGCCACCCGATTTTGCCCCTTTTCTGGCAGGATAGCAGAAGAAAATGCAGCCCAAGATTTTCAAAATCATGAAGGGTCTAGACAGAGTAGACAGAGAGAAACTGTTCCCTTTGGTGGAAGGGTCAAGGACCAGAGGACATAGATTTAAGGTGATTGGCAAAAAAAACAAAAGTGACATGAGGAAAAACTTTTTTACACAGCGAGTGGTTAGGATCTGGAATGCACTGCCCCAGGGGGTGGTGGAGGCAGATTCAATCATGGCCTTCAAAAGGGAACTGGATAAGTACTGGAAAGGAAAAAATTTGCAGGGCTACGGGGAAAGGGCGGGGAGTGGGACTAGCTGGATTGCTCTCGATGACTCGATGAGCCGAATGGCCTCCTTCCGTGCTGTAACCATCTATGATTCTATGATTCCATGATTACCCAATTGAAAGGTATGATGGAAATTAAGATGTAATAGTTTAGTCATTGTACTACGAGAGAACTAAAAGTTGTGAATTTTTTTTATTCATTCATGGGATGTAGGCGTCGCTGACAAGGCCGGCATTTATTGCCCATCCCTAATTGCTCTTGAGAAGGTGGTGGTGAGCCGCCTTCTTGAACCGCTGCAGTTCATGTGGTGAAGATTCTCCCACAGTGCTGTTAGGTTGGGAGTTCCAGGATTTTGACCCAGCGACGATGAAGGATCGGCGATATATTTCCAAGTCAGGATTGTGTGTGATTTGGAGGGGAACGTGCAGGTGGTGTTGTTCCCATGCGCCTACTACCCTTGTCCTTCTAGATGGTGGAAGTCACAGGTTTGGGAGGGGCTATTGAAGAAGCCTTGGCAAGTTGCTGCATTGCATCCTGTGGATGGTACACACTGCAGCCACAGTGCGCCAGTGGTGAAGGGAGTGAATGTTTAGGGTGGTGGATGGGGTGCCAATCAAGCAGGCTGCTTTGTCCTGGATGGTGTTGAGCTTCTTGAGTGTTGTTGGAGCTGTACTTATCCAGGCAAGTGGAGAGTATTCTATCACATTCCAGACTTGTGCCTTGTAGATGGTGGAAAGGCTATGGGGAGTCAGGAGGTGAGTCACTCGCCGCAGAATACCCAGCCTCTGACCTGCTCTTGTAGCCACAGTATTTTTGTGGCTGATCCAGTTAAGTTTCTGGTCAATGGTGACCCCCAGGATGTTGATGGTGGGGGATTCGGCAATGGTAATGCCATTGAATGCTAAGGGACTCTCTCTTGTTGGAGATGGTCATTGCCTGGCACTTGTGTGGCGTGAATATTACTTGCCATTTATCAGCCCAAGCCTGGATGTTGTCCAGGTCTTGCTGTATACGGGCCGGACTGCTTCATTATGTGAGGTGTTGCGAATGGAACTGAACACTGTGCAATCATCAGCGAACAACCCCATTTCTGACCTTATGATGGAGGGAAGGTCATTGATGAAGCAGCTGAAGAGGGTTGGGCCTAGGACACAGCCCTGAGGAACTCCTGCAGCGATGTCCTAGGGCTGAGATGATTGGCCTCCAACAACCACTACCACCTTCCTTTTTGTTAGGTATGACTCGAGCCACTGGAGAGTTTTCCCCCTGATTCCCATTGACTTCAATTTTATTGGGCTCCTTGGTGCCACACTCGGTTATCTGCTGCCTTGATGTCAAGGGCAGTCACTCTCACCTCACCTCTGGAATTCAGCTCTTTTGTCCATGTTTAGATCAAGGCTGTAATGAGGTCTGGAGCTGAGTACTTCTGGCGGAACCCAAACTGAGCATCGGTGAGCAGGTTATTGGTGAGTAAGTGCCTCTTGATAATACTGTCGATGACACCTTCCATCACTTTGCTGATGATTGAGAGTAGACTGATGGTATGGTAATTGGCCGGAAATATACAGTAAATCAAAAGATCAGTAAGTTAGAGTAATGAGAACAGCTAACAGCTGCTCATTTTACTCGTGGAAACTTTCTGGGCTGGAAAGGTCAACTGCATTTTGTAATTGGGGCTATAATAAATTCATTACCAACATTTCCAAGTAAGACTCCCCTTTCCCTGACTAAGAACATGAACGTTATTAACTAAATGTCACAGGCCCTAGATGATGAAAGGTCACCTTGTAGTAAATGTAGCCTGCAATCCTTGGTATTGACATCTGAATATCTGAGGCTCATCCTTGAAATGATTATTCTAATAGGTTGCAAATTTTAATAATAGCAGAGGATCATAAGTGTTTGAAAAGTGTCAGGTGACATCCAAATGCAGCGCAGCTGAGCTCCTGCATAAAGTCTTTGATCTCAACTTGTATTGAATCTTTAAACCTGTGGCCTAATTTTAACCCGGTGCGGGAATCGGGCGGGGGGGGGGGGGGGGGTGGTGCAAGCCAAGAGCCAATCCCGCCTGACCTTGGCTATTTTAACTCCCGGGGCCCAACTGCATGTTTGTAGTTAGTTTCGTTTTCAAGTGGACGGGAAGCTGCCGCTGGTCAACGGGCGGGAGTGGAATGTCGGGTGGCAGGGCACCACTGGCCGGAACCAGAGGAGCGGTTGCCAGCACTCAGGTAAGTTGTGGGAGTGGATTTGGGGAGGATGTCTTCTGCGGGAAGGGTGGAGCCCAGGGCAGGGGAGGACTAATCTGTTCCTTGTGGAGTCTAGAAGTGCACACCTGCTTCGGATCCTGTTCCCGCTGTCTTCACCTGGCGGGAAAGGCACAATGACTTCCCTGTTTAGGCCACCTGTTAAAATTACAGTCAGGGCCCGATGACATCATCGGATCCCCACCTACATATTGTAAGAAGGTCCCCACCGGCTTCAGGTGGGTGTCCTTGCCGCCTGCTCAGAAAAGCAGGTTAAAATAGAAGACAGCATGAATGGTGCGGGACATCGGTGGGTCAGTCTCCCAGCTAGTTTTAATTGCCCACCCTCTCGTTTTTAAAAAAAAATCAATTGATCTGATGGAACTGAGCCAATTGTATATGAGAGTTGAGCAATGGTCTTTCCAGTCACACAAGGTTTCAGAGCTTTCAGTTTGTGCAATACATTTTTGAAAAGGTTTGAAATTTATAATGGATTACCAGGGATTTTGTTCAGGTTGAGAGGTCTGCTGTCTTGCTCAACTAAAGGGAGGAAGGAAATGGCAGGTGAATAAAATTATTGGCCAAAAGGCCTGGGGCAAGAGAGAGTGGATCGCCCCTGGGGTGCCAGGAACATGGGGTGGGACCAGAATCCGCTGGGTCGCCACCACTTCTCAGCCTGCATGTTCAAAGGCACCTCCAGTGGTGTGTGGGTACTTGCCACTCCCCAGAACCCATGTCTACAGACCACGTCACTTCTACCTGGACATGTCGGATGAAACCTGACTGCAGTGTCTCTGCTTCACTGCGGACTGAGTTATGCCACCTGCCGCAGACTGAACAACAGTCGTGTTAAGGACTGGGTCAGCTCGTCCTCTTCTTATCAGGGTCTCCACAGATTTAAGTATATGTGTGTCATGGGATCTTTCACGGCCATCTGCTGGATAAGCCAATCTACAGTTCATTCCTGCATCAAGCAAGTTTGCCTGGGGAAAGACATTACTTTCCCAGGTGAAAGAAAGCAGCAGCTGGAGAGGGCACTGAATTTTTTACCACCTGCAAGGATTTCCAAGAATCCAGAGCTTTATAGATGTAACCCATATGGTCGTAAGGGATCAGGAGGAAGGGATTCCACCCCATTAAGTACAAGTGATTTCTGACCTCAACAATGCCATCCTCAATGTTAATGTCCATTATCCGGGAAGCACCCTGAATGCTTTCCATCTTCAGCATTCCACAACACTTGCATTGCTTGGAGGAGTTGAGAGAATATCCGGATGGCTCTTGGGAGTCCAGGACTACCCTTTGCCTTGGCTCCCGCTCCCCAATTAAGAACCCAAACAGCATGGCAAAAATAGAATGATGCCAGTACCATCACCTGGGTCATTGTGAAGCACTTCATTGTGATAAGTAAGCAACAATTCTTCTGCTTGACCGTCCTAATGATGTGCTCTGATTTGGGCAGTGTTTTTTTTAAATTCGTTCATGGGATGTGGGCGTCGCTGGCAAGGCCAGCATTAAATGCCCATCCCTAATTGCCCTTGAGAAGGTGGTGGTGGGCCGCCATCTTGAACTGCTGCAGTCCGTGTGGTGAAGGTTCTCCCACAGTGCTGTTAGGTAGGGAGTTCCAGGATTTTGACCCAGCGACGATGAAGGAACGGCGATATATTTCCAAGTCGGGATGGTGTGTGACTTGGAGGGGAACGTGCAGGTGGTGTTGTTCCCATGTGCCTGCTGCCCTTGTCCTTCTAGGTGGTAGAGGTCGCGGGATTGGGAGGTGCTGTCGAAGAAGCCTTGGCGAGTTGCTGCAGTACATCCTGTGGATGGTACACACTGCAGCTTCTGTGCGCCGGTGGTGAAGGGTGTGAATATTTAGGATGGTGGATGGGGTGCCAATCAAGCGGGCTGCTTTGTCCTGGATGGTGTCAAGCTTCTTGAGTATTGTTGAGCTGCACTCATCCAGGCAAGTGGAGAGTATTCCATCACACTCCTGACTTGTGCCTTGTAGATGGTGGAAAGGCTTTGGGGAGTCAGGAAATGAGTCACTCGCTGCAGAATACACAACCTGCTCTTATAGCCACAGTATTTATGTGGCTGGTCCAGTTAAGTTTCTGGTCAATGGTGACCCCCAGGATGTTGATGGTGGGGGATTCGGCGATGGTAATGCTGTTGAATGTCAAGGGGAGTGTGCTGCAGTACAATCTGCCAGACATAAAAGAAGAAAGAACTTGCATTTATATGGTGCCTTTTATGTGTTAGAGGAGCTAGTGGAGTCACATCTCATGGGTCCTGTTACGAGAAGAAGGATGTTTGAAGAAAATGAAGGTCAGTCTCGTAGGACGTGCGGCAAATGACAGGCCTACAGCCCTCATACGTGGCAACATCAGCTATCTCCTCATCATAAATGCTGGCACACCTATCGCACATCGCCACCACTTCCTGTTAAAGAGAAGGTGGGTGCTCTAGTTACGGCTGAAGTTATTAGCATCAATATTAAGGCCAGAAGACTACAAAGTGCCTAATAGAAAGATTAAGTCCCATTCCTCGAGTTTGCATTAACTTTCGTTGGAACAGCGTAAAAGGAAGGCCAAAGACAGAGTGGGAATGGGATGGGAATTGAAGTGGCAAGTAATGTGGCACTCAGAATGGCAAAGCGGTCCTGGCCTCCCTCTTATTTTTCTGCCTCTCCGACATCAGGCAGAATCGTCCGTGGCTGGCTTGAGAGGCCTGCAGTTGTGCTTGACTTTGCTCTGCCTTTTGCTGGTGCTTGGCTCTGCAAAGACCAGGCCCATACTAGCAGTGCCCTTTGTGGGTGCGCTGCTCCTGTCCAGCATCAAAGCGGAGGGGGGCCAAGAAAATCAGCTTTGCAGTCTGCTGTCTAGTTGGCCCTGTTCATTCAGTTGGCAGTATGAGAACTTTGGGAAGACCAATGCATTCAGGCTTCTCCGAGAGCAATAGGGTTCTGACTGAAAACATTGTTGGAGACATTCCAAACAGGCAAAAGGCAACTATATAGAATCATAGAATCATAGAAGTTACAACATGGAAACAGGCCCTTCGGCCCAACATGTCCATGTCGCCCAGTTTATACCACTAAGCTAGTCCCAATTGCCTGCACTTGGCCCATATCCCTCTATACCCATCTTACCCATGTAACTGTCCAAATGCTTTTTAAAAGACAAAATTGTACCCGCCTCTACTACTGCCTCTGGCAGCTCGTTCCAGACACTCACCACCCTTTGAGTGAAAAAATTGCCCCTCTGGACCCTTTTGTATCTCTCCCCTCTCACCTTAAATCTATGCCCCCTCGTTATGGACTCCCCTACCTTTGGGAAAAGATTTTGACTATCGACCTTATCTATGCCCCTCATTATTTTATAGACTTCTATAAGATCACCCCTTAACCTCCTACTCTCCAGGGAAAAAAGTCCCAGTCTGTCTAACCTCTCCCTGTAAGTCAAACCATCAAGTCCCGGTAGCATCCTAGTAAATCTTTTCTGCACTCTTTCTAGTTTAATAATATCCTTTCTATAATAGGGTGACCAGAACTGTACACAGTACTCCAAGTGTGGCCTCATCAATGCCCTGTACAACTTCAACAAGACTGTACAACTTTGAATAGTGTTCCAAAGAATTTTTAAACTTTTCAATCTCTTAATTATGTTACAAGTCTTATTTCCAGTTCTAAGTGCTTAACTAAGTGAGAAACTGAGATTGGTGGTCAGAAAATCTTTCAAAAAATATTTTTTCAGTGACATGTTAATCTCCTGGAGTCTTGTTCACAGTGGGAAGAAATGATGGGCTGCATTTCCCTGTTGTTGGTGGGGCGGGACTTCTGTCTGCCGCTTTGACCCCACTGTAACCCTGACCCACTTGGCATGTAGGGCGGGTTCTTAACAGAATCCCCAACATCAAGAGGAAGCCTGTCGTTGCCATGGAGCAGAATTCTGGCAGTGCGACAGCAACACCAGCACCTGAAGAGGCAGCAGGAATTTAATGGGGAAGAGTGGCATTTCTTTTTTTTAGGTCTCAGCCAAGAATTGATGCCTAAAAAAGTCAGTGTATGGAGTCAATAAGGAGGCAGAGGAGGCCATTCCCCCCCATCCTGTCACTTAGAGTACTTACCGCCGCTACCCCAGGACTGCCGATACCTTTCTCCTGGCTGTGCTGGGGTCAATGGAGACAGCAGTGGTAAACAGGGAAATGGGGCAGCTTGCCAGGCTCTGCCTCCCTTTCAGCACTTACTTGAGGTGGGTGGGGAAGGCAGCTGTCTTGGAGGGGGTGGGGCAGGGAAATTTAGATCAGGACAGGAATACAGCAACATGCCTCATCACACCATTTTCTCAATCTCGGGCTGGATAGCGGAGGACGGTCAGGCTTAGTGTGTTTTTTAACTCTTTTTAAAATCAGGCTGATAGAGTTTGCAGTGCCACCCAGTTTCATGGAATGATCAGCACACAAGGAGGCCATTCGGCCCATCATGCAGGTGTCAGCTCTTTGAAAGAACCATCCATTTAGTCCCATTCCTCTGCTCTTTCCCCACAGCCCTGTAATTTCCTTTTGAAAGTTATTATTGATTCTGCTTCCACCACTCTTTCAGGCACTGTATTCCAGATCCTAATAACTCGCTGCATAAAAAAAAATGTTTCCTCATGTTGCCTCTGGTTCTTTTGCCAATCACCTTAAATCTGTCCCCTCTGGTTATCGTTCTGCCACTGGAAACAGTTTCTCCTTATTTCCTCTATCAAAACCGTTCATGATTTTGAACACCTCTATCAAATCTCCCCTTAACCTCTGTTCTATGGAGAACAACCCCAGCTTTTCTAGTCTCTCCACGTCACTGACGTACTCATCCCTCGCACCATTCTAGTAAATCTCTTCTGCTCCCTCTCTCAGGCCTGACATCCTTCCTAAAGTGTAGTGCCTAAAATTGAACACAATACTCCAGCTGAGGCCTAACCAGTGTTAGAACATGAGAAATAGGAGCAAGAGTAGGTCATATGGTCCTTGAGCCTGCTCCACCATGCAATAAGATCATGGCTCATAATCTACTTCAACTCCACTTTCCTGTCCTATCCCCATATAGAATCACAGAAGGACGCCATTAGGTCCATTGAGTCTGCACCGGCTCTCTGCACGTGCAATCCAGCTAGTCCCACTCCCCGCCCTATCCCCATAACCCTGCACATTTTATCGTTTCAAGTACTTATCCAGTTCCCTTTTGTAGGCCATGATTGAATCTGCCTCCACCACCCCCTCAGGCAGTGCATTCCAGATCCTAACCACTGGCTGCGTAAAAAAGTTTTTCCTCATGTCACCTTTGGTTCTTTTGCCAACTACCTTAAATCTATGCCCTCTGGTCCTTGACCCTTCTGCCAATGGGGACAGTTTCTCTCTATCTAGATCCTTCATGATTTTGAATACCTCCATAAAATCTCCTCTGCACCCTCTCTGAGGACTTCATGTCCTTCCTAAAGAGTGGTGCCCAGAACTGGACACAATACTCCAGTTTTGGCCGAACCAGTGTTTTATAAAGGTTCATCATGACTTCCTTGCTTTTGTACTCTATGCCTCTATTTATAAAGCCCAGGATCCCGTATGCTTTTTTAACCGCTTTCTCAACCTGCCCTGCCACCTTCAGTGATTTGTGCACATATACCCCCAGATCTCTCTGTTGCAGTTAACCTTTTAGAATTGTGCCCTCTAGTTTATATTCCTCTCCTTATTTTTCCTATCAAAATGCATCACCTCGCATTTTTCTGCTTTAAACTTCATCTGCCATGTGTCCGCCCATGCCACCAGCCTGTCTATATCCTCTTGAAGTCTATCACTATCCTCCTCACTGTTTACTACCCTCCCAAGTTTTGTGTCATCTGCAAATTTAGAAATTGTGCCCTGTACACCCAAGTCCAAGTCATTAATATACATCAAGAAAAGCAATGGTCCCAGCACTGACCCCTGGGGATCACCACTCTATACCTCCCTCCAGTCCGAAAAACAACCGTTCACCACTACTCTCTGTTTCCTGTCATTTAGCCAATTCTGTATCCATGTTGCTATTGCCCCCTTTATTCCATGGGCCGCAGTCTTAATAGCAAGCCTACCATGCAGCACTTTATCGAACGCTTTTTGAAAATCCATATACAGCACATCAACTGCATTGCCCTCATCTACCCTCTCTGTTACCTCATCAAAAAACTCTATTAAGTTGGTTAAACATGATTTGCCTTTAACAAATCCATGCTGGTTTTCCCTAATCAATCCACACTCGTCCAAGTGACTTAATTCTGTCCCGGATTATTGTCTCCAAAAGTTTCCCCACCAGAGGTTAAACTGACCGGCCTATAGTTGCCGGGTTTATCTTTACACCCTTTTTTGAACAAGGGTGTAACATTTGCAATTCTCCAGTCCTCTGGCACTACTCCCATATCTAGGGAAGTTTGTAAGATTATGGCCAGCACCTCCACAATTTTCCCCCTTACTTCCCTCAGCATCCTAGGGTGCATCCCATCTGGACCAGGTGACTTATCTACTTTATTCAACTAGCCTTTCTAGTACCTCTATCAATTTTTAGCCCATCCAGTATCTTGACTATATTTTCATTTACCGAGACTCTGGCAGCATCTTCTTCCTTTGTAAAGACAGATGCAAAGTATTCATTTAGTACCACAGCCATGCCCACTGCCTCCATGAGTAGATCTCCTTTATGGTCCCTAATCAGTCCTACCCCTCCTCTTACTACCTGTTTACTGTTAACATGTCTGTAGAAGACTTTTGGATTCTCTTTCGTGTTGTCTGCTAGTCGATTCTAATACTCTCTCTTTGCCCCTCATATTTCCTTTCTCACTTCCCCTCTGAACTTTTTATATTCTCTCTGGTTCTCACTTGAGTTATCAACCTGACATCTGTCATATGCCCCTTTTATCCGCTTCATCTTATTCTCAATCTCCTTTGTCATCCGGGGAGCTCTGGCTTTAGTTGCCCTACCTTTCTCCCTCGTTGGAATGTATCTTGTCTGTACCCAAATCATCTCCTTTTTAAAGGCCGCCCGCTGTTCAATTATAGTTTTGCCTGCCAATCTTTGATTCCAATTCACCCGGGCCAGATCTGTTCTCATCCCATTGAAATTGGCCCTCCTCCAATAGAGCATTTTTACTTTAGAGTGGTCAGAGTCCTTTTCTATAGCTATTCTAAACCTTATGATCTCTCTCTGACAGTCTCTCAGGGTCGAGGATGACTTGGTGGAAGATGCCTGTGCGTGGATTCTTTTAATGTGGGGTGTTCGTTGCGCACCAACCACCACATGGTCCCAGCAGAGCAAAGTCTTGGCCCAATGGCAGGGAAATCCGAGACGACTGGAGACCAGGCTCTGCTGTAGGACGGGGACAGTGCAGCACTACACTGGAGTGTCAGCCTAGATTTTTGTGCTCAAGTCTCTGGAGTGGGACTTGAACCCACAACCTTCTGACTCAGAGGCGAGTGCTACCCACTGAGCCACAGCTGACACTAAACCTTATGATACTATGATCGCTGCTCCCTATATGTTCCTCCACTGACACTTGCTCCATTTGGCCCATCTCATTCCCTAGAATGAAGTCCAGCAATGCCACCTTCCTTGTTGGGCCAGAAACATACCGGTCGAGAAAGTTATCCTGAACACATTTCAAAAATTTCTCCCCTTCTTTGCCCCTTATATTATTGTTATCCCAGTCTATATTAGGATAGTTGAAACCCCCCGTTAATACTATTCTATGGCTTTTGCACCTCTCTGTAATTTTCCTGCAAATTTGCTCCTTCTTATCCTTCCCCCTAGTTGGTGGCCTATAGAATACACCCAGTAATGTAATGGCACTTATATTGCTCCTTAACTCTAACCAAATAGATTCTGTCCTTGACCCCCCTAGGACATCCTCTCACTCCAGCATTGTAATATTGTCCTTAATCAAAACTGCCAACCCCCTCCTTTCTTTCCTTCTCTATCTTTCCTGAACACTTTGTATCCAGGAATATTTAGAACCCAATCCTGCCCTTTTTTGAGCCAGGTCTCCATTATTGCCACAACATGGTATTCCCATGATTCTGTTAGTGTTCAAATATCCATCGATCTCAGTCTTGAATATAAGCTTCCACAGCTCCCTGGGGTAGAGAATTCCAAAGATTCATAACCGTCTGAGTGAAGAAATTTTTCCTCATCCGAACCCTTATCTTGAGATGATGCCCTCTTGTTCTAGACTCTCCAGCCAGGGAAACAGCCTCTCAGCATCTACCCTCTAAGAATTTTATACATTTCGATGAGATCACCTCTCATTCTTCTAAACTCCAGAGAATATAGGTCCTTTCTACTCAACCTCTCCTCAAAGGACAACCCACTCATCCCAGGAATCAATCTAGTGAACCTTCGTTGCACCCCCTCTAAGGGAAGTATATCCTTCCTTAGGTAAGAAGACCAAAGCTGTACACAGTACTCCAGGTGTGATCTCAACAGAGCCCTGTGTAATTGCAGCAAGACCTTCTTACTCTTATACTCCAACCCCCTTGCAATAAAGGCTAATATACCATTTGCTTTCCTAATTGCTTGCTGTACCTGCATGTTAACTTTCTGTGATTTATGTACAAGAACACCCAAATCCCTCTAACTACCAACATTTCTTAGTCTCAGCTTTTAAAAAAATAATCTGCTTTACTATTCCTCCTACCAAAGTGGATAATTTCACATTTCCCCACGTTACACTCCATCTGCTACCTTCTCACCCTGTCTATATTCCTTTGCAGACTCTGCGTCCTCCTCACAGCTTACTTTCCCACTTAGCTTTGTATCGTCAGCAAACTTGGATACATTACACTTGGTCCCCTCATCTAAGTCATTGATATAGATTGTAAACAGCTGAGGTCCAAGCACCGATCATTGTGGTACTCCACTAGTTACAACCTGCCAACCCGAAAATGACCCATTTATTCCTACTCTATTTTCTGTCCATTAATCAATCCTCAATCCACACTAATATATTACCCCAATCCCATGATCCCTAATCTTGTGTAACAACCTCTTGTGTGGCACCTTATTGATGCCTTTTGTAAATCCAAACATACTACATCCACTGGTTCCCCATTATCAACCCTGCTAGTTACATCCTCAAAAAACTCTGATAGATTTGTCAAAGATGATTTCCCTTTCATAAAATAGCATTGATTCTGCCTAAACATATTATGATTTTCTAAGTGCCCCGTTATTAAGTCCTTATTAATAGATTTTAGCATTTTTCCTACTACTGATGTCAGGCTAACTATAGTTCCCTGTTTTCTCTCTTCCCCTCCCCCCCCCGCCCTTTCTTGAATAGTGGGGTTACATTTGCTACCAACGAGAGTCTAACCACCTCCCCTTGACATTCAAAGGCATTACCATCGCCGAATCTCCCACAATCAACATTCTGAGGGTCATCATTGACCAGAAACTTAAGTGGTCCAGCCATATAAATATTGTGGCTACAAGAGCAGGTCAGAGGCTGGGTATTCTGCGGCGAGTGACTCACCTCCTGACTCCCCAAAGCCTTTCCACCATCTCCAAGACACAAGTCAGGAGTGTGATGGAATACTCTCCGCTTGCCTGGATGAGTGCAGCTCCAACAACACTCAAGAAGCTCGACACCATCCAGGACAAAGCAGCCCGCTTGATTGGTAACCCATGCACCACTTAAACATTCACTCCCTTCACTACCGGAGCACTGAGGCTGCAGTGTGTACCATCCACAGGATGCACTGCAACAACTCGCCAAGGCTTCTTCGACAGCACCTCCCAAACCCGCGACCTCTACCATCTAGAAGGACAAGGGCAGCAGGCACATGTGAACAACACCACCTGCACGTTCCCCTCCAAGTCACACACCATCCCGACTTGGAAATATAGCACTGTTCCTTCATCGTTGCTGGGTCAAAATCCTGGAACTCCCTTCCTAACAGCACTGTGGGAGAACCTTCACCACATGGACTGCAGCAGTTCAAGAAGGCGGCTCATCACCACCTTCTCAAAGGCAATTAGGGATAGGCAATAAATGCTGGCCTTGCCAGCGACGCCCACATCCCACGACGAATAATTTAAAAAAACCTTCCAATCCACAGAGATCGTTCTAGAATCCAGGGAATTCTGGAAGATCAAAACCAATGCACCCTCTATCTCTGCAGCCACCTCTTTTAAAATCCTAGGATGTAGGCCATCAGCTCCAGGGGATTTGGCGACTTTTAGTCCCATTAATTCTTCCACTACTGTTTTATAAAGATTTAGCATAACTTAATTGCTTTTATATTCTATGCCTCTATTAATGAAGTCCAGGACCCCATAAGTTTTTTTTAAAAAAACAACTTGTTCTGTCACCTTCAAAGATTTGTGTATGTGCACCCCTAGGTATATTCCTGTACCCCTTTAAAATTGTACCATTTAGTTTATATTGCCTCTCTTTTTTCCTACCAAAATGCATCACTTCACACTTCACTGCATTAAATTTCATCTGCCATGTGTCTGCCCATTTCACCAGTCTGTCTATGTCCTCCTGAAGTCTGTTACTTTCCTCCACATTGTTTCCTGCCTTTCCAAGTTTTGTGTCATCTGCAAACTTTGAAATTATGCCCTCTAATCCAGGTCACTAATATATATCAAAGAGTAGTGGTCCTCATACCGACCCCTGAGGAACACCACTGTATACTTCCTTCCAGTCTGAAAATCAACTGTTCACCACTACCCTCTGCTTTCGATCCCCTGGCCAATTTTGTAATCACGTTGTCACTGTCCCTTTAATCCCGTGGGCTTTAATTTTGCTAACAAGTCTATTATATGGCACTTTATCAAATGCCTTTTGAAAGTTCATATACATATCAGAGTCCCATGTGACAATTTGTGCCTGCAGCTCACCAACCTTATTTACCATGCTACGTGCATTTACGCAAATGCACTCCAAACTCGTCTTAGACTGCCTTGCATTTGCCCCCTGTCTGATCCCTCCTATTTCTGAACTATTCTTTACTCTAGTGCTATTTGTCTCTCCTGCTCCTCTGTGCACCTTGTTCCTCCTTTCTAATGTTTCACCCTGGTGCCCAACCCCCTGCCAAATTAGTTTAAATGTCATTTTTGCAAATTTTCTCAGTTTGTTTTCCGACCTCATCCGACACTCTGTTACTGCTCTGTCACGCTCTGGTTGAAGTATATGTGGCTGCTCCAATAGTGTTCTGCCCTCACTAGTGTTCTGCTAGCAAATATGAATAACATATCATTTTTTTTCCAGAGGCTGTAGCACCATCTGTGGAGGAAATCAAAACAATAACTTGTATTTATATAGGACCTTTAATGTAGAAAAATGTCCCAAATAAGACCAGCTAATGTTACCATTACTGTCACAGCCTTGTTACAGAGTTACCCATTGATTTCAATGGACTGGGAGCACGACAGCTTAACCAGCTGGACGAATCTCCCGTGGCATTGCTTATGGTTAGTGGGTAGAAATGTTATGTCCTTTATGTCTGGGTTTGTTGTAACCGGCTGAGAAAGGTTCGACCTCTACAGCAAGAAAGGCAGGAGTTCCAGCAATGCTGTTTTTAGAGGAAACAGCGCCATCCTGTGGAAGATGGAAGAATACAGGCGTTACCGTTACTGTTATAATGTTACCCTTTGATTTCATTGAACTAGGGGCATTACAGCATTACCTAATAAGATCAATTAAGATGTTGCAGACATTCTTATTCCCATTTATTTATGATACAGAAATTTACAATCGACAGTGTGTGATATCTGGAGTATGACATTTGGAGCATAACGCCTGGAGTGTGATATCTGGACTGTTGACATAACCCAGTGTGCCCTGGAGCAACTTATTGGGCCCTGACGAGGAAATATCTGAGCAGTACAAGGCCTTAAAAGGTCTGTAGGCAGGGAAGGGGCTGTGGCTGTTGAATGAAATTGGTGGGGGGTTTTTTGCTGTTTAGCATAGATTTTCGAAGTGTTTAATAAATTTAAAGAGCAATGCCAGGAAATAGTGCATTGGGTATTTGTGCACTGTCCTTTGACGATTTCAGCATGAAGCATGTGTTCCAATGAGAAGGGATGTATTGTTTTTAGCAAGTGGTAAGACAAGTGGTAAGACCCTGGGGAGAAAATCCTGGTAGGAGGTGGCACAGGCAATCAATGTGGACAGCAATGTGAGGAGTTGGCTTCAGTGCTGCAAATAAAATTAACACTCTTACCAAAAAGGTCAAAGGTGGGAGGGGACCGTGTGTTGCTTCTCCTGGCACACTCCAGAAAGAAATATAGTCTGGTACAGGCACTACATTCCCTCACATGCTTAACCACTTCATTTTGACACCCATTACAGCCCTCCCCCAAGTTGCAATGAGAGCCCTCAGTATGCCCACCTCAGACCAGGCAAGCCAATCTCCCTATCCTTAGCTCAGTGCCTCATCTTTCTCCTTTAGTATGACTAAGGGAAAGGGTTACGATTGGGGGTGTCACTTGTCACACAGGATTTGACACCTAATCAATTGTTGTCTTTGTTTTAGGTGTAAACAATTTTACAACACCAAGTTATAGTCCAACAATTTTATTTGAAATTCACAAGCTTTCGGAGGCTTCCTCCTTCCTCAGGTGAATGTTGTGGAAATTTAGGTGGAGAAGGCTACTTGCAGTAAGAGGCAGAAGTCTGTGACCAGAGGAGGCACAGCTTCCATTCATCAGGTTACCCCATTTGATGAGTGAGCCCCCCAAATTCAGGGGAGATATTTGGAAGAGGAGTCCGGAGATAGGGAAGCAGGAAGTGGCCTCCCAGCAGAGCGTTGGTTAAACACAGTGCAAACACTGACACTTCAGAAACAGAATTAGAAGTGCTATCATTCCAAGAGAAGAAATTATGCAACTGCTCGATTGTTAGAATCAAAGAATGGTTACGACACAGAAGGAGGCCATTTGGCCCATCGAGCCCGTGCCGACTCTTTGCAAGAGCAATCCAGTTAGTCCCACTCCCCCGCTCTTTCCCCGTAGCCCTGCAATTTTTTTTCCTTTCAAGTATTTATCCAATTCCTTTTTGAAAGCCACAATTGAATCTGCTTCCACCATTCTTTCAAGCAGTGCATTCCAGATCATAACTACTCGCTGCGTAAAAAAGTTTTTCCTCACATCGCCTTTGGTTCTTTTGATCCTGTTGTCTAATAGTCCACTCTAAAGGTTTCAGAAGTTGTTAGCACAAAGCCTTCAAATGTCATTTCTCTTTTATGTCATTTCAGATACAGAGGGAGAAACAAGACCTGTACTTCACCCTCCCAATCTCCAGGCATCTCACCACCATCCTCCTCATCCACCAAGCACAAGCACAGGCCCATCTACCCCAGGGGAAATCGGTAGTGAGTTTCAGGGTAACACAGTTGGTGAAGTACTGGGTACAGTGGTGTCGGAAGAGGTGGAGGCCCCCATAGTGCTGGCAACAGGGTTCCAGATCTGCGGGGCTCAGCTTTCAAATGCTGGATGATTCCAGAGCACAAAAGGTTGTTGCAGTCACAAGGGAATGTTACATGCAGCTTCCAATATAAAGTGACAAATGTGGAGGAGGCCACCACCTGCATGTTTTGGGTTCATATGCAAGGCATGGAGAGAATGCAATCAGCCTTCGAACCTTGGAGTGAATGACAGCTCCTAGGCCATTTGCAGTTCAAGCCCCTTATATCAGATGCCATGCTGGAGCAGGGCTGAAAGCTGGCAGGAGTAGACCGCTGCCATCCCAGAGGATGATGTGGAGATGCCGGTGATGGACTGGGGTTGACAATTGTAAACAATTTTACAACACCAAGTTATAGTCCAACAATTTTATTTGAAATTCACAAGCTTTCGGAGGCTTCCTCCTTCCTCAGGTGAATAGAAAATCAACATTTTCCACAACATTCACCTGAGGAAGGAGGAAGCCTCCGAAAGCTTGTGAATTTCAAATAAAATTGTTGGACTATAACTTGGTGTTGTAAAATTGTTTACAATCCCAGAGGATGAGCTGTAGCCTGAAGTAGGCCCACCTGCACATGCAGTTTGAGACTCACCTCAGTCCCAGGAGCCTTCTGATTACAGTTGGTTGTCAGTCACTTGTCTGGCGCTCACTGCAAGGCGAGCACCCAGATGGAGCATGAGGACAGCTAATAGAGCACAAAATACACCAAGTTATAGGAGGGGTAAGCACCAGTGGGAAGAAAAGGTGTAGGTACACTTACAGGTTTAGTACATATTGATGTCGGATTAGAAAGGTCAGGAAGATGAAAGGTCGGTATATGATTGCTGAGGTGGTGATTCTCAGGAGAATACCTCAATAATTAATGTTTGCCTAGTAGTGACAGATGGTACTGGGCCAGCTTCATCACACTCCTCAGCCTCATCAGCATTCACTGCAATTTCTTTAGGATCTTCATCTGATGCTTCTCCATTCCTCTGACTCTGGCCTTTTGTGCATCCCCTTCCCTTCACCATTGGCCCCTGTGCCTTCAACGACATAGGCCCCAGCTGATTTTAGGCAGCATAGCGAAGGAAAAATCCAACCCCTCTTGTATTATGACTGGATTTAAAGGGACAGCCACCAAGCCAAAACTAAATTGTGAGAGATTGTTATTGGTGTGCTGGAGAATGAAAGGTAATTAAATTCAGTTATCTGTAAAAATTGTAAATAAATGGGGTTTAATATTTTAAAGTGCTTGTGATGGGGTTTAATAGTAAGGAGGAGGCTTTGGGGATTAGGAATAGTGTGGTGTCTTGGTAGGAATCTGGCATGCTCCTGGGATTTGGTAGATCTGGGGTGGAATCATGGGGTCTGGGAGTAGTGAAAAGGGTTGCTGGGATTTGGGAGATGTTTTGGTTTAGCAGGATGCAGAGTGTGGGGTTTTGGAGCAGTGGGGAAGGGAATGCTGCTGTTTCACAGGAGTGAGTGATCCAAGAGTTTCCCAATAGTGGAGGAGACTATTTGGGTTGCTTGTAGTGGGGGAGAGGTGTGGGGTTTTCTTGTGATTTGACAGAAATTGGAGGGATACTGGGGTTTGGGAATATTGGGAGAGTTTCTGGGTTCAGTGGCAGTGGGGGAGGGGTGTTGGAGTATGGCAGTAGCACGGGGGATGGACAGATCGGGGGCGGGGTATGGTAGCACGTGGGACGGACAGACCTGGGGGCTATGGTAACGGTGGGGAGACAGATCGAGGGTGGTATGGTCGCATGGGGAAGGGACAGATCGGGGGTGGCATGGTAGCATGGGGGAGGGACAGATCGGGGTTTGAGGGGGGGTATGGTAGCACAGGGGAGGGACAGAACGGGGGTTTGGTAGCATGGAGGAGGGACAGATTGGGGATTTGGTACATATAGAGATGAGACAGCTTGTTCAATGATTGAAAAGTAGTTTTAAAAGCATTGTAACAATGTTAAATGTGAAAGAAAGAAAACCAGGAACTGGATAGCTACATAGAAATTGGAAATGAGAGTAGAGCTGCGATACCTGTAAATTCAAAGGGAGCATAGTACCAGGGCAGATTTCTTAGTTGTCTGTAAGAAATGAAAGGCTAATGGCAATATCCAAGGTCCACTTAATTCCCCCTTCTACAGCTGGCTTTTCTGGTGGAGCTGTAGCATCTGTTTGTTGGATGCAGCTAGAGTTTTTGAAAAGATTTGTTTCACACAATATCAGGAAGAGATAACCTGAGTCTGTCTTTTTGAAGCATGTTTTGGTGTATGGAACATGCACAAGGGGAGGCACAGGGTCATCTTTTCGATATATACTGTAGTCACAATAGAGGACCTAGGCTGGATCTTTGAAGGTTGGAGTGATCAGGATGGATTTTACAAAACTATTTTTTTCATTTATCAATGGGAATGGGTCAATCTGGGCTATCTTTAGATTTCCTTTTGTAACATAGCAGCCACATTGGAACACTGGAGGCAGAGTGGGGAAGGACTTGGGCCAGGTAAAGAAGGGCCCAGTGGTGGTGGAGGAGGAGGAGGAGGGGGGAGGGAGAATAACTGTGATGGAAAAATCTGACAACTGTACATGGAGCATGAAAAGGGGCAACCACCACAAATTGAGCCTCATGTCCTGATGGAGGACTAGGCGTCAAGGAGAAAACATTGAGGCTTTTAGAACCGTGTAAAGGCATAGTATTGTATTTACAATTATTTAATTTCTAGTGGGTTTTTATGTTATGTGTTTTTTTTACCTGTAACTTTTCAGCTGTAATATTAAAAATGGTAGCTCAAACCAACTTCACTAAATGTATGGACGTATCTGATTGGTTTGCCTTCTGCTGTCTTTTACTGACTGTCCATTTTTGCTTTCTAGTATCTTTTAACTTTAAACGATTGGTGGTGGTTATGGTGCCTGACATGTTCAATTCTGATTTGTTAATGTTTTATGAATACCAAATATGTGCAAAGACAGACAGAGTAAGGAGGATTTTCCTGCGGATCCTCGCCTGTTTGTGTCCCTGTAGTGATTATCCAGCATCAAGTCTGACAGATGCTGGAAGACCCCACCCTCAAAAGGGACAGGAGTGATGTCAAAGGTTACAGTTCCGATGATAGCGATGCTGGACGTAAGAAATGCCTGCACACAACATGGCCAGCACAAGCCTTTTAAAAACTAGGAAGGACCACTCTAGTGAGTACAATCAATCCCAGGCCATCAATTCACACTCCCCTAGTGATACTTTATGTCAGTTCTAGAAGAGGCCAGATGTTTTTCCCCTGGCCCGGAGAAGGACGGACAACTGTTGGGCAGGTGGAATTCCCACCCTAGCACACTTACAGCAGTATTCTTACCAAAGAGGAAGGTGTCAGCCACTGCATAGTGCCTGAGTATGATGGATACTCAAACGTGACAGACAGGAAATAAAGTGTGTGAACAGGAAATGCATTTAATCATACCGTTAAGTAATCAATGTAAATTTCGCCATCTATCTATGTATATATTTATTTGCACTTACTAAATTGCATTATATTTGTATTTATATCTGGAACAGACAGTACATTATTTTATTGCAAAAATCATACCTTACAAGTAATCTCAATACAAAGCACAGTTGCTGTTGACAGTGTCATCTCATGCTTATCCCAATTCTGACCACTTGGTGTCAGATGGATGCCACACTACACACTAAAAACCAAGCAGTAGATTGATGAGGAAAGGTTATTTTTAAAAAAAAAACAACTGTCATATTTGTATAGATGTTTAACAATAGGCCACGGAAAATGGAAATGTTTAAAATGGGCAAGTATACGCATCACTTCTAAAGTAAAGTGTGTAGTTTTGCTCTTTTCCTGTTTTGTGGGACACCAGTAGCAGTTCCTGTTGCCTCAATTTCCCTGCCTCAACATGTGTGATACATAGGTGTGAATGAATTGTGCTCTTCACCGAGACCATACATCGACATGATTTACTAAAGAATGCAGTATAGAAACATTTTTGTAAGATCCCCTCAGAGATCTATGATTGAGGTTTATAGGTATAGCCTTACCTTTAAGTACTAAATAAAATCATACTACAGATACAGCCTACACTGGGATCTGTAGTTTGCCATAGGTGCATTCGCTTTGGTCATACTGAGGTCAGTGACGAAACAGCACAGTGCATGCATTCTTGGCCGCACCTGCAGCCCTCTATTCTACTAATGTGAACACAGATGGTAGCACCAACTTTCTCAAACTTTTAAAAACTTATTTTCTAATTCTTTTAAAGTCCCAGGAGGTAGAATGGATCACCTGGGCACTTTTAAAATGTTGCTTTACACCTGGCTGGAGTTATACTACTCCCAGTACAAACGTGAAGATCTGTGAGACCAACTACTGCAAGTGGTCTTATATTATACCTCTAACGTTAGCGCACTTAGAAACATATTGCCCACCTGACTCCAGTTATACTGTTGCTTTAGTGCCAGGGTCAAGGCAGTGTCGGCAGCGAGTGGGGAAAGACCTGCCCTCCCCATCAGAAGACTGCCGCTGCAAGGAAAATCCTGGCCTTTATCTTTTTTCTCCGACATGCTCACGGACATGCTGTGCATTTTCAGCATCTTTTTATTTCAGTAAGAAATGGCTCTGCAATATACCAGATCTCTCATTGTTGTAGAATGGGACATATATCGCTGTTCCTTCATTGTCACTGGGTCAAAACCCTAGAACTCACTAGCTAGGAGCACTATGGGAGTACTTTCGCCATACGGACTGCAGTGGCTCAATAAGGCAGCCCACCACCATATTCTCAAAGGCAACTAGAGATGAGAAATAAATGCCAGCCTTGCCAGCGACACTCATATCTTGAGAATGACTTTTTAAAAAATCTGCCTTGTTTACATTGTGAGTCAGATTCTACCGCATCAGTGGCGACAAACACCTGCACAATGAGTAACATCCTGAATTGTGACTATTTGCTGGCTACAGAAATTCCTCGATAGCTGGGGAAGGCCCTTACCGAGCTGGAAGTTGCTTGTTGGTATGTATGGTTCGGGCTGAGCACTCAATCTTGCTCAAGGGCAGAAACATGGCAACAGTTTTTATATTTGCCACCAATGGCATAGCAGCCTCCAGATGAGCTCTGGAAAATCTGAGGCAAATTTTCATTTGTGCAAAGGCAGCAGAAAATTTACACAGCGCTTGTGTGGCAGTAACGCTGCAGTCGGTGGCAGTGCTGACCCATTCAAAATATAAAGGGGCCAGAGTAAACCAGGTGGTTTCACAACCAGGAGGAAGTACCTGATTGCAGAGAATCTGAGGTAATCAGTTTCTTTTAAATAAATGCTAGAGGTTAGACATGAGCATTTCCAAGATATGCTGAATACTCTAGTGGTTAACGGGCACTGCACTATACAGCTTACTGTGAGCTGTGTCTTTAGCACATCCTCTTAGACATTAGCAAAACAATAGTCAGTGATGCTCCCTTGTTTTGCTATTAGCAAATGTTTAGAAATGTTAATTTAACAATGCTTTTCGGCCATTGAGACTGTAGTCAAACTGAGATTAGATTAGACAAGAAGGTATCTCTCGCATTTACCCCTAGATATATACAAGATACTTATTTGCTTCTTCAATAAAAGGAAGTTTGTGGGGGTGGGAAGGGAGCAGAGTAAAAGAAAATAATGAGGTGATAAAGCAATTACTAGCAATCACAGTTTCACCCTCTTTCCCTTCCCCCCAGGTTTCCCACTGGCTAACCTGTACAGACATTCATTCCCCAGCTCTGTCAGTGACTAGAACATGAAGCCACAATTCACAATAGGCCTTTGACACTGAACAGTTTTTAAAAAAATCATCTTTTACATTTGATTGCTCTTCACTTCCTTCAGTCACTACACTTCCCAATGTTTCTTCTTACAGATTGATTCCCACCAAAATACAGGAACACTGCCCCTCATTTTTTTTGAGCCTCACACATCGAGTTAGTCAGGTCACAGGAAACTAAGTTAATTTTAAAAAGAGAAAGCAGCAACATACCCCAGTTCCACAGTACTGTGAAAGTGCTGTTGTTCTCGTTATTAGCTAAAATCCTGTTCTAACGTACAGTGTGAACACCTAGACCTTGTCAAACTGTAAGCACACTGGATAAAACGTGTTGGTTTCTGTCCAGTTTCCCAGAATTCAGTTGTTGCAGAGCTCCAAGCTCTTGCTAATTTCAGACCTGGGTCAGAATGAAACATCATCATGCATTTATAGAGCACTTTTAAACATAGAAAAATGTCCCAAGGTGCTTCACAGAAGTGTAATCAGACAAAATTGTCACCAAGCCAAAGGATTTATTCAGAGGGGTGACTACGAGTTGGGTGAAAGAGGTAGGTTTTAAGGAGGAGCTTAAAGGAAAAGAAAGGAGGAGGAACAAAGGTTGATGGAGGGAATTCCAGAGATTAGGACCCAGGCAGCTGAATGGATGCACAATGGGCTGGAGTTGGAGGAATCCTCAGAGCAATCAGGCTGGAGGATTGCACAGAGATAGCAAGGATACCGGGTGGGCTCCCAGCCAGATCTCTGCCACTGCAAAGGAGAGAAATGAGACAGCACCTTAGCATCAGAAGAGATGGGGATAGCTTTAAAGGGCAGCAAAGCCCCAAAGAACACAGTACAGATTTGACTAAAGCTCTCAGACTGCACCAAGGCTTTCAGCAGGTAAATATTTGGGGCCCATATGGAGGGAACAGAGGCCACTTGTAGGCTTTTTCCCTCCATCCAGAGACTTGGGGGGGCAGTCTGCTGCCTCTTCACCAGGGATAACTGCCATTCTTCTCCTGGTGGTCCCTTTGGTTCTCAGACAGCAGCAGAAAATTGGGAAATGGGCAGCTTGCCAGGTCCTGCCTCCCCACCACTATTTATATGCAGCAGGGCAGTGACAGAGTCCTCAGTAGCAGTCCCAACTAGCACAGGGAAAGAAACTGGAGGTCCAGGCATAGGTGCATCAGAAGGTCTCACCATCCTATGTTCCCCTGTTTTCCACTACTATCCCACCCACTGTGGGACAGGATTGGAGGAAAATCTAGCCCTGGCTGTATTCTCCCATTCATATTAGTGATTTCCCTTTCATGATGGCGTTATATATATATATAAAAAACACAACTTTTTTTTTTAATGTATTTTTTTGGTTATTTAGGTATCTGACACCTGATTAAGATTCTTCAAACCAAGCAACTGAAAAATCTATCAGGGTAGAAGTTTATGTTTGCTGATATAGAGTGCACAATAAAAAGCTCAGAGATGCACCTCACTTAGCTAAGTCAAGGCACCTTCAGTGAGAATCAGCATAAGAACAAAGCATAAGTGTACACAGGGGTACTAATGAAGATTAACCAGCTAAAACCATGCAACTTAGCAGCACAGTGACTGGATGGCTGACCAGGTTCCGATCATCCATTGCTAAGTGTTTCATCTTGGATCCAACTGGACCCTATATGCTCTCCATCACAAAGATCATCTACTTCCACCTCAGCCCATCTGCTGCTGAAACTCATCAATATTTGTTACCTCCAGACTCAACTATTCCAATGTACTCTCAGCCAGCCTCCCATAAACTGTAGCTCATCCAATATTGCTGGCCATACTAACCAGAACCAAGTTCCATTCTCCCTTTACCACAGTGCACACTACCCTATATTGGCTCCCAGTCCAGCAATGCCTCAAATTTAAAATTCTTATCCTCCATGGCCTCACCCCTCCCTGGAACCTCCTCTAGCCCTACAACCCTCAGATCTCTGCATTCCTCCAATTCTTGCCTCTTGAACATCCCCAATTTTCTTCACCCCACCATTGGCAGCTGTGCCTTCAGCTGTCTAGGCCCTAAGCTCTAGAATTCCCTCCCTAAATCTCTCTCTCCTCCTTTAAGACACTCCTTAAAACCTACCTCTTTGACCAAGCTTTTGATCACTTGACCTAATGTGGATCAGTTTCAAATTTTGTCTAATGCTCCTTTGAAGCACCTTGGGACATTTTACTACATTAAAGGCACTATAAATGCAAGTTTTTGTTGTTCTTCACCCATGGAAGGTAGTGACTAGTTGATCAGATAACTGACAAGTACATGTTTGAGCCCTCAATGGGCAGACTGCAGGTACCAGAAACTCCTCACAACTGGCATGAGGAGCAGCAGAACTCACTATAAAATGTGAGTGCATTGCCACCATCCTGCTGACCACAGCACTGATACACAACATACCCCATTGAACAGTAATCACACCAATTGGAGGCTGCAGACCTTCAGGAGTAGCTACATACCTCACTGCAATTATGGTAGGCACTGAACCCAGGATAAACAAGTGCACTGTCTCATACCCAGCCACCACAAATCACCCAGCAGCTGTCATGCCCAGTCTCAGTGTCCTCATCACTTGTACAATAGACATTTGCCTGCAGCAAGCATGGGGCATGAATCACCCAGGAGACTCTGCAAGAACAGCTTGGGAACCTCTGGTCTAGATCATATGCTTCAAGTGGGGCTTGAATTCATAATCTTCTGATTTAGAGGCAACCATACTATCAAATGAGCTAAGTTGACACTGTTACAATCTGATGCAGGCCCAGGACCCAGTGGTTAACTCTACACAGAGTGAATCTCCAAACCAGCATAATTTATTCACCTCCAATGGGCCTTTACTTACAGCACTAAACAAGCCCAATCATTCCCAAACCCTTCCTCCTCAAAATCCCCTCCCTCACTGAATCATTTCCCAGCCTTTTATTCTCCAGGCTGAGAGTCATTAAAGGCAATTAAGGTCAACAGCCTCTTAAAGTGGTATACCTATCTCAGAGACAACTCTTTCACTCTGTTACAACATATACACAGAACGGCTTATGATGTAGAGTAACCACGATGTTCTAGGGATCCAAGTTCAATACTGCATACTAAACTTATTCATCACCAATGGTTTAAGAACATAAGAACATAAGAAATAGGAGCAGGAGTAGGCCAATCGGCCCCTCAAGCCTGCTGCGCCATTCAATAAGACCATGGCTTGATCTGATCCCAACCTCAAATCTAAATTCATGTCCAATTTCCTGCCTGCTCCCCGTAACCCCTAATTCCCTTTACTTCTAGGAAACTGTCTATTTCTGTTTTTAATTTATTTAATGATGTAGCTTCCACTGCTTCCTGGGGCAGCAAATTCCACAGACCTACTACCCTCTGAGTGAAGAAGTTTCTCCTCATCTCAGTTGTGAAAGAGCAGCCCCTTATTCTAAGATTATGCCCCCTAGTTCTAGTTTCACCCATCCCTGGGAACATCCTTACCGCATCCACCCGATCAAGCCCCTTCACAATCTTATATGTTTCAATAGGATCGCCTCTCATTCTTCTGAACTCCAATGAGTAGAGTCCCAATCTACTCAACCTCTCCTCATATGTCCACCCCCTCATCCCCGGGATTAACCGAGTGAACCTTCTTTGTACTGCCTCGAGAGCAAGTATGTCTTTTCTTAAGTATGGAGACCAAAACTGTATGCAGTATTCCAGGTGCGGTCTCACCAATACCTTATATAACTGCAGCAATACCTCCCTGTTTTTATATTCTATCCCCCTAGCAATAAAAGCCAACATTCCATTGGCCTTCTTGATCACCTGCTGCACCTGCAAACTAACTTTTTGAATTTCTTACACTGGGACCCCCAGATCCCTTTGTACTGCAGTACTTTCCAGTTTCTCGCCATTAAGATAATAACTTGCTCTCCGATTTTTCCTCCAAAGTGCATAACCTCACATTTTCCAATATTGTATTGCATCTGCCAAATCTCCGCCCACTCACCCAGCCTATCTATAGCCCCTTGTAGGTTTTTTATGTCCTCCTCACTCTCTACTTACCCCCCCATCTTTGTATCATCTGCAAACTTTGATATGTTACACTCGGTCCCCTCCTCCAAATCGTTAATATAGATTGTAAAGAGTTGGGGACCCAGCACCGACCCCTGCGGAACACCACTGGCTACAGGTTGCCAGTCCGAGAATGTACCATTTATCCCAACTCTCTGCTTCCGGTTAGATAACCAATCCTCCACCCATGCCAGAATATTACCCCCAATCCAGTGATTCTTTATCTTGAGCAATAATCTTTTATGTGGCACCTTGTCGAATGCCTTCTGGAAGTCCAAATACACTACGTCCACTGGTTCCCCTTTATCCACCCTGTACGTTATATCCTCAAAGAACTCAAGCAAATTTGTCAGACATGACTTCCCCTTCGTAAAGCCATGCTGACTTTGTCCTATTAAATTATGTTTATCCAAATGTTCCGCTACTGTCTCCTTAATAATAGACTCCAAAATTTTACCCACCACAGATGTTAGGCTAACTGGTCTATAATTTCCAGCCTTCTGCCTACTACCCTTTTTAAATAAGGGTGTTAAGCTAGGTCTGCATGTGAGGGGCTTTGTCAAAGAGGTGTACCATCAGGAGGCTGAGACCCCCTCCAGGACCCTGAGTGGCAGGTCAGCATAGGTTCAAGCCCTCCCTCCCTGAGACCTTTTCTCCTTTTTGACACAAAACCACCTCACCGTTCTGGACTTCAGACATGGGCAATGGAAACCGTTTAATTACATGCCAAGGAGTTCAGAACCAGTTAGAACTGTTTGGATGCATATTTAGTACACCACAAGCTTAACCTGCATCGGGACCTTGCTGTCATTGAAGGAAAACAAGAAGGACCAAAGTGCCCTTCTCCGCTTCTCAGCAAAGTCCCAAAGAACCACGTCCAAGCTTTAGATGGTATCCACCAGAATCCCTGAGTGCCAATATGAATCAACAATTGGGAGAGATCTCCCTTGTGTTTACCAATAAATAACTTTGAGATCCTTTCTTGAGCCATGAAAAGCCATAATACCTGACTCAGAGCCGCCTACCACCATATCCCACTGATTAGCCCAAGCCTGATTATCAAACCCCACTTGAAATTTCATTTGTATAGTATACAGTATTTTACCTCTAAGGAATTCAGTGTACCTGCATAATTTTCCATCCATTAATTTTAATAAAAAATTTAGTAAATGAATGGTCTGAAAACTGTGTGGGGGCTCTCTAACTTCCATGCTCCCATCACAGGTGAAGTTTGATTCCGGAAGCACAAAACTGTAAACATTACCCTAATATATTTAATTAGATTTATAATCTAATTGCCTGACTGAATTTGATCATAAATCTCACTTCTAACATTTCACTGAATTGGCCAGCTCTTGCATACACACTAGAAATGCTCAATATGTAGATTATATTAAAAATAAACGTTCAGAAAATGTGCATTTTTGACGGGTTTGAACAATAGATATGAACAAAAATAAAATGGTCTCCCCTGCAGGCTGGTGGGGGTCATGTGAGCATAACACTGGCTTCATAACCAGATGGTCACAGGTTTGGGTCTCAGGGCTGCTGGATACTCAAATTCACCTGCCACTGTTGTAATGAGTTTCATCAGCTCTTGGCCAGGCTGCTAGATGGGTGCCTCACAATAGCTGTGCATTCCACCAGAAGGGAGGAAACACTGGCATTGCCCATCTTGCCCTGTTACAAGAATATCTCCTGACATCCGTTAGAATTGGTGCGGCCAGCGTGAAGCTTGCAGCTTGGACTGCTCCAGGCTCCTGTTTAATATACCTGGATGAGCCATGGGAAACTCAAGCTGGGTGCAAGTAACTCTCAGGTTATGAGCCAAGTTTGAGGTTGATGATTGTTTATTCTCTTTTCCCTCTTTATTGTTCAATCTTGAATGGATGAATTTTATTGCTTAGCTTACGATGTAGTCACAGCATCTGTAAGTTTTATAGTTTTTTGCATGATTGTAGTTCAATCATTAATTTAGTTCATTTTAAAATTTTTCCATTTGGTTAGTTATTTGAAAGCTTTTTTTTATTTTAAAGCTTCTGCTGCACTGTTTCCTGTTTTCCCCTCAAACCTGTATTGCTGCTGCAACAGTTTCTACCCTGTGTCAAAGCCTTAATGATACTGTTTGAAGACTTGCAGCCTCTGTTTAAAGCCACATTGTTACTGCAGGTGGCTACACCTGCTGTGCCTGATTGAGGAGAGATAATCCGTGCTTGGAATTTCCTCCAATTGAGAAAAATTAGTCTTATAGGAAAATTAAATACAGACTCTGCAAAAGAGAGTAGAAATAGAGAACAAAGTCAAAGAACATCAAAATGCAATAGAAAGAAAATATGAAAGAAAGAAGATTAAATAGGAATATGTAAGCAAGAAATGAAAGTGAAATTGAATAAAGATAAAATTGATAAATAAAATGCGGGAAAAAAATAAAATAGAAATAACATAAAATGTGTTGGAATATGAAAACTCCATTTGACCCATCGGCCCATTCTTTTCACAGACCACGTACAAATTATTTGGTCATAGACTGTATCCTACTCATTTAATCTCTGGAAGAAAAATTCTCAAAGTTTCTCCCTGTCCCCAAAGGTAAATCAAGAAAAACACCGGGATATCTACATTCTTTATCTTGAAATTACATTACCTTGGACCTAGCAGTTCATAAATCATCATGACACAAGAGAATGAAAGAAAAAAGATTGAAATAACAAAGATAAAATGAAACACCAAATGTTAAATGAAAATGGAAGGAAAGAAGCAATGGAGAGAAAAGAATAAACAAATGTGTAGTTACCTCAATTTAAACTTGAACTTCTGAAACTGAACACAGAAGATAGTCCTACCTTGAACTACTCCTAATTCTTTCTGTTGCAATGATCTATTCAACCCCTGTATCCTCCTCTCCCTCTTGCTCCACTGTAACTCACCTCACTCTTGTGGGGAAATGTGACGTTGGTAGGAAGAATAGAAAAATAGAATACTTTTTAAATGGTGAGAAACTATTAAATGTTGGTGTTCAGAGGGATTTGGGTGTCCTTGTACATGAAACACAGCAAGCAATTAGGAAGGCAAATGGTATGGTGGCCTTTATTGCAAAGGGGTTGGAGTACGAGAGTAAGGAAGTCTTGCTGCAATTGTACATGGCCACACCTGGAGTACTGCGTACAGTTTTGGTCTCCTAACCGAAGGAAGGATA
The DNA here is from genome assembly GCF_035084215.1 of Heptranchias perlo. Classification (NCBI taxonomy): domain Eukaryota; kingdom Metazoa; phylum Chordata; class Chondrichthyes; order Hexanchiformes; family Hexanchidae; genus Heptranchias; species Heptranchias perlo. Next base: position 72,410,962 of record NC_090326.1, on the reverse strand, counting down.
TATTGGCCTTAGAGGTGGTGCAACAAAGGTTCACTAGATTGATTCCTGGGATGAGAGGTTGTCCTATGAGGGGAGATTGAGTAGAATGAGCCTATACTCTCTGGAGTTTAGAAGAATGAGAGGTGATCTCATTGAAACATATAAGGTTCTGAGAGGGCTTGACAGGGTAGATGCTGAGAGGCTGTTTCCCCTGGCTGGAGAATCTAGAACCAGGGGGCATAGTCTCAGGATAAGGGGTCAGCCATTTAAGTCTGAGATGAGGAGGAATTTCTTCACTCAGAGGGTTGTGACTCTTTGGAATTCTTTACCCTAGAGGGCTGTGCATGCTCAGTCACTGAGTCTATTCAAGAATGAGATCGATAGATTTTTGGACACTAAGGGGATCAAGTGATATGGGGATAGGGCAGGAAAGTGGAGTTGAGGTCGAAGATCAGCCATGATCTTATTGAATGGCGGAGCAGGCTCGAGGATCCGAATGGCCTACTCCTGATCCTATTTCTTATGTTCTTATGTTCTTAATCTTAACCCTCCATCTATTGCCCCCAGTCCAACTCACTGTCCCCAGGGATGAGTGGTGAGGAACCAAAGACCCCCTCAACCTTGTTCCCTCTGGCCCTCCCTCTCCTAAATCCTTTTCCTCTGTTCTCCTCAAAGAGGCTTTGTTTGCTTTCAAAGTTCAAAGTTCAACTTACTTATTTTTTTAAGAAAGCATATAGGAATGAGGAAGAAGCTGTCTGCCTGCTGCCCTCTTTATCTTGCTCTCGCTCTCTGTCTCTTAGTTGCTAGTGGGTGGGAGAAGTAGTTGATTTCAAAGTTCAACTTTTTTTTATAAATTGAATTATTAGCATAAAGTCATTCTCCCTCTCTCACACACCCTCCTTTCTCTGACCGGAGTCTCTCTCTCTATGAGATTAATACATTTCCTGAAGTTTATAGAACACAAAACACAAGCAACAAGTGTGATCAATACACTATAATAAAAACAGAAAATGCTGGAAATACTCAGCAAGTCAGGCAGCATCTGTGGAGAAAGAAACAGATTTAACGTTTCAGGTCAATGGCCTTTCGTCAGATCTGTCTGAAAAAATGGGAGCAGTGGTTATGATCTGAAGTTATTGAAATCAGTGCTGAGTCTGGAAGGTTGTAAAGTGCCTAATTGAAAGATGAGGTGCTGTTCCTCGAGCTTCCGTTGAGCTTCACTGAAACGGTATAGGAGGCCAAGAACCAAGAGTTCAGAGTGGGAGTGGGAAGGGGAATTAAAATGGCCAGCGACCGGAAGGTCAGGGTCACGCTTGTGGACTGATGGAGGTGTTCAGCAAAGCGATCATCCAATCTGCGTTTGGTCTCCCCAGTGCAGAGGAGACCGTATTGTGAGCAGCGAACACAATATAATAAATTGAAAGAAGTACAAGTAAATCGCTGTTTCACCTGGAAGGAGTGTTTGGGGCCCTGAACGTTAGGATGGGGGGAGGTGAAAGGGCAGGTGTTGCATCTCCTCCGCTCGCACGGGAAGGTGCCGTAAGAAGGGGACCGGATGTTGGGCGTGATGGAAGAGTGGACCAGGGTGTCATGGAGGGAACGGTCCCTTCAGAATGCTGAAAGGGGAGGGGACGATGCGTTTGGTGGTGGCATCACATTGGGGGTGACGGAAATGGCGGAGGATGATACGTTGAATGTGAAGGCTGGCGGGGTGGAAGGTGAGGACGAGAGGGAACCTATCGTGGTTCTGGGAGGGAGGGGAAGGGGTGAGGGGAGAAGTGCGGGAAATGGGGCAGACACAGTTGAGGGCCCTGTCAACTGCAGTGAGGGGAATCACTCATTTTTTCTCCCCTCTCTTTCACACAAAGAGCCATAGACACATTGGGGTAGATCTTGACTTTTTACGATAAAACAGGTGATAGCGAGTCAGCAGTCTGTTTAACATCACCTCCAATTTTAATTTCCACAGACTTCAATGGAAATAAAAATTGGCAGAGATGTAAAACTGGCTGCCAACTCACTATCACCCATTTTACATAACTGCACAAAGTCAAGATCTACCCCATAGACACAGACATACACAGCTTCAATGTTTAAGAAAAACTCCTAATATAAACTTTACCTGGATAAAGCTTTTGAAATTTGTCCTTTAGCTCTTCTTCAATTCATTTTGAAAAAGAACTGAGTAGGAATTGCTAGAATCTAATGAAAAGTATTCCCAGAGCTTAAGGGAATGACATATGTAGAAAGGTTTAACTCCCCTAGGTCTTTTCTCCATTGAAAAGAGAAAATCAAGAGGCGAGGTGATAGAAGTGTTTAAAATTACGATAGGTTTGGACAAATTGGATCTAAGGAAGCTTTTCTGCTGTGTACAGAATTTAAGCACAAGGAATCTTTTTATAAATTAAGAACAATAATAGAAAATGGGAAATGCAGGAGGAACTTTTTTATCAAAAGGGTGGTAAAGTATATGGCATAAATTACTGGCATTGATGATGGAACAAGAAATCTTAATGGGTTTCAAGAAGGAACTAGACAGGTTCTTATCAACAAATCGGATTCAGGGCTATTAAAAATGCACTAGGGAAATACTGTGTATAGGTGGGCTAGATGGGCTGAAGATCTTCTCCTGTCTGAAGCTGTTACTATGTTACTTTGTAACTGACTGAATGGTACTGATGCATCCTAGCAAATTAAATATACTGCACAATCCAAATTCAGCTCACAGCATCACAGCTCTGAGCAAAAATACCAAACCTAAGCTTTTAGGAGAGGCCGAGGCCTTCAAGTAAAAGTTTAATGGAGGCATTTAAAAAACACAAAAGACAATTCAGCAGATAATTTTAATCATGTTATTGTGAAATATGTAATTTATTGATTTTTTTTCTTTGTTTAAACCCTTATTTTGGACATAAAAAATTTCAGTCATTGAGAAAAAAATGGTAAATGAAAAACATTCTCAGAAAGCATTTTGAGTGATTTATGGGAACTCATTGGCCTGATTACACAATCAGAGTGATAAGTTTACAGAGGCAATACCCATTATAAATGTGGACGTAGGAATTTATAATGGAAAAAAATTAACACAAAAAGTGTGTCAAAAATATGACAACTGGAAATCAGGTTGTACAGACACGTGGAGCCTAGAAATTGGAACGATTCCTGCACCAGAATGGGTAGTCTCGTGGCACACCCAACAGTGGGCATCTGGCCTCATTTAAATGAGATTGGCGAGCTGCGGACACACGCTGCGCATCCCCAGGCAGCTCGCCTGTGAATCGGCATTGGATTTCGGTCTGCTGTGTTGCCGGCAGTGGCCTTCAGGTAGGTCCTGGGAGTATAGGAGGCAATCAGGAGGGAGGGAAGTGATTTGGAGGGAGGGGGTGATCGAGAGTAAGGGGGCGATCCAGAGGGAAGGGACGATTGAGAGATGGGGAAAGCCATCGGGAGAGAGAGGGGTGATCGGGAAGGGGGGGGGGGCGATCAGGAGGGGGCCTAGTGGGAGCTGGCAATGATGTTCAGTACTGCAGCGGAGCCAGGTGAAACACCCCTTCTCCTCTTGGCTCCACATTCAGGTAAGTATTTTTTAACAAACTTACCTTTTTGATGGTGATTGTGTTCAAGGCAGACCAATTTTGCAAAGGGGGCCTCAAACTAGTGCTAAGCCCCTTATTTGCCCTTGACGCCTCTTTTTCGCACATATTGCCCACCATATTGGACACTTTGGCACCCGTTTCTTATTCTTTTCAAATGGGCCTGGCATCAACCAATTTCTAGGCCAACGTGCGCACAGACATAAGATTTTAAAATTTTATATATATGTATCTATTTCTTTTCTGGAGATTGGCAGCTAGTCCAATCCATCAAGAGCGCTCTAGTTGAAGGAGAAATATGTAAACAATTTTACAACACCAAGTTATAGTCCAGCAATTTTATTTTAAATTCACAAGCTTTCGGAGGCTTCCCCCTTCGTCAGGTGAACGATGTCAAATGAGATCCTCGAAATGAAATCGCATTTATAATTCACAGAACAATGCTTGGTGAGTACAGATAGTTGTTTCAACTGCCCGTTGCCAAGGCAATCAGTGTGCAGACAGACAGGTGTTACCTGCCAGGTCTCACAGAATATACAAATCACCAAAAAAAAAAACAAACAAAAAAAAACAGAGATAGAGAGGTAGAAACATAGAAAAGACAGCAACTGACCCGTTATATTAAAAACAGATAACATTTGTTCGCTGGTGGGGTAACGTGTAGCGTGACATGAACCCAAGATCCCGGTTGAGGCCGTCCTCATGGGTGCGGAAATATGTAGTGAGTTCCCTTAATAACATTCAGTTGGAGTCAATCACAATTTACTTTGTGCCATAGTTGTGCCCATTGTGGGCCACAATCTTTGCTGTTGTGTCTTTGCTGCCATTGACCAACTGAAAAGGTCTCTCTGCAGTTCCACTGTATTAAATCATTCCAAACTGGAGGGCAGGGACCTCTCTTCATCAGCAACATTAACTGCTGACTACCCTTCCCCGTCTGTTGAAGCAGTCTCCAGGACGTGGCCTCTATTGTTTAGAAGCAGCTCTGAGAAGCTACAGGTGAGGGTTGGGTGTAGAGCAGAGACTATTATCCCACGTTGCCCATAACTCTGTCAACGTTGCAAGTACCCGCGAATCAGACATGCTGTTCCCACAGTAACGTCCCAAAGCGCTCCTTAAATTAACTGGATTTTGAGTAGGGTTGTATTTAAACATATACATTATATATTTTACACAATCTTCTTTTAAATAATACAACTATTTCTATTTGGATTTTAATTTATGAATCCCTTTAGTATGTGATTTAACATTTTCACAGGTTATCAAGTCACCCTCATAAAATAATCCACAAGAGGGCACTCTTACCCTGTTAAAAACTAACCTGTTGCTGCATAATTTGTGATGCTTGTACATAGATTTTAATGTGTGTTATTAATAACACAAATTTATAGGCACAGAGACATACACAGAGACAAACACAGGCACAGATACATAGACAGACACAGACATACAGATACATTGACAGACATAGACATAGACGTAGGCACAGACACAGACATATAGACAGGCACAGACAGACACACAGACACATAGCCAGGCACAGAGACAAACACAAACACAGAGACATACACACAAAAAATGAACACAATTTTTCTTTCTTTCTCCTCCTCTGCATTTCATGCCATTCTATATTCAAGGGCAGATTTCAAGATCTGGGATACACTTTCTTGGGAATAGCAATATTCCCTCTTTTGTTACAGTAATAGTAACCTCAGACATGTAGACTTGTCTGTAAATGTAGATTCCTTTTGTTCTTTAAATGACTGGACCTGTGCATATCTAATTTGGCAATACGACCCAGATGGTAAATCTCATCCCGGGCCAAGGGCCTCATGTGGAGACTTGCAAGCACAAACTGACAGACCCTCTCCTCTCTGACCTTGCCCTCCTGACCTCCTGTCCGTGGATTGCCCTCCTACTCAGTGTTCTCTCCCTTGACAGCTGGCATTGTCCCTTTCTGGTGCCATAGTCCTACCAAAGTCATTTATGAGGAATGGCCATTCCCATTGTGAAGAATGACTTCTTTTGATGCTGATCACTCTTGAACACAGGTCCCTGTATTTAAATTAGCTTGCAGTATTTAACACTCTTATATAATTGTCATTTCATTGATGTTGACAGCTTTGGTGCTGCCACTCAAATTTATAAAATAAACTAATAGAACAAAAGAAAAAAAAGTGCACATTTGAAGTGCAGATTTTATTTTTAATCAATTTGGACTTCTTTTAATTTTAACTCATCAGTGCAGACAATGCCAGGCAGATGAAGGAAACCAAATTGATGGGTGAGAATGCATCTGATTTTGTTTTGGGCCTCCTGTTTCATGCAGCAGCTCCACAGCATGCATTGAAAATAATAGCAATGACGTTCGTTTCTTTTAGATTAGTTAATGGACTTGTTCAGCAATGTGTTTGTTTAATTCTGAGAATTTTAAAAAATAGGTCAACTGTGCAAGACAGATTCACCACAAGACAGAAAAGAGGAGTAGGTTTAACTAATTAGAAGCCACTCTAATCCAATCAGAAAGTGTTGTTCTCCATCCAGGGGTCACCTGTTAAACTCTTTCCCGTTCTTTTAGCTCGGAATCTGTTCCAATAAATTTAATAAAATGAGAACTTTTTTAAATGTATAATTTTGAAGTTCATAACCCCCATTATTTTACTTTTCTCCCCTCCCTTTTTGAAGGCAGTGATCCATGTTTGCATTGTTCCACAGATGCTGGCAGTCCCCTGGCACCTCACCCATTCTTTATACGTGAGCTTGGTTAGAGAATGTTGGCCGGCTATTTGATCATGGAGGGCATCGCAGCAGATATCCTTCCCCATTGTCCCATGAACTTTCCAGCAGGAGCCTCTGGATAGTGATCAACAGTGGGAAGCCGGCTGAATTTTTAGCTCCTGAGACAAAATGCAGTGCCCTAACTGTTGATGCAGCTGAGACTGTCTAACCCATCTCAGACCAGAGATCAAACTTGGGAGGCTGTGTGACCATGTGCTGCCTTTACTTATGAGCTAGTCAGTAGCTCATGCTCTCGTCCTTACTACAGTAGTCAAGATCTTTATCTGTTTGTTAGTTAGTGCAAATATCATTTCAAAGCTCAGTACGTAGTCACAAATTGGCCATTAATTGAATTATAAAACAGCATCTCAAAAATTGAGGCTTTCCCATTACATAATATTTTATGTTTATTTTTAGCAAACGTGTAACTCTAGTAAGTGTGCAAAATTATGGATCGATCTACAGTTAACATGAGGGCTCTACACTGGCTGGTTTTCAGTGCCGCTGTGTGTACATTGTACTCTTAATCTCACTGGGGGATAGTCCATTAATTTGGATAATTAAGAGTTTTACCTTAATAAGGATTCAACAAAATGGCTACCCATCACAAAATGGCTACCCAGCTAGCATTGCTCTGATATGAATGCTACCATTAAAATAACCCTGCATCACTTTCTACTCCTATGCTTAATCTTTCATTATTTTTTAAAACAAAAATACAATGAAAATGTATTTCCACCTTATTCTTCACATTACAAAGCGTACCCCATCACTTTATAGTGGTTTTACTTTTTTTATGAATTCCAAAGTAAGAACAACTTATAGTAGGCACAGAACAGTATAAACATGCATCCATTTTTATCATTAATCATACAGGCCAACCTTGTATACCTTTCTTTTTTGAGCTCAACAAAACTTTAAAAAGTCATGCAGCCTTATTTTTAGAATAAGTCAATGCATATTAAAGTTGTAATTTTTAAAAGAAAGTCTTATAAGGCCACGCAGGTATATTAATTTATATTTAGCCTTTATTTGTACAAATAAATGTATATTAAATGTATAAGTAGTTTTCCAACTTAGCATCTTACACTCATGTAAATATAACCATGCACAAGCCTTAGGTTGACAACATTTTGAATTATGATCAGATTTTCAAATCGGCACCAAATTGTACCCACACAACATTTAAGAAATTGTCAAGACAACACTTTTGAAATGCATGCTGTAGTCTTACCATACAAACAAATCCCTGCACTGTATAAATCAAAAATGTAGTCCAGAAATAAAACCGATTCCTTGTTCTTAAAATAAGAGATGATTGAGATCTGCTTCAGGGAGTTTCTGGCTCCTTCTGGCTAATTGTACAATTTGTCATAATGTTGACTTTGTTCTACTTCGTGCTGCGACTCAAGCTCTTGCGGCAAATGGTCCCCTGATTAGGCAACTTCACAATGAGCTGCTGCACGAGAGATCCTGTCACCGTTGCAATTGTCTCCCACTGCAGGCTGCTTTCTGTTAATGACTGATTCTGAGAGGCTTTCTTCTGATGATTCGGGTCTTTCAGATGCCAAGTCCACCTCACAGTTTAGCCACAGTTTAGTCTCTATTCAACCCCATAGTTAGCACTCTCAGGGGATGTTTACAGTAGCTGCAACTTTGTTATTCTCTATCTCTCCGTGTAACACTTTCATTTAGTTTACAGATTATTTTTTGAACACCTTTATAGTGCATTAAAAGGTACATGTGTTCATGGACCACTATGCAAACATGTCTTTGATTATGATTTAATTGTGCTGTGCAAATCATTACCGTCTCCATCCAAGAGGTGAAATTTGGTCAGTTACGATGGTTCATAAGTTCCATAATAATATAGTCTGAAGGCTGCAGCTTTGAAGTGGTGTTCACAGTCTTATATTTCTGTTGTCATCGAAAGGTGGCTGTGTGGGTGTATGTCTACAATTAAAACAGCAATTGGACAGGCCCGGTTTAGCAACAATAGCAAACTCACAGCTGCTTGGCATGCACTGTTTATTAAGCCATGTTTTATAATTTCGCCCATTCCTTGATATGTTCTTTTGACCCTAACGAATTAAGAGAGATGTGTACGCATCTGGGATGAGAGGGTTGACCTATGAGGAGAGATTGAGTAAAATGGGCCAATAATCTCTGGAGTTTAGAAGAATGAGAGGTGATCTCATTGAAACGTATAAAATTCTTAAAGGGCTTGACAGGGTAGATGCTGAGAGGTTGTTTCCCTTGGCTGGAGAGTCGAGAACTAGGGGGCATAGTCTCAAGATAAGGGGTCAGCCATTTAGGACCAGGATAAGGAAAAATTCTTCACTCAGAGGGTTGTGAATCTTTGGAATTCTCTACCCCAGAGGGCTGTGGATGCTCAGTTGTTGAGTATATTCAAAACTGAGATTGATAGATTTTTGGACTGTAAGGGAATCAAGGGATATCGGGATAGGGCAGGAAAGTGAAGTTGAGGTACAAGACCAGCCATGATCATATTGAATGGCGGAGCAGGCTCGACAGGCCGTATGGCCTACTCTCCTATTTCTTTCTTCTTATGCTGCCATAAAGTGCCTTGCTGTTTACAACTAGTCTCTTATTTGCAAAGTACTTGATGCAGCCTTTAGAAGCCCTCCCTGTATTTATTGTGAAACCAGGTTCTGTAAATAAACACTACTCAGTTTAAGTTTATTTTCAGCAACAATTACTCATTGTTGTCCTGTCCTTTGTGATGCTGCTTTTTAACTTAGTCAAGAATTAGAGATTATGGTTTTGGGAACAATTAAAAATGGAAAATGTTCAAGTTATTTGAAAGAGACCTGTAAACTCTTGAATGGCATTAGAAAAACTGTTGTGTGGGTTGAGTCATGAGTTGAGTAGTCAGAGGTTCCCTGTTGCATTTTTATTTATGCCAGAAAAACACTGGTGGCCACCAATCACTGTCAACCAGTTTTATCTATTAAAAACATTAAATTATTGATCACAGAACTCACTTCCTGACTGAACGGTACCCAACAGTGCCAACTAATTGTATCCTTGGTTTATTAATGACAATAATGTACATTGGTCTTTTACTTGTATTAAACTCTTTTGGTCAGTTTACTTCTTTTGTACCCTCATTTTAAAGTGCTTTATTGTGTTCAACTTTTCTTTCTGGGAGAGTGGCAATGGGAGCGACCGAGATAAGAGCTCATTGAAGACTTGCATTCATCCAGTTTTCCCCCTCTAAAATTCACCTATCTGTGAATTAGAACAGAAATTGACCTACATGGTGGGACATAGAGGACATCCCAATCCTGCCCTCACCCAACATCCACAAGTGTGGACGGGGTTACTGGGACAGCAACCAAGCTGATATTTCCCCCCTCCCTAGTACAGTTGTGATGAGACCAATTGTAACACCTGTACCATCCTTAGTATTGCCTGGGCTGATATCAGTTAATTCAACCACAACAGCTTGCATTTATATAGCACCTTTAACATAGTAAAATGTCCCAAGGCACTTCACAGAAGTGTTATCAAACAAAATTTGACACCAAGCCACATAAGGAGATATTAGGACAGTTGAAGAGGTAGGTTTTAAGGAGCGTCTTAAAGGAGGAGTTGGAGGTAGTGACGCAGAGAGGTTTAGGGAGGGAATTCCAGAGCTTAGGGCCTAGGCAACTGAAGACACAGTCGCCAATGGTGGAGTGATTAAAATCAGGGATGCGCAAGTGGCCAGAATTGGAGGAGCACAGAGATCTCAGAGGGTTGTAGGGCTGGAGGAGGTTACAGAGATAGGGAGGGGTGAGGCCATGGTAGGATTTGACAACAAGGATGAGAAGCAGAAGTTAATACATGTACTTCATTGGCTATAAAGTGCTTTGGGACATCCTGAGGTTGTGAGAGGCACTATATAAATGCAATCTTTTTTTTCTGTTTTATAGAGCTATAAAATGAATAGTTCACTGTTACTGTGTGAGCAATAACTGAGAAGCAACAAGTCATTATTAACATTTATTTTTCATTACATGCACTGAGGTCAGTTTTCAAACCACTGTTTTTACTTTATGTTCAAATTATTTGAAGCTATTCAAAAGCCAATGATACCCAGAAGAAGTTGGGTGGAACATGTTGGAGTGGGGGCTAAATAATTCAAATGGGATAAAAAGTGGAGTCATTATAGAGTTGAAAAATTTAAGCATTTTAGAGTGCACCATCATCTGCTGAGGGAGGAAAGAGATTAATGTACAGAGGTTGGTCTGCTTTAAAGACACACTTCGGTTTGACACTGATTCTTGTTCCCATTTTAGCATTGTCCAATATGTGCATTGGATTTCACTCTGAGGTTAGACTAAAAAGAACATGTTGCAAACATTTCTACAAGGCAATTAAAAATCAAAAATTGCTGTTTCAAGACTCAGTACGATACTGAGCCATACTGATTAGGATAAACCCAACTTTGGTTTGAGGGCTACCAGAGCCCATAGAACCACATCTAGTTCGATTCACTGCCTTCAGCACATGTTGGGGGAAAGGGAAAAATTAGGGGAAATGAGAAAATAAAGGGGTATCTGTTTACATGAAAACCTTTTGAGAGGGAGAAAGAGAAGAGTCAGAAAGTCATGAATCATTTTCATCAAAATGATATCATGATCAAATAATACAACTATTTATTTTGATCAGATTTACATTTTGTGTTTTCAACCAAATAAAAAAGGTTGTGGCAAATAATTTTCATGAAGAGATATCCCTTGAAGTGTCAAAGTAAAAACATTATCTTCAATATCCCTAAAAAAAAACCTCAATCTGATAACACAAAAAGTAGTAGATAGTTGGGAGCATATTACAAAATTGTAACACACTTAAAAGTGTTGGACAACATTAAAAGCTATGAAAACCGTTTGACGTACAGTTCATAGAATCATAGAAATTATAGCACAAAAGGAAGCCATTCTAGCTCTTCATTTGGAGATATCTACTGTAATCCCATTTGCCTTCCCTTTCCCTGTACCCTTTTATAGTCTTCCTTTACAGATATTTATTCAATTCCTACATTACAACAGTGTCTACACTTCCAAAGTACTTTATTGGCTGTAAAACACTTTGGAACATCCTGAGGTCATGAAAGGCACAATATAGATGCAAGTCTTTCATTCTTTCCTAATTCCCTTTCATATGATATTATAGGGGGAGAAATTCAGCACAAGGATGTTCATTATGTTCCTGAAAATGGGTGGCCAGCAGTTGAAAATTGAGGGAGGAGGGGATAGCACATTGATGTCCCTTTTGATGTAGTAAACAGTGAGGAGGATTTTTTTTATTCGTTCACGGGATGTGGGCGTCGCTGGCAAGGCCGGCATTTATTGCCCATCCCTAATTGCCCTCGAGAAGGTGGTGGTGAGCCGCCTTCTTGAACCGCTGCAGTCCGTGTGGTGACGGTTCTCCCACAATGCTGTTAGGAAGGGAGTTCCAGGATTTTGACCCAGCGACAATGAAGGAACGGCGATATATTTCCAAGTGAGGAGGATAATGGGCAGACACATGGCAGGTGAAATTTAGCACAGAGAAGTGTGAAGTGATTCATTTTGGTAAAAAGAATGAGGAGGGGCAATATAAACTAAATAGTACAATTTTAAAGGGGATGCAGGGACAGAGAGACTTGGGGGTGTATGTACACAAATCTTTGAAGGTGGCAGGACAGGTTGAGAAGACTGTTAAAAAGACATATGGGATCCTTGGCTTTATAAATAGAGGCATAGAGTATAAAAGCAGGGAAGCAATGCTAAACCTTCATGAAACACTGGTTAGGCCCCAGCTGGAGTACTGTGTTCAATTCTGGGCACCACACTTTAGGAAAGATGTCAACGCTTTAGAGAGGGTGCAGAGGAGATTTACTAGAATGATACCAGAGATGAAGGACTTCAGCTACATAGAGGGATTAGAAAAACTGGGGTTGTTCTCCTTAAAGCAGGGAAGGTTAAGGGGAGGTTTGATAGAGCTGTTCAAAATCATGAACGGTTTTGATAGAGTAAATAGGGAGAAACTGTTTACAATGGCAGAAAGCTTGGTAACCAGAGCACACAGATTTAAGGTAACTGGCAAAAGAACCAGAGGCGACATGAGGAAAAATTATTTTCGCAGCGAGTTGTTATGATCTGGAATGCACTGCTTGAAAGGGTGGTGGAAGCAGATTCAATAATAACTTTCAAAAGGGAATTGGATAAATACTTGAAGTGGAAAAATTTGCAGGGCGGGGGTGTGGGACTAATTGGATAGCTCTTTCAAAGAACCAGAACAGGCACAATAGGCTGAATGGCCTCCTTCTGTGCTGTATCAGTCTATGATTCTATGATTCTCTGATTCTACTCACTATACATCTATGTGATGCCATAGCAACACCTCCTTCTGTTCCCATCATTACCATTTTGTTATTTCATAGAGACTTAAAATGTACTCGTAGATCACTATCTCCCGAATCTAACAATCACATTTTATGAGATAGAGGATTTCAATGGAAAGGAAAATCAGGCGGGCGGGGTGTATGACAGGCGGCCGATCCGCTATCGCCCGTTTCCAGCCACCGCCGACAGTGATAATCTGTCTCTATGATTCTGTGCCCAAATTGTGCGAGAATTTCTAGGTCAGCAAGTTTTATGTTTATAAACTCAAATGGACCACCTCTTTCCTTAATAGGAAATACACTAAATCCTGGTACCAAAATCACTGAACAGCGAACGACACAAGCCAAGACGACATGAGCAGCCATTTTATGATGATCAACATAAAGCCCTGTGTCAGTTGTTAGAAAAAGACTGTACATGTGTTATTTCTTGTCTGAACTGATTTTGAAGATGAATAAAATAGGCAATGGGTCATAATTTGCTGTAGCAGGGCATCTAATGGCATTAGCCATTAGTTAGATTTGCCCTTGAACATTTAGGTTTAAATTTTTTTGCGTGGCAAGTTGCTGAAAGTGCGAGCTGATAATGGCACAGCGAGGGAAACAGGGCATCTAGGACCTGAGTGAACAAGGCAAGCAACTGTGTATCTCCTTAACCAATCAGATTGACAGTGCAAGGTCTGAGAAGGAAGTGTAAATTGGAGTGGGTGAATTCAATGTCAAATCAGGTACGGGAAAAGAAATAAAAAGAAGGGAAGAAAGAGCAGATTAAGAGAGAGAGAGAAAAGAGGCAGAAAGGAAAAGTAAAAGAAAATTTTAAAATTTTACATTTTTTATATCTCCAACAACAATTAAAACCTGAAGGAATGAGACTGTACACTCGTAATAGTTAATTTTCAGTACCAGAGAGGTTGACTGGCAATAATTAACACTTATCACATTGTTAAAGGACTAAAATAAGTTTAGATTGTATCTACCACACAAATACAGCAACTTCATGACATTCAATGCACTCCAATGGTGTGGCAGACAGTGAGATGCTGTTTTTGCAAAGCTAACGGCAGCGCAGCGCATCTCAGACAGCAACTTTTGGATTTCCACGTTTAACCGTGCATCTGCCCCTCGCCTGAAGTTGCTGTAGCATTTGCACATAAATAACGGTGAATGTCATTAGCCTCACTGTTATTTTGACAGCAAATTATGGCCCAATCTTTTTTAAAATGCAATTTCCAAATGTCAATTAAAAAAAATACATAATTTGTTCACAAAGTAGATGAGGGGATGATTGTTCACTGATTCATTCTGAAACCAAGCTGTTTGTTGTTATAACTAGAAACGACTTGAAACAAATCAAGAATCTATGATATACTTCACTAATAATACCACAACATACAAGTCACCATTAGTTTTCTGTTCAGTTCAGTGGATTCTATTATCTTGTATGCAGAATATAATACATCCTACTGCTGTAAAATGCACCAAATGAAGTGTCAAAAATGAACATTTTCTTTGACAGCACGCCCTGAGATTCCGCTTAGGTGTACAATAAACCCACTTCTAAAATTGTCACTACACCACTAGACACAGCTAATCGTTACTGTTGTTGGCAGTGCCAATTAACAGATATAATGTCGATTTAACCAATCGGAAAAAAATGGGTGGAGAACTGTTATGCCAGATTACCATCCATTTAGCACCCCATGTAATTTTCTGATTGGGTTTTGTGCTGACACGGGAGGAACCTACCAGTGCTAGAATGTGCTGCTTATGGCTGTGTATTTCAGATCCTACAGAAAGGTTTGTAGCAGCATTTTGAGGTTATTTCTGATTTTTTTTTCTTGCTTTTTCTATTATTTATTTTTTGTTTATTATTTTAGTTGGCCAGGAAGCTTTTGTCAAGTGTTCTGACAATGGGTTCCTGTTAACTGCTAATGTACTGGCATCGGGCCAGCTGTTGCCCTGGAGATGTGCAGCCAGTTCTGAAAAGACATTGCAAGGTAGGTGCACCTCTGCTGTAAATGTGGATGGGAGGGTACTAACAGATGGAAGTAGTCTGCCTCTGATGCAACCTAGCCTGTTTGGAATGCCTCCAATGCTGCTTTGGAGGTGCAATCTTTCGGATGAGACGTTAAACTGAGGCCCCTTCTGCCCTCTCAGGTGGATGTAAAAGATCCCATGGCACTATTTTGAAGAACAGCAGGGGAGTTCTCCCCAGTGTCCTGGCCAATATTTATCCCTCAACCAACATCACTAAAACAGATTACCTGGTCATTATCACATTGCTGTTTGTGGGACCTTGCAGTGTGCAAATTGGCTGCCTCATTTCCTGCATTACAACAGTGACTATACTTCAAAAGTACTTCATTGGCTGTAAAGCGCTTTGGGAGGTCGTGAAAGGCGCTATATAAATGCAAGTCTTTCTTTCTTCCTCTTTAAAAATATAAGGAATCTTACAACACCAGGTTATAGTCCAACAGTTTTATTTAAAAATCACAAGCTTTCGGAGGCTTTCTCCTTCGTCAGGTGAAGTGTGACTCACCTGATGAAGGATGAAGCCTCCGAAAGCTTGTGATTTCAAATTAAGCTGTTGGACTATAACCTGGTGTTGTTAGACTCCTTACATTTATCACTGTTGTCTCCAGCTCTACTCTTTTGTTATATCAATATACAACAACTTTTAAAATTTTAAAATAAAGGAATCTTCATGATTTCAAGACAAAAGATAGAAAACAATGTTCTAGTAAGAACTAAAGCATACATTAATATTTATGTATGTGTGTAGATCACAGCTTGAGACACATTCTTGCCTTTCTTGTAAGCTTTCAATTCTTCAAAGGCAGTTTATTTGTGTCTGTTGTAAGTCTAATCGACAGACACCACTTCTTATCTTTCACGACTCCATCTTTAGCCTTTCTTCATCTACTGACTTCCTTAGCCTCAATTTTTGAGTCTCGTCTGGCCTCAGATAGAACTCTTCTATCTCTTCCTGCTTATCTGCCCGCCTCCCAGAGGTTGATTTTCCTCTTTTGTGTCAAACTACCTAATGCCAATACACAAGCGTGAAAAATCCCTACTTGATTGAGGCACTGGAAGCTGCCAGCATCTGTACAATTGTAATCCAGTGTGAGTCGGGTTGGGACAAAAAGAGAAAATCAGAAAAAAACCCTTACATTTCTTTTGATATAATAACATCTGCAGAAACATGCATATCTTTCCCTGCTTAAGATCGTTGAGAATTCATGGAACATGGATTATAAGAAGCTTCATTTTGGAAGTGAGTCTCTTCAGATTAGAAATGCTATTTTAATTTTATTCAAGTCACAGTGATGAATGCAAAAATCAAAAGTAATGGCTGACAAATGAGCTCCTAGTCACATGACCTGATAGGAAGCATTCCCTTGTAAGTGAGATTCTGATATTAGGTATGCTTTATCTTAAAAAAGAAACCCTGAAAAATAATGTTTGTGATTTTCATGTGATGGGAGTAATGTAATGCATTTTAATATACACAGTTACCACTTTACTTGAAATTTATTTTAAATGATGTGACACAAATAGAGTAATCATAAAAGTAGTTAGCAATGCAAAATAGTAGCTTTGGTGGTGAGCAATAACATGAAAGCATGCAGTCTTATATAAATAATTTGTATTATATTTGTACATTTGTAGTATATTTGTGTAAGGATATTTGAATCCTGACAATTCACAAAATCATTTTTCAGGTTCAAAAGCCCCCAGAAAAGTAACACACACAAAAGATTGCTGGGATTCTAAAATATGTTGTTACTTTGTGGTTTTTTTTTTGTATTGGGCATCAAAACTAAATGATTATGCAGCATTTTATACTCCAACCAGGATTTTCCATTCAAAAGTTATGCTTTGTTCAGGAATTTTCTATAGGAGAAGGAATTAGAAGTTCTTTGATAGCCTATAATTCTGTACATGGGTGGTTCAGCTGGCCAGGGCAAGCGGGTGCACTGAACTGCTACTTAATTGCTGATTCCCTACTTCTTAAGGGAATGATGCATGAAACAGAAATGTATTTAATAATTTAGCTTTATCTGGAGTGCACTATAATATACCACGGCATTGGGTGAGCAACAGGGAAACCAGAGAAGAAATGAAACAAAAAATAAGGAAAAATTAAAAAGAATCATTATTGCTCACTCAACAGAAATTCAATGTTCATCCAGTGCTGCAGTGCAAGCAGCAATACTCAGCTCTACGGAATGACTTCCGATGAAAAATGTTGGGTAATTGAGCCAGCCCAGTTGTTGGCAAGTTGTCTCATTTATACTGGGATCAGATAAGGCAACAGCAGGAAAAATCAGGATTTGCAAGCTTGACATCAAAACAACTGCACACAACGTTGTTATGATAGGGACCTTCCTCAATGTTTCTCAACCTTTCACATCATACAAGCAATGCACTTCTGCAATTTCTGCAGAGGTCAACAGGACCAGGCCTAAGATGATGGACCCAGATGCAAGTGGCATTGGGGAAGACATCTAGTTTTCATCCTAGACACCCAGTGAAACCCACAAAAGGATCCCATGTTTCAGTTGCCTGCAATTAAGCTCTTGCTGTAGTATAAAGAGGGCAAGTATCTGTCCTGCAGGAGATTCCTATCACATTAGTATAAACAACAGATGTAAATTTAAACTATCAATCCAAAGTTAATGCATTGACCCAGAAGGTCATTTAACAATTCGCACAATATCAACTACTTCAAAACAATCTTTCAGATAAAGTTTGAGGGAATTGTGTTCATTTCCGGTCATCTTCAGGGCTGAATTCCTTCAGCTGCCTCCGCCTTAAGCTCCAGAATTCCCTCCTTAAACCTCTCCTCCTCTCTCTCCTCCTTTAAGACGCTGCTTAAAACCTATCTCTTCGATCAGGCTTTTGGTCACCTCTCCTAATACCACCTTATGTGGCTCGGTGTCAAATTTTGTTTGATAGTAACTCCTGTGAAGCGCCTTGGGACGTGTTACGACATTAAAGACACCACGTGAATGTAAGTTGTTGTTGTTGTAAAGAATGCTTTACGTAATAAATATTGCCACACCATCTTCATTTCATCCACGAAGAAAATAAAAGCTCGATTGAAGTTTATTCTTTCTCCATTTCGTTTCAAAAAGAAATCATAAGCGAGGTGTTGTGAAGACAATTTAGCTGAAAGTTAACATGATGGGCACTGACCCTAAACGTACTCGCTGGTTTCTTTGTAAACATGTACAAGCAAGGCAGAAACATTACATAAAATGCAATTGGAAATTCATCAAGATGCACGGAAAGTGTACATTTACGGAGGGGATGGTGTCCGACAGATTGTTACTTTTTTCCATTTATCATATACTAAATAACATTGTTTCTTAACTCTTGCTTCATAACTAACATTCATTCTTTCGTAAGGCCAGTCCCGATTAGATGACGTTTATTTGGTAGATTATGGGAAGCCAGGTATTTAATATTCAGAATCGTTTATTAGAATTCTTGTTTTCGACTCAATTAGATGGATCCGTTTACAATTTGGAGTCTGACACCCACATTTTAGAATCTCTCCCTAATTCTCGGGTGTTAATTGAAAATAGTCAGAAAAGAACTTGGTGTTAAATGCAACAACTTTCTAGCACAGTAGCTGTAAACCGAATCTGGGTCTATAAAGCGGAAATATTTGATGGTTTTCATATGAACAGTTTAGAATAGCCTTCCGTGTATAGGTAGTTGGTCTGTACTTTTAAAGTGTACGAGTTACAGAGGGAAAATCGATGTTCCAATTTTTATACTATTTCCCTGTGTCTTAAGTCCAGAACCAAGACGACAGTAAATATTACTTATTAAATTAAATGCCATTTATAATATTGGTGTCAACCTTGAGTTTGCTGTTACAAATAATACGGACATTTACAGAGTTTGAGAGAAAGCCGCGTTGTTGATTATCTGGGAGCAAAATATCCACGGAAGATGTAAATATCTACACATCTGTCCGATATGCCAGGTTCATCTCTTAAAAATCAGATGTAAGTTTCATTTTCTTTTCATCTCTTCCAAAGTCGCCTGATTTCTCAGAACTGAATGATTCATAAATTATTGCTGTGATACTGAGGTGCTTTACCAATCTGTAGATATTGTATTTCAGAATTACTGGTCTCCGTCGCGCTTAAACCAGGTACATACACCTTGTAAATTCATCAGTTTGAGGCAAGGTGAATTAAATGAAAGGGTTCTCAGAAACAGCCACGGTCATTTCAATTTTATGTAATACAATTCAATTTAAACAAAACTGAGGATATACTTCAGAAATAAAGAGATGCATTCCTTTAGTTTAAAAAATTTTGCGCTTCAAATCCACATCAGTGTTAATGTATCGTCGTTTGTTTTTCCCATTGTGGGTGTTGTTTCCGTGACACTTACAGCCCGTGCCCGGCAGAAAAACAACCCCCCCCCCCCAATACGCATTAAGAAACTGTGCATTCATGTTAAAACCAAAACAAAACAAAAACTGAAATATTGTTAATTCCCGCAATTGTTTTTGGTGTGCTTGCAGAGAATTGGAACTCGGGGTCACACAAGCACTCTGGTTAACTTTGATCGTCAATTCAACGATTGAAATAAATCACAATTTTCTGTACTTAACCGTACCCTTTCCAATAAAACGTTCTCATCTTCGAAAAAGAGCAACGGTGATCAAATCGGCCTTTCTGGTTCTGTTGGACCACAATCATGAATCTGTCCTTTTTTATTTTGAGCGCTCGATCTGTAGTTGAGGTCGGGTGTCAGAGCTCAAGGATCAGATCCCAGGACTGCTCTCCAACTCAGATACGTGACACGCATCGGCCGGTGTGAACACAGCGGAATATAGGGATGGTTTGTAGACAGGATCGAAGTTTACTATGGATCTGACACAGGCACTCACACTCAACCAAGCTACAGAATGTCTTGTCCTCCGATTGTTTCTTAAATATTGCAAAAATAAATGAATATACCATCAGATTTCGGACGAGCTCATGTAATTATACGCGTTTATTGCACGTGATTTATTACATTGGACAAAAAAACCTAAACTATTATTTTATATTTTTATGGTTCAAGATTGATAAATGAACATCCACCACTTCACCCGGTCGTGCTAAACCAGTAAGACTTAAAATCGAATGAAGACGTGTAAAGGTACATTTAATTTAAATATCTAAATGTAGCGTTAAGTTTCCAGAATGTCAGCGTTAACGTTGAGTCCGGTATTGTATCTTTTGACTATTTTCACTTTAATTCACCACATGAATATTGGTCAGATTGTATAAACGTAAGCGTCTAAACTGTGAAAAAACGTGTGACCTGATATTTTTAAAGTGTGGTCTTACACTGAAGCCATTTATGCACTGGCTAGATCGATAACATCCCACTCACTTGGTACAACTTCCTCTTCAGTTTTCTGTCTTATGTTTCCAGTCTGCAAACCTTCCGATCCCCCACAAGGCGGCGTTTGGAGACAACAACTTGCATTTATATAGCGCCTTTACACATGAGCGTTAGCAACCAAAATTTCAAAAACAAATTTAAAAAACAAGTCAGGTTGATGGGCGCGGATCGAATTCACGTTGGTAGCATCAGCAAAACCTTCCAATATTGGAATAAGGCAAAAACCTATCCGCCCGTTGAGGTAAAATTCTTGCTGTAGATCTCTTTCTACTTTTAGCGTGATTTTACACTATTATAAATCTGACCTTCAGTGCGGTTCATATACATTTGATTTAACTTTTGGGAGAGTGTAAACTAAAAAGCAACGGCAAAGAACACAATACTGGTATTTTAACATATTTAAGTAGCAAAATAAACTGAGAAGCTTGTCACAAGTTTGTTGGTTGAAAGCATGACTGTAAGGAAGATGATATTGCAAAGCGGCAGAGATTTTGTGCTAGTCAAACCGGATGGAGAAATATTAACTTAGTCCGAACTTGCTTTTTATTCCACAAAAATAGTGCAGCAGATAAATGTTTTAGACAATGATGTCGATTTAAACAAGAAAAAAGATGGTCGTCAGCCTCAGCTAACAGCTGCCGTCATGTTAACGTGTCTGCGCTAAAATTTAAATGTAGTGTTAATTGTGGAAAATATTTAAATGTCAACATTTCTAGTTATTGAGATTATGCATCCTGATTGCTTTCTGCTCTGTGTAAACTGCCAGAATTAACCTTCACCATCAAAACGTAGACAGATTTTAAACATACAGTACTTTATTATTCGGAATTCTCCCATGAGTGTTCAAACCGTCAAAAATATTCCAGAAACTTTTCCTTAATTCTTATTCTCTAGTTTTCCTCCTTCTCGTGATTTTTAGACAGAATGTATCATTTCAAAATATCAGCGAACTAATCATTTCTCAAGGACCCTGTCTATGAATATATTGTCAATTATGGGATTTCATTACACTGCATTTTAACCAATTCTTCAGGATCTGGTACTTCATTTTGTAAAGAGACCACATATGGACAAGATCTTCCAATGAAGCCCTGATTTGTTTTCTTAAAACACGTAGCCAAGTACATTTCAAGACTATTTTAGACTCTTGGTATGATGAGGCTGTTTGTAGGGACTTTTAAAATTGTCTCAATTCAACACATATACAGATTGATTGCACTGAAAAATGTTTGATAACTGCAAGTGTTTTTTTTAAAACCGATAATACATACGTGCTGACACTTTAAAACACGCCATTCTTACCTTACGAAGAATTTTATTTATATGTGAGATTTTAATTTCCAAAATTACAATCAAATGGCCACCTGAAGCCTGATAAACACATAACTAATTTGCCTACAGGTTTTACATTGTTCTATTTCTGGTATGTGAATGACAGATGGGAAATGGTCAGAATTATAAGTGCATTAGTTATGCATTTATCGAGACTCTACAAGTACATTAGTTCCTTACACACTAGCATCCCTTGGAAAATTGAAATTTGCAGTCTGATTTTATTGCTTTTGAAAAAAATTAATGCTTGAAAAAAGCTGTTTTTGCTTAATCTGTACATACTGATGGAACTGGAAAGGACTTGGGTTTTATTCATCAAACTAACACTGTCATTTTATTTTACACCATACTGCACCTATTCTACAGTAGACTATACAGAACAGGAACTGTACATCATTGTATCATCAAATAAATAAAACCACATATGGTAAAAGTCAATCTGGTACTTAAGCCCCTCCCTCAAGAAATTCCTTCTAAAATGAATACTATATATTATGTCACATCGAGGACAGGCTTGGTTAGAATATGTCCATCTTGTTGCTTACAGCATCAGAAAGCTTTGGCACCTTCTTAAAAATTTGATTGCACTGGTAGACTGTACAAGATCAGTTCTTAAGGTGGAAGGAAACATTAGTCTTTTTGGCACTCGTAAGACCATTTCGACATTTGGTGAATGGATTGGATATATACAGGCAAACTCCACAGGAATACTTTAAGGGCTGGTGTAGAAAGTATAATAGCCCATTGCTTTTGCACCATCCTTGCTATACTCTTTAGAAGTAATTGTCTCACATTTGATTGTTGGGGAGCTTTCAGTGCTAGAGTTGCCAGCTGAGACCCTTCTTCTCTTGCAAGCGTTTTCATAGAGTCCTGAGTCCGAGTCCATGGATTTGATGGATGGAGGGGTTTCAATCCAGGGTGAGTTGGCTTCTTCTCTTGACTTTTCCTCGGTGGACAACACTTGGTCTTCTGGGAAAGCTGATGGGCTTGTTCTGGAGGACCATGTTAGCCCGGAGGCTATCTTTCTCTGGTACTGGGAACTCCTGGAGCCCCAGCCAAATGTTGGGTCAGGATAGTAGCTCAGGGAATGAGCAGATTGGATGGGTAGAGGTTTGAGACCATAGGGCAACAAGGCATTAGTAGCATAATCTGCATCATAAGAGGTAAAGTCCAACCTGTTGGTGCCAGGCTGTTGTACGGAGGTGACGAACCACCTCTGGGGAGGGTTGCTGGACTCCTCGGTCTGTTGGGGGGACAAGATGCCGCTTGTTTGGGGCACTGCTCGCTCACCATTGTAGAACCGGGCCGATGGTATGCTGTTGGCAAACTGATCCTGGAAGAAAGGCTGAACGGTGTAACGGGCCCCAGGCACTATCTGATGGGATCGGGGCGAGTCCGTGGGAGAAGGGGTCAATCGATCGTTCTCTGGTGCAGTGAACATACTGAGGAATTAAAAAAGGGAATAGACCGTTGACTAACTGACCATGAAACAGTGAGATTTAAAAGGGAAAAATGACCTCAATTCAAAGTTATTATACTGAAAGCATATACTTACGAATCATAGTTGTCTCTGAAACCTTTGGCAAATGGATTGTGATCAATCTTGAGCTGTGTGATCTAATAATAAGAAAAATTTTAAATAAAATTCATCAGTTGCTAACAACTGGATTTTCTTTAACAATTGAAATCTGTGATAAACTACACTTACATCAGTGTTCTGGTAGGCAGTCACAGCAATGAACTGTGTTTCTGGAAAGGTATAAGTTTGAGTTTTCGTGGAGTCACTCATATCTTCCGCACCATCTTCGTTCACCTCCACTATATGAAGTCGTGGTTGGTATTTGTGCAAGGACTGCAACACCACCATCTGTAAGAATGAAAAACGCCCAACTGTTACTCATTCTCTGCACAGGCTTAGTGTCAGTCTAACACATTGGACATAAGTGGAGCCTGCCTTTGCTGCCTCACCTGAGTGCTATTGTTAGTTGCGCCCTTGTTGTTAGTTAGTTTAAGTTTCCCAAAGGAAATCTCTTGTCTCATCCAGTGAGCTCCAGTGTTTGGGGACTCGGGGTGAACATAAGATCTGTTACCTGGAAGAAATAAAATGAAAGACAACGTTGTGAGGAACAAGTTAGCGACAATGGGATATGTCCTTTTTCTCGAATT
This sequence comes from Heptranchias perlo, assembly GCF_035084215.1. NCBI lineage: Eukaryota > Metazoa > Chordata > Chondrichthyes > Hexanchiformes > Hexanchidae > Heptranchias > Heptranchias perlo. The sequence continues at coordinate 72,387,301 of NC_090326.1, read as the reverse complement.
AAGATTTTGCGTTAACTTCAGCTTGAAAATGGAGTATCTATGTGGTATTTTGAGTAACTACATTCAATGAAATTGTCAAGGAAACTGGATGTTTTAAATACTGAATTTTAACTTTGCCTGTGCAAAGTCTATACGTGATGTGGAGATGCCGGTGATGGACTGGAGGCTCCGAAAGCTTGTGGAATTTAAAATAAATTTGTTGGACTATAACTTGGTGTTGTAAAATTGCTTACAAAAGTCTATACGTGAAGAGATAGTGAACCAGCTTATGATATGATGTGTGACTAATAAAACTAGTTGCCTTCTTCAGCCCACGTCCCAACTGAATACTTCACATTCAACCTAACACAAGTTCAAGGAACCAATTTTCACTATTCTGTACTTCTAACATCTTGGTTTAGGTGAGACATCATGGACCTAATCAGGAGTGACAGCATTCTTTGTTCAGGTGTCACTTTGCTGCTATGCAATCAGCCTGTAAAACGATCCCACATTCCCCACTACTGTCCCCAGTGCGAAAACAAAGCCCGATATTTACGCCTGGCTGTAGTGACACTCGTTCATCCACAACCCCGTTACATTTCTGTATCAAGTGTAATCGAAGAAAACTGCAGTTACACTGTCAACTTGGCCGAAAAAACATTGGAGAATTTTCACCGAATTTTAAAGGTACAGCATCTGAACAGTATTGCACAGAAATCGATTTGTGCTTTGGATACCAGCTCATTAATTATATACGCAATATTTGTGCAGAATTGCACGTTTTTTAAGTAATGGAACTATTATTTTGAATATTGCAGGCCGGTTGTATAGGAAGGTATTGCAGACTGATTTTGATTTTACATTAGAAATTCGCACTGTTCATACATTTTAAATAATTTTATTGTTATAGAATATACTTTGTCAAAGTACGGTACAAATAAAGTACTGAAGTGTCCACTTAACGCACGACATATTTGAAAGCTGTTCAGGTAAAAGTAAGAAAGTGAATACCCCGAGTAGATTAAAAGTTTTTGAAACTCAGATCGCAAAAAGAGACCGAGAAGAATGATAGCGGGGGTGGCCCTGGAAAGTAATACCAGTGAACTTGAAGCCTTCCGCGACCGGCGGACACCTGGATCACCGATGAAACCAGATCATAATTTAATTGCAAATTGTTTAGTTTGATTGGACCATTTGCAATATTGGTGGCCTCCTATTGAGTGCCAAGTCTATTGGTCCAACTCCAAATAGTCCTAATGATGATGCGCAGTGTTCCCTTTTCATTTACCTACGTGTCAATGTCAGGTCGTTTTCATAGAAGTGAAAGTAAGCCACCAACCTTAAATACACAACATTTTAAAAACGGATTTTCAGAACCTCAACCAATAGGAAACTCTAAATACAATCAAAAAGTCACCTGGGCGATTTCTAGATAAGAGGGCTGATTCTTACAAGGTTCTGATAAAAGCAGGCTTTTCTTGCAGTTTTCATTGTTACTCCATACGGTCAGCATTGTCACCGGCACTTCTGCTCCATGTAATAGACGGGAAAAGGAAGTTGAAGAGCTAAGAGCGGCACAGGCGCGAAGGGCCGAATGGTCTCATTCTGCGCTGGAATGTCTGATTCTAAGTCTGGTTATAAACAGCACCGCTGACCCGCTCGTCCGATTTCATGTACAGGAGCATCTTGTTATATGCAATCGGTATTTTTAAAAAGAGTTTTATCGGTTCAAAGCGTATTGGCAACTCAAGTATGAAAGGTTATTGACCTGAAATGTTAACTCTTGTTTCTCTCTCCACAGATACTGAGTGTTTCCAGCATTTTCTGTTTTTATTTTAAGTATATGCATGTTAGGGAGAGTATGCCAATTTTTTGTAGGTATGAATACCTTCAAGATATAATTGGCTATACCAATACCAACACAGCGAAATTGGGGCTTTTTAAGGGGTTACCTACAACAATACTTTTCTCTAGCAATGTTTACTAACAGGAATTCCGAAGAAGTAACAAATTCCGCAACAAACCGATTTGGGGAAATATGTATCTAAATTTGATGTCTTGCCTCTAAACATAAAAATAACCGTGACACAATTACATATGCAAACAGTTTACAATTTACACGGTCGCCAGGAACGAGGTGCTGCACATTTTGAGCAGTCATACGCACCTTGAATGTTGTTGTCAGCTTTCCCGCAAGTCACCCATTTTCCTCCTTGAAATCGCCAGTGATTGGGATCTGACAGCACAACCTCCACAAACACATTATAATGAGATGTCGGGTTTAGGGCAGAGATATTGAAACTCAGGAAGGGGAACATGCGCCTGGGGAAACAGAGTAAGCAACAAAAATATACAATTTTATATGATCAATGCACATAAAACGACAGAAACCCGATAACTGAATCGGCGAGAACTGTTCATAGCGAAACATTTAAGCGAGTCTCGAGTCCCAGGTAACGAACGCTGCCAGGGAGAAATGGAAAGCACTACTTTCACCAACAAGCACAAACTGCAAAGAGCCAGAACACATCCGTAAGTTCCTGAACTATGGAAAAATACTAACTCTTGTGATAGACATTTTCTGTACTTTAGCACTAATAACATATTATACGAAGTAATTTCCAATCATATAGGCCCCAAAAACCACGACTTTTGAATTTTTAACATTTACAGAGCACAAAAAGTCTTTTAAACCGCAAGTTATTTTGAAATGAAACAGGAAAATATGCGGGGAGGGGCATAATTCCAAAACAAAGCCCGACAAATTTTGCAGTTATATTACTTTCAAGAGCAGAAAAATGATTTCCGAACAGGATAGTATTTTAAGCGCACAGCTTGTGCACCTGAGCTGATGTTAGCGATCTTTGGGGCAGGACGGCCATCAGATCTGGCCTCGGGCTCTGAAACCGATAGGCTATGTCAACCTCTGGTCCATGGATTCTATAAGGCTTCAGGTCTGACAGCATTCATGGCCCTGAGGTTGACTGAGCCTCTCAGTGTCAACGATCTCGGGAAACCTGCAACGTACTTTGTGCTAACGGGATGGGTAAACAATTCAACACAAAATACTTCAAATTAAACTCCATTATGTACTGGAAATATGCAACACTAAACAAATGCCTTGAGTTTCTAAACTGGAATGTTTTATTCTATCGTCAGTGTATTTTACAAATTGTATCATATTATTACGTAGAGTTTATATCCATCATTGCTATCTTAACATTTAATTATTTTATTGGGGCAAACCAAATTGTTGTTAGAAATACGAACTTTGAAACTGGGTTACGTTGATTTTTTTTACATAGATTAACGTACAATTTATGGTCAACACACACTAATAAAGAGCATCAGATCTATCATTAAAATTAAAAAATAACGGTTTAATTAATTTGTACTCTTCCGGATTGTTAACTCATAAAAAGCGTTAATAAATGTAAAGAACACCACTGAACCGGAATAAATCAAAAATATCGACAAATCCAAAAAAAAGTGAGCCGACAGCGATACCAATTATTCTGTGACAATTGCGATAGTTCTAGAGTCGATTAATGTTTGTATACGCGTCAATTTGAAAGAACAGGGGTGCCAGGAGGATTTCAGTCCGAAGTTATATTGTAACATGTATGGTGATCTTCCCTTCCAATGTTAGAAAACGAACATCCCTTCGGCGGTCTCGCCGAAATGTGCGGATATTTCAGCCGCAGCACTCAACTGATGTGATGAGAAAATCATTGAACCTGCATGAAGTGATATTAAAACAGAGAACTAATCGAGAGGGGGAGATGGAATTTACTGATTTAGAATTGGGGGTTTGAAAAGTGACAATAAAAAGAGTGGATTTGACGAAACTATATTTTATGAAATGTTCTGGAGCACATTTCCCAGAAACAGGCCATGACAGTAAGGTCAGCCCATAATTAATAATTGATCAAATATGAACGGCGAGTGATCAGAATTAATACTTTACGGGAGACAGGTAAAAACATAGCATCTCAGAGAATTGTTAGCATAACATCAGCCAGAGGATATCGTTATTCAGATGAGCCGCGTCTGTGATCAGACACTGGGATCACTCATCGTCACCGAAAAAGTAAATAATGAAACTATGAAAAGGTGATATGATTTTCTTCCCTACATGAACGAAACCAAAACTGGATCCAGGCTTTTAAATGGGTAAATGAAAAAAAACACAATTGCAAGCTTAGTTTCCGTGAGAACCAGTAAAGGTGTGATCTTCGACATTACAATTTCTCACCAGTGATGTGGTGGATAAAACTATACAGGCAGTAACAGAGAAAGGGAATCGCGTGCATTGAGAAACAACACGGAATATTTAATCGATGTGCAATTGTAGCGAGCTCTTTGAAGTTGCCTTGATAGCTAGCACCGGTAATTTATGGATGTCATTCTGTTTCAAAGTCGCCAATGCGGTAAATAGATTCTGTGAATCTGATCGCAAGTTAATCCAATTCAGGTGGTCTTGTGGCAAATAATTCGAGCTGGACAACGTGAATAATTTTACGATCTCACCGAATTTGTGATTTTCTTGGTGTACCATAGAGTATAGAAAGCGATAGGGGAAATGGCATGGACATTGCTTTCGTCCTTAACACCCAATCCTAATATTCATATGGCCGTAAAATACCGTTACAGATTACACTTTACACCCGGCCCTACCGACGCCCATAACGTTGGAATTTGGGTTTTCATTTTTATAAAATCAGCATTACAGGAAATTCCGATTCTGCAACTGAATTTAATCGTCAATTAGGATGAATACTACTGATGGAAAGCTATAGTCCAGTGTAAGAGAATGACTGCAAAATCTCGTCCCAGTCCAGAATTCATCTGTACCTTGAGGTAGGAAGAAGGGCGGATCGCTGTATCAACGTCTTTATAAATACAGTTTAGCTGATAAGTTTATTAAGCATATCATTCGAAATTCAGCTCGGCAATCCTGATTCTTTAAAGCAATCAGACCAAATCAGCTTTCTGTTCCACTAAAACAGATTTCTGGTGACAATGCCCAGGTTCTGAGATTCGGCAGTCTCTTATGCCCTACACCTTCCTTAATGATACTTGATGTATGGAATATCTCTGACATCCCTATACTGTTCAGGGCCTGACACCTAACTCAACTCTTGTGCTCTGAAACAACTTGTAGTACCAAGTCAGAAATAAGACTGCACATCCAGGCAGAACAAGCATTCGTGGGATTTAAGGATCGTCACCAATCGAACCTGCACATTTACAGTCGATTCGGCGCTATCTGTATTCACGAACAATCTTCAGAATGGCATAGATCTATCTCACGTGATATTTGGAAACTTAAATCGACACTAGTCTCGTGCAAATTGTTCTCCAATATTTCATTACAGGTGAAGTTGTATCGCTTATCAGCACCAAACCTCGAGGGGACGCGCCCTAGACTTTTCCTCCGGTTTATTGGTGAGCACAGGTACTCACTCTATTATCACAGATGAACGCTCAGGTTCTGGGATTCGGCAGTCCCATATGCTTTCAAACACATGATTTGAGCTAAAGTTAAATTTGAACGTTACACCTTCCTTAATTATACTTGATGCATGGAACATGCCTGACATCCCTATACTATTTAGGGCCTGACACATATCCTATCTGAAACAACTTGTAGCATCATCATTAGACACAGCACAAAATAAACCAGAAGATCAAGTGCACTGAAATTAGAAAAAAAAGCCTGAGATAATAGCCCCACATATAAGTATCATCAACGAATATATTAGTTATATTATCGATATTTCAGAGATCCGGTTCAATTCAGAATTATTACCTTGTAAAACAAAAACTTCAGCATTTACTACTTAAAACGATGTCAGATATCCAATGCCAAAGCCAACGCTTGTTGATCGTTATTTAATAAAAAGAATCGAACCTTACCTGCCCTGTTTGGTGATTATCATCTCGGTCTGGTGCCGATGAAATTTGAGCCAAAGTGCCCGATTGCAGAGGTAGACCTGTGCTCGGGTCGGGTGTGGTATGGTCGGTTGGTACTGTGGGTAGAGCGGTCCACTCTGGTAACCGTGTCCGTACTGAGAGCGCCCTGATCCGGTGTAAGTTGGATAAGCCGAAGGGGGGAAAGCCTGGGCTCCAACCGGAGATAAGATCGGGTTGTAGGCGCCGTTGGTCAGCATGGAATGAGGACTCAGGTATCTGCTAGCGCCGTTCACGGGGAAAGCCGAGGGGTGCTGACCCGGGTAGGGCAGGAGGGCGCTTGGGTTCCCCCCGACTTGCTGCTGTGATTGCTGCTGGTGATGGCTGGGGCTCAGGTTCTGCGGGGCTACGGGCGACAGGAAATATCTCTCGGCTCCCAGTCCATCCAAACTGTAGCGAACTTCTGCCAAGTCCTCGTCCGCCGCCGCCGGGGAGCTTTTACCCCGATCGACCGCGGCGGCACCCGCCGCCGCCCCTTTGGAGCTGGCGTAGTTGTGGCTTTCGTTCTCGGTCAGCATGGTGGAGCTGGTGAATTTTTTCTGGATGTCACCGTTCTCCTGGATCGATTCGCTTCGATCGGTGTCCGGGAAGTCGAGGTGTGTGGACGTGGGGCTCTGGCTCTCGGGAGAAGAGGACAAGCTGTAGAAAGTCTTGGGCAGGCTAGTGGTGGAAGGGAAGCATCGTTCTGCTAACTGCATCATGAGTCCAACCCCCTCGACTCAACGACCCCCCACCTGGAGAAAAAAATTGTAAAATAGATAGATATCTATATATATATATATATAAAAACAGAAAGCACAGCCCGGCAGCGATTCTTTAATGTATTCGAGTTGAGCTCTTGCAGTTGCTTTGCCGCCTCCCCTGGCCCGCACCGCGTTCTATCGCCTCCCCCCTGCAGCCCCCTCCTCCACATCTTCATCCCCACCATCGCTTTTAAATGTCAACCAATGGGCGGGGCGCCTGCCTTGTAGCACCGCCTCCTCCGAGTGACCATTGGCCGAGAGGTCTCAGGGGCGGGGCTAGGGGCGGAGTCAGAAGCCCCCGCTCCTCCAATCTGATTAGTCATCCATGGCTCGATATTAACCTAATCAGACATGAGGAGGGAGGGATCTGTTAACAAATAAACAAACAGATTCCTTGATCTCTCTCACCAACCAAATGAAATGAGTCCTCACCTGAAACTACCCCCGATTCTGGGGGACGAAAAGCGACCGGCTCCAGCCGACAACTGGGGGCAGGAAAAATAAAACCTCCACCAACATTTACACCTTGTCTCCAAATATTTAATGATCACAGAAAACGGATGAGTTGCTGCGATCTGCTATTAAATCAAATCTGAGAATTGACCTCTTGTGCCTGGATCTAACAATTACTTTACACTCTGATGATCTCTGCATATTTATCCCCTTACACAGATTCATTGCATTTTACAACTCGCCTTCTGAATTGGCACTGATCATGTTTTATAAACTCCAGTCTTTAGTACAGTACAAGTAATTCTGGGCATTTCACTGTGGGATGTTTCAAACTCTGCAACGGTCAGCGACAAAATAATCTCTTTGAAGATTGGTGCTGTCTGCTGTTGATCCATTTCATATTAATACAGGAGGTTAACTTGATCCATAACATGATGTTGTTTTGTCATTGTTGTTTATTTATATAAAGGTGCCAGACTTTATTTTTCACGTTGTATATTCAAGACAGACAACTCCATCAGCCCCGTTCGCTTTGCATGTTGAATGTCAAGTCAGTGGGTCACAAATGAGCAGACTTTTACCAAACAGAACGCACGTGTCTTACCAGCAATAGAACCTTTTTCTCTTCAGCATTTCCAGGTATTGGCCTTAAACTATTAATCGAGTCAGGTCAGAGGTAGTCAAGTTTTCTGAAATGCATCAGAATTTTTTAATCCCCGCCTCGCCCCCCACCCCAAAGACAATTTTTTTTTACCGTTAACTCGATGGACTTTTCTTGTAAATCAGATGACAATTTAGTTGTGGAGGATTTCGCAAGCGTTTGGATTCCATTCATGGTGCGATCTGAAACATTCGTGTCGGAAACTTCACGCCTGCGGTTTTCCTCGTTCTCCCCAATGTTCCAAGCATTTGTTTTCTTTTTTTTGCAAATCGATACGACTATTCCCACCCTCTCCTAAACAGCAAATTTAATACTTTGTACACAAATAAATGTCATGTATATTTCATTGCATTTTATGGTAATTTTTTTCAGATCCAACGAAACTTTTCAATTTAAGGACCTTTCTTTACTAATGTTTCTTTATAGAGCGACCAGTCCCGTAGATGTCACTAACTTTCTCCTGGGTTACCCTCACTATTTTGCAAGAGCAGATTATAGTGGAACTCTGTTCATATTAACCCTTTCTGTTGCGGAGCCACTGTCGAATAAGATTGCGATCACAGGAAATGGCTTTCGATTCAAACCCCTCTCCATCTCTTTAATGGCTTTTAATCTGGCGCCGGCACTTAACAGATGGCGCTAGATTTTCTTCAGCAACTTTGCAATTCGAATGATTTAGGATAGTAATTTTTACATTCATATCTTGAGACCAAAAAATACACGCGAATATGAAGCAGAAGTTATTGCGTCGCATGCATTTGATGTAATTGTTCTAGGGGGGAAAAAAACATCTTATTCCCACCGGATCTCCGTTTCCATGCAGGATAAAAACGGCCAATTATTTTTCTGTCTGAGGGAGTCTGTGATGAGCAGGGGAGTGACAGCCCGGCGCGGAGAGACAACATCATTAAAACAGCTATTAAACAGACTGAATATTGGTCTATCAGAACCCCTAACATCAGGCTTCTACCTGAACTCAAACACATCTAGACACCAGATCACTGTGAAATGGATAACCTTTTGATCTATAACGTGACAGAGATCCTCTTTTTGCACAAGCTTTCTAAATACAACATTATTGAGCATTTACGCCTCTGTGAAGCACATCGAGACGTTTTGTAACGTTAAAGACGCTGTATAAATTCATGATGTTGTAGTAAAAAGCCAATTTTCAAACTACCTGAAAGATCAGACGTACACAAGATTTCCTTTCACCTGTGTCAGAACTGAGGTGATGTTTAGAGTAACATCGGAACAGCAGTAGGCCATTCTGTCCATGGCCATTTTGTTAGCTGTGGCAGCTGTTTTTTTTAAATTCTAATTCACTGGCTTTTCTCCATATCCCTTAACACTCGTACTTCCCAAGAAACTATCTATGTCGCTTTTAAATACCTCAATTAACTTTGCATCTATGACTGTCAGGGGCAGTTTGTTCCACATTTTAACAATAACAACAACTTGCATTTACATAGCGCCTTTAATGTAATAAAAACGTCCCAAGCCGTTTTGTGAGAAGACATTTCTCCTAGATTAGCTCAAATTCTAAGATAATGGCCAGGAATTTCCTCAGAGCAGCTCCTGCTCCGCAGCAGTAACTTGGACGGACATGCGTGTGATCAGGGCATCTGCCTCATTTCTGGTGAAGTTACAGTGGTGGAATGGAAGCAGCTCTGAGGACATTCCCTGCTTACGTCTCCTTGTTCTGGATTCCCTTACTAGAGAGAAGGGTCTTTTACACAAGAACAGGAGTAGGTCATTCAGCCCCTCGAGCCTGTTCCGCTATTCATCCAGATCATGACTGATCTGCACCTCAACTGCATTTACCCGCTTTGCTCCATACCACTCGATGCCCTTACCCAACAAAAATCTATCAATCTCAGATACGAAAATTTTCAATTGACCCAGCATCCACAGCCTTTTGGGGAAGCGAGTTCCAGATTTCCATTACCCTTAGTGTGGAAAAAATGCTCCCTGAGTTCGTGCCTAAATGGCCTAGCTCCAATTTTAAGATACGCCCCTTGTTCTGGGTTCCCCCCACCAGAGGAAATAGTTTCTCTGTATCTACCCCATTAGATCACCCTTCAAATTTCTAAACCAAGGAATACACACCAAGTTCATGCAACCTGTTTTCATAATTTAACCCTTTAAGCCCTGGTGTCATTCTGGTGAATCTACACTGTACCCCCTCCAAGGCCAATATATCTTCCCTGAGGTTCAGAAGAGACTATCTAATGTCACCCACATTTCCTCACCTATTTCTTTTAACATCCACGGTGGAAACCACTTGGGCTTAAAGATACAACTTGCATTTATACAGCACCCTTAATGTAGAAAAATGTCCCAAATTGCTTTACAGAGGCATCATTTTTAAAAAATGGTGCCAAACCAAAGAGGAGTTATTAGGAGGGGGTAACCAAAAGCTTGATCAAAGAGGTGGGTTTTAAGGAAGGTCTTAAAATGCATGTTGTTATTAATGGAGGAGAGGGAGGTGAAGAGGTGGAAAGGTTTTGGAAGGGAATTCCAGAGTATGGGGCCTAGTTGGCTGAAGGCACGGCAACTGAGGAGGTGGGGGTGGGACAAGCCAGAGTCAGAGGAATGGAGGGGGGATTATAGAGCTGGAGGAGGTTACAGAGATACATTTGAATCCAATCCCACTATTATATCCATTACATTTTTTTTGTATACTGAATGACTGTAATTTTCTATCCTTCACTAATCTCTAGGTTTCCCTATACCTCTGGTATCATATTTTTCTTAAGCAAATATTAAGCAAAATATTTATTTAGTAATTCCAGCAAGTCCCTGTCATCCACTATTGTCATACCTAAATTTGTCTTTAAAGGGCCTATCTCCTCCTTTACCACTTACATTTTCTTGATTTTTAAAAATTCATTCATGGGATGTGGGCGTCGCTGGCAAGGCCAGCATTTATTGCCCATCCCTAATTGCCCTTACATTTGATAATGATTGCAAGATTTTTTTCATATTGCATCTTTGTCCTCTTCATTTTTTTGGCCTTTACTTGCCTTTTAAAATCCTCTCCATCCTTATTCTTGCCACAATTCTTCACCTTTACATAAGCCTTCTTTTGTTTCATACAGATCCTAATCACCCTCACAAACTGTAGTTGCATCACTCTAGAAGTACTTCTTTTGCCTTTCATGGGTATATACTTGTTTTTAACTGCTTGTATAGCTTCTACTGTTGTTGAATAGATTTACTATCTAATAATTTCTCCTACCAATTATTTCAATTAGTCAATCCATTTTGTTTGTTGCTTCAAAGTTAGCCTTGTTTGAATTAAAATGTGATGGCATTTCAGGTCTTCTTATGTTATCCACAGGCTACTTTGTAGGGTCCAACTTGCTACCCCAAGAATGAATAAACAAAATCACACCGTAACATGTAAAAAAAATATATGCTCTATACTATGAATGTTACATATAACAGTGTATTGCAACCAAAGAAAAATTTAAAGTAAAAATATTGTCATGCAATTCAAAATAGTCAAACATCATTGCATTGTTGTACCTGGCATAATTCTGATGAAAATAATGTGTGGCTGTGGAATTGTTTTCCTTCATCAACCTTTATACAGGACCCTCTTTAAAATTAAACTATTTCATATAAGACATATTGGGCTATAAATTGGGCCGCGTGGTGTAGGCGCTACGAGGCCTCCTAAGGACCCAAAATGGCAATCCGGAATGCACACGCATGCTTCTAGCATGACATGTGCTGGATGCCATCTTGGTAAAGGCGTTTGTGCACATGCAGATAACGAACACCGGCACCGTGTAAAGTAGGGAGAATATGCAGTAGATCAGTGTGCAACGCTGATTCAAAGGGACAGATGCGATTTTGGAACTCAATGCTCCAGCCAACGCATTGTCTTAACCTTCAGACAGCTGAACAGGTTGTAGACGGCCTGGTGGACCCCCCACCAGCGCTATTTAAAGGAATCATGCAGGTGTTGCAGGTTAGTTGCTAGATTATTGCTTCTGGCTGCTGGTACAATTGTACGTTTTTGTTGAAGCTCCCTTTACTCAGAGAAAGTTGCAATATTATAGAGAGTGGTCTGGCAGGTCCTGCATTATTGTTGGTGGCATTTAAAACAGTGTGCTGAACAAGGTATCTGCCAACCATGGGTGGCCTGCTAGGGCTCCCACTGGGCACAGAACACGACTGGGAGCATGCAGAGAGGCCACGCAGAGCAGGTCAAGCTGTGAGGAGAGGGAGGAGGCGCTGGGCACTGAGCAGGAAGCCATATCCAATGAGGGCCTTCAGGGACCAATTCTCTTACCTCAACCTGAGCGAAGATCAATGCTGTAGTTCACAAAGGAGGTTGTGACGGAGATATGTCAACTGCTGTAGGCACAACTGCAGCCTCAGAGTGGGGCAAGATCAACACTGCCTGTGGCTGTGAAGGTAACTGTGGCGCTGAACTTCTACGGCTCTGGATCCTTCCAGACTACTGCTGGCGATATGTGCAACATCTCGCAGTTTGCAGTGCACTGCTGCATAAGGGAGGTCACTGAGGCACTGTACGAGCTGCGCAACAGATTCATAATGTTCCCTCTTGACAAAGAGAAGCAGAACAAGTGAGCACAAGGGTTTGCTCACATTGCAGGGTGCAGGGTGCCATTGACTGCACGCATATAGCCACGTGTGCTCCACATCTCAACTCGGCCATATTCTTGAACAGAAAGGGGTTCCACTCCCTGAATGTGCAGCTGGTGTGCAACCACACGCAGTCCAATGTCCCAACTATCTTTCAACCGGCATGGCAAGTCAAAGACTGGCTGCTGGGCGAGCAGGAACGCACGCACACGTGCAGAGCAGGCCTACAGTGAGAGCCATGCTGCAACACTGATCATCATCGAACACACTGCAGGCATCCTAAAGCAATGCTGCCTCTACCTGGACCACTCTGGAGGAGCCCTGCAGTACTCAGCTGAGTGGGTATCAAGATATACGGCATGCTGCACAAACTGGCCATTATGAGAGAACAGCCCTTGCCACCGCCTGTCCAACAAGACCCTGAGCCAGAGGCAGAGGAAGAGGAGGAAGAGGCAGAGGAGGAGGAGGAGAAGACGGAGGAGGAAGTGGAGGATGAGGCAAGGAGGCCACAAGGTGCACAAACCCTGTCTGCCAGGGCTCTGTGTGCTCACTTATTCATGAGCGATATCAGTAACCTCAATGACACCTCCCAAGTCACCAACAGTCCTACACTCCTCACCTGTCCTCTCCCACATGATGATCCAATCGTCCTCCTTATGATTACACATTGCTTCCTCCCGCAGCTCATCGCATAAATAAAAACCACCACAAACTGCAACTTCAAATACAAGTTTATAAACAGATGAAATCGTATTAAACATTACACATTTCACCTTTTTGCATTCCCTTAGTGCCTGCTGTTCGTGTGCCTTTTCCTTTCCTAGTGCTTCTATCAGGTGCATCCCTAGTGGCTGGAGCATGGGTGATGGAAGGCTGATGACCTTCAATAGAGGAACGTGCAGATGGCCTAGGAAGACGACCTCAAGCATCTCTAGGACGGGAGGGCCCGGCTTCAGACTGCATGGGCTGCAGCAGTCTGGCCTGGCTGGCTGACAGGCAACATCAAGGGCACTGGCGGAGTGGCAGGGCGGGAGCAGGACTGCTGTCATCCCGAGAGAGGACAGCAGGTTCGACTGCCATGGCGTCACTGCCACTTGCACAGGGTGGTGCCTCAGCAATCCTGGTGGTCTGCTGGAGAACAGATTGCTGGACTGCTGTGACGCCCTGGAATCTCCGTTCCACCGTGGAACCCAGAGCCACGATAGCAGCTGTCTGAGCCTGACCTTGGATGGCAGATGTTTGTGCTGCAATGGAAGCTGTGACATCGGTCATCAGACGCTGCATCATGGTGGGTTCCACAGGTGTGCTGATGGAGGTGACCACCCGTTCCTTGTGGGTAAGGATGGGCTCCAAGCTCTGCGTAAAGCCCTGTGCCAAGTTCGAGGTGGGCTCCTCCATGCTCCTTGACATTGTGTGCAGGCTTTCCAGCGCACCAAGCACTTGGTGGTGTACGCTCATCAGCCTTCTTCTGTAGCCTGGCCCGTTGAGGTTATCCTCTGATTCCTCAGCAGCAGAACTAGTGTGCGACCTCACCCTCCGGCGAGCTGGCACCTGTGGTATCCGTCCCCCACCCCGCCCCAGCTCCTGCACACTTGTGCCCAGTGTCTCACCACATGCAGATCCCTCCTCTATCCTTGCCTCTAAAGTACATGCAGTGTCAGTATCTGAACTGGTGGCGGCGAGTGTAAGATCGAGTGACGATGTCTCTTCAACATCACTGTCGATTTCCTTTGCCTTCTCTGACGGTGCCGGTTCCAGTTCTTGGGATTCTGAAGTGACAAAAGAACACGATTTAAGTTGTGGTGAGGTGAGAGGAGAAAGTAAGACATGCGTGCTTACACCATCTGCAGCACGTGAGTCAGAAAAGATTGAAGGATGAGGGCAACGTGGGAAGAGAGAAGGAGGATTAGGTATGCAGAGACCACCATCATCGATCCCTCCAGCACCGCCAATGGCCACGGCCTTAGCGATGGCCTGTCCAATGTTGGACAGCAGTGTCTCCTCCATGGGGGTGAGGACGTGTAGGTGTGCCTGCCCTCCCCAGTTCTTTCCTGCTACTGGCTGTTATGCGCTACCTTCTTCTGCAAGACAGAGGGAAGTGTGTCAGTGAGTGTCCTGCAAGGTGATGTTTGGGCGATGTTGCTGCCATGGTTGAATAGCTGCCAATGTGTGTAAGCTGTGAGTTGTGGGTGTGTGGCTTGCAACAGTGGTAATGTGTGAGGGTGAGATAAAGCATATGATTTGAAAGGTTGAGTACTAATTGAGATTGTTGTTAGCTGGGTGATAGGAAGTGTAGTGCATTGAGCAGTGGATGAGGCTAGTTGTGCAGTTGGTATGATATGCCACTTGAAAGTTGAACTCCCCCATCTTGACAACTCGTCAAGAGTTGACTACTTCCTCCCACTGCTCTTGAACATTTGTCTGGATGGCCTCTTGCCCCCCCCCCACACCCGCACCCCGCGGATATAGGATGCCCCTTCTTCTCTCCATCTCTTGCACTAAGGCCTCTAGTCCATTATCAGAAAACCTTGGTGCATGCTCTCTCACATGTTCAGACATTCCTCCAAGTATTAGATTCAGTTTAGAAATGATTCCCACCACTTCTCGCAGCCACCATGCACCTCTCCTTTAAGAGGTGCAGGCTACCTTTAAGAAGCACGAGCCACTCGCGATATCGGGGTCCCCTGCTGATGCGTGCAGCCAATCAACAGCGCAGGTAGCGCTGGCTGCACGCGGCAATCATTTAAAACAGCAGGCAGCAGGAATGTTACGTGCGGCCTGCATTTCCAATTTAACCCCTATAAAATCTACCCTGGAAGGCCTATTTATAAGTTAGTCTGACTTCTGGTTTCCGTGCTAATTTCTGTCATGGCAGTGCAGAGATTTTAACTCTGGGCTTTTTTTTAATTGACTAAATGAATCATGCTTCAAATGTAATATTGATTGAGCCACTTTAGTAACAGACTTTAAAATCGGACATTTATTTTGCTGATATTACAGATTTAATTTCCCCCTTCATCTGAGTCGCTAAGTTTCAGGAGTAAATTTTAGTGAAATTAAAATGAACCACTCACGACAATAATAATAGCACCTTTAATGCAGAAAATCGTCCCAAGATGCTTCACAGAAACAGATGCCTTCATCATCACTACACAAATAATGTTCAAAAATTGGGTGCCAAAATCTTTCCCATATCCCAGTGTCAGAATCATAGACCCATGAAAACTGGGTATACAATTCTGTCAGTGGGATAAAGATTACTGGATTTTGTGGTGTATATGTGGGGAGCTGGCTTATGGATGACAGTCTCCCAGAATCATACCTAAACAAGCATCAGTATGAAAGTAGCTTTAACTCTGAAGTGAAAGCAAGTGTGAAGTATTACTAGTTTGAGGGTAATACCCAACCTTAGAAACAGAAGAACAAGTTATTTCAGTTCAGGACAAGTCAGATAAGGTCAATTTATGTGCAGGTTTGATGTTGTGTAAATTTTTTCCATTCATTCTTATAGTACCTGTTCACTAAACAAGCTATCTTATTGATAAATCAGCTTTTGTTTTTGTCATGAGATCTATACCCACAGTGATCTGCATTGGAAAGGGAATTGATGACATTTCAGGAAGTAGACTTTTTTGTTGTAACATTCCACCTGCTGTTAACAGTAATTACCTAGTTTACATTAACCCACAATGAGGAAAGCTTTAAAGCCAGTTCCTGTTAGGATTTTGTCTCTAGTGCTGTTTGCATTTAAGGTAGATATTAAAATTTGTTGTAAAGTTGCAGATCTTTTTAATTGAAAAATAGCACATGCAAATTCAGATGTCAATTTGGAGTTAAAAAAAAGTTGAGTTTAACAATCACAGCTCTGAAAGCTTTTAGAAAATCATCTTTGGCATATGTAAAACATACATACATATGTGTGAGTGCTGTGTGACCTTAAGTAGACTTTAAATGGACCATGACTTATCCAGATATTAATAACTGGCAGATCACAATAAAATTAGGAAATACATACAAAAAACATTTCTGAAGCAAAGGTATGCAATTATCTCACTGAGGAGGAAGGAGAGAAGGCACAAGATAATAGCAGCCTAAGTGGTTACTAGCAGACATGGTGTTTTTTTTTCGCTTTTTGCAGTTTATTTTAACAAAACATTTACATTTCAGTTTTCATCAGCATTGACTGCTGCAGAACTTTGTTGGATGTGACAGGAACATAGATTACCCATGCAATAGTTGTTAAGAAAGTCCTCATCCTCACTGTGGTCAGTATTGTTGACCATCATACATCCTTTTCTTTCCCCCCACCCCCCAGCATTACATTTTCATCCCTTTTCTCCCAAAAGTGTTGACTCTTGCTGCAGTGTTTGTCCCAAGGGCATCAGTTACCGCCCAGTACCTTGGCCAAGTGAAACCTGTTCCACCTTTGACTTTTTTGAGTTTGGACTATTGTACGACCCCCTGACTCTGCTCCACCAAAAGTGGCAGAATCACCAACCATTCTGATCCCGTACTCTGGAATTCATCTTGTCGCAACTTGACCCACCTTCAAAGCCCTCCTCAAAACGTACCTCTTCAACCAACCCTTGGTCACCTGCCTATCTTGAAGCATTTGTCCATCACTGTCCAATTTTGGCCAGGGATTTCCTGAGAGTTGCTCCTGCTCCACCACGATAACTTAGCTGGAAATGTGGCTTAAATGGGTTTCCGCTGCACTTCCGGTGAAGTTACAGCAGCGGTGCGGGAGCAGCTCTGAGGAAATTCCCAACCTATATCTAGATCCACCTGTGGTGATTTGCTTATTCTTGTCACAGAGGATGGTGGCACCAGCAAGAATAAGAACTTTTGACAGGATTCACTGGCTCATTGATGAAGATAATGAGATATTTAATTTTTTTATGCCTGATCAGCTGTAATGCATCTTTCATTAAATCAGGATCGTAAGCCAATGCCAATACAGAGTTGTTTGTTGGATGTGCCATTCTGTAGCACTAGGCGTGATTGGCTTGATCCAGGTCTAGAAACTGCCTAGATTTTCGAATCCATTGATGGGAGGGCAATGCAAAGTAGTAACCTCCGGTGTATACTGTTCTAATTAGCTTGATCCTACAGCCGATCCCTGTGCATGTTTGTTTTCAGATGTCTGTGTGTCAAGGGGTAGGCAGCAAATATTGAATTGTACAAACTCCTTCCAAATGCTACTCACAGCCCTCCTTTTCTCACTGGTGTGCACATGTTCCCATGGAAAATTTTGAATTTTACATGAAAATGGTGCATTCTGGTTAATTTCAGAAAAATTTTTACTCCACAGCTGATACATCTTTAATTTAAAACAAAAAATAGGACAAATAAATGACATAAAAACAGAAAACAGTTGAAATACTCAGAGGTGTCAGGCAGCATCTGCGGAGAAAGAAACAGAGTTAACGTTTCAGGCCGATGACCTTTCGTCAGAACATTAGAAAGGTCATTGACCTGAAACATTAACTCTGTTTCTTTCTCCATAGATGCTGCCTGACTTGCTAAGTATTTCCAGCATTTTCTGTTTTTATTTCAGATTTCTAGCATCCGCAGTATTTTGCTTTTGACAAATAAATGACATTTGGACTCATCCATATTCAACAGACAAACAAGACCATTACTTCCCTTAAAGTAACCTGAATAGTCACACTACCCCCTCAAAGAAGAACTCTCCCTCTCTCTCCCCTTCACAGAGGCACTCTTCCCATCCAAACTACCCAATTCACAAGGGCACTATTTCCTTTCCTTCCCCCCCAGTTCACAATTACACTCTTCCTGGATCCCCCCTGCCCATTCTCAGGGAAACTCTGCCCCTCTAATCCAGTTCACCGAGGCTTACTTGGTCTTCAAGAGTGACACACTTCCCTTCCACTAGTTCACAGAGAGGCACTCTCCTCTCCTCAAAGTCAATCTTGGCTCCAGTTTCTATCTTGATGCTGTTGGTTTACAATGGGATCAGACTGTACATCCCACATTGTGGGTGGGAATTTCTGATCCAGAAAAAAATGATCACAGGAAACAGGAATTCCTGCTTGAAGTGAAGCAAGAGTTTCAGGCCTGAGTTGGAGCTAGCACTGGTACTGAGAAGAGCATTGGTGCATTTGTTGGCCAGTAATCATATTTGTGCCAGTTTGGGATTAAGAAAAATAACTGGTTAACAGATCGGCTTTGGTCAGATCACTATGAGCTCAACTGAACTGAACTATGAGCTGAACTGAATTTAGTTACTAATGTGAACAGGTAGTGATCTCCTGGCCAGATCCTTTGGGGCAACAAATGAGCATGATGGCACATGCTACAGCTGTTCAGTGTGACATTCCAGTTTGGGTCATGTTGGTGAGACTCCAAAGTAGAGTATTCACACTGCAAAGCTCACTCTATCGTTCAATCCACATGAGATTGATATAAGATTCATAGCATAAGCAAAGGCAGAAGAAGCCCATAGTTTGAAAATTCTGAAAAACCAATAGTCAGGTACGTAACTTTAAAAGGGTTAAATTCAGAGAAATGAGGCAATAACCAGAGCAAATGGAATGGGTAGGTTGCTCAATAACACTTCAATACCAGAAAAGTGGACCACCGTAAAAGGAATAATGTGGAGCATGCAGGACAAAAATATGCCGAACACCAATAAAATCAGATTAAGCAAAAAGATCCCAAATGGATTAACAAACAAAACAAAAGTGAAATAAAGAAAAAAAAATACCTCTACAAATCCTGCAGGGAGAAAGAAGAAGGGATGCACTGGGAAGAAAATGCAGAATTACATTAAAATGACGATGAGAGGTGCAAAGAGGATCTAGGGAAAAGCATAGCAGCAGAGGCCAAACACAACAGTACAAAATTCTTTCAGTACTACAGGGTAGTCAGAAAAGAGTTAAATAATTGGTGCCCCAAAGTATTCACAAGAGAAGATATGAGAAACATTGGGGTGGTGGTGATGGTGGTGGTGGGTGGGTGGGGAATTCTCCTCTTTGGGCTGAATTTTGGTGGGGTGAGACCCCACCCTGACCCATTTTCTTGGCTCAGGACTCATTATATATGCAGACCTCCAGAAAGTTTTCCACCATAAAGAGGGAGCCAGTCAGTGCAAAGGTGGAGAATTCCGTTGGAGCTGTGGTGGGGATATTGCTGCAGCAACAGATCTTGAAGCAGCGTTAAAGTGGCAGAAGTACCCTAAAGGTTAGAGGAGATGTCCCACTGAGGGCATTGGCCGAGACCAGTGCTGTTAGCACTGTAAGTGTCAGGCCCGGAATGGAGAGCTAGGAGGCCACTACAAGGCTACCTCCCTCCATTGAGGTCACCTCAGACCCATTACCGCCTCTCCTCGGGGTCTACTGCTATCTTCCCCATGGCAGCCCCAGAAACCGATGGTGACACAGGCAGATTATAGGAAAATCCACTGGGGACCCAGGCCCTGCCACTATTTGCATATGGAGGGTGAGGAAGGATCGGCCAGTGGCGGTCCCAGTGGAGACGGGGGGTGCAGGGTGGGGTGGGAAATCCTGGTCGGGGTGGTCATCGGTAGGCCTCATTGTCCAATTGACCTACTGCTGACACAACAAATTTCCCAGGGTCAGCCTAGTTTAAATTTATTGGGTGAGCTCCTAGTATTCGTGCTTGCACTTGGGAGCTCACTGCTTGGGTGGGGGGGGGGAAGTTTGGAGGGGGGGAGGAAATGGCCATTGCTGCAGGAGATAGACAGCTGCTGCAGCTTAAAGGAGCAGGCAGCCTCAGATTTAACAAGATATTGTGCTGCCTCCGATGAATTAAAATATTCTACTGATGTAGAATTACCAATTCATTGCCCTGCATTATATTAACTGTCCTTTTTTGGATCCACCATCCCTAGCAAAACCGATCGCATGCTGATTGCTGCCATTCTTACCATCCAGCATTGCTAAGGTGATACTGGTGGAAAATGTGATGTGAGACGCCACTCCATCAATATCGCATAATTTGAATGCACCTGCCCATATTTGGGAGGGTGCATCCGATGTCCCTTCTTGCAGAAAATACATCTAGTTGCAAATAAGGGCAGGGATCTGATTTCCTGGATTCCCGCCCAATTTTCCATGCCAGTCTGCCCCATTAAAACCCCTTTAAAATGCTGCGGGCATCTGTCTCCTGTGGTTGCAGTCATTTGCCGTCCCCTTCGCCCTAAGTGGCAAGCTCCCAAGCTAAAGCGGTAGTAAAGTGAAGGATAATCCTGCCCCATGCAGCGTTTAGAAACAATGAGGTTGATTTCCTCAGCCTAATGCATCATGTGCACCTGGTTCTGGGGCATTAGGCAGAGGAAATTGCAGTGAGACCCGTAACACTGGGTCTCCGCCCCTTTCTGCTCGACACATATTTTGGAGACTTCCCCAGCATGGGTGAGGAGATCCCGCCTGAAACAAGTGCAGCTATTTAGCTTAATGCAAACGATGTGGCAGTTACATCATAATGTCTCCTCGATTTCCCGGGCATTCCGCTGGGTAGGCAGCAGCGAAGAGGATTTCCCAGAGAAAGTGAGTGTGAGAGGTTGCTGCCAGCCCCTCCAGATTGGATGATCAGAAAGGGGGCTACCATCAACCCCTTCAGACCTCCAGAAAGGCACAACATCCATCCCCTGATCTTGGCCATCTGTCCATTCACAGGTGGTATTCTCACCGGGTTCAAGACCAGCCCATGCAGGTTACCCAAACCCGTAAATTCATCCAGGTTTAGATACATTCAAGTCAGACGGGTTTCAAAGGTGCACCACTCAAAATATGCCTGGGCGAGGGGGTGGATGGGAAGGGCAAGAAAATCTTTTTCAACAGCACCTCCCAAACCCACGACCTCCACCACCTAAAGGAACAAGGGCAACAGGTGCATGGGAACAACACCACCTCCAAGTTCCCCTCCAAGTCACACACCATCCTGACTTGGAAATATATTGTTCCTCCATCATCACTAGGTCAAAATCCTAGAACTCCCTACCTAACAGCACTGTGGGAATGCCTTCACTACAAGGACTGCAGCGGTTCAAGAAGAAGGCCCACCACCACCTTCTAAAGGGCAACTAGGGATGGGTAATGAATGCTGGTCTTGCTAGCGACGCCATATGCCGAGAATGAATTTTTAAAAATTGCCCCTGTGTGCTGTTGTGAATTTCCAAGACGACAGTAGTCTGATGATACACGATTTACAATATTATTACTTATGGCTATAAGACACTCTGTTGCCCACCAGTCGTGGTAGGCCTCAGGTGTACCAAAGGACACTGCATGCTCCCTCTCCAGGGCCACCCGGGCATGGACAAGACTGTGGAAGAAAGGCAGGCAACCAAAGCGACCCTGCCCCGCCAAGGGCCCCGTCCATCCTGGACCTAGAGATGGTGTGTAGTCTATAGAAGATGGGAATAGGGAATATGCTGAGCTGGACATCTTCATCAAAATTAGTCAAACCTGAAATGGAGAAGAGAGGTTATGTAGATAATGGAATAAGAAATAAATGGACATATGGAAGGAGAAGTTAAATTTATGTGTATTTTGGGAATAAGAATGTAAAATTGGAAGGAAACCAATCTCAGAGAGCTTCCTTTGCTGGCTGACAAAATGTTTATAACATCCCCATACTGACACAGGTCAAGTTTCACGTACTGTCTTTGCTAACTTCTGAATAGGTAGTCACTGTTTTTGTATTCAAGAAATTGATTCATTTATTGTAAGGAAATGTAACATAAAATGCCTGGAGACTAGATTTAAAGCTGATCGATTTGAAGAGATTTCTATCCTAACTTTCTGTACAGACAAAACCAATTGGGATTAATGTGACCTGAATGAAGCACACTAGAGTGTGTGGAATCATGTCTGTTGGTGTCACTGATGGTTTGGTTTGTACTATTCAAGCCTCAGAGGTGTCAACATTTCTGGGACCATTACTAGGGAAAAAGAACGTTGAGCAGACAATGCACAACTTTGCCACATTTCCAAATGGAACCTATGTGCCTCGGATGTCTATCAGGGATTAAAAAGGTAATTAGAAGTAAGTGAAGCATAGTTGAAATAGGGTAATTCAGAATCAATACTTTGCTTTTAAACTCTAAAGGATAGACCCAAGAGGATTGCACTATTAACTGGTTGCTCAAATTCAACTCACAAAGGGTCAACTAAAAAGCTACCAAGACTAGTAAGCTGCATTTGGGTCACTGTTTTCCAGAGACTGACAAATCAAATAACACAAGAATTTGTGATCAGGAATATCAAGATGCTAGTGACTCATTTTTTTTACCGATACCATGCACTCAATCATAAAAATGTAAATTAAAAATGCCCTATATTGGTGCATTGCATGGGAGGGATAAAATAGAGTTTAGATGACAGTCTATTTGCAGTGTTTGATGTTTTCCAGGTATAGGGATGAATGCTAACCTTCCCCGATAGCTGAGCAAGTTTATTCCAGTGAGTAGCTGAACCATAAAGATCAGGAATGTCCCACCTTTGGTGTGTGCTGAGTTAGCTGATCTCAGATTGCTAGGTGGTACGGGCTCTATCATTTGTTTCAGAGCCCCTGGGTTAGGGAGGGGAAAACAAAATCGGCCAGGGTTCCTGCTCCAGATCACTATCAAGCAACACTTGCTGGGATTGTCTTGTGATGCTTCTCATGGTAAAATAGCCTGATGACATTTACTGTTAATGTTCGTATGTAAATAATGGCCACTTGGGTGAGGTACCAGAGGATGATTAGTGCTCATTGAACCATACCCCAGCAGGGAGTAAATGCCTTCAGGAGAGGAACAGAAAAAATTGGCAAGAAAAAAAGAATGACTTGCATTTATATAGCGCCTTTCACAACCTCAGGAAGTCCCAAAGCGCTTTACAGCCAATGAAGTACTTTTTTGAAGTGTAATCACGGTTGTAATGTAGGAAACACAGCAGCCAATCAGCAAGGTCCCACAAACAGCAATGAGATAAATGACCAGATCATTGGTTATAGCTGTGGTTTAAGGGATAAATATTGGCCAGGACACTGGGGAGAACTCCTCTGCTATCCTTCAAAATAATGCCATGGGATCTTTTACATCCACCTGTGAGGGCACACTCGGTTTAACATCTCATCCGAAAGACAGAAAAAAGGGAAAAAATCCTCCTTATATCAAATTGAAGGAAAGGAGAATAAAGGGATATGAGAACAGGGTGGGCACATGGGATTAGGAATACTGCTTATGGAGGATAAACAGGACTGGTTATAATTTCTCTGTAAATCCTGTATCCACTTAGGTTGTCAATTCCTCAAATAAATTGAGATGGGTGATCGGGCAGGACTTTCCCCTCTGAATCCATGTTGACTGCTCTTTACTAGGTTGTTGCTGTACAGATAATCATCAAGTTTACTCCTGATAGTCAATTCCATTATTTTATGCAGAAGTAAGACTAATGTTTGCATTTGCCTGTGTCTGTTTGTGATCCTTTTTGAAAATGGGCACCACATTAGCCTGTTTCCGATCTACTGGTACCTCTCCACTGTCGATTGAGGTCAATGAAAATGAAAATCGCGAGAGGTGTTTAACTGGTGGCTGAGCCAATAATGCACGTTTCACATTATCGACAAAAGTCAAAATGACCCCCAAACACTTAATGCAGTATTCTGAAATTCCCCCTTCAGCAATTATAGTGGAGGCATTACTCATTTATTTTAAACAGATTAACACTTCTGTTAAAATAGGGTACAGAGGAATTTTAGGTGAACATGTTTAGCATTTGTTTGCTAATATTTCACAGCATAATTTCAGAATGTGTGGATTCTAACATGGAAAGCAAGAAATTCTGGTGGTTGATTGGTTACCCTAAAGGACATATCTAATTGTGATTAGGTCACTTACAGCCCAATGTTTTGAATGGATGATTGTCCATAAAACTGCGTTTAGGACAAGGGATTCCATTCAAAATTAACTCCAAGCAGTATTATTTCTCATGTTTTTATATTTGATAAGACAGTCTACTATCACTCCCAACCTCTTTCTGCCTTTCCTGTAATAAGTTCAACAGCGTTCATTTAGTATGTCCCATGTCTTTTGTGTCTTTGCCCAATTTACATCATATTTCTAAATCAAGTTCATTAATATAGATTAGAAGTAGTACGGGCCCCAGGACTGATCTCAGGCCAATCAGAACATGTCCCTAGCCTGACATCATTTACCTAACTAGCACCTGCTGCTTCCTCTTTCAGTTGATTCCTTATCCATCTCCAAGTTTTACCCACTGCCTTAAGTTTGTGTAGAAGCTTTAGTTTGTGCAGATCTTTAATGATAGATTTTTGGAAATCTAGACACACTAAATAATAGGGCTTTCCAACATCCACTTGGGATGTCACCTCCTCAAACAAGTCAAGTAGGTTGGTCAGGCAGAATCTTCTCCTTCTGAAACCATGTTGGCAGCCATTTACTAAGATTTTTCCGTATAGGCAATTTTCATGTTTGTTCCTAATGGTTGATTCCATTATTTTGCCTGTAACATAAGAACATAAGAACAGGGTACAGGAGTAGGCCATACAGCCCCTCGAGCCTGCTCCGTCATTTAATAAGATCATGGCTGATCTTCGAACTCAACTCCACTTTCCCGCCCGATCCCCATATCCCTTGATTCCCTTAGGGTCCAAAAATTATCGATCTCAGTCTTGAATATACTCAACGACTGAGTATCCACAATGTAATTAATGTAAGACTACAGTTACCTGAAACAAAAACAGAAAATGCTGGAAACAAACAGGAAGTCAATCTTCACCTGCGGAGAGAACAGGCCAGTTACTATTTCAGTTGGGGATACTTCTTCAGAACTGAAACATAAGAGGCAGACAGGCATATTAATACTACCAGAAAAAGGGGAAAGGGATCAGATCAGAGAGGAATCATGAATGGACTGACTAGAGAAGCTGGGGTTGTTCTCCATCAAGCAGAGAGGGTTGAGAGGAGATTTGATCGGAGTGTTTACAATCATGATGGGTTTAGATAGAGTAAATAAAGAGAAACTGTTCCCATTGGCAGAAGGGTCGAGAACCAGAGGACACAGATTTGAGGTGATTGGCAAAAGAACCAAAGGCGATATGAGGAAAAACTTTTTTCTGCAGCAAGTAGTTATGATCTGGAATGTGCTGCCTGAAAGGGTGGTGGATGCAGTTTCGATCATGACTTTCAAAAAGGAATTGGATAAATATTTGAAAAATTTGCAGGGCCACGGGGAAAGAGCGGGAGAATGGGACTAACTGGATTGCTCTTACAAAGAGCCGGCACAGGCGCGATGGGCTGAATGGTCTCCTTCTGTGCTGTAACGATTTTATGATTCTATGATTCTATGAATGATGTACCAGTGATCTCAGTCAAGTAATAAACAAAAGCATTCAGACATTGAAGGAAGAAAGGGTATGTGGATAGCTAAGGAAATGGGAAGCCTAGGAAATGCAAAAAAAAGGAGAGATGGAAAACATGGAAAACCGAGGGCGGGGTGGGGGAGTTGGTTAGGTATGGAGGTTTGCAAGTGAGGATATAGTTGTAGTCCGATGTTATTGAAGTCATTCTTAAGACCACAGGTTTGTGGGGTGCCTAGAAGAAAGAAGAGATATTGCTTTTGAAGCTTGCATTGAGCTTTGTCGGAACAGTGTACAAGGCCAATTATAGAGAGGTCAGAGTGGGAATGGGAGGGGGATGTTAAAGTAATTACCTGGTTTGTTTTCGTACTTTTTTTGAAAATAGATACCACACTGGGTTGTTTCCCATTCAGTGAGACTTTCCCGGTTCTCTCAAAATGACTGTCAGCATTTTGTAAATTTATCCCTAATCTCACAGCGCCCTTGGGTATAAACCATCTGTACCTGGGGATTAATTGGTTTTGAGTCTCGTCTGGGACTTCCTTGCATGTGATGTCAAAGACATTGGGGTAGATTTTCCCCTTTTGTGTTTGTGCATAATCGCTTGGTGGATTCCTGTGTTCCTATGGAGCACCCTGCCATGGCGATTATTTATGTCCAAGCGCAAAAAGAATCTGCCCTGTTAAGTTTGGTCCTATAATGGGTGGCATGCTACAGTGTGTTCTCTGTAACTACTTCCAGAGAGTAATCATTTAAGATGTTAGCTATTTTTAGCACACCCTTAAACACAGATTATAACCTAGGGTGGGTATCGGGTGTGGGGGCCGAAGTGGACGGCTATCCGTCCAACCACCCAGAGCATGAGGCGTGGGTGATTTAACTTCCGAGCCTTATTTTAATGTTCCCTCATGGATTCTCGCCCAAAGCCGACATAGAGGCAGGCGGGAGTGGGAAATCGTTTGGCTGCAGGCCGCCACCGGGAACTGATAGAAACGGTTCATGCAACGGTAAGTCAGGCAGAAAGGGTTCTGGGCCGATTGTGGCCGGAGGACAGGGGTGAGAGAACCCAGGGCAGAGGGGGTCCAAGGTTTCCTTGTTGGGCCAGAAGGAGCTTTCCTGCTCCTCCTGGGCCATAAGGAATCTTTCAAAAATTAAAATGCCTGTGATGGGCAGCCTCCACACTCCCAAAAACCCACAAACTAAAATGGCAGGGTAACGGGCAGGAACTCTGTGAGTATGCGGTGGGCTCTGCCTGCCTCCATTTTAACCCGGGCCTGCACCGTTCCCGCTGAGCGGGCAGGGTTAACATTGGAGCTTTAATTTCATTCTTGCATTTTAAAGGATCTCAATTCTTTTTTGATAACCCTGTTGCTGTTATAATGTTGCAAGGATTTCTTGCTGTTGTGTTTGGCTTCTACAGCTCTGCTCATTTCTAATTCCCTCTGACTGCCTTCTTTTAAAAACAATTTTGCAGGTTTCTTCCTAATAGTTTCCTTCACCATTCTCCCTACAGATTATGTAGAATTTGTTTATTTTATTTCACTTTGTATTATCTTGCCAACCCAGTTAGAGTCACATTTGTTTAGTCTGTGCTTATTATTCATTGGTATGTATATATCCTGCATGTTCAGTAGTACATCCTTAAAAGTATTTCATCGTCAGCTGGGGTATTCATCAATACTACCCACTCAACTGATTTGTTTAAGGTATTTTTTCATTCTCTTGAAGTTGGCCCTTTTAAAACTGTAAATTTGTTTGCCGTATTGGTTTATCCCAGATCATTTAATCGTGTTACAGTCACTGCTACACAGGGGTGTCACTGCTTACATTCCCAGTATGCTATCTGGGTCATTTGCCATTACCAGGTTGAGGTGTGAGATACCTCTCATGGCAGCCTTAATGCATTGGGTCAGAAAGCAGTTATGCATTACATTCACTGGCTCAGATTCTTGGGAATTGCCAATTGATATTAGATTGATTTAGTATCACTTTTCTGTTTGTACAAAGCTTCCTTCAGCAGCATCAGCTGTATAGAACTGTGAGGCAACGAAACACATACTAGTTCAGCTTTACCACAGTGATGGATGTTAGTGCTGGGGAATGGAACACTTTTCATTTCAGGCACCCAATGTTAGAATCAAGCACTCCCAGGTATAAGAGGTAATTCCAGCACTTCCAATGGAGACCACCACTCGCAAGTAGCACATCTTGGGAAATTGTAGCACAGGGCCCATGATCTTCTATCCATTAAAATGAATGGACAGAAAATCCCCGACTGCGTGCCCATATTTTCCCATAGTGCACTGCCTGAGTACCACACCCCACTGGGAATGCCGTATTGTGGAATCACCCCTGTGATATAGTCAGATGCAAAGTAAAGCTCCCTCTACACTGCCCCAACAATCTATCTCAGTCCCAACCCCAAAAGAAGTATGACATTTTTCCATTTCCTACAACATCCACTCTTTGGCCTGTCTGAGGAGATTGCTAATTTAGTACTAATTAGTGCCAAATTATCAGCAGTGTGTGCTTTGGGTCAATGGCACTGAACTGAAACTAACCCAGCTCATTTTGATATATAAAAAAGCAAACTGACAAAGGGGCCTTTCATCCTATCTAATAGGATGGATTTGAATGCAGGTACTAGAAGTGAAAGGTTAATTTCTATCCCACTGCACCACCTGTTCCCTACAATACGGTGTCCAGTGACTGGCTCACTTTCTAATTTCATCTGGCCCACAGACCAGCTCCTTCCTGAAAAATGATTGTTCCACCTCATGGGCATTTTTTGAATTCATTCTCAGGATGTGGGTATCACAGGCAAGGCCAGCATTTATTGCCCATCTCTAGTTGCCCTAATACAACCAAAGCAGCTTGCTAAGCCACTTCAAAAGGCAATTAAGAGTCAACCATATTGGTGTGGGACTGGAATCACATATAGGCCAGACCAGTTAAGGACGGCAGGTTTCTGAGAGGACATGACAGGGTAGATGCTGAGATGCTGTTTCCCCTGGCTGGAGAGTCTAGAACTAGGGGGAATAGTCTCGGGATAAGGGGTAGGCAATTTAGGACTGAGATAAGGAGAAATTTCTTCACTCAGAGGCGCGTGAATCTTTGGAATTCTCTACTCCAGAGGCTGTGGATGCTGAGTCGTTGAGTATATTCAAGGCTGAGATCGATAGATTTTTGGACTTTAGAGGAATCAAGGGATATGGGGATCGGGCAGGAAAGTGGAGTCGAGGTGGAAGATCAGCCATGATCTAATTGCATTGTGGAGCAGGCTTGAGGGGCCCTATGGCCTTCTCCTGCTCCTATTTCTTATGTTCTTATGTTTCCTTCTTTAAAGGACATTAATGAACCAGTTGGGTTTTATACAACAATCTGACAGCTTATGGCCACGTTTACTGATACCAGTTTTTTATTTTCATTTAACAAAAATTGATTTGGATTTGAATTTATGTCCTCTGGATTATTAGTCCAGTAATACAACCACTACACTATTGTACCCCTGCTAAATTAAACCTCTAGCCCTACATGGTATAGGCAGGCATAGTCCAATGTAGGGCTAGAGGCTTACTTTAATTGATGGTGACAAAAATAGCATTAGGTATGGGTCTGGAGATAATGCACATTGTCCAGTAGTGGAGTTATGCTGCAGAGAGTGGGAACAGAATTTCCCGTGGAAGAACATGCTTTGTGTCTGTCTGGAAGCAACACAAAGCATGTTCAATTTTCTGAGACAACAGGGATCAGGTCAGTTGTCTCAGAAAATTGGCAATCAAAAAAATTGAAAAGCCAGACTGACAAAAGCATCCTGCATATAAGCACATGCACGATCCTGGAGTGGTTCTGGTTCTTCTGGACTGCTGTTGTCTACAGACCACTCTGATTGAAGTTTCTGTGCAAAACCAGCCTAGCAGCATGCATGAGATAGAGAAAAATCTGTCAGAGATCAGAAGAAAGAGATAGATCAACCAAGGAGTAAGAGAGAGATTAAGGAGAGGGATCAGCCAGAGAGAGAGAGAGAGAGAGAGGGAGAGAGAGATTATCAAAAGGGATCAGCCAGAAAGAAAGATCAGCAAGGCCTGTAAATTGGTTTTGGCGCATAATATGCACAGCCAGGAGGATATGGGGTATCAGGATGTGGGACACACCAGAAAAACGGCTCTTCTGGTCTGTGGACAAACTTTGAATTGCTAGCTAGAATGTTATGGATTCCTAACATAGTTGCTGACAGGAAAGGAGAGCAATGTTGCTGAATCCTGATTCTGCTGCCCTGACCGTGAATACAGAGACAAACAAGAGACAGAACAGTGAGAAAGGGGATGATGAAAAAATAAAGTGAACAAGAAAGAGAATAAAGAAGGAGGGGACAGAGAGAGAGAGAGAGAGAGAAAGAAGTAAAGGAGCAGAGAGAGATGGAGTGAGATGGTAGAAATGGCATGGACCAAGGTATTCAAGAAATGCAAAATAGATTGGGCGTTCAGTGTGGTCAATTATAATTCTCCTGGAATTAAAAGTAATTTAACAATTCATGGCACACTAGTTATGACATTTGGACCTGGCCCACCTCTCCAAAATATTGGACAAGCTTGCCCTGGGAGTACATCTATCCATCCATCTGGAGTATTGTGTGCAGTTTTGGTCTCCTTATCTGAGGAAGGATGTCCTTGCCATGGAGGGAGTGCAATGAAGGTTTACCAGACTGATTCCTGGGATGGCAGGACTGATGTATGAGGAGAGATTGGGTCGACTAGGCCTACATTCACTAGAGTTTAGAAGAATGAGAGGTGATCTCATCGAAACATATAAAATTCTAACAGGACTAGACAGACTAGATGCAGGGAGGATGTCCCCGATGGCTGGGGAGTCCAGAACCAGGGGTCACAGTCTCAGGATATGGGGTATGCCATTTAGAACCGAGATGAGGAGAAATTTCTTCACTTAGAGGGTGGTGAACCTGTGGAATTCTCTACCACAGAAGGCAGTGGAGGCCAAGTCATTAAATATATTCAAGGAGATAGATATATTTCTTAATGCTAAAGGGATCAAGGGATATGGGGAAAAAGCGGGAACAGGGTACTGAGTTAGATGATCAGCCATGATCATTTTGAATGGTGGAGCAGGCCCAAAGGGCTGAATGGCCTACTCTTGCTCCTATTTTCTATGTTTCTATGTTTCTATCCATCTACACAGGAACTTAGGAACAGGAGTAGGCTATTCAACCCCTCGAGCCTGTTCTGCCAGTCAATTACATTATGGTTGATCTATACCTCAACTTTATATACCTGCCATTGATTCATATTCCTTGGTACCCTTACCTAATTAAAAATCTGCCAACCTGTCATAAAAATTTCAATTGTCCCAGCATCCACAGCCTTTTGGAGGAGCGAATTCCAAATTTCCATTACCCTTTGTGTGAAAAAGTGCGATATTGCCCACCTCCTGCCCTTTCCTCTTCCATTCTACTCTCAAAACCCTAATACAAGCCTTTCTTGACTTCTTCAATGTCCTGATATCTGGCCTTCCCAGATCAAACCCTCCACAACATTTAACTCAATCCAAACCTGTGTCTTCACACTCCCATCACCCTCATCCTCTCCAAGTTCCATTGGCTTTCCCTGACCCAGCATATCCAATTCAGAATTTTCGTCCTTAATTTCAAATTACTCCATGGGCTCCCCACCCAACTTTAGTGATCTCCTCCTGCTTTATGTTCCTATATGCACCCTCAGCTCCTTTACCCCTGGACTTGTCTTCAACCTTGCTCCCTCTGTTCCATCATTGGAGGCCCTTCATTCAGCTGCTATATTTCTGTTTTCTGGAAATCTCTACTCAGCACCTTCTGCCTTGCCACCTCACTCTCTGCTTTCAAAACTTCCTCAAAACCCTCCTATTTAACCATGAAGTCTTAGCCTCTACATTTCTCTCCCCTTTCCCCATGCTCGCTATCTACTGTTACCTTTTCCTCCTTATTGTAAATTGATCCAAGGCACCTTCCCGCACATGAGGAGCACTATATACAATTTGAAGTTGTTCTTTGCTCAAAAATAAATTTAGAATTATCCAGTCCCTCAAACTATGCAATTTAAATAAAGCAGCATTGGAAGCATTTTTAGCAAAATTTCAGATTAGCAGATCATTCAAATTAAGCAATGTAAATGTCATTTATGCCACTATTAAAAACATTACATTGATTGTATGCTTTGTCTATCAAGTCACTTTTCCCGTGTCACACTTCAGCATCACACACACACATTTCTTGCAGTTCAATACAGCTCAAATATTGTATTCATAAAAATCAACAAAATGGAACTGAAAAAGTACTGAACATACAAAACAAAGGTGATGAAAGCAGGTAGATAAACAAAATATATATACTTTTAATTACTTATTTCACAATAACATAAATTTATGCATTGAATTATCTTTTGTGTCTTTTAATGCCTTCATTGAAGTTTTTATTTGAAGGCCTCAACCTCTCCCAAAAGCCTGGCTTGTACTTCATATTTTTGTCCAGAGCTGGCACTCCATTGCTGAATTGGGATTGTACGGTCTAAGCATGAACAGTGTTCCTAATTTGTCAGGGTGCATCAGAACTGTTTAGTCAGCTGTAATGATGGAATAATTTTCTTTAGATTATAGTACTTCCTGCTCAATAGCTTTTCTTCAAATAATTTTGAAAAACAAGAGGACAATTTTCAAAGGCTTTCCTGAAATAAAATTTACATTGAGTGTTTCTTTAAAAAACAGAGATTGTGTTTGTGTGCACGTGCGTGTGTTTAACGGTACAAGAGAAAGAGACCGAGAGAGAATGATAAAAACGACAGTGTTCTGATTACTCACCTGCTGTAGATTTTGTTTTGTGTTCAATAAACTTTAGAAAGGGTATTAAGCTGAGGGAGAGAGCGAATGTAAGATTGAGAGACTGAGGGGGTAACTTTGACTTTAGACAATAATGTAAATGCGCAACATCGATCGGGAGAGGTGTTTAACAGGTGGCCGAGCCGATATTGTGCATTTTACAATATCATCTAAAGTCAAAATTACCCCCAGAGAGTGTTGAGAGAGAAATTGGGTCAGAGAAAAGAGAGGGATAGTGAAGAAAGAGAGAGGGGAGCATTTAGTATATGGTGCAGATTGGGCAAGCAGTGGGTGGGGCATTTGCTCTGCCACCTGATGACATGGGAAGGAGGCTCTATCAATTTTCGTGGTCGGGCCTCATTTAAATATTTATAGGCAGCTTGCCATTTGAGAGAGGGTGGGAAATTTGGTGGACCTGCTACTTCTTAAAGGGGAGGTGAGTTTTTAGTGATGATCAGTAGACAGCACAGTACTTTGACAGTAGGCAGAATGATGGTGGCCATGGCACTCCTATTTTTAGATACTACTGTGGAGGTCCTCATGGAGCAAAAGAGGAATAGGAAGGCAATCTTTCCTTTGTGTGGGTGCTAGATGTCCTGGAAAATTAATCAGTAGCAATGGAAAGAGGTAGTTGGGCAGGATAATAGTTCCTTGGACCTGACCACAGTGCAGCAAGAAATTGAATGACCATACCAGGATTGCCAAGGTAAGACTCCCCTTCACACATCCCATTATGTTATAACATTGACTCCAGTGGAGGACACCACCATTGACATCAATGTCAGAGGGAGGACACAGCACTGGAGATGGCGAGGCTGGAAGCCATGCACTGCAGGGTGTTTGGGCACTTTACCTTATCTCTTTCCACTAACTCTTTAGCTCACACAGTTTTATCCTTAAAGGAAATATGTTTTAAAGTATTTCTTGAGGCTAGCAAATTTATAGGGTGGGGGGGGGAGGCAAATCACAATGTAAATTCTGGGAACTGCCCACCTGAGACATCTGCCACTGATGCTCCTGCTGACCCCTCAAAAATAATTTAAAACTTACCTTATCAAGGCCTCTTTGGCTCTAATGCCAGTAAAACTGGTTGGAGAGTGCACGGCGCACGCTCTGAATAGTTCTGTGCAAAAATGGTATGTCGTAGGACCCTGATTTGCCTATTAAAAAGGGCCCGCTGCCTGAAACAGGCAGACACTTTGGCTGTCCAGCGGTAGGCCCTGTAAAAGTGGAGTAGTAAGTCTACGGACCCTATTTGGAAGCCGCTACAGCACTGTTAATGCTGATTTTGGCCAATTAAAATCAACCTCAATGTTTCTTCCATTTACTATGAGCAATGCCATGGGAGTCTGCCATTACATTTTAAATTTGGTGCTAGAATTATTTTTTATTTATAAAATCTTGCAAGAAGTAGGAAAACTTTTCTGTTTTGGAAGAAAAATCAGCACTGTTACGGATTGCCAAACTTTGTGCTCACCACAATCTCACTGGGCCAGTCTTGTGGGACTTTTTGAGGTTGGCCTAATTATATATGCACAGTGAGCTCCCTGAACTGAATTGGAGTTGCCTGCTGAAGCTCGCTGATTTTTGAAGAGGCAGATTAATAAATGCTGGGCAGTGAAGGAAAAATGGCTACAGGAAGGAGCAGATCTGCTCCATTTTCAGATGTATGTTTGGAGGTGGTGTTAGAAGAAGTGAAGCAAAATAGGAATTCTCTCTTTGGCATCCTAGAGCATCCTCGTGTCAGAAGAAGTGTGCAGGTTTACTTTGCAGGAGGTGGATGTCAGGCTAAATGCACTCTCCAAAATCTAGAGGACTTGGAGGTAGATAAATTTCACAATACTATTTGGAAAGGTGACTTTACAAAGCAAGCTTAAAGGAAAGGAAAGGACTTACATTTATATAGTGCCTAACACAACCTCTTGACATCGCAAAGTGCCTTACAGCCAATGAAGTACTTTTGAAGTGTATTCACTGTTGTTATGTAGGGAAACACCTCAGCCAATTTACGCATAGCATGGTCCCACAAACAGCAGTGAGATTCATGACCAGATAATCTGTTTTAATGATGTTGAAATATTAGTCAGAGCAGCAGGAAAGTGTCCCTGCTCCTCTTCAAATAGTGCCATGGGATCTTTTATGTCTACCTGAGAGAGCAGATTGGGCCTCAGCTTAATGTCTCAATCGAAAGACAGCACCTCCAACAGTGCAGCACTCCCTCTGTACTGCACTGAGGTGTCAGCCTGGGTTATGTGTTCATCTCTGAAGTGGGGCTTGAACCCACAACCTTTTGATTCAGAGATGAGAACGCTACCAACTGAGCCGCGGCTGACACTGAGCTTACCACACAATTAACCTGCATGGTACATATTCATTTATTCAACAAGCAAGCTGCAGGTAGCCATTTGGCTCTCACTCATCTACGTGCTCTTCAAACTTTCAACATCTCAGCTTTACATGATTGATGTACAGATTTGTACTCTTGTCATGGAGTTTCATATCTCAGGAGCATATCATAAATTTTGGTGTAGAGTTCAGCGGGCTTTGCAGGATTTTCTACCCGTGTCTGCTCTCCTGGTGCACAAAATTCACAAAACCCTTATCTCTCTGATTGCAGGTCAAAGTGACACATAACGGAAAGGAGTAGACCTGAACCAGAGGAATCTCAAGAAATTGTGCATGTTCGTCTAAGCCTTTCATTTGAATACATTGTAATATTAAAATTAAGCTCAACCAGAATTTTGTGTGCGGCGCAGAATGGGCAAAGTTCCAGCAAAATTGATTTCCTTCTGACTTCCCAAGCCCTCAGCACCTTTGCACCACTAACAAGGCGACTGGAAAATTTTGCTTCTTATTATCAGAATTGTGATTATCTGACGGCAGTCCCAATCCCATAGTACAGTAACAATTGATCTGTTTGCTCTAATGCTAGATGAAGCGATAACTCAGTGCATATTTACACTAAAGGTAATGTGGACATGGAAGTGATAAACCACACAACTTAGAGTGCTCATGTAGCAGTATCGGAACTGAGGTGTTGAGTAAAACCTCAGTGTTAGTCACCTGAAGTGATACCTCCCTTGAGCAATATCTGAATAGGCCAAAAGATCTTTCGTGCGGTTAGCAGGTGATGAATGCAATCATTTCCCTGAAAGCATTAAAAAACTTGTGAAAGCATAAAGGTTTCTAGGAGGTCACTGGTAACACTGCTCGTGAAGGAATGATTTTTAAAAAACTTTACATAGAAACATAGAAACATAGAAAATAGGAGCAAGAGTAGGCCATTCGGCCCTTCGGGCCTGCTCCGCCATTCAAAATGATCATGGCTGATTGTCTAACTCAGTACCCTGTTCCCGCTTTTTCCCCATATCCCTTGATCCCTTTAGCATTAAGAAATATATCTGTCTCCTTCTTGAATATATCTGATGGCATACCCCGTATCCTGAGACTGTGACCCCTGGTTCTAGACTCCCCAGCCATCCTCCCTGCATCTAGACTGTCTAGTCCTGTTAGAATTTTATATGTTTCGATGAGATCACCTCTCATTCTTCTAAACTCTAGTGAATATAGGCCTAGTCGACCCAATCTCTCCTCATATGTCAGTCCTGCCATCCCAGGAATCAGTCTGGTAAATTGGGGACATTAGATTGTTGAAGTAAATTCGAACATAGCAGCCTTTCAATATTATTACATTATTATATATTTTTATTAATTTGCTTGAAGTCTGCAGCAAAATCTTTCATTTTCTGCATCATAGACTCATTACAGCTAAATCAGATGACCATTTCTTTTGTTGCATGCTGCTCTTTTGGAAGTAATGACAAACGTATCTTGTACATAAATAAGATGCAGCTAAATAAGTGAACAATAAATCCAATTTTGGAGAGATGTTGTTCTACTGCACTCCCCAAACTCTATAATTTTATCACGTTTGTATCATGAATTATATTTTTTACCAAAACAATCAGCTACCATATTAAAATAAACACAACTTTTATCAAGTGCTACACTTAAAACCGATTCATTATTCATATGTGTCCTGCTTATATTTTCTGTATAGTATTATAACTTTTATGTTCTGATTGCTTTGGTACACCAGAGTGAGTGACACCATTTGAGTGCATTGTGTTCACTGAGCCCTGTCTGTCTGTGATATGATAATCACCTGATAAAGAAGACAAACATGATATCTTAATTGGTGAAAGATGACATTACATGCAGCAGAATAACTGGAGGAGGAGGGAGAGATTTATTT
The DNA here is from genome assembly GCF_035084215.1 of Heptranchias perlo. NCBI lineage: Eukaryota > Metazoa > Chordata > Chondrichthyes > Hexanchiformes > Hexanchidae > Heptranchias > Heptranchias perlo. Next base: position 72,350,400 of record NC_090326.1, on the reverse strand, counting down.
GTAGCCAAGTCATCTGTGCTCTGGGAAAGTGAGAAGATAATGCAGAAGAAAAAAAAATCCAAGTTATATCTTTTTAGCCCTTTTTTATAATCTACTTTTTCAACAATTATTAATTGCTAAAAATCATACTTCTAATTCTTAAGGGTATAAATTCCTCAGCCTTTTGTTGCTAAAAGCTGGGTGGGTGTGTTACGACTATAAAATAGAACACCCTTATGAAGTATAAATAAATTCTATCCAAACTTTTTTAAACTCAAAATTCTGACTTTTTGCGTGTAGATTTTTGTGTTCAGTGAAGTTCGATCTGGTGAATGGAACACTTTTCCTTTTGGGAACTGAATGTCAGTATCAAGCACTTCCAGGATATGCTATTCAAAAAACCATGATATATGACACAATTAGATTCTCCCTCTAGTCTGCAAATGTGCCTTAACCCTAACCTCAGAGGCAAACCCCCTACTGCACTAATTTAATAGTTTGCATTTCCTGCACCAGCCATCCTGTGGCTCTATGAATGAGATTGAGAATGTAAGGGTGGATTTTCTGATTCTCCAGATGTTTGAATGGGGATACTGAGCAGTGGGCTTTGTGTATTGTATGGATAGCATATAGCCAACCCTTGGATTGATCTTCTTGTTGGGAGTTTGCAAAAGAGGGGGCAGGGGCTACATGCAGAACAAAAAAAATCTGGCTGTCCAGAGGATATGTTTGACAAAAGGCATGGCTGCTAAAAACCAGTGGATGGTAAAGCAAATGTGGAGGCTGTAAATAGTGTCTGTGGGCTAATGATGGAGAGGTGTAGCACTTGAACTCCCTGTTGTGATGAGTGGCAAAGAGAAGGCATTGCTGCATGATGTTTAAATGAGGAGGGTTGTCCTGTTTGGCACATCAGGGAATCCTTCCCAAAGGACAGCAGTGGAACCTGTCTGTTAAGAGATGGCAGCCAGGCTGAGAACATAGGAACTTTAGAAACAGGAGTAGGCCATTCAGCCCCTCGAGCCTGTTCAATTAGGTCATGGCTGATCTGCATCTCAACTCCATTTTCCCGCCTTTGCTCCATATCTCTTTATATCCATACCTAACAAAAATCGATCTATCTCAGCCTTGAAAACTCCAACTGTCCCAGCAACCACAGCCTTTTGGGGGGAGAGAATTCCAGATTTCTACAATCCTTTGTGTGAAAAAGTGCTTCCTGATTTCGCTCCTGAATGGTCTAACTCTAATTTTAAGATTATGTCCCCTTGTTCATGATTCTCCCACCAGAGGAAATAATTTCTCCTTATGTGGCAGTGAGTGTTTATATTTCACATCCCCTTTATGATCTACATATTCTGCTGAACTTTTGTAAGTGCTTTAACTGCAGTCGACTTTCTGATGCTATTGCAGACAATATTACTTAGAATTTACAACACAGAAACAGGCCATTCGGCCCAACTGGTCAGTGCCGGTGTTTATGCTCCACACGAGCCTCCTCCCACCCTACTTCATTTAACTCTATCAGCATATCCTTCTATTCCTTTCTCCCTTATGTACTTATCTAGCTTCCCCGTAAGTTCGCTGATTTTGCTTCTATAGAAACATTCCCTGCTTGTTATAATCTCAAAAAATGGGGAAAAAGCACTAAGATGTCCCTTTAAGAGCTCCTTTGCACATGGAGCTTCCCTTTATGCCAACTCCAGGTGGGTGAGCAGAGTACAGTGTGATTCTGTCCTAAATGGATGGGAAATCGTGCAAAGGATCATTTTCATTTATTAACAATAATGACATTTTTGTACAGTATGTGCAAGAACATTTAAAGGCTAAAAAGGCTTGCCAAAAGATCACACAAGTGTAATTTGAGTAAGGATCCAACAAAATGGCCCCCTGCCTAATTTTCCCAGCTCTCAGACACCCATTCTTCTGACGAAGGAGGAAGCCTCCGAAAGCTTGTGAATTTAAAATAAAATTGCTGGACTATAAATTGGTGTTGTAAAATTGTTTACATTCTTCTATAGTGAGAGCAATTCCACCAGTCAGAAAATCCACTGTTTGGTGCCAAATTATGCATACATTTATGCTGTTGGCCCTTGCCTGCCAGGAGCTGCCCAAACTCAGTAGACAAAGGGGTTTTCATTCTTTTAGTCTGGGCTGGATTTGAACCAGGTTCCAGAGGTGAAAGATCAGTGCCTTAGCCAATGATCACCCAGTCCGCTACAAAAGACAAATTAACCCTTTCACCATAACAAACATAGTCAGTTGTGAAAAATCTAAATTCAGAAGCTAATAGGATTGCTACCTGTTTTGAGTGGAGCTATCTAAATGTTTTAAAAAATATAAACTGGACACTAAAGTCTTCTTTTGTTGAGAAGAGATAATTTATTAAAAGAAAGCAACATTTAGAACAATGCAATGTTAGTGCCCTTTAGAGTAGGGTTTACTTAACTGAAAGAAAGAACTTGCATTTATATAGCACCATAAAATGCTTTACAATCAATGAATTACTTTTGAAGTGCAGTCACTTCTGTTATGTAGGCAAAAGCAAAGCAAATTTGCACACAGCAAGGTCCCACAAACAGCAAACGAATGAATGACCAGATGTTTTTGGTAGTGTTGGTTGAAAGAGAAATATTGGCCAAGACACCTTTAGAACTTCCTGCTCTTCTGTGAATAGTGCAATGGGATCTTTTATGTCCACCTGAGTAGGGAGACAGGCCCTTGGTTTGAAAGTGGCACCTCCAACAATGGAGCACTCTCTTTGTACTGTACTGAAGAGTCAGCTTACGTTTAGGTGCTCAAGTATGTACTGGGTCTTGAACCCACAAACTTCTGACTCAGAGGCAACAGTGCTAACCGCAGACACGTCTTACAGTTCCACGATATTACAAGCAAGCACACGTCACAAAGCTTGGCACCCCTCAATGACAGATTGAGTGAGGGCACCACCTCTAAACGCCATTCAAGCATTAAATAAACTAAAACTAAAGTCAGACTCATAATAAATTTCACAAGCAACACCATTTTCAATATATTCTTCCAGTACTGTACAACGACATTTACAAACAGTTCTGCCCAGGTTTAATGCCGTACCAGCTAGAGAGTGAGAGAGAGAAAGAGAAATAAAAAGGGAAAGAAAGAGAGTAGAGGAAGTAAGAGAGAGAGAGACAAAGAAAGATAAAGGAAGACAGAGCTCGGTGAAGCAGAGAGGACACAAGGAAAAACTGCCAAAGGAGATATACAAAAAGAAAAAGGCCCAAATCCCAGTTTATAAACTATAAATGCATTTTTCCCACTTTCTTCTGTATCTTATAATATGAAGGTATTTGTTCTTTAGGTTGTGAATAGGTTTCAATTAATTTTCATGCAGAGCCAAAAAAGAAGTCTGAACTGAAGGCGTGGTCCCACCCAGATATCATCTGTAATGGTCTCTGATTATCACAAGATAAGTCTGGATGCCAGTATCCTGTGCTACTCATTGCACTGTATTTTTATTTCTGTTTTTTGTTTGTCTAAACAATGAGAGTTCACACCTGTCCAACATCCTGTGCAAGGAAATACACGTAAACCTCAATAGGAAACTAGAAATGGCAAGAGTTGAACATATCTCTACAATAACCAGAACTTTGTGCCAGAGAGAGACTCTGAATCATCATAACTTGGTTAGTGAATTGGCCATTGTTATCAGGTAAAATAATATTATTTTGGATGGGGGGACGGGGGGGGGGGGGGAGTTAAGAAATTATTTTTAATTTTATCTTCTTTTCAATTTGTCCGCAATCCCTGGGTGTCAGTAGCTGGCCCAACAGGCACAGGTCTTAGCGTAATATAAAGCTGCTCTAAGATGCCTTATAAAAGCATAGGAAAATAAACTTACAATCACCACATTTCCAGTAATTTCCAGTATTATATTGTCATGTGAATCTAACGTGCAAAATTATTACATATTTGGTGCTATTCTACTACTAAAATTTAACATCACAGTACGAAACTTGACTATAATGTATTGATATGTAAAACTGAGTAGGGGTTATTGCCATCTGGTGGCTGAAAAGAATTAGTAGCTTGTCATTTTGGGAGGAAGCACTAATTTGACCTGGAAGTGTCAGGGAGCGAGCACAGGTAGAAAAGCTTGTGCAATAAAGTGTTGTTGTTGTTTAATCTGCTGGCCGTATGTGTTTGATTTGAAGTAGGCCAGGCAATGATCATGGAGATTGCTACAATGACAGCCCAGATTTTTGAAAACACATTCTGTGGAAATAGGAACATTGATTTGTTGATTGAATCTATTTTTAAATCAAGATGGTGTGATCATTATTTGCTTAATATGAAGTGAAGGATGGACAATTATCAGAGAAGTTCACATTCAGATTGGTTTATTAACAAATGGGCTCAATTGTTGGATTGCTAAATGACTATATAATAATTCACAGTAACATGGCTGGCCATTAATTATTGTTTAAAGACAGTTTAACTTCACCTCATGTCATTGGGTTCAACAAGCTAAGATCTACACCAGATTCTTACTTTATACCAAAGGTATTCTCCAGGATGTCATTATTTGCCACAGTAGGAAACTAACAGGATAATGAAGACAAGATGGAGGGGGGGGGGGGTGGAGTTTTAAAAGTCGAGGCTAGCGTTTGAACAGTTGTTGAAGAAGCTGAGCTTGTGATTTTCTTATTGTGTTTGCATTTTAATGTAAATCTCTTAAATAGGCAATGAAAGTATAAACCATCCATTCTTTCTCTGTCTCTATTCTGTAAGATACATAGCAGTACGTCAGAAGAAGTACAAGAAAAGAGTGAGGCGTTGCATCTTATCAATCTCAATTGGATAACAGAGCACTACCTCATCAAATCACCGGTGTCAGTGTCCAAGTTATACTCTGACACAAGTCTACAAAACCCCCACTTATCAAGGATACCAGCAGGCATTTTGTCTGAATCCGGAACCCTGCTGGCAGCTGCCACTTACCTGAATCCAGAGCTTTACAACCAGGGAGCATTGTATAAATCAGGGCTGGAAATTTCAGCTCACCAGATATCCAGGGGCACACTACTTTATGGTTTTGGTAAAGAACAAAGGACTGGGCATCAAATGATAATAGTGTTTTACTCCCATCCTCATCTTTTCATTGTTTCTTTCTGTTTTGCTGCCCTGTTGTTATTTGTTGTAGTGCACTGGCTAGTTTATTCCAGGATCCAAAGCTGCCATTTACTCCATTTTAGAGTTAATTTCCTCAGGTCAAAGATCAAGTAGCAGATTTAGGTGAGCAAAAAGTTAATTTAGATGACTGCAGAAAAAAAAAGTCTTACCAGCTGGGCTGCAAGTGCTCTTCATAGAAAAGAAAAAAAATCCCAGGTTTGGAATGAGTGATCAATAAAACTGCCTTGTGTATTTACAAGCATATAACATAATCCATATTCCAAAATGAACAAAGCTTTTCACAGTTTATTCTCTTTAACATGCTTGTCGAAGTTGCTCAGTGTTTGCACGAGCAAAGTTACTTTCACTGATGGTGCTTTCGAAGTTAACCTATGTAACCTGTAATTGATGTACCCAGCAGCATAAGCAGTAGAACGCCTGTCTCCCAAACAGATGCTAGTGAGTTATGCTGTGATTATACAGAGACCTGGAGGCATTATCCAGACTCAGCATTTCAAATGCATGCAGGTGGATTGAATGGTTAGGCAGTGGGGAAGCTACACAGAAATCTTTTTGACATGTGTAAAAACAATAGTTTTTTTAAAATAAAAAGATGAAAAGCAAAGCACCAAATATCAGCAGGTAAAATGGGTGGCTGAATTGCATACCATCAGGAGGTAACTCTGCAAATAAAATGGGGCATTTGGTGAAGATTTGAGCTGGAGTCTACTGGGTTAAATTGGCATTCAGATTACAACAGCATGAAACCAACCCATGAGGTAGCTTTTGTGGATTAACTAGCAGATTTGGAACAAATGAATCAGCTCAAATATACTACATTTTGGAGGTCAGATTTCCAGAATGCAGCATAACCATAGTAACAGAATCCCTGGCTTCCTGGTGCAACTTGCTAAATTTTGGGAGGAAGGTGCTCAGTTCTTGGCTGTGTGACAATGATAGAATCTGCAATGGGAGAGGGAAACCACTTCTACTCTGTTTAATGTGGCAAATAGATACCTAAATTACATGTTAATTGTGCCAAATTCAACATGTTTTGGTAGGACTTGAAGTTAGCCTGGATTCGCTTTCGACCTTGGTCTAAGAGCTGGACCAAGTGAGAGTCCTGGTCAGTAATAAGTGGACCTGTGGCCTGTACTCCTGATTCCCACCATTTCGTGAATGGTCCCAATCCCTTTGAAATACACAGATCACGGACACAGCTGACAATTCTGAGGTCCAGTCAGACAAGGAACAGGTTGGCGAAAATATTTACTTGCCTAACTTTTCATCTTGGCTATGTTAAACCCTTTCATTCAAATGCTACTTCATATGGACCGTGACCCTACTTTGCCTATGTTTTCTACTCCAAACCATTGCTACAACACAGGAAACATGAATCATGTTGTCAAAAAAAAGGTTGCACTTGGTACAAGAAAAATGCGACCATGATGCTTCCTCTTCCTTCCAGTGCAAGTGGCAGGAGGCATCAATGGGGTTTAACTGGGTGGGGCAATGAACACAAGAACCAGCTGCCAAATTTCCCTCAGTTAACAACAACAACAACTTGCATTTATTTAGTGCCTTTAACATAGTAAAATGTCCCAAGGCGCTTCACAGCAGCAATTATCAAACAAAATTTGACACCGAGCCACATAAGGAGATATTAGAACCGGTGGCCAAAAGCTTGGTCAAAGAGTTAGGTTTGAAGGAGTGTCTTAAAGGAGGAGAGAGAGGTAGAGAGGCGGAGAGGTTTATGGAGGGAATTCCAGAGCTTAGGGCCTAGTCAGCTGAAGGCACAGCCGCCAATGATGGAGTGATTAAAATCGGGGATGGCAAGAGGCCAGAATTGGAGGAGCGCAGAGATCTCGGAGGGTTGTAGGACTGGAGAAGGTTACAGAGATGGGGGGGGGGGGGGCGGCGGGCAAGGCCATGGAGGGATTTGAAATTTAGGATGAGAATTTTAATTTCAAGGCATTGCCAGACCAGGAGCTAATGTAGGTCAGTGAGCATAGGGTGATGAGTGAACGAGACTTGGTGCAAGTTAGGATATGGGCAGCAGAGTTTTGGATAAGCTCAAGTTTATGGGGGATGAAAGATGGGAGGCAGACCAGGAGAGCACTGAATAGTCCAGTCTGGAGGTAACAAAGGCATGGATGAGGGTTTCAGCAACAGATGAGCTGAGACAAGGGCGGAGACGGGCGATATTACGGAGGTGGAAGTAGACGGTCTTGGTGATGGAGCGGATATGTGGTCGAAAGCTCATCTCAGGGTCAAATAGGACGCCAAGGTTGCAAACGGTCTGGTTCAGCCTCAGACAATGGCCAGGGAGAGGGATAGAGTTGATGGCTAAGGAACAGAGTTTGTGGCGGGGACCGAGAGCATTTTAACCCCCAAGAACCTGTGGGTTAGGGGCGGGTGGGTAGTTAAAAATATTTGATTTTTGGAGCGCGACCTCAAGCCGGCTCCACGCGCCCACTTTCGGGTTTAACAAAGATGCATTTGGATGCGTGTGAGTAACCTCCTCGTCGCAGTCAGAACCTTAATTAGTTCAGGCGGACAGGTATTTATAGCATCAATTAGCGTCCTTATGAGACAGTAAGTAGGTCTTTTTACATTGATTTTGACTTAACTTTAAATTTAATGTCTCCAGCACGGGTCTCCCAGGGCTCGTAAATCTTGCCTGTGATACAAAGGTGAGATTGAGCCGCAGTTCACGTGGGTATTTAAACCTATGATTTCCCCATCTGAATAAAAGCTCAGTTATTACAGCTGGTGTCTCAGTTTCCTCTGGCAGAGAGTTCTTGTGTTGATACAGCTTTTTCAATACTTTGGAGCCTTTAAAACTGACAAGATCAGGATGGGGGTCCCCTGGATGTATTCAAGGGGACACCGGAGGAGGAAGACAATGACTATACACACCAGCGATGTCATGCTGCGTTGGGGATCTGCAGGTGCACAAGAGAGAGGTGCACAACACAGATCTGGAGAACAAAAAAGAGGAGAACAGCCAAGGGACCGAGGTCACAGGAGGCACTACCCACGTGAGAGAGTCTACAGGCAGAGGCTGAGCTTCCTGCACCACTCTGAAGAGCAGGCCTACACAGGCACAGATTGAGCCGGCAGGTGCTCGCAGCCTCCTTGAAGATGAGCTGCTCCCTGCTGGGCCTAGTGGCCACGCATTGCTCATCGTTGTCAAAGTCACCACTCCCCTCAAGTTCTTTGCCTCTGGTTCCTTCCAGTGCGCCACTGGAGACAACCGTAGGGTATGTCAGTCGTCTGCACATAAACGTATAAGGCAGGTAATGGGTGGGTCGTTTGCCAGGGCTTCCGGTGACGTGAACTTCCCTCGCGACGACAATAGCCAGAATGAGTGGGCAGTCGGTTTTGGCTCTCTGGCTGGCTTCCCACAGATGCTGAAGGAACACTCCTGGCCCACAAGAAAATCTGAAAAATAAAATTAAAACTTATCTCTGGGCCTCTTCTGGCCCAAGATCCGGCTCCCGGCAAGTTTTGCCTGACGGAGGAGCCGACACTGTTCCCCCCACCCACTCCCCCTCTCAGGCCTCAGATTCATATTGCAGATCGGATCAAGATGACATCATCGCCAGGTGGGGGGAATTAAAATCGGGGCCTCTGCCACTGTGAATAATGGAAACACCACCACTAAAGAAGAAGGTTCTTTCTCTTGCCGATAAGGTGAAAGTAATTGCGTTGCTGAGTGGGCTGAAAGTTTCATAGATTCCCAAAGGGAAATCGCTAAACTGTTTGGTGTATCACAGCCTTTTTGTTTTAAAAATTTCTTGTGCTGTACTGTAATATGTATATTGTAATGAAGCTAATGATATAAATACACTTTCAGTTATCCATGACAACCATATTACCGTTTTTAAGTACTTGAATTGCAATCCAGTTTGCATTCCATTATTAGCTTCTTGCCAAGCTTAATACAACAGTTAAAATGGATAAAAGAATGGAACTGTTAAGTGAATAAAATTACTTGGCAAAATCATTATTATAACAGTTTTCCTCTGTACCATGTTCTCAAGTAAATTCCTCAACCTGTCGAGATGTGAACAGACCTCTGGAGGCAGATACAAATGAGACACATATTAATATTGTTCAGTATAACAATGAAGGTATTATACCCTGCTGTGTGGTGCAGGAAATTATGCTACTTTGCATGGTACAAATTGCATTACTACCAGAAAGTATAGCATCATAGATATGGAAATGATATGGTATGACATGGTATCCAAACAATGGCCCAGAGACCACATCTGGCACTCAGAGCCAAGGCAAATCAGTTCTATTTGTGCTTATATTTCATACTCACTAGGTTGCCTAGTTTGAATTACATGAGCCTTGTGGTTTGGAAAGGACTGTTCTAGCGCTGTTGCCTCATTTGTGGATAAATCGTGAGTCAGAACATCCAGATCCGTTTATATCCACAACTTCAGATATGTACAAATTCACAGGAACAATGATTTAAACTTCTTGGGGAGGGCGGACTTTCCTTGGGGCCAGTTTTACTGCAGGAATTGGGTTGAGGTGGGACTTGCACCTGCCAGTCTGACCCTACTCCTCAAACCATTTTCCTGGGGTCAATTAAATTTGGAGGGTGAACTCGCAGTGTTATCATAGCTCTGCAGACGGAACGTGCCACTGCTGGGGAGAAACACTAGTGGTGCCGCAGTGCCTCACTCACTGCAGCACCTCAAATGGTCGGAGCCTATTTTAAAAGGGAAAGAAGCCCCCTTAGTGTCACAGCAGTAAATGTTGCGGTGGCTCTGAATTATTCCAGCAGCCACTTGGCAGCCGTTTGGGAGAGGGAGAGGCGGCCATGTCTTACCTTTCAGTCAGACCGTCTGCCGCCCTGCCCCACCCCTCCCCACTCTGCCCCGCCCCACCCAGCCACTTCCTTCCTTTTATTCATCTCCAACGTAGACAATTCAGAGGCAGAAATGGAGGGAAATCAGTCGGAGTCACAACCCTTGTCCTCTCACGGTGATTCACGTGCGACGAGGTGGGCAATTGGCATGAGGGGGTGACTTCTGTGATAGTGAGGGAGGGGTGGGAAATGTCACAGGCCAGTTTATGGGGCAGGGATTCGACACTAGGCCTCCCCACCTCGTTTTCCTCAGGACAACGCTCCTTGAGACACCCGAAAATGGGCCGATTGCCGGAGGAAATGTCAGCCCTATATGTGGCTCCCAAGCCTGCATGGTGTGTACACAAGTGAGCTGTGAAGATCGAATAGCTTGGACACTTCTGTGCTGTGGCACAGTATGGTAAGTCAGATCTGGACATTTAGGAATAAGCTTGGGCATGCAGTTTTACCCTAGTATTCCATTCCTGCTGAGAGCTGGGTCTGTAAAATACACAAGAAGATTAATGCAACTCCTTTGGTTATGCTCTTGAGCCTCTAACTACCTGCTTTGGATTCTTTTAAATGTTCGTGCATACTGTGCATATCAGATGTAAGAGTACACACTGTCTGCAGGCACACACAGACTTTAGAAGTGTTCATTTCAATTTTTTTCAATATATTTCCCAGCACTAATCATATTTGACTGGCAGTATGGGAGGCAGCAAAGCCGTGGGTGGTAGGAGGAAGGCGGCAAATGAGAGGATGGAGAAGTTATGCGTCAATCAGTTCTGAGGAGATTTGGGTTGTGAGTTCACTGCCAGCTTAAACTGACAATCCATCCACTGGCACTGGCATGAGACTTACCCCTGAGGTGGATCTGTTTTATGCCTGTGTCTATTAGAATTTATAATTTGGTCAGATTAGAGTGAGTGACAAGTGGAAGTTGGATTTTTATAATGAAGCCAACCTCTGTTTGCCGCCATATCCACTTAGTCAGTGCCCACACCATGCTGCCACTTGTACTTAGCTGGCTGCTTTTTCACGTTTGAGTTCTGACTAAGAGTCAACACCCAAAATATTAAACTATTGTTTCTCTTTTCATATGTGGATGGAGCTGCTAGTATTCCCAAGGTTTTCAGTTTTTATTTGATCTTTCCACCATCCATCTGCAGCTTCTTACCTTGCTGCTTTTTCATGCCATTGGCTTCTAATTCCAATTCAGGGCTTCATTGTGGAAAATGAGCATAAATATCTATTAGAAATATTGGGAGTAAATTTCCATGGGTGGGGTTCTCCTGCTGGCCCCCTATAACTTCAGCAAAAAATTGTGGAAATCCCGGAATAAAATGGCGTAAACAGTGTTTATGCCATTTTTCTGGGGTTTCCGTGGGTCCCCTGCCAAAGTTAGGGCAGACAAGTGGGAGAAGCCCTGTGGAAAGTCACCTCCTTTAATTAGAGTGCAGAGTAGCACAGTGACCAGTGCAGACCAGAGCAAAGGGCCAGGGCCCTTGAACCCCAGCACTGCATCATTCTACCCATAAATTTTTCAGGTGTAGGCCCTTTGTCAGAGTCTGATAAAATGTTTCCACTTATGGCGGAGTCCAAAATTAGAGGTCATCAATATAAGATAGTCACTAATAAATCCAATAGGGAATTCAGGAGAAACTTCTTTACCCAAAAAGTGGTTAGAATGTGGAACATGCTACTATGAGGAGTAGTTGAGGCAAATAGCATAGATGCATTTAAAGGGAAGCTAGATAAGTACATGAGGGAGAGAGGAATAGAAAGGTATGCTGCTAGGGTTAGATGAAGTAGGGAGAGAGGAGGTTTGTGTGGAGCATAAACGGCAGCATAGACCAGTTAGGCTGAATGGCCTGTTTCTGTCGACTTAATGTAACTCAATAAAGAGTTCACACCGGAAACATTAACCTGTCCGATCTCTCCACAGATGCTGACTGTCTGGTATGTTGAGTGTTTCCAGCATTCTCTATTTTTGTTTCAGATTTCTAGCTCCTGCAGCTTTTTTGCTTTTTAACCATAAATATATTTTTTTTATCCATCTTCCCTAACCCTTCATTTCCATGGAAGTCAATTCAGTACATTGTTAAATGGGTTGTGTTTGTTTGTTTAAGGAGATGTAGCAAAACAAAGGTCAATAGCCCCATTCTGACCTTTGCAAATGCTAATTGTCGCTGGTTAGTCTAAATAGGTCAGGTTCACGCCTCATTATTAAGCATTTACCAGAATGTAGACTTTGTAAATATCAGACTTTTAAGTCTTTCCTGAATTGTTTTAATATGAAATATATCAAAGAATTTTCTAAAACAAATTAGGATCTGTACTGCAACTTAAAAAAAATGTAGTCCCTTCAAGTTTACTGGAAAACCACAACCAATGATAAGTGCCCTGACTTAAAACTGTGTGTGGAGACTAACAATGTAAAACAGTTGATTGATATTAGCATCCGTAATATTTTGCTTTTGAGTTGATTGATATTGATTGGCTGGAAACATTTAAAGGGGCATACATAAGAACAACAACTTGCATTTAAATAGCATCTTTAATGTAGGAAAACATCCCAAGGCACTTCACAGGAGCGTAATCAGACAAAAAATTAATACCAAGCCAAAGAAGTAGATATTAAGATGGGAGATTAAAAGCTTGGTTAAAGAGGTAGGTTTTAAGGAGCATCTTAAAGGAGGAGAGGTGGAGTGGAAGAGAGGTTTAGGGAGGGAATTCCAAACTTTCGGGCCATGGCCGCCAAAGGCACGGTCGCCAATAGTGGGGCAAAGCTAATGGGGGATGCACAAGATGCCAGAGTTGGAGGAATGCAGAGTTCATGGAGCCTTGTAAGGCTGGAGGAGGTCACAGAGATAGGAAGGGGCGAAGCCATGGGGGGATTTGAAAATGAGAATCAGAATTTTAAAATCGAGGCTTTGGTGGACGGGGAGTCAATGTAGGTCAATGAGCACAGGAGTAATGGGCGAGCGGGACTTGGTGCAGGTTAAGGTATGGGCAGCAGAGTTTTGGATGAGCTCAAGTTTATGGAGGATGGAAGATGGGAGGCTGGCCAGCAGAGCATTGTAATAGTCAAAGCAAAGAATTGGAATAGTTCTTAAATGTTTTATATCAATAGTTTGCAATCTCTTTTGTATAGGACCCCCTAAAAGTATCAACATATTTAAAGGAATACCCTATCCCCACTTCTGAAAGACAGCTTCAACTACCCATAAGTATTATCATTGTTACCTGTGTACAGCAACAGCAATTATGTACTATCAGGTCAACAGATATAGAAATGTTTTATGACCTTAGGAACCTTTGAGATCCTCTTATGGACCACCTGGGGTCTGATGGCATCAGTTTGAAAACCTAGGCCCCACAAATCCTTGGGCTGTGATTCAGGCAGTTGCACAGGGATCGCAGCTGCATGTGTCCTCCAATACTGACCCCCTCCCCACCCACTGTAGTTTGCGAGGTCAGTTGGAGGTCACCTCACCTGCATGGGACAAACATACCCATTGGGTGTACCTTTGGCACATGCCTGCCCCGTATGCCCGAAAGCTTGAGGGCCGTCCACACATTGAAGAGCTGGATGCTCAGGTTCCCTCCCCTGACCCTGACTCTGATCGACCCATGACCAATTTAGCAAGTTTACTTTTTTAAAAAAAAGTTTGGGACTCCAGGCTGCTTGCCAGAGGTCCACATGTGCCCTTGTGAAGGCCGTTACACCTTATCTCTCTTGGTGTACTGGCCAATATTACTGTGCTGCATCCCAATCATGGTCAGGAGTCCCTGCTACCTGTCATGGAAGTTCCACCACGTCCAAGTCAATATAGAATCTGCCAGAAATTGTTGAGACTTGACATAACTGGATCTCCTCCATTTCTATGGGTGCTCTGTTGGTCTCCCGCCAAATTAATGGTGGGAGTCCGGTAAAGCTTCAATATAATTTCAGAACCCTATTCTCTTAGATCATTGCATTTTATAAAATAAAAGTGAGCTCTTCCGATAGCCTAGTGGGTAAATGCACTGTCCATTGTGATACTGAGCCATGGAGAACAGAAAGACATTAAGTCTGACCCCTGGTCATGCTGAGTTAGCTGATCTCAGCGGAGCCAGCAGTAGGGTGGTACAATTGGCCTTAATGCCCCAAATTAGGATGAGGAAAATATCAAGGATAACAGAAAATGCTGTAAATATATAATAGAAAAGACAAGTTAAGTTTCATTTAAGACCCTTTGTTAGCAATTATTATTCAGAGTTCCCACGTCTCATCAATATCTAATACCCTCATCCCCCCAACCATTGGAAAAATGTAAGTATATCTGGGCATTGGGTGAGAACAGAATCCGATCTTATCTTGGAGAAAAACAGGCTTTGAGGAGATACGATTGATTTTATATAGTCTGGTTGGATAGGTTATTTGAATAGATTGGGATGGTAGGTCTAAAAGTCATGCCTATAAAAGCCATAGGCAAAGAATTAGGTTAGATGCCAGCAAGTGTTTCTTTTCATAGATAGTCATCATCCTGTACAACATCAGCCTGCTGAAACATGCGGTCAGTGAGGAGTTGCTGCGGTTCTTTAAAAGGGAACTTGAAAAGTTCCTGAGAGAAGAGGACATTTACCATTATAGTGGTAAGTTGCGAGTCATTTGTATTTGTGTTGAGACACGGGCACCTTGGTCTCATGGAGATTGTTTGACTACCCTAGAGAGTAGGAGGGGAATATCACAGAGTCATTCCTGAACTGGCTGCAAGTTTTTTCTTTATTTTTGCATTTTCCAGGAGATAGTATGGTTAGAGGGTGAATGAATGGCGTGCGAGGCTGCACCGTTAACTAGATGGGGTGGGCTTGATGGACCTGATGGCCTTTTCTTTCCTTTCTTTTTATATGCTTATTTTATGTGTTGAATCTGAAATAAAAACAAAAAATGCAGAACAAAAAAAGGACTTGCATTTATGTAGCGCCTTTCACAACCTCAGGATGCCTCAAACGCTTTACAACCAAACACTTTTGAAGTGTAGTCACTGTTGTAATGTACGAAATGCAGCAGCCAATTAAGGTCTCACAAACAGCAATGTGATAATGACCAGGTTATCAGTTTCTATGTGTTGGCTGAAGGATAATTATTGTCCAGGACACCAGGGAGAACTCCCCTGCTCTTCTTCAAAATGGTGCCTTGGGATCTTTTACATCCAACCTGAAAGGCCAGACAGGGCCTCAGTAATGTCTCATCTGTAAGATGGCACTTCTGACAGTGTAGCACTCCCTCCATGTGTCAGCCTAGATTTTGTGCTCAAGTCCCTGGAGTGAGACTTGAACCCAAAACCTTCTGATTCAGAATTGAGAGTGCTATCAACTGAGCCACAGCTGGTAAATCATTTAAAGAGAAAGATTGGTTAGTATTTCAGGTGGGATCCTTCATCAGAACTGAATCTCCAGCACCTTCTGTTTCTATTCAAAAATCTATTCTTGTTATTAAAAGGTTCTGCAACTAAGGTACATCAGGAATTACATTTTAACGAACGTGTTCTAACAACTACTGCACCTTATTCCTACCCGTTTGAGAGCTTGAGGGAGAGAGTGGGCTTTATTATGTCCTGATTGGTAGTGCAAAGTTTTTAATTAGAACATATTGCCAATAAACTAAAAAAAAATCTGAAAAGCAAAGAGCTGCACAGTCTGCCAGCTCCTGTCTAGACCCCAACCTGTCACATCACAAAGCTTCAGTCATACGAGATGTGACAGCAAAATTACATCCCACCCCAAGCACTGGGCATTTCCAACCAGAGCCGGCTCTCACACTTCCAAACCCAATCTATTCAACACCAATCATATCCACAGGAAAATGACCAGGGACCAATATTAATATAGCCACGCAGACAAGACATACTTTCGACAAAACCTTCTGGATGCCAGAACTATCAAAACCCCAATCTTTGCATCTGAAAAAAAAACTAATTCACATATGTATATATATATGTATATGCTCACTGGAATTTTGCAATTATTCTCTGTGAGGAATAACACAGTTAAAATCGACAATTATTACTGTATCATTGTCAGTTTGCTTTTCGCAGGCGCCAAAAATGGGCCCACACACCACACCAATGAGAGGGTTAATTATTATAGTGAAATTCTCGTCTCTGTTCAGCAAACCTCTCAATCGCTCAATCCTGTTTGTCAAGAACTGAACGATGTTTCCCAGAATACAAGCATAAGATTATATTCTGTGTCAAGATTCCTTTTTTAAAAAATCAAATCAAAAACATGTAAAGGAGATATCTTTACTTGGATACCAGTTTCCAAAAGTACTTTCTGTCATAGGACTGGATGGATTTTTCTGGAGAAATGCAAGATGACAAATAAATTTAGGTACAAAGGATAAGAAAATAGGGAATGAGGAAAGAGCCCTCAGTTCATCAAGCCCATTTCTTCTAACAGACCAACTACAAACGGTGCTATCACAATTTCTACCCAACTTATTTAAACTCCTCAGGGACCAGACTAACCATAGATAATATTTCCAAGATAAAACTGTGAAATTTCTCCCTGACCCACTAAGGTAATCAAGCAAAACTCCAGGATATCAATCTAACATCATTTATAGCTCTGACCAGCCGCGATGCACAAATGACAGTTCCACGGTCCTATCCACACAAGAATTATTCTATTCTATGCAGTAATTAATTGTGTGTCTCTATTCTTAATCTTATATCCTTCAATCTGATTCCTAATAAAATATTTTCCTTTTTGTTTCAAACTCTGTGGACATCCAAGACAGATCAGGTTTGAATCCTTCATCTGCCATTAGTACAGAGGATGTGCACATTTAATGACAGGAAGTCAGTCACCGGGAATTTCCTCGGGGTTCTTCCAATCGGCCGCTGTAACTTTGGCAGAAGATCAGGAGAAACCCTGGATAAACCGTGTAATCTGCTGATCTTCTGCTGAAGTTACGGCAGACAATCAGGAGAAACCCTTAGGAAATTCCTGTTGAAGAACCCTCTCCGCTCCTATCTAATTCTTTTCTCTGGGGTCCCTGTTGACCACTACATACCTAACATGCTGTTTCCAAGCACTATTAAAATGGGGAAGTAATAAACGAACAGTGCAAAAACTATCTGGTTGTAAAACAAATACATGATCTTCTGTTGCTACCTCCAAGGGACACATCCCACTTACTGAAGTCCAGAAAACATAGTTTGGTGGTCTACGAAAGAGTCTTGGAAGGACTCTAGTATTTCTGATGAACTCCAGTTGAAGCCAGACTGTTTCCCCACTGTTTTCTCCACTTGCAATATCACCTTGCTCCATTGCTTTTATTCCTTTCCTAACAAAGATGGCTACTCCATCCCTTATCCTATCTTTTCTAAACATGCCCACACTCCAGCAAGACACATATTTTAAACAGCAATTTACAATTTAAACCCTTGAAGCATTGATATCTCAAAAGGTTTCACACAGCAAACCATTGTAACACAACTAACCGCATCATGCATGCCCGTTTACTCACTCGTGTAGTGGAGCGCAGGATGGGCCATTGAGTATCACTATATGTGCTCCTGAAACTTTCAACATCTCAACACTTCTATATTTCCAGGATAAGTTGGCTCATAACAGAAGAGAGCAAACTTTCATGGGAGGAGGATACTACAATTTGCAGCCCTTGAGTCCCCTTGAAGAGGCCACATTGGGCATCATTGGCATTGAGCCATAAAGAGTGGGTGGGTGAAGCCAGAGACCTCTTCCAGGCTCGGAGCTAGTGCCATCCTGTTATTGTTCTCTTTCCTCTCTCCACCATCTCACTCACACACAGGGGTACACTCAAGTACAAACCCATCCCCCACACAGTATATTGCCATGTAAGCGTTGTTTGAAGGGGCATCTTGCAGGCAATATTATAACATAAGTTCACCTCCTGTTCCTATAGGCCTTCAAGAATAGCTAGGCAACAGTTCCAGTGGCATAGAACACGCCAGCAATTCACAGCATCCTGTGCATTCACACAGCACCAGGACATTATGCCCACCCCAGGGGTTTTAGGCAGTGAGCTTCAGAAGGGAGCACTGGAAAATTCATTGAGCATGTGAGGAGCAGGAAGTTGAGATGGTAGAACAGGACCAGGAACCTGCTGGCTGATGGGCCAGCTCACATCCTTCCTCAGCTGCAGAGCCATGGGATTTGTTCCTCACAGAGCCTACTTATCAGTGGCTATTTCCTGAGCATCCTGCAAGACTATCAATTTGGAGGAGTGTGGGAATGTGCAAATGTTTCTCACTACTGCAGTCCACCACGGAGTATGTAGCGTACCAGCATTCCTGGATGCACAGGTGTTTCTGCAACAGCATCCTCTTGGTCAGTGTGTTAGTCCTGCTCTGGCCTTGCTTGTGGGGTGTCCTCCTTCTGTCCCATGATTAGGCCTCTTTATATATCAAATTTATGCAGCACGCAGCAGATCTTAGTGACCTCAGTGACCCTTGCATGGCTGCAGTGTAAGGCACTGTCTGATCTGTCAAGTTACATGAAGCACTGCTCTATAATTATCCTCTCGACGCTCTATAATGATTCTGGTAGCTGCATAGGCCTTACTGTGTCTGCATTCTGCCTCAGTTCATGGATGGTGATAGGGTGTCAATAGACAGGGTTAGGAGATGGTTGCATTGGCCTCCGCCTTCAAATAACTCATCCAGCAATGCGTGGAAATTGGGAAACCTTGTCATGCTGCTGTTGCTATTCAGTGGGGAAGGAATTGTGAGTAATGATTCTGCTGAACAATTCATCAGTCACTTATCTGACACATTATTGGGTTCAAAATTTAGATTATATTATAAATGTTCTCTTTGCTACCCCGGAAAGAGGTGAAGAAATAGCAGCTGAGGAAGGTGGTGACCCTTCCTGCCACTGGCAGTGCCGTCCCTATGGTGGAAGTTGTTTACAAGTGTCCTTACAGCTGATGGTACAGCCCTGCAACAGCCTCTGTGCTGACCTGGACACTACAGAAGCAGTTTCCCTGCTCACTGCAAATAGGTATGACAAGGCCCACAAATAGGCCAAATTTGGTGGCATAATAGTGGATGTGGGCTGTGATGCTAGCTGATCTCCTTGCATCTTGATGGTTCCTTGCATTTTATACGACTTCATGTATTAAATACTGCATTGGGAACACTTTGAAAGCCAACCTCATCATCAATGAATATTTGCCTAGACAAAATGTGTCCCTGTCCCTTTAAGATCTTCCTTCTCCACATGTGAGAATTCCTTTGATGCCCACTTTAAGTGGGTTGAATTAATGCTGGGTGGGATTTCAACAACAACTTGCATTTATATCGTGCCCTCAATGTAGTAAAATGTCCCAAGACGCTTCACAGGAGTGTTATCAAACAAAATTTGACACTGAGCCACATAAGGAGATATTAGGGCAGGTGACCAAAAGCTTGGTCAAAGAGGTATGTTTTAAGGAGCGTCATAAAGGAGGAGAGAAAGATAGAGAGGCAGAGAGGTTTAGGGAAGAAAATACAGAGTTTAGGGCGTAGGCAGCTGAAGGCATGGCCGCCATTTGTGGTGTGAAGGGAATCGGGGATGCACAAGAGGCCAGGGTTAGAAGAGCACAGGGATTTTGGAGGGTTGTTGGACTGGAGGAGGTTACAGAGATAGGGAGGGGCGAGGCTATAGAGGGATTTGAACACAAAGATGAGAATTTTAAATTTGAGGCATTGCTGGCCCGGAAGCCAATGTAGGTCAGCGAGCACAGGGGTGATGGGTGAACGGGACTTGGTTCGAGTTGGGATATGAGCTGCAGAGTTTTGGATGAGCTGAAGGTTGGAAGATGGGATGCTGGCCAGGACAGCATTGGAATAGTCAAGTCTGGAAGTAACAAAAACATGGATGAGGGTTTCAGCAGCAGATGGGCTGAGGCAGGGGCGGAAATGGGTGATGTTACAAAGGTGGAAATAGGTGGTCTTGGTGATTGAGAGGATATGGGGTCGGAAGGTCAGCTCAAGGTCAAATAGGATGCCGAGGTTACAAACGGTCTGGTTCAGCCTCGGATAGTGGTCAGGAAGGGGGATGGAATCGGTGGCTAGGGAACGGAGTTTGTGGCGGGGACCGATATTTAATTGGAGGAAATTTCTGCTCATCCAGTACTGAGTGTTGTTCAAGCAGCATGACAAATCAGAGACAGTGGAGGGGTCGAGAGATGGTGGTGAGGTAGAGTTGAGTGTTGTCAGTGTACATGTGGAATCTGACATTGTGTTTTCGGATGATATCGCCGAGGGGCTGCATGTATATGAGAAATAGGAGGGGGCCAAGGATAGATCCTCGGGGGACTTAAGAGGTAATGGTGTGGGAGCAGGAAGAGAAGCCATTGCAGGAGATTCTCTGGCTACGAATGGATCGATAAGAATGGAACCAGGCAAGGTTAGTCCCACTCAGCTGGACAACAAAGAGGCATTGGAGGAGGGTGGTGTGTTCACCGTGTCAAAGGCTGCAGACAGGTTGAGAAGGATGAGGAATGTTAGTGCACCACGGATGCACGTAGGATGTAATTTGTGACTTTGATTAGGGCTGTTTCAATGCTGTAGCAGGAGCAAAAACCTGATTGGAGAGGTTCAAACATGGAGTTGCTGGAAAGGTGGGCTTGGATTTGTAAGGCAATAACACGTTCAAGGACTTTAGAGAGGAAAGGGAAATTGGAGATGGGGATGATTGCAAGGACAGAGGGATCAAGGGTGGATTTTTTGAGGAAGTTGCTGATGATGGCAGATTTGAAAGGGAGGGGGACAGTACCAGGGGAGAGGGAACTGCTAACAATATCAGCTAGCATGGGGGCCAGGAAGAGAACGTGAGTGGTCAGCAGTTTAGTGGGAAGGAAAGTTACGTGGTTAGCATTTCCACCCAAATGTCAAAAAATCAGGGGCAGAATATAGATGCCCTTATTTGCATTCATTAAGCATGCATTATCAATCTCTCACACTATCTGAACACAGTGTTGGTAATTATAACTCCTGGGCGGGAAAGCAGCCTAGTGAGCAGCCAGCATGTCTGGGAACAGCAGTGGGTGACACAGCCGATTTTAATGGCTGGGCCTCTTTAACACAGATCAGGAAGGTGACTACATGGTTGAAAGACTGGTGTGGGAAGTGAGGGGTTCCATTTCATGGGACACTGGCACAGTACTGGGACAGGAAGGAGCTGTACCACTGGGATGGTCTCTACCTGAACCGGAATGGGCCTAGTGTCCTAGCGGAAAGGATAAATAGGACTGTGGATAAACTAGTAAGACGGGGGGAGGGATCTGGTGAAAATAACATGATTCTGAAGATAAAATAGGAGATGAGAGTAAAGGTCAGACTGAGGTAAGGAATAAGGGTAACATAAACGGTTAGGGAACAAATACAGTTATAGAACATAAGTACAAAATGATTGTTAAAAATAAAGTGAAGGGAACAATTATTAAAAACAAATTAAATTACCTGTACAGCAATGAGCACAGCATCTGAAACAAAATGGGGGAACTGGAAGCACTAATTCATAGCGAGGAGCCAGACATAGTCGGGATAACTGAAACATGGCTACATAGGGAACAGGACTGGCAGTTAAATATTGCAGGATATAACGTATTTAGAAAGGATAGGGAAGGAGGGGGGGGTGGAGTAGCTGTACTAATTAAAGACAACATACTAGCAATAGAAAATAGGGTCATAAGTAATGTTAAGATAGAAACAGAATCCATATGGATCGAGACAAAGGCTAAGAAGGGATCGATCACGTTAATAGGTATATTCTACAGACCACCTAATAGTGGAAGGGAAGTGGAAGAAGAAGTATGTAGACAAATCTATGAAATGAGTAAAAAGCATCGAATAATAATCATGAGAGCTTCTAACTACCCCCAAATATACTGGCAAGAAAAGGAAGGGAAAGGGGAATGGAGATTTTACAGTGTATACATGACTCCTTTCTTACCGAATATGTGAGAAGCCCAACAAGAGAGGAATCACTGCTAGATCTAGTAATGAGAAATGAACCACAGCAAATAAGAGAAGTAAGCGTAGGGGAGCACCTAGGCAATAGCAATCATAACATAATAAGGTTTAAAATAATGATGAGAGACATAAGTAAGACAAAGACCAAAGCAATAGATTGGGGAAAAACTAATTTTGAGGGGATGAGAATGGAACTAGGAAACTGGAAAAAAAATTGACAAAGAGATAGAACAGCAGTGGGAAATATTTAAAATGGTAATCAATAGAGTTCAGGAGAAATATATTCCTCTAAAGAACAAGAACAAACTAGCCAATAATGAAACACCATGAATGAATATAGAGATATAGGTAAAATTGAAACTAAAGAAAAAGGCAAACTCTCAGTACATAGACAATAATGGAGAGGATGACAAAAGGGAATACGAAGAGGTTAGGAAAGAAGTAAAAAAAACTATTAGGAAAACAAAGAGGAACTACGAAATTAAATTATCAAGGAATATAAAAAGAAATAGTAAAGTATTCTACAGACACATAAATAACAACAGAAAAATCAGGATAGGGATCGGGCCACGAAGAGATGCACAAGATAAACTCACAGGTAATGACAGTGAAATGGCAGAAATATTGAATAGTTACTTTGCCTCAGTATTTGCCTTAGGAGCAGCACCAGGTGTACCTAAAAATGAAGTGCCAACCTGGTGAAGCTACAACACAGAACTACATGCATGCTAAACAGTGGAAGCAACATGCTATAGACAGAGCTAAGCGATTCCACAACCAACAGATCAGATCAAAGCTCTGCAGTCCTGCCACATCCAGTCGTGAATGGTGGTGGACAATTAAACAACTAATGGGAGGAGGAGGCTCTGTAAACATCCCCATCCTCAATGATGGCAGAGTCCAGCACGTAAGAGCAAAAGACAAGACTGAAGCGTTTGCAACTATCTTGAGCCAGAAGTGCCGAGTGGATGATCCATCACAGCCTCCTCCCGATATCCCCACCATCACAGAAGCCAGTCCTCAGCCAATTCGATTCACTCCATGTGATATCAAGAAACGGCTGAATGCACTGGATACAACAAAGGCTATGGGCCCCGACAACATCCCGGCTGTAGTGCTGAAGTCTTGTGCTCCAGAACTAGCCGCACCTCTAGCCAAATTGTTTCAGTACAGCTACAACATTGGCATCAACCCGACAATGTGGAAAATTGCCCAGGTATGTCCAGTTCACAAAAAGCAGGACAAATACATCCGGCCAATTACCATCCCATCAGTCTACTCTCAATCATCGGCAAAATGATGGATGGTGTCATCGACAGTGCTATCAAGCGACACTTACTCACCAATAACCTGCTGACCAATGCTCAGTTTGGGTTCAGCCAGGACCACTCGGATCCAGACCTCATTACAGCATGGACAAACATGGACAAAAGAGCTGAATTCCAGAAGTGAGGTGAGAGTGACTGCCCTTGACATCAAGGCAGCATTTGACCGAGTGTGGCACCAAGGAGCCCTAGTAAAATTGAAGTCAATGGGAATCAGGGGAAAAAATCTCCAGTGGCTGGAGTCATACCTAGCACAAAGGAAGATGGTAGTGGTTGTTGGAGGCCAATCATCTCAGCCCCAGGACATTGCTGCAGGAGTTCCTCAAGGCAGTGTCCTAGGCCCAACCCTCTTCACCTGCTTCATCAATGACCTTCCCTCCATCATAAGATCAGAAATGGGGATGTTTGCTGATGATTGCACAGTGTTCAGTTCCATTCGCTACTCCTCAGGTAATGAAGTAGTCCGAGCCTGCATGCAGCAAGACCTGGACAACATCCATAAGTGGCAAGTAACATTTGTGCCAGGCAAGTGCCAGGCAATGACCATCTCCAACAAGAGAGAATCTAACCGCCTCCCCTTGACATTCAACGGAATTACCATCGCCGAATTCCCCCCACCATCAACATCTTGGGGGTCACCATTGACCAGAAACTTAACTGGACCAGCCACATAAAAACTGTGGCTACAAGAGCAGGTCAGAGGCTGGGTATTCTGCGACGAGTGACTCACCTCCTGACTTCCGAAAGCCTTTCCACCATCTACAAGGCACAAGCCAGGAGTGTCATGGAATACTCTCCACTTGCCTGGATGAGTGCAGCTCCAACAACACTCAAGAAGCTCGACACCATCCAGGACAAAGCAGCTCGCTTGATTGGCACCCCATCCACCACCCTAAACATTCACTCCCTTCACCACCAGCGCACAGTGGCTGCAGTGTGTACCATCCACAGGATGCACTGCAGCAACTTGCCACGGCTTCTTCGACAGCACCTCCCAAACCTACGACCTCTACCACCTAGAAGGACAAGGGCAGCAGGCACATGGGAACATCACCATCTGCACGTTCCCCTCCAAGTGACACACCATCCCGACCTGGAAATATATCGCCGTTCCTTCATCGTCGCTGGGTCAAAATCCTGGAACTCCCTGCCTAAAAGCACTGTGGGAGAACCTTCACTTCACGGACCGCAGCGGTTCAAGAAGGCGGCTCACCACCACCTTCTCAAGGGCAATTAGGGATGGGCAATAAATGCTGACCTTGCCAGCGACGCCCACATCCCATGAACGAATATAAAAAAAATTACCAGGGAGACTAACATGATCGGCATGACATTAGAAGGACAGATCAAAAATAATATAAAGACAATTAAGATAGAAAGGGGCGAAGATAATTGATAAACTAATCAGACTTAGAGAGGATAAAACCCTTGGTCCGGATGGATTGCATCTGTGCATATTAAAAGAAGTTAGGGAAGAGATAGCAGAGGCACTATTACATATATATAACAATTCATTAGAAAAGGGAATCGTGCCAGAGGACTGGCGGACAGCTAATGTGATTCCTATGTTTAAAAAGGAAGATAGAACAAGTCTAGGGAACGAGATCAAGTACCCTAATATTGGTGGTAGGAAAGATAATGGAATCTTTACTCAAAGATGTAATAGAAAAACATCTAGAAAATGGAAATGATCAGTCAGCATGGATTTCAAAAGGGAAAGTCATGTTTGACCAACCTTATTGAATTCTTTGAAGAAGTAACAGAAAGAGTAGACAAGGGTAATGTAGTAGATGTAATGTATTTGGATTTTCAAAAGGCCTTTGATAAGGTACCGCATTGTAGACTCATGGCTAAGGTTAAAGCATGTGGAGTCGGGAGACAGGTAGCAGAATGGATAGCAAGCTGGCTACAAAACAGAAAACAGAGAGTAGGTATTAAGGGTAGCTACTCAGACTGGCAAAAGGTGGGAATTGGTGTTCCACAGAGATTGGTGCTGGGACCACTGTTGTTCACAATTCAATGTAACAGTTTGGACTCGGGAATCAGAAGTACAATTTTAAAATTTACAGATGACACCAAATTGTGCGGTATAGTTAATACAAAGGAAGAATGCATTAAAATGTAAGAAGACAATAATAAATTTGCAGAATGGGCTGGTAATTGGCAAATGAATTTCAATATAGATAAGTGCAAGGTGGTGCATTTAACTAGGAAGAATAAGGAAGCCACATACTGCTTGGATAATAAAAGTCTAAATGAGGTAGAGGAGCAAAGGGATTTAGGGGTACAGGTACACAAATCATTAAAAGTAGCGATGCAGATTAATAAGGCCATAAAAAAGGCAAACCAAGGACTGGGGTTGATTTCTAGTGGGATAGAATTGAAAGGCAGAGAAGTTATGTTAAACTTGTGTAGACCCTTGCTTAGACCACACTTGGAGTACTGTGAACAGTTCTGGTCTTCATATTATAAAAAGGATATAGAGGCACTGGAGAAGGTGCAAGAAAGATTCACAAGGATGATACCAGAACTGAGAAGTTATCCTTATCAGGAAAGGCTGAACAGACTGGGGCTCTTTTCTCTGGAAAAGAGAAGGCTGAGGGGTGACCTGATAGAGGTCTTTAAGATAATGAAAGGGTTTGATAGGGTAGATGTAGAGAAAATGTTTCCACTTGTGGGGGAGTCCAAAACTAGAGGTCATCAATATAAGATAGTCACTAATAAATCTAATAGGGAATTCAGGAGAAACTTGTTTACCCAGAGTGGTAAGAATGTGGAATGCGCTACCACAAGTAATAGTTGAGGCAAATAGCAAGGATGCATTTAAAGGGAAGCTGGATAAGCACATGAGGGAGAAAGGAATAGAAGGATATGCTGATCACGTTAGAAGAAATAGGGAGGGAGGAGGCTCATGTGGAGCATAAATGCATAGACCAGTTGGATCGAATGGCCTGTTTCTGTGCTGTAGACTCAATGTAACTTAATGTACCTCGATGTGACTTCAGAAAGGAAATTTGGGACCATTCTCTTTTCCTTTTTTGCTTCCCCTGCACCACACATGTCCTGAAAGGGCAGCTAATCCCATCACAGGACTCTACCAACATTGTCATGTGACTTAATGCGAGGAGGTGCACCAGAATGGCACAGGTTAATTCACACTCCAGTTTCCCGTTCTCTCTGGGGAAGCACCTTTGCTCTTCCAGACAGCCAACTGACAGGGAGCTCTGCATGGGGGAGGATTTCCTCTGTCTGGTGTACAAAATTGTAAATCTGTTCTTTAGAAAGGGGTTTACAGTTTTGTTACACACAGTGTACGGAAAAAATATTACCCTAAATGTGGAATCATTCTACCTACGCACACTCTGGTGAAAATTACTGAATAACAACCATCTAAGTCTTACAGTTTCATGACTGTATGACAGGAACCTAAAGTAACCCCACAGGAATGTATTTTCCTTCGGGAGGAGGGTTGTGAACTTTGTACTTATCAAGGTGAAGGATGTCAATGGTAGGGAGCTGAATATTATTAACCTTTTACACCAAGTACCTCCAGGTCAGGTATAGGATGGACCAAATGCCGAGTAAAGCTCACTCTGCATCAACAGCATGCTGTCACCCCTGCCTCTGAAGATGATCCCTTATTGCAACAACGTGACATTTTCCTTTTCTCACAGCAGCCAACCTTATATCCTCTGTGAATGAGACCGTTGATTTAGTGACAATCTGTTGCCAAAGTGTGGGCAGTTTTGTGCTGCTGGTTTCTGCAAATGTTGAACTGGATTGAGACGGTTAAAACTCATTTAATTTAGAATGTTTACGGCAAGCATAGTGAGGAGTCTTTCATTTCATCAGTCTGTGCTGAATTTCAACCCAAGTATGCTGAGTTAGCTGACCGCAACGGAGACAACAGTAGAGGCACTGCACTTGGATTCAGTCCCTCTGAGTTAGATGGGGGAAGCTGTTCAAGATTTCCGCCTCTGATAGCTGGGCAACCACCCCTGATGGAAGGGCATGTATATGTACATTGGATAGAAACAGGATCGGGCTTAGATATGATATCTCCTGTAGTCAAATAACCAGTGGACACTTACTGTCAAATTAACCCATATTATGGCTAGGCTAACAGGTGAACACTGGCCACTTGGACAAGGTGCTGGAGAGCGACCAGAACCCATGGAACTATACCAAAGGAAAGAGTTTATGCCTCCAGGAGAGGAGGGGAGAGAAGAAAATGTCACAAAAAAATAAAATATAACTTTAACATCAATATTAACATTAAAAACACTTTAGTTTTCCTGATGTTATTGTAAGTGCTGAGTCAGGAGAGTGATCACAACCCTCTAATAGTATTATCAATATATATTTTTAAAATTCCTACTTTTTAATGACATTTCCGCTCCTGAAGGCACAGACTTCCAGAAGTGCTGGGTGTTCTTTGGCACCTCATCCAGATTGAACCTACCTCACCCAGAGTGAACCTACCTCACCTAGAGTGAACCCGCCTCATCCAGAGCGAGCCCACCTCACCCAGAGTGAGCCTTCCTCACCCAGAGTGAACCTACCTCACCCAGAGTGAACCTACCTCACCTAGAGTGAACCTACCTCGCCCAGAGTGAGCCCACCTCGCCCAGAGTGAGCTTTCCTCGCCCAGAATGAGCCCACCTCACCCAGAGTGAACCTACCTCGCCCAGAGTGTGCCTTCCTCACCCAGAGTGAGCCCACCTCGCCCAGAGTGAGCCTACCTCACCCAGAGTGAACCCTCCTCACCCAGAGTGGGCCCACCTCATCCAGAGTGAACCCTCCTCATCCAGAGTGAACCCTCCTCACCCAGAGTGAACCCTCATCATCCAGAGCAGGCCCACCTCATCCAGAGTGAACCCTCCTCATCCAGAGTTGGCCCACTTCACCCAGAACAGGCCCTGCTCACCCAGAGTGAGCCCACCTTACCCAGAGTGAATCCTCCTCATCCAGAGTGGGCCCAGCTCACCCAGAGTGAGCCCACCTCACCCAGAGTGAACCCTCCTCATCCTGATCGGGCCCACCTTATCCAGAATGAACCCTCCTTACCCAGAGTGAACCCTCCTCACCCAGAGTGAACCCTCCTCATCCAGAGTGGGCCCACTTCACCCAGAACAGGCCCAGCTCACCCAGAGTGAGCCCACCTTACCCAGAGTGAACCCTCCTCATCCAGAGTGGGCCCAGCTCACCCAGAGTGAGCCCACCTCATCCAGAATGAACCCTCCTCATCCTGATCGGGCCCACCTCATTCAGAGTGAACCCTCCTTACCCAGAGTGAACCCTCCTCACCCAGAGTGAGTCCACCTCACCCTGGGTGAGCCCACCTCATCCAAAGTGAGCCCACCTTGTCCTGGGTGAGCCCACCTCGTCCTGAGTGAGCCCACCTCACCCACAGTGAGTATTGGTAGGCTATCTAACCATAGGGGGAAATCACAGCCAAGCCAGATCTTGTGTGCAGAGATTGACATATGGTAATCTTTTCTCCAGCACTCCAGGGGAACACTGATTGCTGGTTTTTCAAATCATTATAATACCAATACCCCCAGCTATTGTCTATATAATTTTCTTGATGTCCTACACGGATTTGGGAATGTGAAGTGATTTTTTTTTTCAGCAGCTTTTCTCTACGGTTTTCTTCCCTCCCACCCTCTCCTGAAGGCATTGCCTCCTTGCTGGGGCACCATTCCATAGGGGTCCGTTGCCCTCAGTACCTCATCCAAGTAACCATTGTTCATTGGTGAGCCTAGAGAATGAAGGATGCCAAGTTATTCTATGGGCAAACAGCACCATAGCTGAGCAAGACCCTGTCCTCCCTAATAGCCAGCAGTCACTACTTGATGGTGATCAAGAAATCATGCTGATTTTCTCTTCTGATTGGACTGCTCGTTCCACCCCAGCTGAGATCAATTAACTTGGCACAGACCAGGGGCTGAGCTTTGGACCTAACTGGTCTTTATGGCTGTGCTATTCACTGAATAAGCTCGATGAACCATCAGGGGATCTTGTTCATGCAAGTTATTAAACAATAGTTCCACCTGGCAAATTGTATAGCACCTGAGTCTTCTGATAAAATGCTCAATATATGAAGAACAGCTTATAACTTCTATAACTTGTAAAAAACAAACCAAAGGTTGTCATACTTTCATAAACCCATAAAAATCACCCTGTGGCATTTGGCCAATCTTTTATTTGCATAATTTTGCTTTTCAATAATTTGGACAGTCTAGGTACACAGACTAAGAGGGAATGTTGCTTAATTAAACAAATCATGGTTGTTTATGTCACAAGATGTCATTATCAATTTGTTTTAGTGCAGTTTAATTATCACTACATAGCTTTCTAAATCGTAAACCATACGAAGTGGGTATGTGATCATTGGTGCTGGCTGACGTGCAACATTAGGAAAAAAGGACTGAGGTTCCGCAGTGATGCAGTGTCAAACCCAACTACACCCATTCCCTGGAAATGATTAGTGTGGTTCCTTACAGTCAACTTGCCCGAGTTAAGGAAACACAAACTCACATACATGAACTCACAGACGCTCCCTCTTTTTCTCACATATATAAATACATATACACATGATAGATGGCAATGATAAGCAAGTATCATAATTATCCATTCACTAAAGTTAAGACTGTTTTTCAGGTTTTCCTATCTTTTGCAAATACAATCATGTTGTATTAATGACAACTAGAAATAAAAAGCTAATTCAAATGTTTTGAACCTTTCAGTGTTATTTGCAGAAAGAATACAATCATCAATCATTTATTTGCAGAAAAAATACAATACAATCATTTTTGTGGCTCCTGTAAAACTTGAAGAGGTGATGAAAAATTGTCAGAATATACAAATGTAAAAACATTTGTAAGGTGACATTATTTTCAACAAAAAGAATTCTTGGCCTGAAATTACAACATGGGACACTAATGCATGAACATTTAACCTATTTGTCCGAATTTTCTTTCCCCGCTATTTTTGTGGAAGTGTTGAACCATTTATTTTAAATGGATTAGCACCTTTGCTAAAATAGCAGAGAGAAGAATTTCAGAAAAATGAGTCCAGGAGCCAATTTTCTGAATGTGTATTCCTAGTGCGGAAGGATTCAGGGAATTGGTGTGCTTTGTGACTGTTCCATCCAGGCTCACGGATTCCTTAAGTTTTCATTCGCTAGTGTAATTTCAGAGCTGTTATGAAATGAGGATGACTAAATAGATAAACAAATAAACTGGTTTACATATATCTGGGTATAATAGCCTATTGGTTATGGTACTGCAACGAGCAGCCCAGAGGTTGTGAGTTCAAATGCTACCAAATTGTGAAATTGAATTCATTAAATTTGTGGCCTAATACCACAATATGACTGTGAAAGCTGCCAGATTGCCATAAACACCCAAATGGTTCACTAATGTTACCCCTACCTGGTCTGATAATGTTACCCCTACATGTGACTCCAGTCTCATCCTCTGTGGTTGACTGTTAAATGCTCCCAACAACTGCAGATAGGTAATGCCTAGCCAGTATCACCCACATTCAAAGGACAAATTTTTAAAAAAGTGTCCGGATTTCAAGTGAAAAGGGTAAGTTCTTCATCGGTCAGAAAAAAATGCAAGAGCATGAGTCTCTCTGATAACTTTAAATGATTGACTTTATTCAAACATTAAATAGTCTGCAGTGATAATGAAAAGACTGAATTCTGGAAAAACTTCTCCTTATTGCATCCTTCATTGATACCATCGCGATTGCTTTTCCATTTTGTCACAGCGCAGAGCTAACAAAGAAGAAGGGTCATCGGAAAGTAGATAGGGCACAGAATTACTTTTTCTATTAACCATAATCCCATTTACAATGTTAAAAACAAAAAGGGAAAATTAAAATAAATGCTTATATTTTTTTCCTTTTTAGGCACAAGTATTTACAGAAGAGCATATTGAGCCATTCAGGCATTGGGTCCCAGAAAGAGCAATTTAACATGATAAAATTAAAAGAGCAATTCTGTGATATAAAAAGTTTCATAAAAATTTTAATCGTAGAGTCTGAAATAAATTGTAGTGTATACGGAACACAAATATTTTACTTACTCTGTATATTCAGTTTGGGGTGTTAACATGTCAATATAACTCCGTTAAAAAAAATCTCCCAACTACACCAGGTGGGAACTCCGAGCCCCGTGGGGAAAAGGATAGCAGTTGCTCTCCAGCTCACCCTAAGTCAGTACCTTTGTTCTGCACGGACGCAATGTAAAACTGAGAACAGTTTCCAGAATCTGCCCCTGACTCTAGACCCCTCATTGTTCATGAACCATACTCTGCAGGCAGCTGACAACAAATCGGTTGACAGATCGAGGTCTGTAAATCTGCTGAGATCGGGGTGCATTGCACCCTCCAAATTGCCACTGGGGAAGCAGCAGTTGCTCCCCAGCTTGCCGTAAGTCAGTGTTTATGTCTGTTATAATCTTCCTTTCAATATTTTACTAACTCTTTGGAATAAAGAAAGGGAGATTAAAAAGTAAAGGTGAGCAGTGCCTTTGCTAATGTAACCCGACCCTTTCAGCATGTCTCTTGACCACTCGTAAAATTCTCAGTGTGTTAACACTGACCTCACATGGCCCTTAGCTAGGGCTAGCACATCAGGGGAAGGGAAGTGTCACCATATTGTTGTCAGTGCAGATAAGAACCAAAGCACATGAAAGTGAACTGCTCCAGGTTTTATGAGCCAGTCAGGCTTTGGAAGTTTCTAGCTGTGGGTGAGTTACTATCTCCTTTGGCTAAGATTAATAACATTGTCTCATTAGCAGCTTCCAGCACCCAAATCACCCTAGAGAGGGAGAATTGCTGGGAAATTAAACTGCTTCCAATATTTCCTTAACATAAGCTTCACTTCCAGAGGATTTTTCATCTTCCCCATCCCCATGTAGTGTTACGATTATACTGCCTTTGAGGGTTTCTGGGGCAGTTCTGTTTCTGTCTTGATAATATTCAAACCATTTTCCACAATTCACAGCAAGTTATATTGCACGCAATTTCACTTGGAATGGAATAATTCCCCTGCTCTCGATTTCTCCAGCCAGAAGGCGGTCCATGTTGGAGCAGCCCTTTGGTACCTCAATCTAGTGATTATTCTTCATGCGTGAGATTAAACAGTGAGCCTTGGCAGGCTATTTTACCATGGGGGTCAGTATGGCTGAGCTGGATCCTGTCCTCATCTGATATCCATACACATGCACAATTTGCAGCACCGGAAATCTGTCAGATTTTGTTTCCCCCTCCCTAGCCCAGGAGCACCGAGGCCCATTGTAGCACCCCTATTGCTATCCAGCTGAGATTGGCTAACTCAACATACACTGGGAATCAAAAGGGAGATTTTTCTGGTCTGTATGACTCAGCACCACATCAGACACTTCATTTACCAACTGAGCATTTTCCTCAAAGTGAAGATTGGTTTCATTATAGATTTTTTTTTGCTTCAAGAGGATTTACAATATCTTATTGGCTTATTTGTTGGACAACAAAGCTTAAAATATAGAACATGGGTTACACTGATGGGAATTTTATATATTCTACACGCTAGGTCCTGGCTGTATATCACCACCAGTCAAATTTATTAATCAGATTTCATTATGCTTTGAATTAATTTGAAATTGAAATTATGAGATTCTTATGCCCCTTTATATTACAGAACCCTCAATAAAAGCAGTCTGTAGTTATTCTAGTTCCCTCAATGCTGAATCTAGCCTTTGTAGACCAATGAACAACAACCATCACAACTCTTCCTCATCAACATGGTGCCCCTTGGCAATATTGTCCACAGACTTGGGGCCAGCTTCCATGTATATGCTGATAACACCCACTCTACCTCTCCACCTCCCTCAATCCCCCCACTGCTTCTTTGCTATCAGACTGTTTGTCTGACATCCTTCTTTGATCAGCTGCAATATCCACCAGCTAAACATCGAAAAGACCAAAGGCATCATCCTTTTCAGTTACATGCTTGCCAGCAGAGGCAATCTGTAAGGTAAAGGGGTCATTGAGCTTCCATTGGTGGGATCAGAATTAAGCAGGTTTCCAACAGACAATTCTTCTTTCTCAGTTCATAATCATGGTGAGGAGAGAATATCCATCTTACAATGGTCTTGAAATAAGGCTTCTGCTAAAATAACAAAGCAAAGTCATGAAAATGCTTTGTGTTCGTACAGCAATATTTGCACAACATAATTTTAATGAGTAAACAAAAGGCTAAATTCTATAAATTGTAGGCGCTTGACAAACTCCCCCTGGTCCTCATGTACAACCTCAGGGATACTATCTCGAGTGGTTTTTTTTATTCGTTCATGGGACGTAGGCGTCTCTGCCAAGGCCAGCATTTATTGCCCATTCCTAATTGCCCTTGAAAAAGTGGTGGTGAGCTGCCTTCTTGAACCGCTGCAGTCCGTCTGGTGAAGGTTCTCCCACAGTGCTGTTAGATAGGGAGTTCCAGGATTTTGACCCAGCGACGATGAAGGAACTGCAATATATTTCCAAGTCGGGATGGTGTGTGACTTGAAGGGGAATGTGCAGGTGGTGTTGTTCCCATGTGCCTGCTGCCCTTGTCCTTCTAGGTAGTAGAAGTCGCGGGTCTGGGAGGTGCTGTTGAAGAAGTCTTGGCGAGTTGCTGCAGTGCATCCTGTGGATGGTACACACTGCAGCCACGGTGTGCCGGTGGTGAAGGGAGTGAATGTTTAGGGTGGTGGATGGGGTGCCAATCAAGCGGGCTGCTTTGTCCTGGAAGGTGTCGAGTTTCTTGAGTGTTGTTGGAGCTGCACTCATCCGGGCAAGTGGATAGTATTCCATCACACTCCTGACTTGTGCCTTGTAGATGGGGGAAATGCTTTGGGGAGTCAGGAGATGAGTCACTCGCCGCAGAATACCCAGCCTCTGACCTGCTCTTGTAGCCACAGTATTTATGTTGACCCCCAGGACGTTGATGGTGGGGGATTCGGCGATGGTAATGCCGTTGAATGTCAAAGGGAGGTGGTTAGATTCTCTCTTGTTGGAGATGGTCATTGCCTAGCACTTGTCTGGCGTGAATGTTACTTGCCACTTATCAGCCCAAGCCTGGATGTTGTCCAGGTCTTGCTGTACGCGAGCACAGACTACTTCATTATCTGAGGGGTTGCGAATGGAACTGAACACTGTGCAATCATCAGCAAACGTCTCCATTTCTGGCCTTATGATGGGGGGAAGGTCATTGATGAAGCAGCTGAAGATGGTTGAGCCTAGGACACTGCCCTGAGGAACTCCTGCAGCAATGTCCTGGGGCTGAGATGATTGGCCTCCAACAACGACGACCATCTTCCTTTGTGCTAGGTATGACTGTAGCCACTGGAGATTTTTCCCCCTGATTCCCATTGACTTCAATTTTACCAAGGTGCCACACTCGGTCAAATGCTGCCTTGATGTCAAGGGCAGTCACTCTCACCTCACCTCTGGAATTCAGCTCTTGTGTCCATGTTTGGATCAAGGCTGTAATGAAGTCTGGAGCCGAATGGTCCTGGCGGAACACAAACTGAGCATCGGTGATCAGGTTCTTGATGAGTAAGTGCTGTTTGATAGCACTGTCGACGATACTTTCCATCACTTTGCTGATGATTGAGAGTAGACTGATGGGGTGGTAATTGGGCCGGATTGGATTTGTCCTGCTTTTTGTGAACTGGACATATCTGGGCAATTTTCCACATTGTCGGGTAGATGCCAGTGTTGTAGCTGGACTGGAACAGTTTGGCTAGAGGCGCGGCTAGTCCTGGAGCACAAGTCTTCAGCACTACAGCTGGGATGTTATCAGGGCCCTTAGCCTTTGTTGTATTCAGTGCACTCGGCCGTTTCTTGATATCACGTGAAGCAAATCGAATTGGCTGAAGACTGGCTTCTGTGATGGTGGGGATATCGGGAGGAGGCCGTGATGGATCATCTACTCGGCACTTCTGGCTGAAGATGGTTGCAAATGTCATTAATTCTTACACATTAGCTCACAGACAACATTCAGCAGTGGTGGGGAAGTGGTAGCACCCCCAGTTTGGAATCCTTCCCTTTCTTCAGCAAAATTAAATATTCCTGATCAAAGTAGGGATTCAGGATGCAAATATCTTTTGTGCTGCTTCTAGTGAAACCAGCTCTGGCTTATGAAAACTGCAATATAAAAAAAAATTGGTAAGAAATTGGTTCATTCAGATGCAGTTTTATTGAAGAAGAACGAGACCTCAACATAGCCAATTCATGAGGATGTAGTTTTGTAACTGAGTTATTGCTACACTTATCATTCAAGGAGAACATCTTCAAATTATTAGCGTTAACTGCCATTTTCTATCAGCTTAATATTTACTGTTCTCTTTGATCCCCAACCTTTCCCAGGTGTCAGATTATTCCCAAGGTCAACCATGCTTTCCCATATGGATCC
Source organism: Heptranchias perlo (assembly GCF_035084215.1). Classification (NCBI taxonomy): domain Eukaryota; kingdom Metazoa; phylum Chordata; class Chondrichthyes; order Hexanchiformes; family Hexanchidae; genus Heptranchias; species Heptranchias perlo. The sequence continues at coordinate 72,314,647 of NC_090326.1, read as the reverse complement.
GCCCTCAGTTATCCAGACTCTCTCCATCCTTTCAAGGCTGATTTCCCTAAATCAAGGGTGGCCAACCGTTCAAAGTTCAAGAGTCATAATTTGAATACTAACAAAGAGCCACAAGTTTTAAATATAATGTACCAATGGGCTCACTCATATTCTCTATCTGACTAAAGCACATCATGCAAACAATTTTGAAATCTAGCCCATTGATGTGAATTTTGAAATGCTTTGTTTGAAACTTTTTACTTGAAATCAGGATTATATTCGCTCATGCCTCTTTCTCATTCCTTCCCTCTCGTTCCCCCTTGCTCCTGGTTCCAGTCTTATTTACCCCTCTCTCTTTACCCTTTCCTTCTTCCTGTCATTGTCTCTCTCCCTGTTTCTCACATTTCCTCTCTCCCTGTCATCTCAGAGCCCCTCTTCTCTCATCTTTCATTTCCGTTTTAATCCAATCTCTCATTCCTTCTGTTGCTTTCATCCTCTCTCTTTCCTTGTTTCTTTCTCTCCTTGTTTCTTTCTCTCATTCCCTCTTTCTTCATCTCTCATTCTCTCTTTCCGCCCATCTGTCCTTGTCTTTCTCTCATTTCATGCCTCTGTCTCTCTTATTATCCGTTTTTCTCATTCCCTCTGCCTCTGTCTTGCACATTCACTCTTTGATTCCTTCTATCTCTGTGACATTCATTCCTTCTCTTCTATTTTGTTTGTTTTATTCTCTCTATCCCTGTCTGTTTTGTACTCCTCTTCTTGTTCCCTCTTTTACTTACTCACTCTGTTTTGCCTCTTTTCCCTCTATCCATGTCTCTCATTCACTCTGCCCTTGTTGCTCCCATTCCCTCCCTCTCTCTTGTTTCTTTCTCTCATTCCCTTTGACCTGTCACCCTCATCCATTCTCTCTTTATCTCTCTCACTCCCTTTTTTATCCCTCTGTCATTCCCATTGTTGCTGTCTTGCCATTATCATTTCCTTTCTGCTTGTCTCATGGATCTGACACCTGAGCACCTTAAACCCATTCTGCATGAGATCCCCTCCAGGAAGCCATCTCGCACCAATTGGACTTTGCACCAGATGGAATACAATTTCAGCTTGGTGTGAAGCTGGGTTTAAAAAGTGCTCAGGCAGTCTGTTGGATCTCCTGGTCACTTTATAAACTTAGTATTGAGTCATTTTAATGTTATGAGAAAGCAGGTATTTTTGACTGCACTTCTTAACATTAAGAAGTAGCCATGGGGGAGCAGAACTCTGTACATTCACGTAAGCACCCATGTACAAAGTTATGTGCTGATGGACAGAGTGCTAGTCACAGCCAGGTGCAACATGCAGTATAACTCTGGTTTTGCTATCTGTGATTCACACTCTGCTGCAATTCTTTCTCCATTCAACTTATGATGGAATTATTTGTCTTTAATTGAGTCTTTAAGGAAAACAAGTAGCCCCCCCGAAATAGAGCGGACACATTAGGGCCGATTTTAACTCACAGCGACAGTGAACGGCGATCCCGCCCGGGACTCTTGCTTCTCCTGGTCCCACTAAGGAAAGTTTTTCAACTTACCTCAGTGACCTCACTGACTTCCTGATAGCTTTACCTGGTGCGGAGGACATGGCGGAAGCTCAGCTCGGGAACGGATTAAAATGCCACGTGCATCACGGGACCCCAATTTGCATTTATTAATAAGGCTCTGGTCAAAACCAGCGGTATTGAAATCACGGATCAGCAGGAACAGAGTGGGAAATGGTGCCGCTACATTTTAACTGCTCCCCCGCTCCTTTCCCACTGATCGGGGAGAATTAAAACTCCCCCATTGCCTTGAGCTTCTTCCTACATCAATCCAGTCTATCGTTATTGGGCACAACTTAAAGCAGGTTTATTCCATCAGCAGCTGAAGAAATAAAGGGTATGCTAACATTATTGGTGTGAAGCCCTTTTCAGAATTTTTTTTTTATATGTGACTGGCCTTTTATGTATTACCAATATTTCTGCTTTTATTTCATATTTTCAGTATTTGCACTTTTTTCATTTTAATCTCATGATCTGTGTTTCCTCTCCTATTTCAGTACTTCCTGTGTGTACCACTCTCATATCTCCAGACACATATGGCAATGTCTTCTTCATATGCCCCTTCACATCTGATGGATATAAAATTTGTGTCCATGTGTCTTTTAAACCCAGAAGTAGCAGAAGAGTCCATACCAGATACTTTTCTACATCAGTCAGTGCTTCAGGCTACAAAATTAGCAATGCTCCTTTCTGAGTTCAATGTATAGCTATGGAAATAAAGCTAGTTTAATCGATTACATTTTATTTCTCCTTCTTTTGTTTGATGGAAATAATCTTTTCCTTTTTGGAAAGCATAAGGCCAAAAACACAAATACCTGAGGTGGGTGACCTTATCCATCTTCAGTGACAGTGAGCAATGTGCTTGATTGACATATGTGGTGGTAGATTTCCAGGCAAGTTCAACACTGATTGTACAAAATTGATTGTGCTAAGGCTTTCAAGTAACTTCCTCAGCTTGTTGGTGTCATTGGTTTTCCAAATCATCATGGATGGACTCTTGTGTGGTTACTCACCAATGTACCAGCCTAGAAATTGCTGTTCATATGCTATTTGGGGGTTAACTGTGGGTTGCTAAAAGTTTTGGGGTGTTTTGATCTGATTGGTTTCCTCACAATTTTACCTCAGAGTTAGCCACATGAAATTGCATCTGCCTCCTGCCTGCCCATCCTACTATATCCCTCCTGAAGTCTTTTACTCCCCCTGTTTGCCAAACCTCCTACTTTTGAAATATCAACAAATGTTGATATTATGCCAGAGTCCAAATCATCTATGTTTACCAAGAACAAAAGTGGACTCAGCACTGAGCCCTGGGGTACACCACTTCCAAATCTTCCCCAATCATTTACCCTGACTCTTTGTTTAATGTCAGTTGTGGGCAAACTCTTAGAATCCATAAGTTGAGATAAAATTAGTAAGCATTTAGAAATACATCAGTTCATCAATTTTCTATCCATGCTGCTACATTTCCTCTTATACCATGCCTGAATTTTCAATAAAAAGGCTCTTGTGAGACATTGAATTGTAATGCCTTCTGAAAATTCATCTACAATACATCTACTGTATTCCATTTATTGGTCACTTCTTCAAATAACTCAATTAAATTTGTGAAACATGATTTGCCTTTAACACCTCCATGCTGGCTGTCCTGGATTAACCCATTCATTTCTAAATGTTCACTAGTTTTACCTCAACTTATGGATTCTAAGAGTTTGCCCACAACTGGCATTAAACTAACTAGCCAATAGTCTCCTGGTTTATCCTTCTCTCCATTCTTGAACAAGAGTGCTATGTTGGCTACTTTCTCGTCCCACAATACAATTTTCATATCCAAGGAGGATTGAAAAATTTTGGCCAGAGCTTCTGCTATCTCCTCCCAGGCTAATGTGAATGCCATCAGGACCCAGTGACTTTGAGTTCTAATTCTTTGAGAACCAAATTATTTTCTACAGTTAGTTTCATCGATTGCTCCATATCCAACTCCGCGATGCCTATGTTCTTACTTCCACTGCCATTTATAAAAACTGATGCAAAATATTTATGTAATGTCTCCGTTATACCCTCATCCTCCACATTGAAATGCCCTCCTTCATCTCTGAGTGGTTCTACTTTCTCTTTAACTATTCTTTTATTTTTTATCAGCAGATTGCGACATCACTAATATTGTGGAGCTTATCTCCTAAAAATGAAGCATGATCAGGAAAATGTATCTGAATCACCAGAATCGTTGAAAAGATATTTGCCTGAACTTCTGCTGGGGTTCTCTGGTGGGTGATTAATAGAACCCCTGAATAAATAATGTAAATGATTAGAAAAGGCCGGGTACACCACAGCCCCAATATTTACGGGGAGGTGGGGGGGGGGGAGCGCTGTTGCTAAGGGGAAACCCGGAAATCCTGGGGATGTGGAGGTCCAGCCGATATTAACGGATGGATCTTATTATCATTTTTTAAATTCCTTTTCCACCCAGCGATTAGCCAGATTAACAAGCTGGCTGGTTGACGGATGGGAAAGCCAGCAGCAGGAGGGCGCAGCCGGGGACTGTTGGGGACGGTTCCCGGCAATCGGGAAAGGTTGGGGCTCGGAATCGGGGCTTGGTGTTGGGGGGGGGGAGGTGTCAAAGCAAGGCAACGGCGAAGGAGGGAGGGAAAGATTAGTGGGGCTCGAGATCGGGGGTTTGTGGGGGAGGATCGGCGATGGCTCGAGATCGGGAGTTGGATCGGCAGAAGGGAGGCTGAAGGTTTGCTTGAGGGGCCGGGAGGAACACTCCCGCTCCTCCTGGCCCACAAGGAGTGCTCTCAAAGGCATTTACTTTCTGCAGCCGGCTAATCCCATTTCCATTTCACTGCCAGTTTTCCCAAGCCCTGGCAGCTGTAAAATTTAAATCAGGCTCCCAACTGCACTGTGGGAGCCTGATTTAAATATGATAATGAAGCGTCCCGCCTCTCCAAGGTGGGACACATGCACTGCTCGAAACCCGCTGCTGTAAAAATGGAAACGGTGTGCGTACGTGGTGCGTTGGGGACGAGTTCCTCGATTTAAAATTTTTAATCCCCCCCGCCCCGAACCTCTCCTGCCTGTCATGGGGAGGTTAATATCGGCCCCCATTTTTCTGGGGGTTCTATCAATCTCCTGCTAAAGTTACTGCAGGAGAATGTGAGAACTCCACAGAAGTTCAGGGTTATACAGTGCTACAGTAGAACAGATGTGATTTTTGTTCCTTTAAAATGTTCTCCTTTCCGCTCCCGAAGGCATTGTATTATATTGGGTTGCAGTTCTGCACTGAATTATACTGGGTTGTAATTCCGCACTATGATAAACTGGGATGCAGTTCCGTACTGTATTATAATGGGTTATAGTTCCGCACTGAATTAGACTGGGATGCAGTTCCATGGGAACCAGCTGCCCTCTGATCCCACACCCAAATGTATGTGTATGAGCTTCGACAGTAAATGTTGGCAGGCTATTTGGGTATAGGAAGCATCACAAACAAGCACCTGTTCTCACCCAACGTTCACTCATATATACTTTCCAGTAGGGATGACTAGATAGCGATCAGGAGCAGGGTCTTGACCTGATTTTTCCACTCCTTAGTCTTGGGCACTGAAACTAATGTAGCATCCAAACTGTAGTCCCAGGTAGATGAGCTAACTCAGCAGATGCTGTATGCCTTCAGTCAACTGCTTTAACAACTTCTTTACCTGAAAATGTGACGAGACAACAAAAGAGTGGTTTATTTTCTATTTAGTTAACTTGGAATATCCAGGTGTTTGTCAACATTTAGCACTAAATTCTGAAAACTAATTGTTAAACTAATGGTTCATAGATATTGAAAAAACACATTCAAAACCTTGGATCATAATCTAATAGTATGTATTAGAAGCCTCTATTAAAAAAAGAACTTGCTTTTATATAGCACCTTTCACGATCTCTGGACACCCCAAAATGTTTCACAGCCAATGAGGTACAAGTATAGTCATCATAGAATCATAGAAAGTTATGGCACAGAAGGAGGCCATTTGGCCCTTTGTGTCTGTCCCAGCCGAAAAAGACCTATCCAGCCTAATCCCACTTTCCAGCACTTGGTCCATAGCCTGTAGGTTACAGCACTTCAAATGCACATCCAATTACTTTGTAAAATGAGTTGAGGGTTTCAGCCTCTACCACCCTTTCAGGCAGTGAGTTCCAGACCTCTACCACCCTCTGGGTTGAGGAATTTCTCCTCAGCTCCCCTCTAATCCTTCTACCAACCACTTTAAATCTATGGCCCCTGGTCACTGACCCCTCTTTTTATGGGAAATTGTTCCTCCCTATCCACTCCACCTAGTCCTGTCATAATTTTATATACCTCAGTTAAATCTCCCCTCTGCCTCCTTTGTTCCAAAGAAAACAACCCAGCCTATCCAATCTTTTCTCATTGCTAAAATTCTCCAGCCCTGGCAACATCCGCATAGTCGTTGTAATAATGTAGTCACAACAGCCAATTTGCACACAACAAGATCCCACAAACAGCAAAATGAGATAAATGACCAGATAATATGGTTTAGCGATGTTGGTTGAGGGCCCCAATAAAACTCATCTGCACTTCTTTGGATGGTGCCATGGAATCTTTTAACATCCACTTTAGAAGGCAGGACGGGACCTTGGTTTAACATCTCATCTACTCCCTCAGAAGTGTTAGCCTAGATTATGTGCTCAAGTACTTGGAGTGTGGCTTGAACCCACAACCTACTGACACAGAGGCGAGAATGCTACCACTGAGCCAAGGCTGAAACCTTTATAACTGAAAAATTCAGGGCTCTGAATCCCTAGTTAAGTGACTATGAACAGAGTTAGGTGAACACTAACAACTGAATGCTGTTGTTCTGCTCTCATTGTGAGCGTCATGATGACATGTTGAGTCCCAGTGCCCCCAAACCCATGGTTTTACAATCTCCACGCATGTATCTTTTCTGTTTATATTTGTTCTGACTGCCACCACATTTGGTAGGCCCATTGCAGGCTGCTGGAACTATGCCATGCTGCAGAGTGGTAAGACATAGGTGTGAGCCTGTGATCTTTTGCTTAGGCTTGGCACATTCCCATAAGGAGGAAGTGAAAAATAGTCATCTTGACTGCTCTCAGCCAGCTCCTAGCAGTTTATGGGCTAGGGTTGCCAACCCTCCAGGATTGTCCTAGAGTCTCCAGGAATTAAAGATTAATCTCCAAGACACTGCTGTGAGCAACCCAGGAGAAAAATTAAGTGCTTTTAAAATTTTCTTTGAACATTTTTGTTTATTAGTTATAAAAATATTGGAGGTGGGAAAAAAGGCTGTTTGACTGGGCGAGGTGGTTGGAGGCAGGAGGTCATGTGATGAAACTGTAGGCCCTTTTACACTGGTGCCAGCGGAGTGTTGGCATCATCAGTTCCTGAAGCATGAGTTTCACACCGTCAGCTGTGTGAGAGCCAACCTCCAGGTGTAAACAACCCAGCACAACTAACTATAGGCCAAGTGGTCCAAGACCAGCCCTCTCCTGAGTTCACTTTTAAATCGCGCTGCTAGTCTTCCAGTGAATTAGGGGAATCGCATGCAACTGTAATAAACTGGTGACTGCACATGTGCAAAATAATCATGACTTCATCAATTAATGACACCGCCACACACAAAACATATACAACACAGGGGCATATACACGATGGTGTCATGACACGGTCTGATGATGTCATCAAAAGGCATACCTAGATGCCCTTGGTATATTTGAATTAGCAGCAGGTGCCTAAGGCCCAGGGGAAAATGGAGTCTTCCTGACCACTGCTTTAACAAAATCCAGCAGTTTTAACCTCATCTGGCTGCGGACTGCCGATGACCAGGGCTACAACAACCAGTGGTCAAAGAGCAATACAAAAGTGACTTCAAAAGACCTGCAGGGTGGCATTGACTGAAGTCTGGGAGCTGGTCACCACCCTGTTCTCTCAGCTAGGGATGGACTGTTAAGACCTAAGCTAAATACCTTAAGAATAGGGATTCCCACCCTCTACCAAAGAGTGAGATGATTGACAGGTCAGTTTAACATTGGCAGGGGAATAAGTGAGAATGTGACAATTCTACAACAAACCTGATATAGGTCACGGCAATCCCACTAACACATAAACCAAGCAATATGGTGCTGATCTCATTCATTTTTATATTTATGCTTTTTCCTGTTTCCTTTACATTACCTTTTTCTTTTTCTTTCATTTGTCTTCTTTCTCCTTTTCTTCATGTGAGCTGTATGAGTTCATTCAATGAGGTCAGTGTACGCGTTATTCAGCTTTGAGGGCTTGGACCATTAATTAAGATTTCTATGGAGCGAGGGGCTACAGCTTCAGAGCTCAGCCCCTACCCCTTCCCCCATGAAATAGCAACTATAGTACAGTATATAATCCTTGTTACTGGACACAGAGGCTATAAACACTGCGGCAGTGAATTTGGATCAAGGTGATCTTAATCCACTCTTGACTTTCCTCAGACAACAGACTGCAGTTTGCAAGTCTCCACTGAAGCAGATGTTCAGTGCCAGCTGCCTGTGTTATTTCCCCTCCATCAGAGGTGAGAAGACTTTGCAGGCTGCTGCTCCTAATGTGTTGTGTATTGAAATTGGCCCCTCATTATTACTGAATATACTAATAGGCCTCAGGCAGTAGATGTGATAATTACAACACAAGTACCTTAACTCCGTGGTTCTTTGTGGGGGTCTGCACACAATGATTGAATGAACAGTGTGTTTTTCTTCTCCTTTGATCCAGTTTATTTTTTGGGGGGAGAATACGAAATGTGAAGAATCACGATTTTCCAGCAACATACGTTTCAAAACTAGACAGCTTCATGTGTACTGGATGCTTCAGTTATTTGAACAATGTTAACATGTTTTTCGAGGTAATCAATGTTTTCTGCGTGCACTGGCACTTCTATGAAAATAATCAACTGATCCTGCAATTTAAAGCTGCTTGAAGCAGATTTACACAATATCTTTCAACTCACATATAGAAAACTTCCAGGTGCTGTCTTGGAAATTCAGTTTAAGTGTTCCAATTCCAGATATACAAAAAGAAGTTTGGTGCGTTTTATTTTGAACTGTTGCTAATCCCCCTGCCCTCAACACCCCTGTCCTTTTTCTGCCAATTTTGCACCCTTCTCTCCTCAATGTATTCTTGCTGTGGTACAGTTCCATAACCACTGGTCCCTTTCCAGTACTTCACCCAGGCACCCATTCTTCATGTGTGAACCTAGTTAATGATTGTTGGCAAGCTATTTGACCATGGGGACATCACAGCCAAACACGATTCAATTCTCACTCAATGTCCGCTCATGCGTACATTCCAGCACGGGTCACTGGATTGAAATCAGAAGTGGAAATCCTGACCAGGTTTCCCCATCCAAACTCAGAATCGTTAAGGCTAATCACAGTGTCCATGCTACAACCCCAGATGAGATCAGCTGATGTGCTGCTATTCTCTAGGGCCATTAATATTGGCCTTTTAATCCAAACTCGCTGCCACAAGGAGTAGTTGAGGCAACTATCATAGATGCATTTAAGGGGAAGCTAGATAAACACATGAGGGAGAAAGGAATAGAAGGATATTCTGATAGGGTTAGATGAAGTCGGGAATGGGAAGGCTCGTGTGGAGCATAAACACCGGCATAGACCAGTTGGGCCTGTTTCTGTGCTGTACATTCTATGTAATTCCATGTAAAATTCCAGCGGCCCAGTGTCTGTAAACCAGCTTCCAGTGTTTGTGTAGTTAAATGTAAGGAATCTTACAACACCAGGTTATAGTCCAACTGTTGGACCATAACCTGGTGTTGTAAGATTCCTTACATTTGTTAACCCCAGTCCATCACCGGCATCTCCACATCATGTGTAGTTAAACACAAGTTTCTGTAGACCAGTGGCAGACTCATAGCGCAAGTTTAATAAGTTTTCTGGCAGTCTACGGAAACTAGATTTAACAGCATAAACACTGAGAGCCACCTTACAGACATCGGGGCTTCTGAATCTGGCTTCACAGACCAATATAAATGCAGCTTACATTCAATTACTTATGAACACGTGCAAAAGACAAACAGAAAAATGACCAGTTGGTCCAGCCAGTCTGTCCCAATTTGTCGAGTCCCAACTAGGCAACATGACCCTGAGTGCCCCTCACCCATCAGCAGCCGTATAAGCCCCGATTTTAACCAGGAGCAGGATCCTAGCGGGCGGGGGGTGGGTGGGGGGGGGGGGGGGGTGGTGAGGCAAGCGACAACCACCCCTCCCCCCACTCCATGACCTGATTTTAACTCCTATAGCTCTGCACCAGCTTGAGTCCTCCATTTCTTTCCAGTTTCCAACTTCCCTTTCACTTGTATATATGTTACAGCTGCTTTGGGTGTGTACCTTCAGAGAGAAAGAGACAAAGAGAAGACAAACAGCAAGACAGAAACATGGGGGACAGAAATAATTAGATGGTGGAGATGGGGTGGTGATCGGGGGGGTAGGCGAGCATGCGTCAGCAACGTCCCGCAGTTGTTTTGTGGAGCTAAGGGGAGAATTCCTGCTCCTTCCGATTCCACAAAAACAAAATTTCTCAAAGTTTTGAAGCCTTTTTATGAGCGGGTCTCAAGTGGTCCCTTTAAGGACCGTTGATTATGCGGCTCAAAACTCTGAAACACTAGTCAGAGCTTGCAAGCTCTGACTATGTAACTGAACTTAGGAATCCAGATCAGAAATGGGCGCAGGAGCCTTATTTCAATATTGAAATGAGGCCTAAGATCACTTCAGGTGGCCACCAAGGCGCCTAAAAAAAGGAACTGACCAATTTAGCAGTGGCCCGAACATCCGTGCAGATTGGGTACAGGCTTCTGCCGTGCTAAATTAGTTATCGTTGCGCCTGTTGTATGCCCGTAAAATGGGAGCAACGATGTTGAAATTATGCCCCCATGTCTCCAAACCTTCCCCTATCTGGCCCAGTTCTGCCAAAAAGTAATTTGATGAAGGACAGAAAATTCCAGCAAAAATGTTTATTTTCATTCTTCTATGAGCTTAGTCAGTCAATGTCAGGAGGCTATTTGACTGTGGAGGGGATCATAACCAGGCTGCATCCTGTTATTACCTGACATTTACACATCTGCATTTTCAGCAGGAGTTTTGATGAAGGGTCCACACCTGAAACGTTAATTCATTTGTTCTCTTCACAGATGCAGCCTGACCTGCTGAGTGTTTTTGGATCAGCAGAAGTGAGTCACCAGGTAGCAGTCATGTGCAGGTGCCCTGGCTGACTTTCCTCTTCTGAGCTCAGAGGCAAATGGCAGCACCCTAGCTGCCACCATGACTGAGATCTGTTGAGTCAGCACAGAGCAGTATGTAAATCTTCTCACTTGTGCAGCACAGATACTCACTGCTTTTGTCAATTGCTGCTGCTAGTCAGCTCTCCTTAATTGTTAATATGTGAATCGTCTTTAGTTCCTTTTACTTTTACACTTCTTACATTATAATTTTTCTTATTTATCACTCCCGCTGTGTTTATTTGAGTTATTTTATTGTTTCCCAGGCCTGTAGTATTTATGGTTTCTACAACACTGGCCTGGACTTTACCCTGGTCCCTTTTTCTTATACTTGTTTTATATTTTTTACCAATATTTTTGCCTGAACCCTCCTCCCACCTTTATCGGTTTAAAGTCTTATTAACCACCCTATTTATCCTTTCCGCTAGGACCTTGGTCCCAGCTTGGTTCAGGTGCAGCCCCTCCCAATGGTACAGCTCCTTCCTGTCCCAGTACTGGTGCCAGTGACCCATGAAAAGGAACCCATCTTTCCACACCAATCCTTCAGCCACGTATTTACTTTCCTGATCTGTTTGTCCCTATGCCAATTCGCACGTGGCTCAGGTAATAATCCTGAGATTACATATCTGGTGGTCCTGCTTTTCAATTTAGTTCCTAACTCCTGATACTCCCTTAGCAGGACCTCCTCCCTATTCTTTCCTATGTTGTTGGTTCCGACGTGGATCACAACAGCTGGATCCTCCCCCTCCCTTTCCAGATTCTTTTCCAGCTGTTTCAAGATGTCCCTTATCCCGGCACCGGGTCGGGACTCTCGATTCTGACTGCAAACAATCGTATCTATCCCTCTAATTATCGAATCTCCTTTAACTACCACCTTTCTACTCTGCACCTCCTTCCCTTGGACACCCTCCAGCTCCAGGGTGCCTTGGTCAGCATTCTGGCTGTCTTTCCCACAGTTTTTTTCCTTATCCTCACAGGTATTAAGTGCATTGTACCTGTTGGACAGGACCAGTGTCTGTAGGACCTCCTCCTCTATCTCCGCTCTGTCCCACACTCTCCCTTTCCTGTCCTCTGAGTTGTGACTGGATTCTGGAGAAAACTGTCTGAACATTCCTCCCCCGTGTTCTAACTTGCAATCCAGCTCAAAGACACTGAGCTGGAGTGTCTCAAGCCAGAGATATTTACTGCAGATATGACAGTCTTGCTGTCCACAAACTGCCACATACTGCAATCCCAACACATAACCTGTACTGCCATTTCTAGTTTTTATCTGTTTATTTACTTGTTATTTTATTCATTTATTTATTCTTTAAAAAAAGTTTTATTTTTTTTAACTTAATTTTTTTTAAAGATAATCTTAGATCCCTATTCTAGTTCTTTATCGTAGGTCCTTATCCTAGATCCTTACCACAATATTTAACCTCGATACCTATCTGAATTCCCTCAGCTTTCACCGCTGCTTTCACATTGCATTGACTCTGACGACCCTCTGACGTCACTTTTTCAAATTTCTACCTGTGGTTGAGTTGGTCTTGCTCTCGCTGTGCTCTCTCTGTGCACTCGCTGTGCTCTCTCTGTGCACTCGCTGTGCTCTCTCTGTGCTCTCTCTGTGCACTCGCTGTGCTCTCTCTGTGCACTCGCTGTGCTCTCTCTGTGCACTCACTGTGCACTCGCTGTGCTCTCTCTGTGCACTCGCTGTGCTCTCTCTGTGCACTCACTGTGCACTCACTGTGCACTCACTGTGCTCTCTCTGTGCTCTCTCCGTGCTCTCTCCGTGCTCTCGCCGTGCTCTCTCCGTGCTCTCTCCGTGCTCTCTCCGTGCTCTCTCCGTGCTCTCGCCGTGCTCTCGCCGTGCTCTCGCCGTGCTCTCTCCGTGCTCTCTCTGTGCACTCGCTGTGCTCTCTCTGTGCACTCACTGTGCACTCACTGTGCACTCACTGTGCACTCACTGTGCACTCACTGTGCTCTCTCTGTGCTCTCTCTGTGCTCTCTCCGTGCTCTCGCCGTGCTCTCGCCGTGCTCTCTCCGTGCTCTCTCCGTGCTCTCTCCGTGCTCTCTCCGTGCTCTCGCCGTGCTCTCGCCGTGCTCTCGCTGTGCTCTCTCTGTGCTCTCTCTGTGCACTCGCTGTGCTCTCTCTGTGCACTCACTGTGCACTCACTGTGCTCTCTCTGTGCTCTCTCTGTGCTCTCGCCGTGCTCTCGCCGTGCTCTCTCCGTGCTCTCTCCGTGCTCTCTCCGTGCTCTCTCCGTGCTCTCGCCGTGCTCTCGCCGTGCTCTCGCCGTGCTCTCTCTGTGCACTCGCTGTGCTCTCTCTGTGCACTCACTGTGCACTCACTGTGCTCTCTCTGTGCTCTCTCTGTGCTCTCTCCGTGCTCTCGCCGTGCTCTCTCCGTGCTCTCTCCGTGCTCTCTCCGTGCTCTCTCTGTGCTCTCGCCGTGCTCTCGCCGTGCTCTCGCTGTGCTCTCTCTGTGCACTCGCTGTGCTCTCTCTGTGCACTCGCTGTGCTCTCTCTGTGCACTCACTGTGCACTCACTGTGCTCTCTCTGTGCTCTCTCCGTGCTCTCTCCGTGCTCTCTCCGTGCTCTCTCTGTGCTCTCTCCGTGCTCTCTCCGTGCTCTCGCCGTGCTCTCGCCGTGCTCTCGCTGTGCTCTCTCCGTGCTCTCTCCGTGCTCTCTCCGTGCTCTCTCCGTGCTCTCGCCGTGCTCTCTCCGTGCTCTCGCCGTGCTCTCTCCGTGCTCTCGCCGTGCTCTCTCCGTGCTCTCGCCGTGCTCTCTCCGTGCTCTCTCCGTGCTCTCGCCGTGCTCTCTCCGTGCTCTCGCCGTGCTCTCTCCGTGCTCTCTCCGTGCTCTCGCCGTGCTCTCTCCGTGCTCTCGCCGTGCTCTCGCCGTGCTCTCTCTGTGCTCTCGCTGTGCTCTCGCCGTGCTCTCGCCGTGCTCTCTCTGTGCACTCTCTGTGCTCTCTCCGTGCTCTCGCCGTGCTCTCGCCGTGCTCTCGCCGTGCTCTCGCCGTGCTCTCTCCGTGCTCTCGCCGTGCTCTCTCTGTGCTCTTGCCGTGCTCTCTCTGTGCTCTCTCTGTGCTCTCGCCGTGCTCTCGCCGTGCTCTCGCCGTGCTCTCGCCGTGCTCTCTCCGTGCTCTCGCCGTGCTCTCGCCGTGCTCTCTCCGTGCTCTCTCTGTGCTCTCGCCGTGCTCTCTCCGTGCTCTCGCCGTGCTCTCTCCGTGCTCTCGCCGTGCTCTCTCCGTGCTCTCGCCGTGCTCTCGCTGTGCTCTCGCCGTGCTCTCTCTGTGCTCTCGCCGTGCTCTCGCCGTGCTCTCTCTGTGCTCTCGCCGTGCTCTCTCTGTGCACTCGCTGTGCTCTCGCCGTGCTCTCTCTGTGCTCTCGCCGTGCTCTCGCCGTGCTCTCTCCGTGCTCTCTCTGTGCACTCTCTGTGCTCTCGCCGTGCTCTCTCTGTACTCTCGCCGTGCTCTCGCCGTGCTCTCTCCGTGCTCTCGCCGTGCTCTCGCCGTGCTCTCTCCGTGCTCTCGCCGTGCTCTCTCTGTGCTCTCGCCGTGCTCTCTCTGTGCTCTCGCCGTGCTCTCTCTGTGCACTCACCGCTATCAATCTTGGGCCTGCACCGTCGCCGGACTTTATATCCCTGTCATTCTCACTGTGCTCTCTCTGTGCTCTCGCCGCTATCAATCTCGAGCCTCCGCTGTCGCCACACTTTATATTCCTGCCATTCTCACTGTGCTCTCGCCACTTTTTCTCACCTCAGAGTCTTAAAGCAAGGTATCTGACTCTAGCTGCAATGGTCAAGGGCCATGCTTCTCAAATTCTAAACCTACAGTTTAGCTATAGCCATCTGAGTTAACAGGTAACATAATAGGATTACAATGTTCATCTTCAATATCAAAATATATCAATTAGGTGCCTGCTGGTTTGATTCTGACAGCAACTTGTCCCATCAATTTACACTTGGATCAGTTGCAACAAGTGTTTCATACCCTTGAGATATCCTTAATGTCCTGGGAGCAATCAGCTCTATGTTTGTACACATCTGTGCATCTCTGAGAGCTGTGACATTTACATAAAATATTCAGTGAACATGCAGACCATGTGCACAAGCCTTATCGCCAATGTCTTTTCTTTCTTTTTCACTTATTTTGTCCCGTTCTCCTCTGGAGATAATGATTCGTGTTGAGGTGCAGCTCCAAAGGAACCAGCAGCTTCACCTAAGTGGCCATTCATTATGTATGAACCTAGCCAATGAGCACTGGCAGCTATTCAATCACCGGGGCATTTCAGCTAATCCTGATACTGTCACATGTCCACTTTCCAGCATGAGTAATTGGGCAGGTAAATGTGGTTGATTTCATTGCCTCACTAGCCCATGTGCACTAATGTCAATTGTAGTGCTTTTACTCCTCTCTTGGTTAAGATCAGCTAACTCAGCCATACTAGGATTGAATTTATGATCCACTTGGTCTGCATGACTTATCAATATTTTCTCTAAATTAACAAGAACAAGTTATGGTTTCTACATTTTGGCAACTGAATTGACCCAACATAAATGAGATTCCAGGCTCCTGCAATGACTCAGTGAGTTTTTGCATTAAGTAGCTGAGCAATAGAAGCTGGGAAGATCTCAGATTCAGTCTTTCGTTTGCGCTGAGCTAACTGATCTCAGCTAGGGTAAAGGAAGGGGTGCAAAAATTAACCCCCAGGCCCCTGGGCTAGGATTGGGAGGGAAACAAAGCCAGATTTCCTACTCCTGGTCGCTATCCAGCCATTCCCGTTAAAATGTCTGTCTATTGAAATCAGGTGAAACAAAATTGGGTCCTGTTGTGCTGCCTCCGATAGTTGTGACTCCGTCTCCAACATTCACTCATATGTGAACAATGGTAACTTGGGGAGGTACCAGAAGGTGACTACCATTCGTGGCACCTTACCGTGGCAAAGAGCCAATGCCTTTGGCATAGAATGGGAGGGGATAAAATTTGGCAACAAAAAGAAAAAAGAAGCAATGAGATTCAAGGAGATCTGCTAGTTTGGACAGTGTGTCATATAACTCAATTCACGATGGTTGGAGTTGTTCCCTTATGTTTTCTGTGGTAGGCACTTTATAGATCTGCCTTAATGCTTCTTCCCCACCAACACCATCCCCCCCCTTCCCCAACCCATCCAGCTGGGACCCTTGCAAAGATCAGGTATGTTGATCAGGTATGTTACCAATCACACACAATGCCAGATGTGTAATTAAGAAGACGTGTGGAGTCATTAATTGTTATTTCTATTGTCTAGACGCCAGCTGGTGCTGGAATTACAATACAGGTGTGAGAAGGTTTCCTCCAGGTGCATCCTGCACAACATCACCTGCACCCGTCAAATAAAGCTGTTTGATTTGAGTGTACCAGAATACAAAGAAAGTTAGTGATGGTGCATGCCTTTGGATCTCTAATTATTCTGCATCAGACGGTCAGAAATGTCAGGAAGCAGTTCACATGACTTCACTTATGATAGGTGCTGAGTGAGCACAGAAAGGTGACAAGTGGAGAAATCACATGACAAGTAGGAGAAAAAAAGAAAACAAAATCAGCGTTAATTTTTTGGAGGTTTCTCCTATCCTACCATCCCATCCTGAGATAGTCTAGCAGAGACACTAATACCACCTCCCCTCTGCCCCGCCTCCCCCAGCCAGACCTCTACATCTTAGTCTGCTTCAAACCTCTTATATGGAGAGAATTGAAAGAGATGAATGAATCATGAGTGTCCCAGGAATTAGCTAACTACGGAATGTTGATATTTTAAATATCACAAAACTACCTACACTTTGAAAGGTTGTTTCCTGGGTGTGAAAGGCCAGTGAATAAAGTGAGAGTTTACTCTTCTCTTTGGACAGGTTAATGTTTTGGGTGTACATCCTTTGCCAGAACTGGAAACTGGAAGATAAGTGAGCCTTTTAATGGACCTGAAGAAAACAAAAAAGAGGGGTGGGAGGGAGAAAAGAAATAATAGGTTAAATGCCAAAATGTATATTATTGGATAAATGTAGAGATTAAAATTAATGGATGGTGTGTGCAAATCATCTCAATGTGGCAATTAAAAGGCATAAAAGAACAAAAGGGCATCCTTCAATAGAAAAAAAGCAACACCATGCCTAGTGCCATATATATGCTTGATATTTTCCATTATCCTTCTTTTCAATGTAGGACCCCTGAGATGTGGGTCTCACAGCTCCTCAGCCAAGGGCAGATGTCTCCGGACTCTCTGGGTTTTCCCCTGCAGCTGTTCTTTGGGCTGTTTCCTCCTTTAAGAAGAAAGTAAACAGGGTGAGGCCCTCGACTTGTCATCACATGGAATCCAACCCAGGTAGCAGTGAGCATTCCGTAATGCAGGTGAAAAAGATGCAGAAGACATGCGACTATATATCGTGTAAGGCTCTTACTGTTTCCCTTCACGTTACATCCGTGAATGAAGGGACACTTGCAGGGGAAGGAAGAGGGTGTGAAGGGTATCGCAGCACTTCATGCACATTGCAGATAAGTTGTAGATGGTGTTTGACACAGTGAGGGCAAGGTGGTTGTAAATGTGAAACTTGCTTGTTGCACTGCATTGTCACATTGTGTGACTGTCTGCTCTTAGCCTGGCTAGCTTGGTGAGCTCTTTTGAGGACTTATTCTGTCATTGCATTTCCATGCAGGGGTTGGTGTTGGTGGCACTGACTGTCAATGCCACCTATGTCCACTGTGCCTGGACCATTTTTATGGTTGGCCTTGTTCCTCCAGTCCCAAGTAACTGCTCCCTCCTTTCCCTTTTTTAGGCCAATAAAACCTTTCTGGAGGAGTCTGACAACTTGGGGGCCCTGGTACTTGTTGCTGCAAACTCTGAAATGCTCCTTGAAGGCACTTTTGAAGTCCTTGCTCCTTGATGTTACATCGATGGCTTGTCCCTTTAAGCTGCTACAGCCAGTTAAATGCTGCAGCATCACTGGTTCCCTCTTGCCCCCCTCCCCCAAATAGTGCTGGGAGCTTGCCTTGAATATCATAAGGAAAATAAAACAGGATCCAAGCAGGGTCACACCAGTGGGCTGCAGTCTTGCCGTGATGCACTTCTGGCAGGAACACCATCGTGGAGGAAAATCCAGGCCTTTGTGTTGATATGAAGTGGTTTCAGTTTCTCATTCACACAAAGGAGCCAATAATCCAACAAGAAAGCAGATGCACTGGAGCACATGGGACATCTGCTCTCCATATTATTGAGAGTGAAGGCCTGAAGCCTGCAACACTGCCAAGCTCCTCAGTGCAGCCAACCAGTGGGAAGGGCACTGGGAGCCTGAGGACAAACAGTGTGAAAAAATTAAATTAGGAGACCTCAACATACTGGAGCATTACGTTGAGGCCCCGGAGAAATGATGTAAATGGCCGTTTTTGCAGTTTCCTCAGGGTTTCTGCCGATCTGCCACCAAAGATATGACAAGACATCACGAGAAATTATTGGTGAAAGAAAATACATAAAGCAAAATGCACACAGATTATAGGGTAAATACACAGCTCACATGCACCCAATGGAGATCCATGCTTGAAAAGCACTGTAGTCCTTATCCTTCAAACTGTATTCCTTACGAGCGCAGCTCTCTGTTGGGAGCGTACAAGAGGTAAACTTACTTTTTTATTAATTCACGCTTTAAGACCAATGAGAAAAGGTAATAAATCAATGTACTCTCTTCAAAAGCTAATTCAACCCAAAAATAAGAACAATTCGCTAGCCCTGAATGATGAATTGTACTAGCGCCAAGTCCTTAAAAATGTAATGTTTTAGCCTTTGCATTAATCTTCATGCGTCATGTTTACGTATGTATGTAAAATGGCGAGATTATTGCTCAGATGTAACATTATGCTCATTTAGTTTGTGTAATGTTCCCCCTGCTCTCTTCTCTCCTGTCCTCTCCTGTAACTCAAACCCACTGTGGCTACAGGGCATGCGGCAACTTGCCTGTGGCACACTTTCCAATAGAAGTGATGCCTTCCAGGACTTTATAGTGGAGCTGCTTAGGGTGGTGGCAATCTCACATGAAAATTCAACCAGAAATACAAATACTATCACGCTATGTGATGCACTGAGCTTGAGCACTAGCACCATGTAATGGCTTATTTTATTTTCCAGTCAGTTAAATAAGGCATTAAGGGAATCCAAACATTGGATCTAGTGTGTGATACAGTAAACAGCATGTGCTAAACCAAGCAGTTGCTGATAATTCAGTGGATAAAGGCACTGCCTGCTTTGATATTGAGTGATATAGGCCTTGAAGACCCACGTTCAGTCCCTGGCCTGTCCTACATTAGTTAATCTCAGTTGAGGTTGCAGTAGGGGTGGTACAATTGATCTTGGTGCCCTTAGGCTGGGCGGATTCCTCTTGAACATGCAAGTCTGTGGACAGTGGAATCTTGTGTTGGTGCCTTTAAGAGGGGAGGGGAGGGGCGCGGTGGGGGGAGAGAGCCTAAGCTGCCAAATAAAGTTATGCAAAGATCTATAGCTGTCAGTGATTAGTTTCTATAATATGTAGGAAATATTTTACTCCCTTGTTTCCATCATATCATCATGAAATCATTGTTTAGAGGTCATTGGTGACCAAGAAACATCTTTGCCAGTAATTCCCATGGGGGTTCTCCCGACCTCCCACCGTAACTTTGGCGGGAGATTGGCGGAAACCCCATAGAAATGGTGTAAAAGGCCATTAATGATGTTTATCCAGAGTTTCCGTTAATCTGCTGGAGTTAAGGCGGGAGATTGGGGAATGGCTATGGAAATTCTATTCCGACCACTGATGTATGAAGTGCGAAATGTGCTGAAAAATAATTTTCATGTTCTGACATATGAACATACAAGAATTTTTTTTCATTCACAATTTTTTCAACTTCTTTTTTAGCCATTGTTGCCATGGAAGCTACATTAGGGATGAGAAAAGGCCATTTGCCCATTGCTCCAGTACCTTATTTCTCCCTACAGCATTGAATAAAATTATTTGATTTTCATTCAAAGAAAAATGGTTTGTTGTTTCTAACTTTATCTAAATTAAAAGAAAACAGCTAAAGGATAGAGTAATAACCACAATGCAAGCATTGTACAAACTGCTCAAAGCTTATTTCACACAATGGCAAGGTGTTGCAGCACATTGGTGGCCAGTACGCTGTGCCATGCAATAGTAGGATGTGGGCACATATGTGCAATTCTCCGTGCAACAAATTTACCGTCTTGACCGTGCTATGCGGAGGTGTCATGCAGGGGCAGGCATTGTCCTCATTGGGAGGGGAGGAGGGAGGAAAGGTCAGACAGGGACCATCTCCTATTGACTGCCTGTAGAGAGAAATAATAGCATCGGGCAATCTCCTGGGAATAAGGTTGCAAGCTAACTGTTTTGGTCAGAGAATGATACACAACACCATGACTAAAGAGGGAGAAAAGGAAAATGTAAAAAAAAATGAAAGACAAAAATTTTGCCTTTGTGTGCCTTCCTGTTCAGTCTTGTCATTTAAATGACATCACTTTCTGCGATGTTTGACATACACCGTTCACCCTGTTTAACAAACGCTGAAAAATTATTTGAACGCTGTGTGAATGAAGTGTTACAAATGAACTTAGCACCTTTGGTAATATGATTTGATGAGTTAAGTGGCATGACGCACAGTGCCAATGGAGGCATGATTATTGCGGAGCTGGCTGAAGAGGGCAGAGTGTGATTCAACAGCTGCAGACGGAGTGCATGTGTCTCCTTAAATGCACCTCCGGAAAATGAGAAGGTGCTTCAGGTGAATACTGCTTTTCCCACTTGGGGGAGCTGCTGTAAGCTAGCCAGGCACCAGCAGAGAGACTTATTATTTAAACAAGCAGCTTACTCACTGGAAATGCATTGCATCCTGATGGAATAACGACTGAATAAATGAATAGGTCCGAGGCAGCAAATAACACTAGTGTTCAGTAAACAGCTCATCACTCAGGCACTTCAGCTCAGGTTAAATGCACAGATATAAAATAATATCCTCCGATACCATACATTCTGTATTTTATCAGCACCTCATTTTTTTCTTTTAGCCCAGGCACTGTAAAGTTGGTTAAATATACATTACTTCTTGAAATTCTTTGACACTTCTTACAATTCTTTAAACACAGGAAATAAGATGTATTCCTTGTCTTTCACACGTTATTTAAAGCTCCACAAATTAGTGCAAATGTCTATGGTTTCAACATACTTTAATACAACAGCAGATTCGCTAAAACCCATGATGGTTGGAAATTTTTATCCATTTTATAGGAATCAAGCTTGCACCCTTCAGGCCTATATGGCTTAGTGCTGCACTAGGAGATATAATATCTTTATTCATCAAGCAGTTGGAGCTGCAAATATTTTTAATATTGGCATGTGCATTCGCACATAGTGCGTACACATCCAACCGCTGAAGCAACGGTTATGTAATCACCATGCAGACATGTTCACAAATATATTTTTCAAGGAATATATATTGGAGCAATTCAACACTATAAATAGGTGTGCTGTACTGAATCCACCAGTGCAAAATGGAATACATAGTTCAGCTTATGACATAGGGGCCTGGATCTTCCCCCATCCAAATCCGGTAGGATCACAGTGAAAACGACAAGAAAATGGCACGATGAGGCATACTGCCACTTCCCCCCCCTGACCTGGATTTTCCTCCACCTGCCCCAACTGGGACTACTGCTGGCCACCCCTCTCACCATATGTAAATACCAGCAAGGATATATCCTAGCCCATTCTCCACCAGCCTCTCCTTCTTACAACCGCTCCCCGGGACCACCTGTTGGAAGGTAGCTGTAGGCCTAGTATAGTGACGGCAAAGGCCCGTAAGTTGTGATGGAGGGAGAAGGCCTTCTAGAGGCTTCTTCTCATTCCATTTCAGCCCAAAAGCCTTATCTTCTTAGGTCTTGGCCTTGGCTGAGTCTTAAAAAAACATTTTTGCTTTCTCCTCTTCAGGGTTCTTCTGTCCATTTAAATATCCAGCTGCCTCCTCTGGTGCTGCTGCACTGCCGGGATTTTGCTGACAGGAATCCCACCAGGAGCCTGCCCTGTGTGGCAAATGATTCCCAACCCAGGAAAATGGGCTGGGGTTGTAGTGGGGTGAGAAGGATGGGTGGAAGTTCCACCTCAGCCGCTACCCTGCCAAGAAGAAGGAAATCCAGCCCAAGATCTCAATGTAAATTAGACTTTTAACTTTAAGCTGCATTGATAGGTCATTGGGTAAATATACTGCCTTTGAGACAAGCAAAATAAACCAGAAAGGCCTACATTTTTCCCTATATCTGTGTTGTCAGCTGGTCTCACCAAAGGCAGTGAAGGAGATGCTATAAATGGCTCCAAAATCCCCAGGGTAGGGAAGGAAAAATTAGCTAGAGTTTCCATTTTAATCACTATCCAGTGATCTCTTGATTAAAGTGGCTCATGGTGGACATTGGCTGAGGACAAGAATCCTGACTTTTATTGGCTTCAATGTTGAATAAAATAGCCCCGATTCAAACATCAAGAATGGCCCCTTGAATAAGGTACGTGTGTTCTACTGTTCTTGGAACTATACCCAAGCAGGAGTCAGTAATTTCAGGGGAGGACAGGAAAGCAGAGAAAATTGGAAGATAAATGTGAAACAGAAAGGGAAACAAATTGGGGTGGCTCAGGACTGAGGTGCGATGCGCTGGTGTGGCAACACATAGAGGAGAAGATGTGGCTTCATGTTTTTTGAAGTGTCATCTTCGCTTAGTGGTAGCATTCTCCACCCGGAGTTGAAAGCTCAGGGGTTCAAACCCAACTGCAGACTTCAAGCTCATAATCTAGGCTGACACTTCATTGCAGTATTCAGGGAATGCAGCATTGTCAGAGGTGCTGACTTTTGGATGAGACGTTAAACTAAGGCCCTATCTGCCCATTCAGATGGACATAAAAGATCCCATGGCACTATTTGAAGAAGATCAAGGGAGTTCTCCCATTATCCTGACCAACATTTATCTCTCAACCGACACCAACGGAAATAGATCAGTTATCTAATTTGTTGTTTGTGGGGCTTTGTTGTGAGTAAATTGGTTGTCTCGTTTGCCTTTGTGACAACTGTGACTAGACTTCAAAAGTAATTCATTGGTTCTGAAGTGCTTTGGGACATTCTGAGGAAGTGGAATGCAAGTTCTTTCTTTCTTTAAAGTATAGCACTCTCCTCTGAGTGAGCGTTATGGGTTCAAGCTCTACTCCAGGATTTGGGCACACAATCTAGGCTGACATTTCAGTTCAATAATGAGAAAGTGCTACATTGTCACAAGTACTGCCTTTCAGATGAGACAATAAATCAAGGCCCCACCTGCCTGTGCAGGCGGATGTATAAGATCCCGTTGGCCCAATTTTAAGAAGAGTATGGGAGTTTTCCTGGTGCCCTGGCTAATATTTATCACCTAATAAATACCTTCAAAACTGATTATCTGGTCATTTATCTCATTGCTGTTTGTAGGACCTTGCTGTCCACAAATTGGCTACTGTGTTTCCTACATTACAACAGTGATTACACTTTAAAAGTACTTCATTGGCTGTGAAGTGCTATGGAACATCCTGAGGCTTTGAAAGTTCTATAAAATTCAAGTTCTTTCTTTGTTTGTTACAGTGATATCCCACTCTGATCCACACACTAAGTTCCCAGTCTAAGCAGTGCTAGCGGAGATAGATGCTGAGCAGAATCACAGTTCTCTGCTTCAGGGAAGGAAAACCAGAAAATGATGCAAGCTGAATAAATTAGAACATCTTTAGGAACGTAAGAACAGGAGTAGGCCATTCAGCCGCTCGAGACTGTTCCTCTGTTCAATTAGATCATGGCTGATCTGTACCCCAACTCACCTTTGATCCATATCTCTTGATAACCTCACCTAACAAAAATCTATTGACCTCAGTGTTGAAAATTTCAATTGACCCAGCATCCATATCCTTTGGGAGAAAGAGTTCCAGATTTCCACTACCCATTGTGTGAAAAAGTGCTTCCTGATTTCATAACTGAATGGCCGGGGTCTAATTTTAAGGTATTATTCTTGTTCTGCATTCCTCCACCAGAGGAAATAACTTCTCTGTATCTACCCCATTGAATCCCTTAATCATTTTAAATACCTTAATTAGATCACACCTCAACCGTCTAAATTCAAAGGAATACAAACCAAGTTTATGCAACCTGGCCTCATAATTTAACCCTTTAAGCCCTGGTATCATTCTGGTGAATCTGCATTGTACTCCTTTCAAGGTCAATATATCTTTCCTCAGGTTCAGTACCCAAAACTGAACGTAGTATTCCAGATGGGGTCTGATCAAGGCTCTGTATAACTGAAGCATAACTTCCGTGCTTTTGAATTCCAACCACCTTGAGACAAAGGCCATATTCCATTAGCCTGTTTGATTGCTTTTTGTACCTGTGCACGACATAGAGTTACATAAAGTCTACAGCACAGAAACTGGCCATTCGGCCCAATTGGTCTATGCCAGCGTTTATGCTCCACATGAGCCTCCTCCCTCCCCTCTTCATCTAACCTTATCAGCATATCCTTCTATTCCTTTCTCTCTCATGTGCTTATCTAGCTTCCCCTTAAATGCATCTATGCTACTCACTTCAACTACTTCTTGTGGTAACAAGTGCCACATTCTTATCACTCTTTGAGTAAAGAAGTTTCTCCTGCATTCCCTATTAGATTTATTAATGACAATCTTGTATTGATGACCTCTAGTTTTGGACTCCCCCACAAATGGAAACATTTTCTCTATGTCTACCCTATCAAACCCTTTCATATTCTTAAAGACCTCTATCAGGTCACCGCTCAGCCTTCTCTTTTCTAGCAAAAAAAACCCCAGCCTATTCAGTCTTTCCTGATAAGTATATCCTCTCAGTTTTGGTATCATCCTTGTGAATCTTTTTTGCACCTTCTCCAATGCCTCTATATCCTTTTTGTAATATAGAGACCAGAACTGTGCACAGTACTCCAAGTGTGGTCTAATCAAGGTTCTATACAAGTTTAACATAACTTCTCTGCTTTTCAATTCTATCTCTCTAGAAATTAACCCCAGTGCTTGCTTTGCTTCTTATATGGCCTTGTTACTTTTAGTGATTTGTTTATCTGTACCCCTTGATCCCTTTGCTCCTCTACCCCATTTGGACTCTTATTATCCAAGCAGTATGTGGCCTCCTTATTCTTCCTACCAAAATACACCACCTAACACTTACCTATATTGAAATTCTTTTGCAAATTAGACACCCATTCTGCAAGTTTATTAATGTCTTTTTGTATTTTGACATATTCTTCCTCAGTATTAACTGTACAACCCAATTTGGTGTCATCCACAAATTTTGAAATTGTACTTCCGATTCTTGAGTCCAAATTGTTTATGTAAATTGTGAAAAAATAGTGTATATGAACATGGATTGTTATCCTGTAATAGAAATCTGCACACATATGAATCAAGGTTTCAGTGGAGTACAGTCTTACAGTTAGATAGTTGTACAACGTTTCAAGAGTCCTCATATTATCAGCTATTTACAATATATATCAATGACTTAGATGAAGGGACCGAGTGTAATGTATCCAAGTTTGCTGACGATACAAAGCTGTGAGGAGGACACAAAGGCCCCGATTTTCAAAGGAAATTGCGGGTGCGTTGGGGACGGGGGGGGGGGGGCTGCGAAAATCGGGGAAATATGAGTCGGTGAAGAAGCCGGCCCCAACCTGCCAACTTCCGGGTTCCCCATAGATGCGTCTGTGTGTGCTCGCCTCATGAATGCGGAAGTCCCGCCGGCAATTAAAGCCGGCAGGATGATAGTTAAAGAACCAAATGTTCTCAAAGGTACATTATTTCTGACATAGTAGATAGTTAAAATGATTTTAAACTTACCTGGGCAGCTCTCCCACGGCTTCCGATTCACGCCTGGTGAACCAGACGTGAAGGGCCGGATCAGGCAAAAATAAACTAAATAAATTAAATAAAAAACCATTGCACAAAGTTAAAAAACAAAATAAACCTACCTTTCCACCCTGCTCTGATGTCTGATGTCTCCCTCTCCGATGTCCCCCTTTACCCCCAATGTCTCCCTCTCCGATGTCTCTCTCAGCCCCCAATGTCTCCCTCTCATGATGTCCCCCTCTCGTCCCCCCCCGATTCCCTCCCCGATCTCCCCTCTCCCCCCCGATGTCCCTCTCCGATCTCCCCCTCTCCCCCCGATCTTTCCCTCTCCCCCCCGATCTTCCCCTCTTCCCCCTCGATCTTCCCCTCTTCTCACCACCCCCCCCCCCGCCCCCCCCCGATCTTCAGCACCCTCCACTCTCTGTTCCAGCGCCGGATGATGTCTCTCTCTCTCTCTCTTTCTCTCCACCCCACCCCACGGCAGCCAGCCTATCAATCAGCCTCCTTCACCCCCAACCCACCATCGTTGCCAACCCACCACCCTTTCAAAATTGAGCCCAAAGAGTCTGCAAAGGGATAGAGACAGGTTAAGTGAGTGGGCAAGAAGGTGGCAGATGGAGTATAATGTGACGAAATGTGAGGTCATTCACTTTGGTAGGAAGAATAGAAAAACAGAATATTTTTTAAATGGTGAGAAACTATTAAATGTTGATGTCCGGAGAAATTTGGGCGTCCTGAAACAAGAAACACAAAGTGTTAGCATGCAGGTATAGCAAGCAATTAGGAAGGCAAATGGCATGTTGGCCTTTATTGTAAGGGGATTGGAGTACAAGAGTAAGGAAGTCTTACCACTGTTGTACAGGGCTTTGGTGAGACCTCACCTGGAGTATTGCATACAGTTTCAGTCTCCTAATCTAAGGAAGGATATATTTGCCTTAGAGGCGGTGCAACGAAGGTTCACTAGATTAATTCCTGGGATTAGAGGGTTGACCTATGAAGAGAAGTTGAAGAATGAGAGGTGATCTCATTGAAACATATATCATTCTGAGGGGGCTAGACAGGGTAGATGCTAAGCGGTTGTTTCCCCTGGCTGGAGAGTCTAGAACTAGAGGGCATAGTCACAGAATAAGGGATCGGCCATTTAAGACTGAGATGAGGAGGAATTTTTTCACTCAGAGGCTTGTGAATCTTTGGAATTCTCTACCCCAGAGAGCTGTGGATGCTGAGTCATTGAGTATATTCAAGGCTGAGATAGAAACATTTTTGGACTCTAGGGGAATCGAGAGATATGGGGATTGGGCAGGAAAGTGGAGATGAGGTTGAAGATGAGCCATGATCTGATTGAATGACGGAGCAGGCTCAAGGGGCCATATGGCCTACTCCTGATCCTATTTCTTATGTTCTTATGTTATCCACAGTACATTTATGTATGCATCTAAATAACAAGATCGCCCATGGGGACTGGAGTTCCAACACTGCGCAGTTATAATCTAGCTGCCTTGATCCTATCAAACATGAACAGATCTAAGAGACAGCTGAGCAATTTGCCAGGTTTGTTCAAAATGGCAAGAACAGTGTAAATTATATTATAATAACATGGAGGGGGCGATTATCACAACACACTGGGGACATCACGACCTGTGAATATTATAAAATCTGTGAAGTTGAATTATTCATTTACACTTCTGATTATTTTAAGACATTGAATAACAGTTGTAACTCAACTCATCTCTGATTTGTGGAACTCAATTGGTTTGAAACAGAATGTGGAGACGAGGGGAGGTGAAAATGCACCAGATTTGCAAGGAAATGCCCTTGGAGGGTTGAAAATGTTAACTGTGCACATTTTTATCGTGTAGCTTAGAATCATAGAATCATAGAAAGGTTACAGCACAGAAGGAGGCCATTCAGCCCAGCGAGCCTGTGCCAGCTCTTTGTAAGAGCAATCCAGTTAGTCCCATTCCCCGTTCTTTCCCCGTAGCCCTGCAAATATTTTCCCTTCAAGTATTTATCCAATTCCTTTTTGAAAGTCACAATTGAATCTGCTGCCTCACCCCTTCAGGCAGCGCATTCCAGATCATAACCACTCACTGCGTAAAAAGGTTTTTCCTCATGTCACCTTTGGCACTTTTGTCAATCACCTTATATCTGTGCCTTCTTGTTCTTGACCCTTCCACCAATGGGAACAGTTTCTCTTTATTTACTTCATCTAAACTTTTCATGATTTTGAACACTTCTATCAAATCTCCTCTTAACCTTCTCTGCTCTAAGGAGAACAACCCCAGCTTCTCCAGTCTATCCACGTAACTGAAGTCCCTCATCCCTGGAACCATTCTAGTAAATCTTTTCTGCACCCTCTCTAAGGCCTTCACATCTTTCCTAAAGTGCAGTGCCCAGAATTGGATACAATACTCCAGTTGTGGCCGGACCAGTGTTTTATAAAGGTTCAACATAACCTCTATGCTTTTGTACTCTATGCCTCTATTTATAAAGTCCAGGATCCCAAATTCTTTTTTAACTGCTTTCTCAACCTGTCCTGCCACCTTCAAAGATTTGTGCACATATACCCCCAAGTCGCTCTATTCCTGCACCCCCTTTAGAATTGTACCATTTAGTTTAATTTGCCTCTCCTCATTCTTCCTGTCAAAATATATCACTTTGCACTTCTCTTTGTTAAATTTCATCTGCCATGTGTCTGCCCATTCCACCAGCCTGTCTATGTCCTCTTGAAGTCTATTACTATCCTCCTCACTGATTACTACACTTCCAAGTTTTGAGTCATCTACAAATTTTGAAATTGTGCCCTGTACGCCCAAGTCCAAGTCATTAATATATATCAAGAAAAGCAGCGGCCCTAGTACCGATCCCTGGGGAACACTACCGTACACCGCCCTCCAGTTTGAAAAACAACCGTTCACCACTACGCTCTGTTTCCTGTCACTTAGCCAATTTCGTATCCATGCCGTCACTGTCCCTTTTATTCCATGGGCTTCAATTTTGCTGACAAGGCTATTATGTGACACTTTATCAAATGCCTTTTGAAAGTCCATATATACAATATCAACCCCATTGCCCTCATCAACCCTTTCTGTTACATCATCAAAAAACTCAATCAAGTTAGTTAAACATGATTTGCCTTTAATAAATTTGTGTTGGCTTTCCTTTATTAATCCACACTTGTCCAAGTGATAATTAATTTTGTCCCGGATTATTGTTTCTAAAAGCTTCCCCACCATCGAGGTTATACTGACCGGCCTGTAGTTGCCGGGTTTATCCTTACACCCTTTTTTGAACAAGAGTGTGTAACATTTGCAATTCTCCAGTCCTCTGGCACCACCCCCATATCATAGGAGGATTTGAAAATTATGGCCAGCACCTCTGCAATTTCCACCCTGACTTCCTTCAGCAACCTAGGATGCATCCCATCCAGGCCAGGTGACTTATCTACTTTAAGTACAGCTAGCCTTTCTAGTACCTCCTCTTTATCAATTTTTAGCCCATCCAGTATCTCAACTACCTTCTCTTTTACTGTGGCTTTGGCAGCATCTACTTCCTTGGTAAAGACAGATGCAAAGTACTCATTTAGTAGCTCAGCCATGCCTTCTGCCTCCATGCGTCGATCTCCTTTCTGATCCCTAATCGGCTCCAACCCTCCTCTTACTACCCGTTTCTATTTATATGCCTAGAGAAGACTTTTGGATTCCCTTTTATGTTGGCCGGCAGTCTATTCTCATACTCTCTCATACAGCCTCGTTCTCGCTTGTATTACCAACCTGACATCTGTGATACGTCCCCTTTTCTGCTTCATCTTACTTTCTATCTCTTTTGTCATTCAGGAAGCTCTGGCTTTGGTTGCCCTACCTTTCCCCCTCTTGTGTATGTACCTAGACTGTACCCGAACCATCTCTTCTTTAAAGGCCGCCCTTTACTCGATTACAGTTTTGCCTGCCAGTCCTTGATTCCAATTTACCCGGGCCAGATCCATTCTCAACCTTCTGAAATTGGCCCTCCTCCAATTGAGTATATTTACTCTAAATTGCTCCTTGTCCTTTTCCATATCTAACTAAATGTTATGATACTATGATCATTATTCCCTAAATGTTCCCCCACTGACAATTGCTCCACTTGGCCCACTTCATTCCCCAGAACTAGATCCAGCAATGCCTCCTTCCTCGTTGGGCCGGAAACATACTGATCAAGAAAGTTCTCCTGAACACGTTTCAGAAATTCCTCCTCCTCTTTGCCCTTTACACTATTACTATCCCAGTCCATATTAGGATAGTTGACGTCCCCCATTATCACTACTCTATAGTTCTTGCACCTCTCTGTAGTTTCCCTGAAAATTTGCTCCTCTATCTTCTGCCCACTATTTGGTGGCCTATGGAATACACCCAGTAGTGTAATGGTGCCTCTGTTGTTTCTTAACTCTAACCAAATAGATTCTGTCCTTCTGTGAGTTGCAAATCTCCAGAAATGGCTGTTCGATTTACGCCACTCCACCGTTTGCTTCGCACAAATGTCATCTCGCCCTTAGCCTCCCCGTTATTTTTAAGAACTTGTTGCATTTGCAGATTAATTGCCCATTAAACTTGCTGCAGAAAGTTAGGGTTCATAATTAACAACGTAAGTACCCTTTTAACAATGTGATAATTGTTAATGCAATGCCAATCAATCTCTCTTGCCCAGAAAGGGAGCAATTTAAACTGTGGAGTCTCATTCCTGCATGTAGTAACTTGTTAGAGATTTGAAAAATATCAAATTTTAAATTTTAAATTTTTTTCTTACTTTTCCTTTCTGCCCCTTTTTTTCCTCTCTCTCTTGATCCAGTCTTTCTTTCCCTCTTTATTTTTCTTTCTGTACCTGATTTGACTCTAATTCACCCTCCTTCTCCATCGTTCCTTTTTCTTTCTCAATCCTTAAGCCTCATTGGTTAAGGAGATACACTGTTGATCCCGTTGTCTGATGCCCCAGATGCCCCATTATCAGCTCACACTCCCAGCAAGTTACGGCGCAAATTATATTTGAGCAGAAGGGTGCAGGAAAAAGTCTAAGTAACTTGCGAGGTGGCCCGCTCCTGCAAGATTTGGCCCATTAAAACATGCACATGCTCAGATCCAGCTTGTTGCATTTGATGTACTTCAAATTTCATCCATAACTCAGAGTGGCATTCTACAGTCTCAGTCTGGGCATGCACAATGGCAATTTGGGGTTTGGTTAACTGGAGTGCCCAGTGTATCTACAACTTGTTTTCCCTGATCATACATGTTGACCTTGTTTCTGCCACCTGTTGGCTGTCCGGGGAAGGAAGCTTGCACTTGCACCAATAACAAAGTTGATGAAACTCCATTCACATTGGGTTCAATTTTCAAATGAAAGACCGGGTGAGTTGGGGGCAGGGAGGGGCAAAGAAAATCAGAGAAATCCGGAGCGGGCAGGATTCCCAGCTCCAACCCCTGAAGAATGCGCATGACCCAGAGTCAACTAGGTGCGCATGCCGTTCCCGATCCCGGAAGTGCCGGCAAAATGATATTTAAACAAGCAAATGTACCTCATGAGGTACTTAAGGTAATTTATTTTTGGCATATTGAATAATTTAAAAGATTTTGACCTTACCTGGGTGGCTTTCCCACGGCTTCCGATTCACGCCTGGTGAAAACAGGTGTGAAGGGCCGGATCAGTCAATAATAAGCTAAATAAATTAAATAAAATTACATTTCCTATTGTAAAAAAATAAACAATCATACCTTACAAACAATGTCACCTGCACCCCCCGCTCCGATGTCCAGTGTCTCTCCGATGTCTGATGTCTCCCCCGACCTTGATGTCCGATGTCTTCTGCACATCCACCCGCCCCTCCCCCGATCTTTGTCTCCCCCCCTATTCTCTCTCGCAACGGCTGATGAGGTCTCTCACTCTCTCTTTCTCCCCCCTCCTCCCCCTCCTCTCTTTCTCTCCCCTCCTCCCCTCAGATGTGCAGCTCCTGTCAATCAGGCTGGCTGCCGGGCGCGAAACCCGGAAGAGGCTTTAGATCACAACCCGCCTACTTCCCTTCAGGGTTTGGTGCCCGCAAATCAACTCCCCCACCCTGCTGCCCTTTTAAAATTGAGCCCATTGTGTCAGTTGCAGCTGTTATAGAGGAGCATGACAGTCTGCTCAAAGCCCCCCCCCCCCATTGTCTTGCTTAATGCATCTAAGCATAAAAAACTTGCATTTATGTGACACCTTAACACATGGTTGAAATGTCTCAAAGCACTTAACAAAAGGATTTACATTTTTGAAGTGACTGTTTTTATGTATGATGTGGAGATGCCGGTGATGGACTGGGGTTGACAATTGTAAACAATTTTACAACACCAAGTTATAGTCCAGCAATTTTATTTTAAATTCACAAGCTTTCGGAGGCTACCTCCTTCCACATCGTTCACCTGAGGAAGGAGGTAGCCTCCGAAAGCTTGTGAATTTAAAATAAAATTGCTGGACTATAACTTGGTGTTGTAAAATTGTTTACAATTGTTTTTATGTAGGCAAACACAACAGCCATCCTACATCAGCAACATCTCACAAACAGCAATGAGGTGAATCGCCGGTTCCTCTTTTTTTTGGTGGTAGTGGTTGAAAGGGGGATGTTGGTCAGGACATCAAGAAAGCTCCCTTATCATCTTCAAATAGTGCCACGAGATCTTGAACATCCACATGAACAGGCAGATGATTTAACACCTCATCTGAAGGGCGGCACCTCTGACAATGTAGCATACTCTCATTGAAACATACAAAATTCTTACAGGGCTCGAAACGTTAGATGCCGGGAGGATGTTTCCCCTGGCAGTGGAGTCTAGTACCAGGGGTCACCGTCTCAGAATAAGGGGTGGGCCATTTAGGACTGAGATGAGGTCTGGTAAGTGGGAGGCTTTCAAAAGTGTGTTAACCAGGGTTCAGGGGAAGCACATTCCTTATAAAGTGAAGGGCAAGGCTGGTAGAAGTAGGGAACCTTGGATGACTCGGGAGATTGAGGCCCTAGTCAAAAAGAAGAAGGAGGCATATGACATGCATAGGCAGCTGGGATCAAGTGGATCCCTTGAAGAGTATAGAGATTGCCGGAGTAGAGTTAAGAGAGAAATCAGGAGGGCAAAAAGGGGATATGAGATTGCTTTGGCAGATCAGGCAAAGGTGAATCCAAAGAGCTTCTACAAATACATAAAGGGCAAAAGGGTAACTAGGGAGAGAGTAGGGCCTCTTAAGGATCAACAAGGTCATCTATGTGCGGAACCACAAGAGATGGGTGAGATCCTAAATGAATATTTCACATCGGTATTTACGGTTGAGAAAGGCATGGATGTTAGGGAACTTGGGGAAATAAATAGTGATGTCTTGAGGAGTGTACATATTACAGAGAGGGAGGTGCTGGAAGTCTTAACGCGCATCAAGGTAGATAAATCTCCGGGACCTGATGAAATGTATCCCAGGACATTATGGGAGGTTAGGGAGGAAATTGCGGGTCCCCTAGCAGAGATATTTGAATCATCGACAGCTACAGGTGAGGTGCCTGAAGATTGGAGGGTAGCAAATGTTGTGCCTTTGTTTAAGAAGGGCGGCAGGGAAAAGCCTGGGAACTACAGACCGGTGAGCCTGACATCTATAGTGGGTAAGTTGTTAGAGGGTATTCTGAGGGACAGGATCTACGGGCATTTGGAGAGGCAGGGACTGATTAGGAACAGTCAGCATGGTTTTGTGAGAGGAAAATCATGTCTCACGAATTTGATTGAGTTTTTTGAAGGGGTAACCAAGAAGATAGATGAGGGCTGTGCAGTAGACGTGGTCTACATGGACTTTAGCAAAGCCGTTGACAAGGTACCGCATGGTAGGTTGTTACATAACGTTAAATCTCACGGGATCCAAGGTGAGGTAGCCAATTGGATACAAAATTGGATTGACGACAGAAGACAGAGGGTGGTTGTAGAGGGTTGTTTTTCAAACTGGAGGCCTGTGACCAGTGGTGTGCCTCAGGGATCGGTGCTGGGTCCGCTGTTATTTGTTATTTATATTAATGATTTGGATGAGAATTTAGGAGGCATGGTTAGTAAGTTTGCAGATGACACCAAGATTGGTGGCATTGTGGACAGTGAAGAAGGTTATCTAGGATTGCAACGGGATCTTGATAAATTGGGCCAGTGGGCCGATGAATGGCAGATGGAGTTTAATTTAGATAAATGTGAGGTGATGCATTTTGGTAGATCGAATCGGGCCAGGACCTACTCCGTTAATGGTAGGGCGTTGGGGAGAGTTATAGAACAAAGAGATCTAGGAGTACAGGTTCATAGCTCCTTGAAAGTGGAGTCACAGGTGGATAGGGTGGTGAAGAAGGCATTCAGCATGCTTGGTTTCATTGGTCAGAACATTGAATACAGGAGTTGGGATGTCTTGTTGAAGTTGTACAAGACATTAGTAAGGCCACAATTGGAATACTGTGTACAGTTCTGGTCATCCTATTATAGAAAGGATATTATTAAACTGGAAAGAGTGCAGAAAAGATTTACTAGGATGCTACCGGGACTTGATGGTTTGACTTATAGGGAGAGGTTGGATAGACTGAGACTTTTTTCCCTGGAGAGTAGGAGGTTAAGGGGTAATCTTATAGAAGTCTATAAAATAATGAGGGGCATAGATAAGGTAGATAGTCAAAATCTTTTCCCAAAGGTAGGGGAGTCTATAACGAGGGGGCATAGATTTAAGGTGAGAGGGGAGAGATACAAAAGGGTCCAGAGGGGCAATTTTTTCACTCAAAGGGTGGTGAGTGTCTGGAACGAGCTGCCAGAGGCAGTAGTAGAGGCGGGTACAATTTTGTCTTTTAAAAAGCATTTGGTCAGTTACATGGGTAAGATGGGTATAGAGGGATATGGGCCAAGTGCAGGCAATTGGGACTAGCTTAGTGGTATAAACTGGGCGACATGGACATGTTGGGCCGAAGGGCCTGTTTCCATGTTGTAAACTTCTATGAGGAGAAATTTCTTCACTCAGAGGGTGGTGAATGTTTGGAATTCTCTACCCCAGAGGGCTGTGGAGGCTCAGTCATTGGGTACATTCAAAACAGAGATCGATAGATTTCTAGATATTAAAGGCATCGAGGAATATGGGGATAGTGCAGGAAAATGGCGTTGAGGTAGAAGACCAGCCTTGATCTTATTGAATGGTGGAGCAGGCTCGAGGGGCCGGGTGGCTTACTCCTGCTCCTATTTCTTATGTTCTTATGTTCTCTCAGGAATGCACCAGATTAACAGCGCAAATTATGTGCTCCTGGTGCTCGGTCTCAAACACACAACCGTCTGACCCTGAGGTGGATGTGCTGCAACGTGAACAAGGTCACCAATTCTAGAGGAATTGGAATACCCTAGTGTTAGACCAGCAATTTAGTACTGGATTTACATGAAAATTGGGATGATTCAATCACAAGGTGCAATTTTAACAGCAGTGTAAGATATGTAAGTATAAGGTATGCAGGGGATTAAATTGGTTAACCCTTGAAAACAGGCGCTGGGATTGCCGTGCATGATTAATCCGCACCTGTTGGTTGAGATGCAGGCAGCTCGTAACATTTGTGCTGCCCACTGATCGACATGATTGCTGCGTGCAGTCAGCGGTACCTGCACTGCTGATTGGCTGCACGCACCAGCAGAGGGCCCCAATATCGGGAGTAGTTAGCACTACTTAAAGGCAGGCTGTACCTCTTAAAGGGGAGGTGCACTCTGCCTGCAGGGAGAGCTGGAATTTGTTTGTCAACTAACTCTGTGCTACAGGAAAGCAAGGAATGGCTGCGCCTGTGAGAGAGCACGCACCAAAGTTCTCGGACGACACACTAGAGATCTTGGAGCAAGAGGTGGATGCACGGAGGGGCATCCTATTTCCGCAGA
This sequence comes from Heptranchias perlo, assembly GCF_035084215.1. Classification (NCBI taxonomy): domain Eukaryota; kingdom Metazoa; phylum Chordata; class Chondrichthyes; order Hexanchiformes; family Hexanchidae; genus Heptranchias; species Heptranchias perlo. The sequence goes on along the minus strand of NC_090326.1, from coordinate 72,278,995 downwards.
GGGGCAGGAGGCCCTCTAGACACCTGCTGAAGAGGCAGTGGGAGGAAGTTGCACAAAAAGTAAATGCCAGGAGCATCGCACCATGCACATGAATGCAGTACAGGAAGAAGTTCAATGATTTGAAAGAGTGGTCAAGGTGAGTGAGTTCAACTGTCACATGGCTTTTCCTACCAATTGCACCAATAGCCTCATCCACTGCTCCACACACTACACCCCCCATCACCCATCTACTCTTTCCATCAGTAGGCAACTCTTCAAATCAAAAACTGCATCTTACCCTTACACAGTACCACTCTTGCAAGCCGCACACCCACAACTCACAGGTCACACATACTGGCAGCTATTCAACCATGACAGCCACGTCACCCAAACATCTTGCAGGACATTCAATGACACACTACCCTCTTTCTTGCAGGAGGAGGTGGCGCATAACAGCCGGCAGCAGGAAAGAACTGGGGAAGGGGAGATGCACCTTCACATCTTCATCCCCAGTGCTGGTCATCATTGGGTGGGCCGTCGCTGCGGCCATGGCCACTGACGATGCTGGAGGGATCGGTGATGAGGGTCTCTGCATACCTAATCCTCCTTTTTGCTTCCCATGTTTCTCTCATCCCACAATCTTTGCTGACTCACATTCTGCAGATGGTGTAAGCACGCACGTACAACTTTCTCCTCTCTCCTCATCACAACACAACCCGTTTCCTCTTGACATTGCAGATACCCAAGAACTGGAACCGGCATCATCAGAGGAGGCAGAGGAAGATAACAGAGATGATGCAGACACACCGTCACTCGATCTTACACTTCCAGCCACCAGCTCAGAGACTGACATTGCATGTACTTTACAGGCTAGGATTGAGGAGGAATGTGGTGAGACACAGGGCACAAGTGCACAGGAGCTGGGGCAGGGGGAACAGATACCACAGGTGCCAGCTCACCAGAGGCCAGGATCGCACACTAGTTCTGCTACAGAGGAGTCAGATGATGATTTCAATGGGCCAGGCTACAGAAGACGGCTGATGGATGTACACCACCAAATGCTTGGTGCACTGGAAAGCCTGTTGCAGCCCATGCCGAGGTGGTGCAGTCTGAAGCAGGGCCCTCCCGGCCCAGAGCTGCTTGAGGTCACCCTCTATGGCCATCTGCATGCTCCTCATCATCCATGCTCCAGCCATTGGAATGCACCTCGTAGGATCACTAGGATAGGAAAAGGCATACGATCGACATGTATTGAGGGAATGCACAAGGGTGAATAGTCTAATGTTATTTCAATCATTTCATGTGTTAATTTATAAATTTGGATTGGAATTTGCATTTGGTGGTGGTTTTTATTTCTACGATGGGAGGAAGCAATGTGTAATCATAAGGAGGATGATTTGATGGCCATGTAGGAATGGAAAGGTAAGGAGTGTGGGACTGTTGGTGAATGGGGAGGTGTTGTTGAGGTTACTGGTATCGCTCATTAATCATCTGATCATGCAGAGCCCTGGCAGACAGGGCCTGTTTACCTTGTATCCTTCCTGCCCCTTCCTCCACATCTTGGTGCAGTTCCTCCTCCTCCTCCACTTCCTCTTCCATCTCTTCCTCTTCCTCTTCCTTCTCTTCCTCTGCCTCTGGCTCAGGTTCTCGCCGAATAGGCGGTGGCAGGGGCTGTTCCCTCATAATAGCGAGGTTGTGCAGCATGCAGCAGTCAACAACAAATCTTGATACCAACTCAACTGAGTACTGCAGGGCTCCTCCAGAATGGTCCAGGCAGTGGAAGCATTGCTTGAGGATGTCCATGGTATGCTTGATGATATTCTGGGTGGCAGCAAGGCTCTCACCGTATGTGCATGTGTGCATGTGTGCATGTCTTCCGGACCGGAGTCAAGAGTCACCTCACGAGGGGATAACCTGTGTCGCCCAGCAGCCAGTCTTTGACTTGCTGCGCCGGTTGAAAGACAGGTGGGGTGTTGGACTGCCGGAGAATGAAGGAGTCATGACTGCTGCCAAGGTAGCAGGTATTGATCTGCATGATGCGCTGCGTGTGGTCGCACACCCGCTGCACATTGAGGGAGTGGAACCCCTTTCTGTTCATGAATATGGCCGAGTAGAGATGTGGAGCACACGTGGCTATATGCGTGCAGTCAATGGCACCCTGCACCATGGGGTAGCCTGCAATGTGAGAAAACCCTAGTGCTCGCTCATGCTGCTTGTCTCTGTTAAGAGGGAGCGTGATGAATCTGTTTCTAAGAACATAAGAACATAGAAATAGGAGCAGGAGTAGGCCATATGGCCCCTCGAGCCTGTTCCACCATTCAATCAGATCATAGCTGATCTTCTACCTCATCTCCACTTTCCTGCCCGATCCCCATATCCCTTGATTCCCCTTGAGTCCAAAAATTGATCTACCTCAGCCTTGAATATATTCAATGACTGAGCATCCACAGCCCTCTGGGGGTAATGAATTCCAAAGATTCACAACCCTCTGAGTGAAGAAATGCCTCCTCATCTCAGTCTTAAATGGCCGACCCCTTATCCTGAGACTATTCCCTCTAGTTCTAGACACTCCAGCCAGGGGAAACAACCTCTCAGTCTCTACCGTCAAGCCCCCTCAGAATATTATATGTTTCAATGAGATCACCTCTCATTCTTCTAAACTCCAGAGAGTATAGGCCCATTCTGCTCAACCTCTCCTCACAGGACAACCCTCTCATCCCAGGAATTAATCTAGTGAACCTTTGTTGCACCGCATCTAAGGCAAGCATATCCTTCCTTAGATAAGAAAGAATCCTGCCTAATCATATTATGATTTTCTAAGTGCCCTGTTACCACTTCCTTAATAATGGATTCCAGCATTTTCCCGACAACTGATATCAGGTTAACTGGCCTGTAGTTCCTCACTGCTTACTTTTCCACCTAGCTTTGTATCGTCAGCAAACTTGGATACACTACACTCGGTCTCTTCATCTAAGTCATCAATATAGATTGTAAATAACTGAGGCCCAAGCACCGATCCTTGCGGTACCCCACTAGTTACTGTCTGCCAACCTGAAAATGATCCGTTTATCCCTACTCTTTGTTTTCTGTCCATTAACCAATCCTCTATCCATGCCAATATGTTACCCACAACCCCATGAGCCCTTATCTTGCGTAACAACCTTTCATGTGGCACCTTATCAAATGCCTTTTGAAAATCTAAATATACTGGGCTCGATTTTCGCACCCGTGATCGGCTCCAACCGGCCCACTTCCGGGTTCCCCAGTGACGCGTTGACATGCGCGCGCAGCCCCCGCATGTGGGACTCCCGCCAGCAATTAAAGCCGGCAGGATGCCACTTAAAGTACTTAAACAGGTACTTCAGGTCATTTACAGACCTGATTGACCTGATATTTTAGAAGGGTTGGGATTTTGAAATGAACTGAGACTGTTTCCCATACTGGGGGAAACACTCCAAGTTCAAATGGACGTGTTGCAGCCATCAGCCTGTGGCAGCTGCAAAGGTCCATTTGACAAGTGGGGGGGACCCTCACTCATTGCAGGAGGCCACTCTGTCACTTTGGACAAAGTTTGGCCTCCACCACCCTCCTCCTAACAATAAAATTCACAAACTTGCATACTTACCCCAGTGTCCAGACACATTTACCTACCTTGCGGACCCCCTCAAATGTACATCTTCCGGATGGGGGCCGCCGTAGCTACAGTCATGACCTCCTCGGAGGGCGAACAGCATCACCAGCCTCGCCAGCCACGCCATCCACCTCTGACACGTGGAGCTCCACAACACAGTGCTGTGACACATCCACCTGCACAGCAGGAGGGAGGGCAACCGCAGAGAGAGATGCGTTGCAGAGGGCACCACCCTCGCCACAGGGTCTACAGACTGAGGCTCAGCTTCCTGGACCTCTCTGAGCAGCAGTGCACACGGAGGCCCAGAGTCACTCAATATGTAGTCATGAACATCTGCAGCCTCCTTCATGCCGAGCTGCTCCCGGCTGGCCCGAGCACCATCTTCTTACCTGTCGCTGTCAAAGTCACCACTGCCCTCAACAACTTCTCCTTCGCATCCTTCCAGGGTGCCACCGGGGACATCACCGACATCTCTCAGTTGTCTGCACAAAAGAGCCCTGCAAATACACCTACACCCACTCTGCAGTGACACAATGGGTGGCATCAGTTGTGGGTCTTCATAGTGATCCTCAGGAAAGGGCATTATTGCACAAACCAGACAAGATTCGCAAAGATGTGGCAGTAGTGGTGACAATATAATATGTTATGTGAGTTGATCAGAAATTAAATATAGATAAACACCATGACAAACCCTCAAAAACCCTTCATGCTCACAACACGTTTGCCTTATGCTTCCTACTGCACATATGTGATGCATGCCCTGTGGCTGCAGCACAGGTAGTGGCAGGTTGAGTGAGGCTGACCGTGGAAGAGATGCATGAGAGGGTGAGTATGAGATAGAGCCATGAGATTGTATGAGGATTGGGTTGAGTGGTAGTGGTGGGATGAGTACTGGCGAGGTGAGTAAGTGCAGGTAAGATGAGGATGAGCTTTGAGTGGGTGTGAGGGGTGATGTGACAGAGTAGTGTTGGCAGTGCAGAAGGAGATGTGGGGTGGGGGCAGTGATGTGGCAGACGGAGTGTAGGGGAATGAGTAAGTGTACTCACTTCGGCTGACCTACTTAGGTCATTGAAGTGCCTCCTGCACTGTGTGCAGGTGCGTGATATGTTAGTGGTGCTGGTGACCTCCTCTGCCACCTCGAGCCAGGCCTTCTTGGTGGCAGAGACAGGCTGCTTCCTCCTGCCCGCCGGGGGGAAGATCTCTGTCCTCCCCCTCCTCTTCACCCCATCTAATGATACCTGGAACGAGGCATCAGTAAACCTGGGAGCAGCCTTCCCCCTGGGCTGCTCCATACTGTAATTTTTCCTATTTTCTGCAGCATCAGTCAGTGGAGGACTGCCCCTTTAAATAGGGCTCCTCCAGCTGACAGACCTTGCTGCGCATGCGCAGTCCGCCCGCCACGCAGCTTCGCAGCGGGGAACCCGGACGCACAGGTAAGTGGCTCCAATTAACCTGCGATTCCGTGCGGAGCACACTGATTTCACCGGGCGCGTTACCCACGCGCTCAGTCGACCCCCCGCTGAGAACCCGTCGCCCTGCTAATATCGAGCCCACTATATCCACTGGTTCCCCTTTATCTACTCTGCTAGTTACATCCTCAAAAAACTCTAGTAAATTTGTCAAACACGATTTCCATTTCATAAAACCATGGTGACTCTGCCTAATCATATTATGATGTTCTAAGTGCCCTGTTACCACTTCCTTAATAATGGATTCCAGCATTTTCCCGATGACTGATGTCAGGCTAACTGGCCTGTAGTTCCCTGTTTTCTCTCTCCCTCCTTTCTTGAATAGTGGGGTTACATTTGCTACCTTCCAATCCGCTGGGACTGTTCTAGAGTTTAGGGAATTTTGGAAGATCACAACCAATGCATCCACTATCTCTGCAGCCACCTCTTTTAGAACCCTTGGATGTAGGCAATCAGGTCCAGGGGATTTATCGGCTTTTAGTCCCATTAGTCTCTCAAGTATTTTTTCCTCTACTGATAGTAATTACTTTAAGTTCCTCACTCTCATTAGCCCCTTGGTTCCCCACTATTTCTGGTATGCTTTTTGTGTCTTCTACTGTGAAGACAGATACAAAATATTTGTTTAACATCTCTGCCATTTCCTAATTTTAATTATAATTTATATTTTAATTATAAATTATAATTTCTCCTGTCTCAGTGTCTAGGGGACCAACATTTACTTTTGCCACTCTCTTCCTTTTTACATACTTGTAAAGGCTCTTTATATTTCTTGTTAGTTTACTTTCATATTCTATTTTTTCCCTTTTTATCAATTTTTTGGTCGTCCTTTGCTGGTTTCTAAAACTCTCCCAACGCTCAGGTTTACTACTCTTCTTAGCAACATTATAAGCCTCTTCTTTTAATCTAATACTATCTTTAACTTCTTTAGTTAGCCACGGGTGGATCATTTTTCCCTTGGAGTTTTTATTTCTCAATGGAATGTCTCTTTATTGAGAATATTGAAATATTTCTTTAAATGTTTGCCATTGCTTTTCAACTATCATACCCTTAAATTTAATTTCCCAATCTACCTTATCCAACTCACACCTCATACCTAAATAATTGGCTTTATTTAATTTTAAGGTTCTAGTTTCAGACTTAAATACGTCACTTTGTGAGTGCATACAGAGTCTCCGTGACCTCCCTTCTACTGCAGTGCACTGCAAACTGCGAGATATTGCTTATATCGCCTGAAGCAGCCTGAAAGGAACCAGAGCTATAAAAATTAAGTGCCATGGCTACCTTGACAGCCATAGGCAATGTTGCTCTTGCCCTGCTGTGAGGCTGCAGTCGTGGCTGCAGCAGTCGACAAATCTTAGTCACAACCTCTTTCGTGAACTGCAGCCATCGTATGCACTGGTCGTCGCTGAAGTTGAGGTAAGAGAATTGGTCCCTGAAGGCCCTCGTTGGATATGGCCTCCTGCTGAGTGCCCTGTGCCTCCTCCTCCTCCTCCCTCTTGTAAGGATTTTGGACATTGGGTCAAACCCCATTTTATTCTTTTGAACTACTGGACGATTCAATATAAAGGGTTAACTAGTCCCTTTAAGGATTGGGGCATTCACTTAGATAGTCCATTTACAGTACATTTGAAAGCAAGGGATAACCTGCCCTGGATATTAGAATATAAATGCACAATTGCAAAACAGCAAAGTGCTGACCATTTAAATTGGACATTTGAACATCAGTTTAACAATGCAGGAGCAATACAGTACAGAAACTGTAAACAGGCTGCAACTTTCAATAACAATTGATAGGGAGAAGCTTCCAGAAGTTTCCAGAAGGATTTTCATGTTCATAACAACTGCGAAGGACAAAGATAAGAGAAGACCTAGCTTTGCGTAGAGGGGTGGATATAAGAGATTCATACAATGCATGAGTAGTCCAACCAGCCAACCATCTTAATGCTATGGACAAATTTGGCCTTCTCGTAACTTAGTTCACACCTATTTGCTCAGAAGCATATAAAGACAAGACATCGTGGCAGTCAAAACAACAGACAACAGACAACATCGGAGAAGTGGGAAGGAGCTCCAACAGGCATGAGCGCCTTGAATAACGGGCACTCTGATAGCTTGCTTCTGAACTTTGAGAAAAAGACTCTACTTCTGAATTTCAACCAACAGACTGTACGTTTAAATAACTTTGACAAAAAGCCTGTGTTTCTGGACTTTGACAAGAAGACTTTACTTCTGCAATTTGACAAGACAATTGGGAAGACACAGAATTTCACCACTTTACTATTAAACTGGAACAAAGAGGAAAACGCTGATGATGAGCCAAGGAACCTCGACCTACCACCAGACACATCATTCGACACATCATCTGTTACCACAGTAATCAACTCCCTACTTTTGGACCTAAACGACTGCTTTGACCTAGACAACTGCTTTGATGCATAAGGTTGTATCCGTTACTTGCTCGCTTCGCTTCATCCTTTCTTCCCACTTCTCCGATGTTGTCTGTTGTCTGCTGTTTTGACTGCCATGATGTCTTACCTTTATATGCTTCTGAGCAAATAGGTGTGAACTACGTTACGAGAAGGCCAAATTTGTCCATAGCATTAAGATGGATGGCTGGTTGGACTACTCATGGACTGTCTGAATCCCTTATATCCTCCCCTCTATGCACTCTTTTAAATCATTAAGTAAGGATCATTGCAAACCCTCACTTGTATTATTGGGTAGAGTAATCCTTGTATTAATTGAGTTGCTTCATGCTTGCTATGTGCTCTTTTTAAATTACTAAATAAAAAATCACCTTGATTCACAAAACTACCACGTCAGGTGGCTTTCTTTGCCTGAATTATCGTCCAGGTCCACGAATCTCTGTAAAAGACCCTAAATTCCCTACACTCTTCTCGCAGTTTGTCCTGCTTTGTGTGGCCTCTCTGCACACACCCGGTCATATTCAATTCCCGAAGGAAGCCCTAGCAGGCCACCCATGTCTGACAGCAACCTTGTTCAGCGCACTATTTTAAATGCCACTAACAGTACTGCATGACTAGCCAGACCACTCCCTATATAATATTGCAACTTTCTCCAGGTATAGGAAACTTCCACAAACATGCACAATTGTACTAGCAGCCAGAATAACTAATCCAGCAACTAACCTGTAACTCCTGCATGATCCCTTTAAATAGCGCTGGTGGGAGGTGCTTCATGCCCTTTAACTCCTGTTCAGCTGTTCGAGGTTAGGACAGTGCGTTGGCTGGAGCGGGGAGTTTGAAAATGCTGCCGGCTGCTTCAAATCAGTGATGCACATAATTTCCCTACTCTACATGCTGCCGGCGTTCGTTAGGTGTGTGTGCGCAAACGCCTTTACCACGAAGGCGTCCTGCACATGTCACGCCGGAAAAGTGCGCGCGCATCTCAGAGGCCATTTTCTGGGCTTAGGTGTCTGTGTAGCGCCTACAGAACGCGCGCTACGCGGCCCAATTTACCCCCCATAATGGCCAAGTGATTGGATTTTCAATTTTGCTGGCGATATTGAACCTTCTTTGCACAAGTTGGAATCACATTCATTTTGCATAGCTTCTATGCCTCTATTGGCTGCCCTTCACGATGTAAAGAATCTTGACTTCCTTATTTCAATGGCATCATAGATTTACAAAGATGCACGTTTATTATTTTGCCGTTGGGAGAAAGCTTTCAGTAATGTAAACATGGGGGGCTGTTTTATGGGTTTTCTCTTTAAGGGTCCCTGTAAAGGAAGATTTAAGAAACTATGGGGGTGAATTTCATTGCTGTTTCTGGTGCATTTACCGTGCAAGATCAGCCTTGGCAAACTTTTTTTTGCGAGGAGGAGTCAGGTAAGAGCTGGTTCTGTCTGACTTACGCCCAAAAGCAGCTTCCCCCAAATTTCCTCACGTGCCTACAGCTCTCCTGCAATCCACCCGCCCAGTTGTCGCTGGCCTCATTTGAATATGTTAAAGTGAGAACCAGTAGCCAAGCTCCTCCGAGACTCCTGAAGTCGGACCATTGCTGCGCTTGGGGTAACTAAGTTCAGTGTGGAACGGCAATGGTCATGATCAGTTGTTCAAGGCAAAAGTGAGGAGTTCCTGAAACAGAACAAGCTGGAGATCCCTAAATTCAGATTTCCGCAGGTAGGAAACAATTTTAAAAGCAGCTCTTTTTGCCATTCTTCCCACAGATGCACTTGCCTCTGCCTGCTTCTCACAGGGTCATGCCACGATAGATTTTAAGCTCTTCCCTCGCCCCGTCCACAGCCAGGGCTTCTCAGAAGCAGGTTTGACGTTCCCTCTGGGCACCTATTTTCATACTTCTTCTAGGTGCCACCTGAGCGCCAGGATCGCAAGAGGTGGTTGGTTGCTCATGCTCTCTAAAAGACTCATGGGACTGAGGTGGTGCTCGTTTCATGGCAGCTTGCTGTCACCTCCCACTTTCTACTTGGTGCAGTCCTATGAGTGGAATGGCCGGAAGGCCTGGCACGTGCTGCTGTCCTGAAAGATGGCAGTACCATGCCGCTGCGACTACTGAGTGTCTGAGTTCTCATCATCCTCTTCACATTCATCAACTTTCTCCTTCAGTGCTGCTCACTGCTGAGAATGGGTGAGCATTACCCATTTTCGATTGAGGAGACAGAGAAGGGGGTGGAAGGTTGCGTTGGTGTGGTGCTTCACATGGATGCCAGGGTGACAATGTAGATGCTGAGTCAGTAACCTGGCACCAGCAAGGTGCCATTGATCTGACCATGTCTCATGGCAAGAGCAGTGTGCCTCCCCACAAGCTCTATGGCTTTCTCCTCAAAGGGCGTGAGAGTTTAAAGGTGGGGATGGCCTTTCTTTGACAGGCATTGTGTGGCAATTTGTCCTGCCAGTAGATAGAAAGAATGAGGGTAAAGATAGCAGCTGAGGAGTGTGTGGCAAGTTGCATGGGAGAGGTGAAGTCTCAGATGTGGCTGTTAAAGTGGAGGAAGAGGTTTTAGGGTTGTGCATGTAAGCAATTGCTGTGAGGGGAGTTGGGTAGCCATAGTGCAATATGCTGAATTGGAGCCCTTTTTAACCAGAGAGCATTGTGAAGGGTTATTTGAGCAAGTGTTGTTTTAAGAGACCAAAGAGTGTGCTGGTGACTGGGGGCAAGGAAGAAAAGGGAGAAGTGTGCTGTGTGTTATCTTGCCTGCACTGCTATGGATGAGGAAACTTTTGTGTCACTCTTCTGCAGTCCTGGGGTGAGGGAGTTGGCAGTCAGTGCCAGTGTCACCTCCCTCCAGGTGGCATGAGTGATAATTCTGTGAGACTTAGTGGCACCCACATCCAGTAGTCTGTTTGTCTTGTCTTCAATGCCCTCCGGTACTTCTTTCTGGCTTGGTACGGTGCCCTGCTGTCCCCATGGACACAGATGGTGCTTGTGTGCTCATAATTCAGTGCAAGTACAATAAAAATATTGATAAGACATGCAGTGAAGTTACTAGAGAGTGACATGAAAAAGCCAAGCACTGTTCCTTTCTTATCTGTTTGTCCCAGAGTGCTTCCGAAGACTGCAGGTTGAACTGCGTTTTAAAAGCTCTGCAGAAGTTTCCAGGTCATTCAATGCTTCACACCAATGCCTGCACCAATGGGACTACAATGGGCTCCAGGAAACCTAAACGTAACTCCCTCTGGAGGACACCTGTGTGCACAACATTTGTTTTAAATGGTGCAACAGCCATGTAATTTATTCAATTCGAGGCCTATGTAGAATGGGGCAGCATCGTGTTAATCAAGTGAGCTCGGGGTGTCTAATCTGCAGGAAGCTTGACCTTGTCGATAGAAGATTGAACTGAAGAGTTGCAGAAGAGGAAGCTGGAGGAAGCTGTAGTGTTGTGGGGTCTTTGAAGATGGAGAGGAGGATGGAAACCTATCATGCCTATGGAAATTGGCTCCCTACTATGATATATAAAAACAAGAGCATGGTGCACCAATATCACTCTCCCAAAAGGGAATGTATTGTCAAGTGATCTGTAAAAAGTGTCTAAATCCTGAGGGAAACTAATGCAATCAATGGCCAGGGAAATTCTAGGTGAAAATTAATAGTTGTAGCTAATTTTTTATTGTGATTACATAACATTTGTGCTTTTTGTATAGAAGCCTGGCTGACAGAAATCTACTGTCTTGTTTTCAAACACTCTTAACCCTATTTGGTGAAAAGATCTTTTTGCAGGCATACAACCATTGAAGACAAATTGACAGTCCCTTGTCACTGGCGTTCTGCCAAATATAATATACAGTTGGAGTGCAGCAATGTACAGGCAAATCTATTGTTTTTAATTCTTCCTGTTGCACAAAAAGAAGCGATCTCAGCAATAACAAAAACTTGCATTGAAAGCTCCTCTCATGTAAAAGAAAACATCTCAGACTGCTTTATGAGCCAGAAAGATGAACACTGAGGAAGAAAACGAAGAACATTTAGAACGCCTAAAAGGGATTGAAGGCCTAGTCAAAGAGATGGGTTTTTAGGAGGAAATAGCTTTTCAAAGAGAATTCCAGAGGGCAGGAGCTTAGTGACTTAAAGGTCAACCTCTAATGGTAGATCAGAGAGAGCAGGAAACAAGCAATAATCTGGTGTCAGAGGAGCAGAGGGCACACGCAGAGATGTAGGGGCTGGAGTTGATTACTCAAATAGGGAGAAGTGAGGCCTTGGAGGGATTTGAAAATAAGAATGGGAAACTCCACTTCCCTTGAATCTGTCACTTTAACCAACAGTTTCAAAACATGTACATTTAAGGGGAAAAAAACAAATGGAGAACAGTTAGTATTGTACCATAAAACGTGCAGTATCCTACAGATATTGTCCAGCTGGGTGGGACTGCCCTCGCCTGGTTCCATTCCTATATATCCAGTTGTAGCCAGAGAACCACCTGCATTGGCTTCTCATCCAGCTCCCACAACATTACCTCTGGAGTCCCCCAAGGATCTATTCTACTAACAGGATAGATAAGAGGGAACAAGTGGATGTAATATATTTGGATTTTCAAAAGGCATTCGACAAGGTGCCACACAAGAGGTTGTTATACAAGATTAGGGCTCATGGGATTAGGGGTAATATATTAGCATGGATTGAGGATTGGTTAACAGACAGAAAATAGAGAGTAGGAATAACTGGGTCATTTTCGGGTTGCCAGGTTGTAACTAGTGGGGTGCCGCAAGGATCGTTTCTTGGCCCTCAGCTGTTTACGATATATATCAATGACTTAGATGAGGGGATCGTGTGTAATGTATCCATGTTTGCTGATGATACAAAGCTAGGTGGGAAAGTAAGCTGTGAGGGGGATGCAAAGAGGCTGCTAAGGGATATAGACAGGTTAAGTGAGTGGGCGAGAAGGTGGCAAATGGAGTATAATGTGGGGAAATGAAATGATCCAGTTTGGTAGGAAGAATAGAAATGCAGAATACTTTTTTAAAGTGAGAGACTAAGAAATGATGGTAGTTGAAGGGATTTGGGTGTCCTCGTACATGAATCACAGAAAGTTAACATGCAGGCTGATGGCCGGCGCGGACACGATGGGCCGAAGGGCCTCTATCCGTGCTGTATAACTCTATGACTCTATGACTCTATGAGGTACAGCAAGCAATTAGGAAGACAAATGGTATTTTACCATTTATTGTAAGGAGGTCGGAGTATACGGGTAAGGAGGTCTTGCTGCAATTATATAGGGCTGTGGTGAGACCACACCTGGAGTACTGTGTACAGTTTTGGTCTCCTTACCTAAGGAAGGATATACTTGCCTTAGAGGGGGTGCAACAAAGTGTTCACTAGATTGATTCCTGGGATGAGAGGGTTGTCCTATGAGGAGAGATTGATTAGAATGGGCCTATATTCTCTGGAGTTCAGAAGAATGAGAGGTGATCTCATTGAAACATATAAAATTCTTAGAGGGCTTGACAGAGTAAATGCTGACAGGTTGTTTTCCCTGGCTGCAGAGTCTAGAACTAGAGGTCATAGTCAAAATAAGTGGTCGGCCAATTAGGACTGAGATGAGGAAAAAATTCTTCACTCAGAGGGTTGTGAATTTTTGGAATTCTCTACCCCATAGGGCTGTGGATGCTCAGTTGTTGGGTATATTCAAGACTGAGATCGATGGATATTTGAACGCTAAAGGAATTAAGGGATATGGGGATAGGGCAGGAAAGTGGAGGTGAGGTAGAAGGTCAGCCATAATCTTATTGTAAACAATTTTACAACACCAAGTTATAGTCCAACAAATTTATTTTAAATTCCACAAGCTTTCGGAGGCTTCCTCCTTCCTCAGGTGAACGGTGTGGAACCGTTCACCTGAGGAAGGAGAAAGCCTCCGAAAACTTGTGGAATTTAAAATAAATTTGTTGGACTATAACTTGGTGTTGTAAAATTGTTTACAATTGTTTAAAATTGTTTACAATTGTCAACCCCAGTCCATCACCGGCATCTCCACATCATAATCTTATTGAATGGTGGAGCAGGCTCGAGGGGCCATATGCCCTACTCCTGTTCCTATTTCTTATGTTATGTTCTTATGTTCTTGGCCCCCTTCTATTTCTCATCGACATGGCGGCCCTTGGCGACATCATCTGGGTTTCAGCAGCTGATGAGCTGAGGCAGGGGCAGAGACGAGCAATGTTACGGAGATGGAAGTAGGCAGTCTTGGTGAGTACCTCAAAATTACTTGCATGCAGCCTTGGTTTCTTTACATTTATACTCCATTTTCTTTAGAAGTTGCCTACTTCAGTGGAGCCCCGAAATTGGACTTCACAATACCTTTAGCAGCTCCAGTGACTATCCTTGCGTTCATCACAGCATCTCCAATTCACAGACTTTTGATAATCTTTCTCAACTGAGCTAATTCTTCAATCAGAAGGTGTGTGTTGTTTTAGTTCCAATGTGTGTGACAGAGTTGTTAGATCTGGGCAAGAATAGTTAATGCCGTTGGGTCCCAATGGTGCTCTCATTTATCTTCTTTTGTCTCACACCAATCAACCACTTTCATCATGCTGTATTCAATAGCATACTTGCCAGTCACAAATCTCACCTCGAGTGTGTACATCTGATACTCAGTTCTCCATCATTTGGTAGAAAGAGGTGCAGGAGCTACAGCTTCCTGGATCTCTCTGAATAAAATTGCTAATGTTTTTGTTAGTAAGTCAGCTTGCTCAATGACAATGGAACCCCAAATCTGACACTGATCTTGTCTTGGGCATGGTGCCAGACTATAAGTGACATTTCTTTGGTTTGGATTGCAGGAGAGCAGTTTGTTCTGTACATTGGCTCCCCACGTTTACATTACTAAAACTGACTCCCTTATTCTGACAGCAGAACCATGGAACCAGGAAAATTTCAAATTGAAATTCTGTTGTCAGGATAAGGAAGCTAACTTTAGCAATGTAAACACAGAACAAGGCAAATGTGTCATTCAAACCAAACAAGCCCAGTTTTTGACAACTAGTGTCATTCTCCCATCCAGTAGGATATGGATGCAGGTTGATTTTGGGGGGAAATTATATTTCATTTTATACATTTTTTTTTACATCGTCTATTTACAGTTACTGTTTCTGTGGAGAAAAAGTGCTGGGAAATTATCCCAGCTGTATGTGAGAAGTTTTCCAGACTCCAATTTGTTGCAGGTAAAAGGTGCAAATTTCAGGCAGTTACTGTAAAAAGCTGTGAAGTGCCACTGGCTCAGTGCTGTGTTGTCAAGTTAACTGTTGTAACATTGACTGAAAAAATAGGAAATTTCTGTCTGTGATTCACAATTAGAGTTTTGATGTAATTTTAAACAGTTCTATTGTAATTTAACTAGAACTAACCAACCTCAGTAGGGCACTGGCTTGGAAGAATTACCATACCAGACAGTGTAATGGAGCTGAATTCAGATATGTACAGACACAGATACACACATTCCTGGGATGAACTTGCTCTGTACAACATTGCCGATGGAATGGGCTGTGGATTATGCAGTGTTAAATAGGCCATAATAAAACCCAGTTTCCCTGATGGCTCAGTGGGTGTTGAGATGGACACAACAGGAAGACCCAAGGTTCAATCCCTGGTCTGTTTGGACATCAAGGAGTTTTTATAACTGTGTGAGATCTGTGCTGGTACTGCAGGATTTCCCTTGCTGCAAGTCAAATGTAAAATGGCTAAGACTTGCTAAGAACAAGTGCCAGCAAAACTGGGTCAGTGTCAGCCATGGCTCAGTTGGTAGCACTCTTGCTTCTGAGTCAGAAGGTTGTGGGTTTAAGTCCCACTCCAGAGACTTGAGCACAAAACCTAGGCCAGCACGTCAGTAGAGTGCTGTGCTGTCGAAGGTACTGTCCTTCAGATGAGACGTTAAACCTCTTAGATGGATGTAAAAGATCCCATGGCACTATTTTGAAGAAGAGCATGGGAGTTCTCTCCGGTGCCCTGGCCAATATTTATCCCTCAACCAACATCACTAAAAAAAAGAATATCTGGTCATTATCACATTGCTGTTTGTGGGACTTTGTTGTGCACAAATTGGCTGCCGCGTTTCCTACATTACTACAGTGGCTACACTTCAAAAGTAATTAATTGGCTGTAAGCCGCTACTTAAGAAAGGTGAGAGAGGGAAACCAGGGAATTATAGACCAGTTAGCCCAAGATCTGTTGTCAAGAAATTACAAGAGTCTATAATTAAGGGTAGGGTGAAGGAACACCTTGAAAATTTTCAGCTGATCAGAGACAGCCAGCATGGATTTGTAAAGGGTAGGTCACGGCTGATGATCCTGATTGATTTTTTTGAAGAGGTGACTAAAGTAGTGGACAGGGAAATGTCTATGGATGCTGTTTATATGGACTTACAGAAGGCATTTGATAAAGTTCCTCATTAGAGACTGTTAGCTAAAGTTGAAACTCATGGAATTGAGGGCAAATTATTGACCTGATTAGGAAATTGGCTGAGCGGCAGGAGACAGAGAGTAGGGATAATGGGCAGGTACTGAAATTGGCAGGATGTGACTAGTGGTGTCCCACAGAGATCTGTTTTGGTGCCTCAACTATTCACTGTATTTATTAACGACTTCGATGACGGGATAGAGCACCACACATCCAAGTTTGCCGGTGACACAAAGATAGGCAGCATTGTAAGCAGTGTAGATGGAAGCATTAAATTACAGAGAGATATCAATAGATTAAGTCAATGGGCAAAATCCGCTCTGGACCTAAAAAGGATAGATCAGAGTATTTTCTAAATGGTGAAAAGCTCGAAACAGTGGAGGTCCAAAGAGACTTAGGGGTCCATATACATAGATCATTAAAATGTCATGGACAGGCACAGAAAATAATCAAAAAGGCTAATCGAATGTTGGCCTTTATATTGAGAGGACTAGAATACAAGGGGGTAGAAGTTTTGCTACAGCTATACAAAGCCCTGGTTAGACCACACCTGGGGTATTGTGTTCAGTTCTGGCACTGCACCTTAGGAAGGATATATTGGCCTTGGATGGAGTGCAGCGTAGATTTACTAGAATGATGCCTGGACTCCAAGGGTTAAGTTAGGGGGAGAGATTACACAAACTAGGGTTGTATTGCCTGGAATTTAGAAGATTAATGGGTGTTCTGATCAAAGTTTTCAAGATATTAAGGGGAACTGATAGGGTAGATAGAGAGAAAATATTTCCGCTGGTTGGGGAGTCTAGGACTAGGGGACATAGCCTAAAAATTAGAGCCAGGACTTTCAGGAGTGAAGTTAGGAAACACTTCTCCATGCAAAGGGTGGTAGAAGTTTGGAATTCCCTTCCGAAAATGGCAGTTGATGCTAGCTCAATTGTTAATTTTAAATTTGAGATTGATAGATTTTTGTTAACCAAAGATATTAAGGGATATGGGGCTAAGACAGGTATATGGAGTTAGGTCACAGATCAGCCATGATCTCAATGAATGGCAGAACAGGCTCGAGGGGCTAAATGACCTACTCCTGTTCCTATGTTCCTATATAAATGCAAGTCTTTCTTTCTTTCTCTGGGTTGCCAGTCTTAGCAAATCCTGTCAGTTTTACATCTGACTTGGAGCCGGTCGCATGAGGTCCACACTCGGGGAACCCGACGGCACTCGCACAATACCCTAACTGGGGTATTGCAATTGGTATCAACCCCCAGGCTTGGGAGGTGAAAGATGTGCCATGTTTCCCATTCTGGATCATTATCCAGTGGTTTCAAATAAGTACAGGATGTGACTCAGTACACTCATTGTCCAGGATCACACGTGAAGGAAAGCCTCTTGGGGGAGGTACTAAAGAACTGCTGTCACTCACGGAACCCCACCCCCCACCATCAGGAGAGCAGATAGGAAAACTGGGGCAAATTTTTTTTTGAAAATGAAGCACTTATAAAATATTGCTTTGTTTATTTCTGTAGTTTACAAAGACCATTCTCATCTTAAGGTTCGACTTATCTTATGCTTTGATTCCACAGATCATATGTCAGGAATCCTTTGGTACCCCGGATCAGGAAGTGACCATCCTTAATGGGTGAGTCTAGACATTTAAGGACTAGATTCTCATAGAACCATACAAAAGATACAGCACAGAAGGGGGCCATTCAGCCCATCGTGTCCGCACCGGCTTGAAGAACAACCAGGTGCCCATTCTAATCCCACCTTCCAGCACCCGGTCCGTAGCCCTGCAGCTTACAGCACTTTAGGTGCAGGTCCAGGTACTTTTTAAAAGAGTTGAGGATCCCTGCCTCTGCCACCAATTCGGGCAGCGAATTCCATACATCCACCACCCTCTGGGTAAAAAAGTTTTTCCTCATGTCCCCTCTAATCCTTCAGCTAATCAGCTTAAATCTATGTCCTCTAATTCTTTAACTCTCCGCTAGGGGAAACAGGTACTTCCTGTCTACTCGATCAGGGCCCCTCATAATTTTGTACACCTCAATCAAGTCTCCCCTCAGCCTCCTCTGCTCCAAGGAAAACAACCCCAGCCCCTGGCAACATTCTTGTAAATCTTCTCTGCACTCTCTCCAGAGCAATTACATCCTTCCTGTAATGTGGTGACCAGAACTGTGCACAATATTCCAGCTGTGGCCTTACCAGCGTTTTATACAGTTCCATCATTACAGCCCTGCTTTTGTATTCTATACCTTGGCTAATAACGGAGAGCATTCGTATGCCTTCTTCACAACCTTATCTACCTGTGCTGCCACCTTCATGGACCTGTGCACATGCACTCCAAGGGCTCGCACTTCCTCTACCCCCTCAATATATTCCCGTTTACTGCATATTCCCTTTTACTGTTTGCCCTCCCTAAGTGTATTACCTCACACTTCTCCGGGTTGAACTCCATTTTCCTTTTTTCCGCCCACTCCACCAACCCATTGATATCTTCTTGCAGTCTACAGCTATCCTCTTCACTATCAACTACATGGCCAATTTTTGAATCGTCTGCAAATTTTCCAATCATGCCCCCTACATTCAAGTCCAAATCATTAATGTATACCACAACACTGAGCCCTGTGGCACACCACTGGAAAAGGATTTCCATTCACGAAAACATCCATCGGCTTTTACCCTTTGTTTCCTGTTACTGAGCCAATTTTGGATCCAATTCGCCACATTTCCCTGTATCCCATGGACTTTACCTTTCTGACCAGTCTACCATGTGGGACCTTGTCAAATGCCTTACTAAAATCCATGTAGACAACATCCACTGCATTACCCTCATCAATCCTCCTTGTCACTTCCTCAAAGAATTCAATCAGATTTGTAAGGCATGACCTTCCCTGAACAAATCCATGCTGACTATCCCTGATTAAACCATGCCTTTCCAAGTGACAGTTTATCCTATCTCTCAGTATTGATTCTAATAGTTTGCCCACCACCGAGGTAAGACTGACTGGCCTATAATTGTTCGGCCTTTCCCTCGTACTCTTTTTAAACACTGGTACTACGTTTGCAGTCTTCCAGACGTCCGGCACCTCCCCTGTACTTAGCGAGGATTGGAAAATGATCCTCAGAGCATCCGTTATTTCCTCCCTGGCTTCCTTCAATAGCCTAGGAAACAATCCATCCGGCCCTGGTGACTTATCAACTTTCAAGGATTCCAGTCCCTCTAGTACTTCCTCTCTCGTTATGTTTACCTCATCCAATATTTCACACCTCTCCTCTTTAACTACTATGTCTAGATCATCCCTTTCCTTTGTGGATACGGAGACAAAATATTCATTTAAAACCTTACCCAAATCCTCTGCTTCTACACACAAGTTACCCTTATCATCCCTGATAGGTCCCACCTTTTCCTTAGCTATCCTCTTGTTCTTAATGTACTATAAAACATCTTTGGGTTTTCTTTAATCTTACTAACTAATTTTTTTTATGCCCTCTCTTTGCTTTCCTTATTTCCTTTTTTACATCATCCCTGTACTTTCCATACTCCTCTAGGCTTTCTGCAGTATTTAGTTTTCTGTGACAGTCATAAGCTTTCTTTTTCTGCTTTATCTTGCCCCATATACTTCTAGACAACCGGGGGGCTCTAAATTTGGCAGTGCCACCCTTTTTCTTTGAGGGGACGCGTCTGCATTGTACCCGTAGAATTTCACTTTTTAGTACCTCCCACTGGCTTGCCACTGCTTTCTCCAAGTAGTTATGTCCAGTCCACTTCTGCCAAATCACCTCTTAGTTCTGTAAAATTTGCCTTCCCCCAATTTAAAACGTTTGCTCCTGATTTTACTCTGTGCTTTTCCATAATAATGCTAAAACTTACTGAATTGTGGTCACTATCCCCAATATGGTCACCCACTGTCACTTCACCCACTTGCCCATCTTCATTTCCCAGGACTAAATCTAGAATTGCATCCCCTCTTGTTGAGCTTGTCACATACTGGCTAAAAAAGTTCTCCTGGACACTGATCAAGAATTTTGCACCCTGTGCCCCTCACACTGTTTGAAACCCAGTTGATGTTAGAGTCGTTGAAGTCCCCTATTATTGCCCTCTTATTTCTGCACTCAGAAATTTGCCTACATATTTGTTCTTCTATCTCCCTTTCGCTATTCGGGGGTCTATAGTACAGTCCTAGTAGTGTGACTGCCCCTTTTTTATTTCTTAGCTCAACCCATATGGCCTCGATTGATGATCCATTTAGCATATCATCCCTTCTCACAACTGTAATTTAACCCAATAATGCCACCCCCCCCTCCATTTTTATCGCCCACTCTATCCTGCCTGAAAACTCTATATCCAGGGATATTGAGCTGCCAATTATCCCCCTCTTTAAGCCAAGTTTCCGTTATAGAAATGATATCATGCTGCCATGTGTCTATCTGTGCCCTTAGCTCATCTGCCTTGTTTGTAATACTCCTTGCATTGAAGTATATACCCTTTAACCCCGTCAAATTCCTGTGCTGAACACTATTTAAACTTTGCTTCTTTTGCCTTTTTGAGTCGCTAACTACGTCACTAACTGCTTTTCTACTTCCCGTTTCCTGGTCTGAATTTGTCCTATCTATACCTGCCCTTTGGTTCCCATCCCCCTGCCATACTAGTTTAAACCCTCCCCAACAGAACTAGCAAATGCCCCCGTGAGGATATTGGTCCCGGTTCTGCTTGGGTGCAACCCGTCCAGCTTGTACAGGTCCCGCCTTTCCCAGAATTGGTCCCAATGCCTCAGGAATTTAAACTCCTTCCTCCTACACCATCTCTCAAGCCACACATTCATCTGGTCTGTTCTCCTATTTCTGCTCTCGCTAGCACGTGGTACTGGGAGTAATCCTGAGATTACTACCTTAGAGATCCTGCTTTTTAATTTATTTCCTAACTCCCTATATTCTCCTCCCCAATCTCGCCCAAAATCTAGCAGGATAGCGGCAGGGAATGAGGGAAAATTCAAGTGTTGAGGCCTACTGCCACCTCTCTGCCCTAACCTAGATTTCCCTCCCCCGCGCCCCTCCAAGACCATCGCTGGCTGTTCCTTCCCCACCCACCACTTGCAAATGGCAGCAAGGGAGCAGGGCCTGGGTCCCCAGCATATTTTTCTAGCATCCACCCCACTTGCCACGGCTTCCCAGATCCAACTATGTGGAAGGTGGCTGTAGGGCCATGGAAGCAGCAGTAATGGACTTGAGGTCCCCCAGTAGAGGGGGGGAGGTATATCTTGTAGCAGTCTCCTCTCCCTCCAATCTGGCCCCACTTACCTTTCAGCATAAGCCTCAGTGCAGACCAGAAATTGAACCTGAAGACTTCTGGTCTGTATGGCTCAGTTACACACAATTTTTACCAATAGAGCTATTGGGAAGAGGTGGCGCAACAGCTTTATGAAGCTCAGTAATGATTAACCATTTCATTTGTCATCCAATAACCTGTAAACAAGGGCAAGAGGACCAACCTTCCTCTCTGCCATTACCTCAGTTAATATATTAAACGGAGCAAAAAAAAACCAGCCTGGGTGTACTGTTATTGGTATGTGCTCTCTCTACTGTTTGCTATGTATCTTGCTCAGTCTGTTCTGTTTGGGAACTTTCTAGCACAAATACTCAGACTGTTCAAAGCACAAAGAGCTAATGTTAAAAAAGTCTCATGTTTGATTAACGCCATTAAAAATTCATAGGTGACTGTGAACAGTGAGGGTCAGGCTATTGGACTGTATGAAGCACCACAGCTGAGCCCAGTCTCACCCTCATCCAGTGTTCACCACATGCACTTGCAGCAGGAGTCACCAGATGGCAATCAAGAACAGGAGCCCTGACATTTTTACCCTCTCCAGGGCCACTGAGGGTAATCATAGAAACCCAACCATTGCTTTGGCTGAGGTTCACTAATTCTGCACAAATGGAAAATCAAACCTGGGATGTTCCTGCTCAATGGTTCAGTTCCACTACAGGAAATACATTTACCGACTGACTGTTAGGCAACCCAAAAGTGTAATTCTCCATAATATACTGCAAGTAAAACAACAACAACTTGCATTTATATGGCACCAATAACACAGGAAAACATCCCAAAGCTCTCAATAGACGTGTAATCAAAAATAGATGGTGAGCTAAAGAAGATGTTAAGAGGGGTGACTCAATGCATGGTCAAAGAGGTGGGTTTTAAGGAGGGTCTTAAAGTGGGAGGGGGAGATGGAGAGACAGAGGGGTTTAGGGAGCGAATTTCAGCGAAGAGGCCTCTGGCAACTAAAGGCACAGCTGCCAGTGGTAGATTGAAGGGAGCTGGGGGTGCACAAGAGGTCAGAGTGAGAGGCAGTGAAAGTTTGGGACGGGGAGAGAGGGGGTGGGGGGGATTGTATAGCTAGAGCAGGTTACAGAGATAGGGAAGGGCGAGACCATGAAGGGAATTAAACACAAGGATGAGAATTTTAAAACTGAGGCATTGGAGGCTGGGAAACAATGTAGGTGAATGAGCACAGGGGTGATGGGTGCCCGGGATTTAGTGTGAGATAGAAAACAGGCAGCAGCATTTTGGATAAACTGAAGTTTATGGAGGGTGGAGGATGGGAAGCAGGCTCAGGAGCATTGGAATAGTCGAGTCTGGAGCTGACAAAGGCATGGATGAGGGTTTCAGTAGCAGATGGGCTGAGGTAAGGGTGGAGGCGGGGGGTGTTACGAAGGTGAAAGTAGACAGTTTTTGTGAGCGAGATGATATGGGGTTGGAAGCTCAGTTTGGGATCGAATGGGAAACTGAGCTTGTGAACAGTCTGGTTCAGTTTAAGACAGTGGCTGAGGAGGTGGATGGAATCGGTGGCAAGGGTTCAGAGTTTTCGCAGGGGTCGAAAGCGATGGCTTCAGTCTTCCCAATGTTTAGTTGGAGGAAAACAAATTAGAACTAATTTTCATTTTCAAAAAAAACATCAGTAGCAGTATTGAGCAGTAACTTCCCAGAAAACAGTCACCGCAAATGTACCATGTGACTCAAACTGCATAGATATTGTACTGCATGTCATATTTTAGTGCTTTAATGCCACAAGCCTCATACACTGGAAGAACTTTCATTTCATTGAATATTGCAGGGAACTAAAATACTTTGGAGTCGGTTTTGACTTCTGGGTGGCCAACTAGAGACCTGGAGGTAGGTGCTCGGAGCGGGCGGAAGGGAGAGGATATGCTGCCAAGGCGGGGCGAGGCGGGGCTGGCAGCGGCCCACAGTATTTTTGCGGAGCCAGGCGGAGGACTCCTGCTTCTTCCAGCTCCACAAAAAAATCAATTTAAATCATTTTTCTGGCCGTTTCCTGAATACCAGTACACATGGGCATTCATGTCACAAGCTCCGCCCATTAAGACCCCGATTTGGACGGAAAGAGCCTGACCGCTTGTTTCAGGCAGGCACTTCGGTGCCCAGCGATAGGCCCCTTTGAAAGTTACAGAGGGTTGATTGTTGGGGTTAACAAAGCGATGGGGCTCCCAAGCACATTTTTAGGCCCTTGCCGCCCTGTTAACGCCGATTTTCCCAAGTCCTGTTCAGTTCATTCCTGACATCCTTTTAACTGCTTTTGAAAAAATATTATTTAGTTGATCATATTTGGGTTCCATTGTGCCAGTAGTCTCTTTACTCATATAGGAGTTGAACCCTGAATCAAAGGTACAACTAATTAAGCTCACTCCATATATTTATTTGAGGAATTACTTGAAACTGAAACTTAATCCTTTAGGTATGAAATCTATTTATCAATAAAATGCTTCTCATGACAGCCCCACTTGTCAATTCCCACTCACCCCCTCAAAGGAAAGTGAAGGCAGTCCCATTATGCGCCTCCTGTCCCCCACCTGGTAGCTCATCATTAATTTACAGTCTGGCTTCACCTTCATTTCTGGATTTCCCCAGATTTACTGAAATTACTGCATATACATAATAACATAAGAACATACGAAATAGGAGCAGGAGTAGGCCATCCGGCCCCTCGAGCCTGCTCTGCCATTCAGCAAGATCATGGCTGATCTTCTACCTCAACGCTATTTTCCTGCACCATCCCCATATTCTTTGATGCCTTTAATATCTAGAAATCTATTGATCTCTGTTTTGAATGTACTCAATGAATGAGCCTCCACAGCCTTCTGAGGTAGAGAATTCCAAAGATTCACCACCCTCTGAGTGAAGAAATTTCTCCTCATCTCAGTCCTAAATGGCCTATCCTTTATTCTGAGACTGTGACCCCTGGTTCTAGACTCCCCATTCAGGGGAAACATCCTCCCTGCATCTACCCTGTCGAGCCCAGTAAGAATTTTGTATGTTTTAATGAGATCACCTCCCATTCTTCTAAACTCTAGAGAATGCAGACCTAGTCTACTCAATCTCTCCTCCTACGACAATCCCACCATCCCAGGAATCAGTCTGGTGAACCTTTGTTGCATTCCCTCTATGGCAAATATATTCTTTCTTAGGTAAGGGACCAAAATTGTACACAATACTCCAGGTGCGGTCTCACCAAGGCCCTATATACATTCAAAGGGAGCACCAATTTTGGACTGGGACCACTTCATGTTTCCAGACACTTCCTGATGTAAAGTTACAATCGGCAATGCTTCCCTCATGTTGGCACAAATGAGAATTGTAGGCGTAGATTTTCAACTTGCCACCCATGACAAGTCTTCCTCCTCCAGGTTTCATTATTGAGCCAGGCTGGCTGGTTGATCATCAGTAGTGTTGTCGAGGATTGCAGACCCTGGAGTACCTTGGAGTACTGTCTGGCTCAGAAACTGGATTATCAAGTCTGCCACAAACTGTTGTCATGGCTCTGAATTTGCATTGCCAGCTGTGTCATCTTTGAACTGCCTTGACCCTAAAGAGATTCTACCTACCTCCCCCATTCCCCCAAGGAGGATAATCAGTAGTTGGTCATTAGACAACTGAGCAAGACAAGGTTGAGCCCTCACAGGGCAGAGAGCAGATATCAAGAGCTCCTCACAAGCAGCATGGTGAACAACACAATTCACTTTAAAATGTGTAAGTGCATTGCCGCCCTCCTCCTGACCACAGTATGGATACACACCATATCCCATTGTGCTGTGGTTCCATGAGTTTGGATGTAAAGAACTCCTGCAATCTCTGTTTGCCTCTTTGTAATCCAATCATGGCAGGCACTGATCTCTGAATAATGAAGCTTGTGTTTTCGTATATTTCAACACTCCACTCTGTCTGCAAGTGTGACCCTGATCTGCCGGTCGCTTGCTATTTTAATTCCTCTTCCCACTCCTACTCTGACCTCTCTGTCCTCAGCCTCTTACACTGTTCCAATGAAGCTCAACATAAGCTCGAGGAACAGCACCTCATCTTTCATTTAGGCACTTTACGACCTTCCGGACCCAACACTGATTTCAATAACTTCAGATCATAACCACTGCTCCCATTTTTTCAGTCAGCTCGTGCTGGGAATGGTTCTGCTGCTGTCATTTACAGCTACTCCTGATCAATCTTTTGTTTCTTAACCTGTTCTATTACCACCTTCCTTGGCCTTGCACCATCATCCCTTTTCTCATTTAATCACTCGTGCCCTCTACCCTATCACAGACCTTCCCTTTTGTTCTTTCCTCCCCTCCCCCCCTTTCCCTGGCTCTGTACTTGCTCAAAAACTTTAACTCTTTTAACATCTTCCAGTTCTGATGAAAGGTCTTTGACCTGAAATGTTAACTCTGTTTCTTTCTCCACAGATGCTGCCTGACTTGCTGAGCTTCTCCAGCATTTTCTGTTTTTATTTCAGATTTTCAGCATCCGCAGTATTTTGCTTTTGATTCCCTGCAACAGTTTCCTCTTTTTGCCGTGAATCCAACTCACAGCTAATTCCTGGAGCTTGCACATGGACTGAAGGAATTACATAGCTAGAAAGATGGCCATGAAAGATAATTGTTTGGACGTATATCTTATATTTCACTAGCTTAACCTGCATTGGGATGCCTTTGAAGAAAGGTGAGAAAGACCAAAGTGCCCTTCGACCCTTCTCAGTGTGTTCCTGAAAGACTGTGTACAGGTTGAATTAGGCACCTACTTGGACCCTCAGGTACCAAAATGAATGAACAATTGGGACAGATGCCCCTTGTATTTTCCAATATTTTTGAGATCTCCTCTTAAGCCATGCAAAGTCACACCGTGATACAGCACTTGGTGATACTCACTACCAAATCCCAATGGTTTAGCTCATTATTTAAGGTGGTACCTAGAGCACACTAGAATTCTAGTTAAATTCCCCAACAACAGAATATTGTTTGTAAAAAGGAGTGCAGCAACACTTTCAACAGGCTATTTTAACACAGGGGACATCACAGTTGAGCCCAGTCCTGTTCCCATCCAACATCCACACACATGCACTTTCCAGCAGAGGTCACTGGATAGCAATCAGGAGCAGAAACCTTGTTTGATTTCCCCCCCTCCCTTGTCTAGGAGCTCAGAGGCCAATTGTAGCACCCCAACTGTAATGTTTTTATACATAGATATGTTTTTATACTCAGATATACTTTTATACATAGATATGTTTTAATATGTAGATACCTATGCACCACATTGCATAATAATTCTATTATCTTAACAATTCTAACATTTATGTATCACCGCAGTTCTCATTTTACAATATGTTGTGCACCAAAGTGGTTTAAAATACTTGTCCCTGACAATTAATGCTTATTACAAGGTCCAAATAAAATGATTGTCCTTTTTAGCTCTATAATGTTGGTCCATGTGGCAGGATTCCTAAACTATTATGAAATCTAAAGCTAAGCAGAAGGCAGTTTTTTGTTCTTAAGTTCCATTTTGAACAAGACTTGATTTGATGCTAATTCCCCAATTGTAAGTAACAGAGTGGGTTCATCTAACGCCAGCCAACATGATATAGCCGGAGGGAATTTTTCCTGAGTTAAATACCAGATGAATTAAAGAAGGCTGCGACGGCTGTGATGAATGTCACCAGGATGCAGCTTGATTGTTTAGTGAGTGTTATGACTAAAGCGTGTCAGCTCCTTCATCAGTAAGGGTCAGCGTGCATTTCTGGTGGTTCCTCTGCAGAGCTCCTCTTAAAGGGACAGCGTAGGTGCAAACCAAATTTGTTCCTTTTTATCAATTTTATTGACTTACAAAAAAACCCTCCAAAATGCCCTAAGTCCCCCATGTTCAGAAAGAGTACATCTTTTTGAGTAGATAAGACTACAAATGAACTTTCTATACACAATCATTTAGTGGGATTAACTGTTACAGTTTCACAGTGGATATATTTGATGTCATTATAATATTTAGAACTAGCCTAGGAATGGCAGAATATGTCAAATCCAAAATATCTGACATTGTATCAGTTAAACCACAATTCTGCTAATGTTGGCTGTCAACTTGGATTCATAAGATTGTTTTGAACAGTCATGTTGTGTGGAATCAGTTAGATGCATATGGAAGATCTGAGTGGCAAGCGATCCTAAAACTTAAATTCACAGCCACATTGTCTAAGAGTTGCACCCATGGACGCACCCACCAACTTCACAATGCATGTTGCAGTTAACAGGCATGTACAGACAATCACTGATGACGTTGACTGTGAACATAACAGAAACTCCAGTATCGAATTGTTTTGCATACTGTGTACAAGCTCTAGTGCAACTGTGATCTTGAACTGGAACAAAAGTATGACTAATGATTTTTATGCTAGCTATGAGACAAAACTGAAACAATGACAAGGCCTCAATTTTGATGTCAGTACTCAGGTGCAGATGGGTGTAATGGGCTGGGAAATAGGGCGGAAATCGGTCCCACCTTATTTTCACCCATCTTGTGCTCCACTGAATTTCCCAGGTGTGAGCTTCATATATATATTTAAATTAGGTCCAAATGATGTCATTAGGGCATAGACATGATTTCACGTTGTTTGCATCTTCGTCACTTCCTGATTCCACCCACAAGTTAAGTAAACTCTGGCAGGTGATCAAATCCATCATAAACCTGCAAATAATGCTGAATAAGTTCCATTCTTAGTGCCTGTACTGAGCCTCATGTTTAAACCAATGTATGAGTCAAAAATGGGTTGAAATAACTCTACACAACGTCAGTAACGAGGACACTCGTCGGTATGAAATCCCTCTGTCATACTGAGTTAACGCCTTTGTTAAAATAGCGGGCAGAGGAATTTCAGAAAAACATGTTGGTTCCACACCAGGGTTTGAGTCTATAAAGTAGACTGACATTGAGGAAGTGCTTCATTGTCGGTTTGATGTCCTATGTGATTTCCAACTTATTTTTCAATTTTCTCCCCTCTTGTCCTCCCCTGAAGGTGTATGGTTCCATCAGTGCCCACTGCCCTCTGGAACCTCACATAAGTGGCTATTCTTCACATGAATTTAAACAGTGAGTGATGGCGGTTTAAATAACCTTAAGAGAAAGAAAAAAAAGGAAGAACTTTCATTTATATAGCACCTTTTACATCCTCAGGACATCCCAAAGTACATCGCAGCCAATTAATTACTTTTGAAGTGTAGTTACTATTGTATTGTAGGTAAACTAAGTATTGTTTTTGATCAGTGTTTAAGCTAAAAGAGCGATGAGCGCACATAGGACTGTGTGTGGGTGAGGTGAGGTTTATCTCTGCTTGGAATCTGCCCACAAATAACAGAAAAAAATGATACACATATACTGACTTGTTAAAAGTATTTATCTGCACTGTGCACATGGGGAAAATTTATTTTCAAAATTATATAAATTGTATAAACTTTGGAAATGTAGCATTCACAACTTGAGTATTTGAATATAATGAAAATGTTATTTAAATTTTCTCCCCTCCTCTGCTGAAGGCACCAACTCATATTGGAGTACAATTCCATGGCACTGGCAGCTCTGCTGTACTTCATCCAAATGGCTATTCAATTGTGAACATAGATGGTAAAGGTACAATTTATGAAATCGAACTCCCGGCATTGAGTATTCAGCATCAACACACCATGAAGCTATTTGACTGTGTGAAATGTAGCCTTTTATAGTTTTGGGGGCATCTATGGAGGAGCCCACAGCCCATATGTGTAGCACTGACAGGCTATGTTGTGGAAGGAGGCTCCAGGTCTGTCTGTAGCACTATGTTCACTTCTGTGATGGATCCCTTGAGAAGTCATGGCCTCAGTTTTCAGGTATGCCACCCTGCAGAAACAGAGGGCAACATAAGGGCTGATCATAAATAAACACGGAAGATAAACACAATAGATCTATGTGGCATGGCTACTCTGATCATCCTCCTCCTGTTCTTTTTCCTCCCCCACAACCTGCAAACATGGAGAAATGGTTACAGGAGAAGCTATATAGGCCAGACAGGATGAAATATCCATGGGAAAAGAGACTAGGTTTGCACATGCTTTAAGAAGGTGATTATGTCCCTTGGCCCAAGCCGCAGAACTTAGAAGGTGTGCAGCAAAAACAATTCTTCCAGTGTGACAAAAGCAAAAAATGAGGCCATTTTAAGCTGGTAACTTTTTCCAGCAGAGCACCCTTGAAACACACATTTCAAATGTTTTCAGGCACTCCAGTGCATTATAGAGCTTTGCTCTAGTTTGCATAAGAAGTGCGGTCTTAGCGAGCCTTGCACAAGCTCTATGCACTGAAAGTACTTTGTATAGCATTAACATGTACAGTGCGCATGGACTGTAGGCCTCAGGCCTTAGCACCCCATAATGTGCGGAGCCGGCCTCTGGTACATTGCAATGCTATTGGGTGCTGAAGATCATCTTATCCATAGTTTGCACAACAGAATTCAGTATTCAATGGATTAGAGTACATTGCAATCCTGGGATGAGATTAATCAGAGGAAAATCAAGGGAAACTAAGTTATGAAAGCGGACATTTCTATTTTAATGTTTCAAATGTACTGGGTAACGTTCAGCCATACACTCAACATCCATGCTGAAAATACATTCAAGGCTGCCAAGGCTCACGTTCAACATTTAGCACCCAAGCCAGTGGTTTTACGCCTTGTGCATATCAACAGACCTCTGCAATATCACCCGGGGGACCAGGAGAGATTACCACTGACCTGGAGATGGAACCTAAAGCAAACTCTGCAACAACGGTGACAAGTTCACTGCAGTGTTTTTAAACTGGCAACAACCTGCGAAAAAAAATCTCCCTGAGGGGAAACGAGTCAAAAAAAAGTCACAGTCTGCTTCTGAGGCAGCAGGAGAAGTCAAAGAACTGTCTACGTTTTCACTACCATCTCACACATGCTCTGATTCAGTACAGTTTTAAAACTTGTCAAAATGAAAAAAATGGGGGGTGGGCAAAATTTGAAAGAAACAAATATAATAATAACAATGTGTGGCAAAAGCTGAAACTTTTTTTCTTTTCGCACCCTCCAAAGGGTTGTTTTCCTTTCAACCCTCACTGAGAGCAATTTATGAACTGCTGAATAATTTCTGCACTAAAGCTGAAAAGAACACTGTATGGATCTGAAGGATACTTGTCAAAAAATTCAGAAATGGTTTGTGATTCTCTATTCTACACATGCAGCACTTTGCTAACCAGTATCAGAAATAGACGCAAAGGAAATTACTTTTCCCTCTCTCGTGAAGGTGATGACTTTCACTGGCCGATGACTCCATGGGCAACGACCGATAGCCCTCTCGTATCTCACCCAAGAGATCATTCTTCACGAGTTGTAGTCAACTATCCAACCATTCAACCTGCCCTCACCTGATATCCTATGTGCGCACTTTGCTGCAGGGGTCACTAGATGGTGAACAGAAACAGTTACCAAAGCTGATTTCTCTCCCCCCCCACCACCCAGCCTCCGCCCCATCCCAAGGACATTGAGGCCAATTATTTCACCTCATTGCCACTTCATATGAGATTGACAAACTCAACTCAAAGGGCTTAAACCTGGCACCACCTTCTGTGTTTTGTATCATGCCCTTCAGTACATTTCCTGACTAAACCATTGAGCAGCAAAGAACTTACAGCCTGGATTTTCCTATGAATATTCCAGCAGGTGTTTCACGGGAAGTGGGCCGGAGATCCGTTATGCTGGATCCCCACCAACTGTAGCGCCTGCCCAATTTTCTGCTGTCTCAGGTGAATCTAAATGAGGCAGTAATGAAATGGAGATGTCCTACGTTCCATTTTCTGTCATTACAGCATCATTTATGGTCAGTGGTGATCACATCCAGAGTTGCTAGGCACTAGAGGAAGGGCAGAAATAAAATTAAAGAGCTCAATCCAGATACTTTGAACTTTGCAGAATTCTTATTCCTCTACTGATTCTGGAAATTTTTCTTTTTTCTTTGCTTCTGCCAACGACTTTACAATTTGCCTTTCTGGCATTTTCTGGGGACTACCTTCCCCCTTCAGTTAGGGCACAAAATGGGTATCCCATTGGACATTGCCCTCTTTCTTTGTTTTCTGGAAGAATAGGAAGACAAATGGAGGACAACCAGGCTGATGAGGCTGTACCAGAGACACCAGACACCTATCTGCCTTTAGCCCCCCGTGAGGATGCAGGCAGAGACCCTCCTACCTAATTTGTCCGAAGTGCAGAAGCCTGAAGAAGATGTGGAGGACAACCTTTTCTTGGCTGCATGTTACATAGGTGCCACACTGATATAGGAGACCTTCTCTTGACTACCATGTCTGGCCTTTGCACCAACAATCTTGTGCGCATCTCCCCCATCCCCCCCACCCCCACCTCTAAAGTGCCACCAGCTAAAGAGCCTTCCCTGTGTACATCGACACACAGAGATCTCATTCATGCCACCTCATCAAAGCCATTTTGCTGAGAACGATATCTGCCGCACAAAGTTCAAGCCACCACAATTTTAATCAAAACCCGTAAGGATGGATTTTCCTGCTCACCCCCGCTCCAATGCTAGGTAGGAGCAGAGCACCTGAAGCAGGTTGTTCCTATCCAGTCCCAGGATCACTGGGATTTCCTGAGTCAGGCCATTTCACCTCCAGTGCAGGCCCACCCGCTGGCAGGGCCTAGCACCATTGGAAGTGTCAAGAAAATGAGGTGCAGCTTCAGGCCTCTTAGGCAGCCAGATGGACCCAATTCCATCTGAAAATTTGGGAAGAGGTGATCAATCTTAAAATCTGGCCCTACCTGAAAGTTATCGGACTGCTCCAGAACTCCCATTGAGCGTCTGGTCTGCAGTGGTCTGGGGTCACACTGCCACTGGGTGCCCAGCAAGCAGTTCCACATGAAAATGAGGCGGGAGGCCAGGAACACTCGCTTCCACCTCTTTGAAATGTCTCTGAAATGTCTGCACCCAATACAGGCACAGGTCAAGCTCCACCCCCACCCTAGGAAAGCCCTGGAAAACCCAGGCAATGTTAAAGGGGCAGAATCCAGCAATCTGGTTTTTTTTGGGCAATCTCTTTTACTTTTGTGCCTGGGAAACTGGGCCTTCCTCAGGGGCATAGGTCAGGAAAATCTCCTTTTGGCGTGTATACTTGCCTAGTGCTTCTTACCACTGTCACACCTCCACAGGCAGCTGGCCCGACTACTGAAATGACTTGGGTAAGTCCCAGGAAGGGGGCGGGAGAACAGGAGGGGAAATACCTCTCAGTTTCCCCATTGATAGTATATCTTGTAGTAGCACTGAACTTTTCAACTGCTTGTAATGGAGCATCTCTGGGGCATGTTCCAAGTGCAGGGAGTTCTTAGCACTTCCTAACCAAGGCTTATTCCCCAAAACTTTTAGTTGCCTTCTTTTCTTTTTTACCCCCAATGTTCTCCCCTCCTCCCCAGAAGATGCCGACTCTTTTTGGAGTGCGGTTCGACCAGCACCCGCATCCCTTCAATATCTTGTTCGAGTGGCAATTCTTCCTTGAAGCCTGAGTTTGTGAGTGTCAGTAGGCTCTTCAGCTTTGGAGCCTGAGTTTGTTCTCATAAAATGACCACACATGCAGGCCTCGATATTAACCCCAGCACAGTGGACGGGAGAGGGTCGGGGGTTAAAAATGAAAAATTGAGGAACGCGTCCCCAACCCGCTGCTTACGTGCCCTTTGCAATTTTTATGGCGATGGGTTTTGAGGCGTGCGAGTGCCCCACCGTATTTAAATCGGGCTCCCTGAGCCCTGGGAGCCTGATTTAAATTTAACAGTTGCTGCGTGGGGTTCCCAGGGGTTGGGAAATCTGGAAGTGAAAGGGAGGAGGGAGCTACCAGCTCAAGAAGGTAAGTGTCTTTTTTAGCACTCCTTGTGGGCCAGGAGGAGCAGGAGCACTCCCCCCCCAGTATCCCCAGCAAACTTTGGCCTCCCCTCTGTCAATCATTACCCCTTTCTCCCTCCTCCGATTGCCTCCACCCACCCTTCCAGCTCCGATGGCGTCTCCATGTTGCGATGGCGGCCGGCCTCCCCCCACCAAGGCCCCGATCTCTGGCCTTCCTCCCTCCCGATTGCCAAGGTCCGTCCCCAAGAATCCCCAGCTGTGGCCTCCTGCTGCTGGATATTCCTGCCCGGCAGCCGGCCAGCCTGTCAATTTGGCTGGCTGCCAGGCGGGAAATGAAAGAAAAAAGTTCTAATGAGGTCCTGCCGTTAAATTCAGTAGGACCTCTGCGCCCCAGCCTTGCCGGGTTTTCCCCGCGCTCCCCCACACCCTCCTCGTCTCCCCACAAATATCAGGGCCGCACTTTCTCATGGCTCATGACGCACATTCTGTCCAGTTAAGATGGACAGAAGTATGATGATCTTCATGGAATCCTCTTGTGCACCTCTTAGGATCTAGGGACCTCAGTTTGAAAACCCATGTTTTAAAAATTTATCCATGGAAACAGACTTATCAGATTTGGCACCATTAGAAACCATCAGTGAGGAGACTTTTATCTCATTGGGCTGGTTAGCTTCCTGGGCAAAAAGCCAGTGACACAGGGCCCGATTTTAGCACCCGGTCTCCGGTGCGTTCTCGGCGGGGGGGCCTCTAAAATCCCGAAATCGAGGAGCGGGACCGGATCGCGCCTCGATCCCGCCCACTTCCGGGTTCCGCACTGACGTGCAGGGGTGCGTGCGCAGCCCCCGCTGGTGGGAATCCCGCAGGTAATTAAAGCCAGCGGGGTTCCACTTGAGTGTATTTATCTAGGCATTAAATGACCTGATTGAGCTGTTTTTTTAACAAGTGTGGGATTTTACGGTGAAATGAGACTGTTTCCCATACTGGGGGAAACAATCACACTCCCAACGGACGTGTTGCAGCCAGCAGCCCGTGGCAGCTGCCAAGGTGCATTCCACAGGGGGGGGGAGAGCCTTCACCAACGCAGGAGGACACTCCGTAATATTGGGCAACGCCTGCCCTCCACCACCCTCCTGCAAGCAAGAAGATTCACCGGCGTGGAAGTCCAAACCCTGTGCGAGGACACACTTTTCTACCGTGCACAACCCCTCAGACCTACACCTGCCAGATGGGTGCTGCGTTGACATCCTCGGAGGACGAACAGCATGACCAGCCTCAGCAGCCTCGCAGTCCACGCCGTCCGCCTCAGAGACGTGGATCCCCACAACACGGTGCTGTGACACATCCACCTGCACAGTAGGATGGAGGGCAACCGCAGAGAGAGATGCGTCGCAGGAGGCACTACCCTCCGCACAGGGTCTACAGACCGAGGCTCAGCTTCATGGACCTCACTGAGCAGCAGTGCATACGTAGGCTCAGAGTCACTCGCCAATTAGTCGCCGACATCTGCAGCCTCTTCTTACCCGTCGCCGTCAAAGTCACCACTGCCCTCAACTTCTTCGCCTCCGGATCCTTCCAGGGTGCCACGGGGGACATCACCGGGGTCTCCCAGT
Source organism: Heptranchias perlo (assembly GCF_035084215.1). Taxonomy (NCBI): domain Eukaryota; kingdom Metazoa; phylum Chordata; class Chondrichthyes; order Hexanchiformes; family Hexanchidae; genus Heptranchias; species Heptranchias perlo. The sequence goes on along the minus strand of NC_090326.1, from coordinate 72,244,232 downwards.
CGTCTGCACACAAGTGCATAAGGCAGGTCACCGATGGGTTGTTCCGCAGGGCCTCGACCTACATCAACTTCGCCATGGATGAGCGCAGCCAGACGGAGAGGGCGGTTGGATTCCATGCTGTGGCTGGCTTCCCACGGGTGCAGGGTGTAATCGATTGCACCCACATAGCAATACGGGCACCTCCACATGAGCCAGGGCTGTTCATCAACAGGAAGGGGTATCACTCCATGAACGCCCAGCTCATCTGTGACCACCGCCAGAGATTCCTACACGTGTGCGCCAAATACCCTGGCAGCTGCCACGATGCCTTCGTCCTCAGGGAGTCCACCGTCCCGCCCCTCTTCCACGCACCCAACACCGGCAACGGCTGGCTCCTCAGCGACAAGGGATATCCCCTGCACACGTGGCTTATGACACCTCTGAGGAACTCCATTACCGAGCCGCAGCGTCGGTATAATGACAGCCACATTGCTACCAGGTCTACAATTGAGCAGGCTATAGGGCTGCTCAAGATGCTCTTCAGGTGCCTTGATCGTTCCGGGGGAGCACTCCAATACACACCACTCTGAGTGGGACGAATTATAGTTGTATGCTGTGCCCTGCACAACATGGCACTACAGAGAGGGGTGCCGCTGGAGGAGGCCCCATGCACACCCGCCACCCACATTGAGGACGACAATGAGGAGGAGGAGGAGGAGGAGGAGGAGGAAGAGGAGGAGTACGAGCGAGAGGAGGAGGAACGACCCATGGCCCGAACACCGGCTCACCTGCGTGCTCATCAGGCCAGGGAGGCACTCATATGCCAACGGTTCTCCTAACATCACACTGTGTGAGGCGTTCACATGTCATAACGTGCACAGACGAGGGTCCATACAGGCTCCCTCCACAGTAGAGTGGTGCCTGTACACCTGCACCCACTGTATTATGCCCAATGGGTGGGACAGGGTGGTCGTCGTCATGATGAGGCGCACGGAAGGGACATATTGCACAAGCCGCAGAATTATGGACAAGAGGTGGCAGCATTGGTGAGAAAAAGTGAGTTTATTTCGTGTTGCCATTCAAAGACTGGAAATAAAAATATAACAAATAGACAAGCACCCTGGTGCAATCCCTGTGTGCTCACGGAACTTTGGGTTTTTGTTTCCTGGTACCCCTACGTGGTGCTACCCCTGTGGCTCCAGCAGAGGTGGTGGCAGGTTGCTCCTGTTCGTGCCCTGACCTGGTAGATGCTTTGGGCTGACGCCCCCTGGGTTTCGGTGCCCATGAGGGCACCTCCACAGCCTTCCAGGCTGCAACCGGGGACATCCCCGGTGTCTCTCAGTCGTCTGCGCAGATGAGCCCTGCAAATACACCTACACCCACTCTGCACTGACACACTGGGTGGCATCAGTGGTGGGTCCTCATAGGGATACCCAGGAGCGGGCATTATTGCACAAACCGGACAGGATTCGCGAAGACATGGCAGTAGTGGAGCCAATATAATGTGTGATGTGAGTTGTTCTTTAATTCAATAGAAGTAAGAACCATGACAAACCCTCAAACACCCTTGTGCATCCCCTTCATGCTCACGACACGTTTGCCTTACGCTGCCTACTGCACATATGTGATGCATGCCCTGTGGCTGCAGCACAGGTGGTGGCAGGTTGAGTGAGGCTGGCGAGTGAGAGGGTGAGTATGGGATAGAGCCATGAGATTGTATGAGGATTGGGTTGCGTGGTAGTGGCGGGGTGAGTACTCGCGAAGTGAGTAGGTGCAGGTAAGATGAGGATGAGGTTTGAGTGGGTATGAGGGGTCATGTGACAGAGTAGTGTTGGCAGTGCCGAAGGAGATGTGGGGTGGGGGCAGTGTTGTGGCAGGCGGAGTGTAGGGGAAAGACTACGTGTTCTCACTTTGGCTGACCTACTGAGGTCATTGGTGCGCCTCCTGCACTGTATGCAGGTGGGCGATATGTTGGTGGTGCAGGTGACCTCCTCTGCCACCTCGAGCCAGGCCTTATTGGTGGCAGAGGCAGGCCGCTTCCTCCCGGCCGCCGGGGGGAAGATCTCTGTCCTCCCTCTCCTCCTCACCCCATCGAATGATGCCTGGGGTGAGGCATTAAACTGGGAGCAGCCTTCCCCCTGGGCTGCTCCATGCTGTAATTTTTGCTGTTTGTGGCAGCATCTGTCAATGGAGGACTGCCCCTTTAAATAGAGCGCCTCCATCTGACAGATCTTACTGCGCATGCGCAGCCCGCCCGACGCGCTGATCAGCAGCGCGGAACCCGGAGGAGCAGGTAAGTGACTCCAATTAGTGTGTTGCCTGCTACGATTGCGCGGGAAACCCACTAATTTCACCGGGCGCGTTGAAAACGCGCCCACTGGCCTACCCCCCGGGAACCCGCACCCCTGGTAAAATCGGGCCTACAATCACTATAACACTAATGGCTGTAAAATTGATAGAGATAAATGCATATTGATAGAGATAAATGCATATTCGTCTCTTATTTGTTTTAACGAGTCAGGACAGTGTTATAAACATTATCCTTCTGTGTTAAGAAAAGGCTCCTGATGTGAAGCCTTGCTCATTAGGAGAACAGATCAGACAGTAGGACAGAGAGGTCAGCACACCCCAATTCCAACCCTCCCAATTTCCGGTTTACTAGAGAAAGAAAAGAAAGAACATACATTTATATTGCATCCTTCACGTCCCCAGGACATCTCAAAATGGTTTACAGCCAAAGACATACTTTTGAAGTTTAGTCACTGTTATGTAGGGAAAGTTAGCAGCCAGTTTACACACAAGAGGGGGGAAGTTTAACTGGGAGCAGGATTTGGATGGATGGGAAGTGGGGCAAACACCAAATGTGCTCTGCGTTGGCAACATAAGCCCGGGCAGTTTTAACTCCTGGGCCTCAGCTGCATTCCACTGGTCAACTCCCTGCCCAAAACTGATGCAAAGCGACAGCTGGCTGGCTGGCTGGCAGGAGCAGGAGTTCCGGTGGTAGCAGGTCAACGGCCAGCACCAAGGGAAGGCTCACCGGCAGGAAAATAAGTTGTGGGGAGAAAGTTTCAGGAGGGTCTCATAGGAGTGAAGGATGGTGTGGGGGTGGAGGGGGGGGGGGGGAGCCCAGGGCAAGGGAGGCCTCAACATTCCTTGTGGGGACCAGAGGAGCACTCCTGTTCCTTCTGGCCCCACAAGGAAAATAGAAAAACTTACCTTAAATGGCCTCTTCTGGATCCGGGCCCTCCTCTCACTGTCTTCACCCGGGGGGAAACCCACAGCAGCTTTCCTACTCAGGACAGGGTTACAATTGCATTCAGAGACCAATGACATCATCGAACCCCGAGCCGCATATTTACGGAAGGACTTTAGGTAGATGCCCTTGACGCCTGCTTAGAAGAACGGGTTAAAATCAGGATTGGCGCAAAGCAGATGGGAAATCGGCAGATAAATTACCTGGGGTCAGCAGAAACTGGGCAGATAGGGTTAAAATCATCCCCAAGGTTATTTCTAGTGCAAATGTGCATACATGGGCACCAGGGAGGGACAGGATTGGGATTAGCTGTGGTGCCCCCGTCCTTGCAGTAACATATCCTGCTAACAATGAGGGAGTCATGTCTGAGTGCATGCTGTCAACAGGGAGCCTCACCCACTGGAAGCACATATCAGGAAACTGTATAAATTAAAATGAATGGATGGAAAGTTGTGGGCAGTGTGCCTGCAATTTCTTGATATGTGCTCCTGGTGCTACCGGCAGTACAAACTTAGAAAATCCAACCTTTGCTGTTTCGGCTCCCAGATGAAGAATGGCTGCTTTAGCGAGATACCAAAGAGAGCCTGGTACTGGTGGAACCGTATCACAGCAAGGAGTTGATGCCTTCAGGAATAGTGAGGCAAATTAGTGAAACAAGGAAGAAAAGAAACTGCACAGAATCCTTGCTAAATGGTTTGAATTTGTGTTGGTGCCAAAGGCAAGTGGTTGCTGTCGGCTCTGCTTGGCCTTGAGGTTGCCATTTTGTTCTGGCTGTGGCTGGGCTCTGACATCTCAACTCGGCTGGAGTGCCTCACAATACAATTTCAACATTGCCGGCCTGCAAGGACTATTTCTTGACATCAGCGAATGAACAGTGAACATTTGCAGCTTATAATCATCTGTGTAAATCTAATGCATGCACAGATTTTTGGTGAATGCCTGAAGCCACACCGTTGTACACGTGGGTGAATTCAGAACACTGGAAACACAATATACATATCAACAGCATATTGACTCTGCTTTAACTGTTCTTCAACTATGCAATCATCCAACTTTACAGTCTACTCCAGTTAATTTAAGATCGTTTTTTGCTCCAGTAAAATTTGAATGAACAGATAATTTGAATTGAGAGAGTGAATTAAGAGGAGTAAAGTGTTATCCTAAAAACTCTTGGTTCTACTCTTTCTGTTTCTTGATGCTTCATTCATAACATCTCCCAATTTCAGTCCTTCAATTATTGTCTCAACCAGCAGAGATAATTGGATAGTGAGAGGGAATCCTGGCTTGTTTTTCCCTTCCTTGGCCCACTGAGGGCTATTCTACTCCCCCCCCCCCACAACTGTAAGCCCAGCTGAGATCAGCTAACATGGCACAACCCTGGAATCAAAAATGGGTCCCCCATTCTCTGTGGCTCAGTACTACAGTAGATGATGCCTTTGCCCATTAGTACAGAAGAGAGCTTTGCTAATTATTCTCCAATAAACCCATACTAACAACATCAGAAAGGAATGTAGTATAATATCATTCTGGAGCTGTGATTTAACTTTGCTACGTTGATACTGGGAAACCCCTAAAGGAGTGTAATACCCCTTCAATACATCACATGCACTGAAATGTTGGGACATCCCTAAAAGTGTGTGATACCACATTATGTGAATCTAATTCAGCACTGCACAGACACTGAGACATCCTGAAGGAGTGTAATACTCCTATGTAGCCGTTATTCAACAGTGTGCCAAGACATTCCAGAAAATGACAAGGAACCTCAACACCTTCACAACATTGGTGAAACATGGACATATTCATATCTTATACACTGTGCACATCATATAAAACTGCAAATATTTACCACAAAATAAATTAATGGCTGTCCATGGCCAGAACTTTGAACTAGGCATAGCCTTTTGCATTCATTATTGTTTATTATTTTCAATATCTGGCTCATGGAGACAGTTTTGCCATTTGGTTGAAGTATCCCAACCTGATTCAGTTATTGCTGTTCATATTTAGGTAACAAAAAGAGAATGCTGTGTGATAACTTTCTACCAGAGCATTAGAATCTTTCAAAAGCCCCTTTGATCGCATTAGATTTCAACAACAGTGAAGCTGTGTGGAAATTCGACTTATTTGTTATTATACTAATAACATTTAAAAACTTTATTGAGAATTACATTAAATCTGATTTATGTGCATGTTGCTCACAGAACTTGATTTATATAAAATAAGAAGGTGCCAACTAAAACCCAAAGAAAGCCTATTATTGTCCTAAATATAGGTCTGCACTGCAAAAACATTAGAGCCTTAATTTTACTTGGTAAATAAATGTAAATGTATTTAATGTTTTTCTCTAAATATCAGTATTTAAAGCATTAATTTATACAAGTACTTGCAAACAAGCAATGCTGTCAGGATGGTGCTTGTATAAAGCACTTTCAATTTGCAGTAATCCCTTTTCAATGGCCTTTCAACATCCTCAAAAACGTGTTATACAAAACCTGCCCTGAATGCAACTCTTTCATGATGTGAGCAGGTTGTTGACATTTTTAAACTCTCTCGATGACTAATGCGGTATTGGTCTGTTGTTCTCTTTTATAAGTGGGCAGGACATTGCCAAACCACTCGACATCAATCATTTTAAACAAACACAAGAGCTGCAGTTGTAAGGCTCACAAGTGTTACTGAAGATTTAGTAGGAATTTGATTTTCAGCAGTTCTGAAAATATGAATCCGATTTTTGGCCAAGGCACAATTTGTGATCTTTTTTTTAACAAAGGGCGGGCGATGTTTGCATGAAGAGCTTTTAATTAACGTGGGCAAACCTGCAGTTCTCAACATGCTTTAAATTGCAAAGTGATTAACAAGGATATTAAAATGTTTTCACCTGCGCCACTTCAGCTATTTCAATAAGTATAAAGGCAGGCTATTAGATGAAGGGAGTGCTCAATTAACACAGACAAAGGCCACTCTGCTGAACGTGTCAGGGAGGGCTGCAGCCAGCATCTGCCCAAACAGCTTGCTTTGAGGTGGAAATAAAGAGGGTGACATGTTCTAGCCTTGAGCTATGAGATATCTGAAATAGAGATTCTAGTTCATCTGGACTGACTGATCTCCAACTGAATAGGTGACAGCGTTGAAATCCACAGCCATCTCGCCATATGACAGTTTTGTAAACTTGGAGTGCATCCAACGGTCACAGTGGAGCTTGCTCCAGCTCCCAGGTCCCATCATCAGAAAGACACATTGCCAACAAAGGCAAACAAAGTTAGATTGGAAGGTAAAACTTAACAACTACCAAATGCAATTAGAAATCATTTTGAATTTTTGTCATTTTTTGTGACAATTTTATCAAACCATATATTACAACAAGATCTGGAACGATGATTTAAAATACAGCATCTCTTTCTAGGCTTGGGTTTTAAAATATCCATACAGAAAATAAAATTTTCAAAAATATATCTCCTTTTGGGAGTGTTGGAGATTAGTGAGAAAGCAATGAGGGTTTTAAGAGTCTCAAAGCAAAAGGCATCATTAGTCCCTTTATTTGCATATAGAGATTAAAAGGAAAACTTTAAATGTTGAAAATCTGAAAATAAGGAAGGAAAGTATTGGGCACTGTATAGTTGGTCAGTCAGCATCTGAAAGATTAATGTTAATGTAAGGTTAATGTTTCGGCTGGGACTTTTCATCAAGACTGATGACTGGAAGCCCTCCACGACTGCTTTCTAACCATGACCTCCATAGTTTAACAGAGCCAAGTAGTAATTGAGTATTCAGTGTTTAATTGGGACAAACAGTTTGCACAAACATGTTAGTATTACAAGCTGCAGAGGATGGCCTCCAAGAGGGAAAAGTAGACTAACATAGGAAAGGAAAATAAGTTAAGAGCAGTGCACTGCAAACAAAGTCCAGAATGGACCATGACTCCCCTGCGCCTCTGTCAGTCTATATAAGTAGGATGTCTTAGTTCCCCAACCTTACTGAAATGTATGGACTTTAATTAAACAAGTTCCCCATACTCTTAAAATCACATTGCCCTGCTTCAAAAAAAAACTTTAAAAAAACATTAAACAAAGTTATATAAGACTTAGGTCACAGTTGGAGTACTGTGTATAGTTTTGGGCACCTCATTACAGGAAGGGTAATGGTGAAGTTGAAGTGTAGATTCACGGGGATGTTACCAGGGATAAGAGGTTACAGTTATGAAAAGAGACTTAGGATTTTTTTTAACTAGAGTTGAGAAATTAAGGAGTGATCTGATAGAGGTCAACAAGATTGTGAAGGGTTATGATAGGGTGAACAGTGATCAACTTTTTCCATTGGCCAGTGAGATTGCGACAAGAGGGCACAAGTTTGAGATAATTAGAAAAAGAATTAAAGGGAAAGTTAGAAAGAGATCTTTACAAAGACGGTAGATAGAATTCAGAATTCTTTTAAAGAAAGAAAAAACTTGTATTTATATAGCTGTTGACCGGAGGTCACCGGTTACGGTTATTGGCTTAGTACAAATCTGCAGTCCCTGGCCAACATAGCACCTTTCAGGTTTTCAGGATATCCCAAAGCACATCACAGCTAATTAAATACGTTTAACCTGTAGGCACTATTGTAATCTAGGCATTACAACAGTGACTGTACTTCAAATGCCACAAATTGTCATTTGAAGCAGAGTTCATAAATTATTTAAAAAAGCAATTAGACAGTTGCTTGGAAAGAGGAATATTAAATGTTATGGGGGGGCAAGCAGGAGAGGGGATTACACCTCATAAAGTCTAAATTAGGCCCCTTAATGCCCGTTTTATAGGTGCGAGGCAGACTCCTAAGGATCCAACATGGCGTCCGGAGTGCACGCACGCACTTCTAGCGTAACGGGTGCCAGACGCCATCTTGGTAAAGGCGTTTGCGTAGTGCAGATAACAAAAGCCAGCAGCATGTAAAGTAGGGAGAATATGCAGTAGATCAGTGTGCAGTGCTGATTTAAAGGAACAGATGTGATTTTGGGACTCAGCGCTCCAGCCAACAGTTGAACAGGTCTTAAACAGCATGGAGGATCCCCCCAACAGTGCTATTTAAAGGGATCACACAGGAGTTACAGATTAGTTGCTGAATTATTGCTTCTGGCTGCTGATTCATTTGTACCTGTTTTTGGAAGTCTCCTATACTTGAATAATAGGACTAGGGGACATAGCCTAAAAATTAGAGCCAGGACTTGCAGGAGTGAAGTTAGGGAACGCTTCTACACGCAAAAGGTGATAGAAGTTTGGAACACCCTTCTGCAAATGGCAGTTGATGCGAGCTCAATTGTTAACTTTAATTCTGAGACTGATAGATTTTTGTTAACCAAAGGTATTAAGAAATATGGGACTAAGGCGGGAATATGGAGTTGGGTCACAGATCAACCATGATCTTATTGAATGGCAGAACAGGCTCGAGGGGCTAAATGACCTACTCCTGTTCCTATCTTCCTATGTTCCTATAATAAATTTTCAATACTCTACAGGGAGTGGGCTGATTAGCTGACAGGCAACAGCAAGGGCACTGGTGGAGTGGCAGAGGTGGGACAGGAATGTTGTCATCCTGAGAGAGGACAGCAGGTTCATGTTCCATGGAGCCACTGCCACTTGCTGCCTCCTGTTATGTGCCACCTTCTCCTACAAGAAAGCGCGACGTCTGTCGGTGAGTGTCCTGCAGGATGTTTGGTTTTTGTGCCTGCCATGGTTGAAAAGCTGCCAGTGTGTGTAAGACCTGTGAGTTGTGGGTGTGCAGCTTGCAACAGTGATAATGTATGAGGGTGAGAAAAAGCATCTGATTGAAAGAGTTGGTAGGTGGGTGATGGGGGGTGTATTGTGTGGAGCTGTGGATGTGGCTAGTGGTGCAGTTGGTAGAAGATGCCACTTGACAGTTGACCTCATTCACATTGACCACTCGTGTCAAAGCATTGAACTTCGTCCTGCACTGCATCCATGTTCGTGGTGCTATGCACCTGGCATTGACTGCGTCCCCTACTGCCTCCCACTGCCTCGGAAGCATATGTCTGGAAGGCCTCATGTCCACCTCTGCGGATATAGGATGTCCCTCCTTCTGTCCACTTCTTGCACTAAGGCCTCTAGTGCATCAGCAGAGAACCTTGGTGCACGCTCTCTCTTGCAGGCCCGGTACAAATTCAGATCGGCAGATTGGTGAGGTCTGGCGTACAGATTGAAGGATGTGGGATTTAATAGTGCGCAATGTTATTATTCTATGTTTTTTACATAACTCAATGGTTTGTAAACATAGGGACAGGACCTGCATCTGTGTTTTACGTGTGCGGTACCATGCGGAACAGTATCTTATATTTTGCAACTATCAGAGTCCTGCAAACATTGAGCAGCCCAGTTGTTGCTCTTTAAAAATTCCAGAGATCCCATCATCACCATGCTGCACTATATTGCAGTACAGATTCACTTCCCAATTGACTTTCACCACTCCCTGCAGCCACAATGCACCTTCATTTAAGAGGTTCAAGCTGCCTTTTAAGTGATGCTAACCACTCGCGATATCTGGGCCCTCTGCTGATGAGCAGCCATTCAACAGCGCAGGTAGGGTTGGCTGCACGCAGCAATCATAGAAATCACCAGGCAGCACGAATGTTACGTGCTGCCTGTATCTCAATGACCGGGTGCGGGTTAATCCCGCACCACGACCAGCACGCCCAATTCGGGAGTTATCCAATATAACCCCCTTTATCTTTAGTCTAGGCTGACACTCCAGTGCAGTACTGAGGAAATGCTGCATTTTCAAAAGTGCCATTTTTCGGATGAAACATTAAACCAAAGCCCCATATGCCCTCTCAGGTGGACGTAAAAGATCTCATATTACTATTTCAAGAAGAGCAGAGGAGCTCTCCCTAGAGTCCTGGCCAATATTCATCCCTAAAACAACACCTAAAAACAGATTGTCTGGTCATTATCACGTTGCTGTTTGTGGGACCTTGCTGTGTGCAAATTATCTGCTGTGTTTCCTGCATTATAACAGTGGTTACACTTCAAAAAAGTACTTCATTGGCTGTAAAGCACTTTGGGACATCCTGAGGTCATGAAAGGTGCTATATAAATGTAAGTCTTTCTTTAATATTCATTTCTTATGTGGAGAAAATCATTGGCACGGAATGATGGGCCAAGTGGACGGTCTCTGTGATTCAATGGGGATAATTTCAACCCCCAATAACAGGGGGGTTGGTTGTGGGTGGGAGGTTAAAGGTGCCACACAAGAGGTTTTTACACAGGATTAGGGCTTATGGAATTGAGGGTAATATATTAGTGTGGATTGAGGATTGGTTAATGGACAGAAAACAAAGAGTAGGAATAAACAGGTCATTTTTGGGGTGGCAGGTTGTAACTAATGGGGTGCCGCAAAGATCTATGCTTGGGCCTCAGCTGTTTACAATATATAACAATGACTTAGATGAGGGGGATGATTGTAATGTATCCAAGTTTGCTGACAATACAAAGCTATGTGGGAAAGTAAGCTGTGAGGAGGGTGCAAAGAGGCTGCAAAGGGATATAGACAGGTTAAGTGAGTGGGCGAGAAGGTGGCAGATGGAGTTGATGGGGGGGGAAATGTGAAATTATCCACTATGGTAGGAAGAATAGAAAAGCACAATATTTTTTAAAAGGTGAGACTAAGAAATGTTAGTAGTCAGAGGGATTTGGGTGTCCTTGTACACGAATCACAAAGTTAACATGCAGGTACAGCAAGCAATTAGGAAGACAAATGGTATGTTAGCCTTTATTGCAAGGGGGTTGGAGTATAAGAGTAAGTAGGCCTTGTTGCAATTATATAGGGCTCTGGTGAGACCTCACCTGGAGTACTGTGTACAGTTTTGGTCTCCTTACCTAAGGAAGGATATACTTGCCTTAGAGAGGGTGCAACGAAGATTCACTAGTTTGACTCCTGGGATGAGAGGGTTGTCCTATGAGAAATTAAGTAGAATGGGCCTATACTCTCTGGGGTTTAAAAGAATGAGAGGTGATCTCATTGAAATGTCTAAAATTCTTAGAGGGCTAGACAGGATCGATGCTGAGGGGCTGTCGCCTGGCTGGATGGCCTAGAACTAGGGATCATAGTCCCAAGATAAGGGGTCGGCCATTTAGGTCCGAGATGGGGAAAAATTTCTTCATTCAGAGGGTTGTGAATCTTTGGAATTCTCTACCCCAGAGGGCTGTGAATGCTCAGTCGTTGAGTATATTCAAGACTGAGATCGTTAGATTTTTGGACACTAAGGGAATCAAGGGATATGGGGATAAGGCGGGAAAGTGGAGTTGAGATAAAAGTTCAGTCATGATCTTATTGGATGGCAGAGCAGGTTCGAGGGGCCATATGGCCACCTTCAGCTTCTACTTCTTATGTTCTAAAATAGCAGCTTTTTGGATCAGACCGCAACCCGGCTCCAATGCGCCCACTTCCGAGTTTAACCCTGGCGTGTTCAGATCCTTGCTCACAACAGAAACCCAGAAGTCCTGTCCTCATTTAAAGCCGGCGGGCCGATGTTTAAAGGGCCAAATCAGGTAGTTGAAACACTTTAGGTACTTAACTTTTTGTGGATTCTGCAACAGTAACGACTCCTGAACATGTTTCCCCCCGGCTTCTAAAACGTGCCATTGAAATGGAGGAGAGTTGCAGCCGAAGCTCATTTGGCCCTTTAAACGAGTGATTGAAACATCTCAATAAAAGGTGAGATATTGCAGCTGGGCACTCAGTTCTCTCAGACAAACACTTGGCTGGGAGCTCTTTGTGTTTCGACTGAGATTTCTTCGTTGAGACTGAGAATTCTTGTATTCAGACAAATTTACCCACGCTTTGGAGTCCGTTAAACTGACAGATCAGGATGGGGAGCACAATGGATCTATTCCACAGTACATCTGAGGAGGAGGAAAATGAAGATGGGGAACCCATCGCCAGAGCAGCTGCGCACAATGCTGCCCGTGATGCTGGGGATTCCCTCATCTCCAACAGGTTCTCATAATGAGATCTGCAAATTGAAGACTTTGAAATACTCAGGCCGCCTGGAACAACCACCATCACCAACCCATCCCACTCACTTTGCACAAAACAGTCCTTCACTCACGCATATACCCATTGCCCAGTGGGTGGCGTCATGTCTTGGCATTCATGATGAAGCACATGAAAGGGCAAATTCATAAAAGGGACTCAATAATGGCCAAGACATGGTAGTGGAGGTGATAATGATTAAATTTAATGTGCCATAAAAGAAAAGATATAAATTAACAACATGACAGCTCATCAAACACCCTTGTCCATACCATTGGTGAATTACAATTGCTTGGTCTTTCTCATTGTACCGCTTCTATGTGGTGCATTCCCTACAGCTTCAGCAGAGGTATTGGCAGGTCGCTCAGATCTCTGCCCCGACTGCTGAGATGCTTTTGGCCTATGACCTCTGGGTTTTGGAGCCCGTGATGGCCCAGCCAAAGACTGCTCCAGCTGGACCTGTGCAGGGGCAGACTCGGCCATCGGGAGAGGAGGCAACGTTGCGGGTACTGGTTGAGGAGGGGGCAACAGGTGAGACGTGGGAGCTCTTTGAGTGGAGTCCCCACTTCCATGTCTTCTTTCGCCATCATCCCTCTCTCGGACCAGCGCAACATCGCTCCTACCACTCTGCTGGCCAGCAGGATGATGAGCAGATGTGTCATTTTGTAAGGCTGCGGCTAACTTATCCGTCTGCCTGTTTAAGGTGGCAGACGTATTGGCATTTGGAGTCCGTATGGCTGTTGTCGTGGTCTGCATGGACTCATTTGAGAGCCATGCTTGAAGCTCAATGAAGGCTGCTATTCTCTTCAGCGCAGACAGTCTCACACTTACCTGTTCCAACAATCCACGAGCAATGGATTTGGACTCCTCCATCCTCTCCACTATTGTGGAGAGTGTGCGTGGCACTTTTTCCATTACCTCACAAATTTGCTGCTGCACCTCTATCATTCTCCATCTCAACAATGGCACCCAGGGTCGAGCATCTATGTCCAGATGAGCAGAGCTTGGAGAGGAGTGTGCCCCCCGACACAGACTCCCCACGGCTGCTCCTGCCACTAGTGTCTGCTTGTGATTGGTGAATCACCAGGTGACAACCCAACTAACTGTCTAACAGGACCCACCGAAGTGCAAATATCAGCGCTGGTGCATGGCTGGATATCCTGTGACGGTGCACCCTCAGAAGGAATGAGCTCCTCTGAGGAATTGCTTCCTTCCATTTCTGCTGATTCCTCCTGAAGTCGGGAAGATCCTGGAAGACAACAGAAAGCAATATTAATGATTCATCGCAAAAGTGACAATCTTTCCAATGACCATACTGAGGTCTGGCACAGTTACATCATTGATAAAATCAATTCATCATGTGTGTGAAAGATGTTAAAGTTCTGTCACCAGCCATCTGCGGGTTGCCAGTCTCTCCATCTCCGATGGATAGGCATGTGACAGTCCAACTTATTTCCGTGGCCTCCTCCTCCACATCTGTCACCTCCAGTTCTGCTCCTCTAGGAACATGGGAACAGGAGTAGGCCATTCAGCCCCTCGTGCCTGCTCCGCTATTTGATAAGATCATGGCTGATCTGTGATCTAACTCCATATACCTGCCTTTGGCCCATATCCCTTAATACCTTTGATTGCCAAAAAGCTATCTATCTCAGATTTAAATTTAGCAATTGAGCAAGTATCAATTGCCGTTTGCGGAAGAGAGTTCCAAACTTCTACCACCCTTTGTGTGTAGAAATGTTTTATAATCTCACTCCTGAAAGGTCTGGCTCTAATTTTTAGACTGTGCCCCCTACTCCGAGAATCCCCAACCAGCTGAAATAGTTTCTCTCTATCCATCCTATCCGTTCCCGTAATATCTTTGAAACTTCGATCAGATCACCCCCTTAACCTTCGAAATACTAGAGAATACAACCCCAATTTGTGTAATCTCTCCTCGTAACTTAACCCTTGACGTCCAGGTATCATTCTAGTAAACCTACGCTGCACTCCCTCCAAGGCCAATATGTCCTTCCGAAGGTGCAGTGCTCAGAACTGCTCACAGTACTCCAGGTGCGGTCTAACCAGGGTTTTGTATAGCTGCAGCATAACTTCTGCCCCCTTGTACTCCAGTCCTCCAGATATAAAGGCCAACATTCCATTTGCCTTGATGATTATTTTCTGCACCTGTTCATGACACTTCAATGATCTATGGACCTGAACCCCTAAGTCCCTTTGGACATCCACTGTTTTTAACTTTTTACCATTTAGAAAGTACCCTGTTCTATCCTTTTTTGATCCAAAGTGGATGACTTCACATTTGTCGACATTGAATTCCATTTGCCACAGTTTTGCCCATTCACCTAATCTATCAATATCGCTTTGTAATTTTATGTTTTCATCCATGAGTTCAAATCCTGCCACGGCAGCTGGCGAATTTAAAAATTCAATTAATTAAATTCAATTAATTAAATAAAAAAAATCTGGAATTAAAATACTAGTATCAGTAATGATGGCCATGAAACTACCGGATTGTCGTAAAAACCCATCTGGTTCACTAATGTCCTTTAGGGAAGGAAGCCTGCCGCCCTTACCCGGTCTGGCCTATATGTGACTCCAGACCCACAGCAATGTGGTTGATTCTTAATTGCCCTCTGAAATGGCCTAGCAAGCCACTCAGTTGTAAAATCTCGCTACGAAAAGTCATAAGAATAAAACCGGACGGACCACCCGGCATTGGACCACGAGGCACTGGACACGACAACGGCAAAACACCAAGCCCAGTCGACCCTGCAAGGTCCTCCTTACTAACATCTGGGGACTTGTGCCAAAATTGGGAGAGCTGTCCAACAGACTAGTCAAGCAACAGCCTGACATAGCCATACTCACAGAATCATATCTTTCAGCCAACGTCCCAGACTCTTCCATCACCATCCCTGGGTATGTCCTGTCCCACCGGCAGGACAGACCCACCAGAGGTGGCGGTACAGTGATACACAGTCAGGAGGGAGTGGCCCTCGGAGTCCTCAACATTGACTCTGGACCCCATGATATCTCATGGCATCAGGTCAAACATGGGCAAGGAAACCTCCTGCTGATTACCACCTACCGTCCTCCCTCAGCTGATGAATCAGTCCTCTACTGACCGAGCTGGCCGAGTCCTGAAGGACATAGCTGCTAGACTGGGCCTGCGGCAGGTGGTGAGCGAACCAACACGAGGGAAAAACTTACTTGACCTCGTCCTCACCAATCTACCTGTCGCAAATGCATCTGTCCATGACAGTATTGGTAGGAGTGACCACCGCACAGTGCTCGTGGAGATGAAATCCCGTCTTCGCACTGAGGACACCATCCAACGTGTTGTGTGGCACTACCGCCGTGCTAAATGGGATAGATTCAGAACAGATCTAGCAGCTCAAAACTGGGCATCCATGAGGCGCTGTGGGCCATCAGCAGCAGCAGAATTGTATTCCAGCACAATCTGTAACCTCATGGCCCGGCATATTCCTCACTCTACCATTACCAACAAGCCAGGGGATCAACCCTGGTTCAATGAGGAGTGTAGAAGAGCATGCCAGGAGCAGCACCAGGCGTACCTAAAAATGAGGTACCAACCTGGTGAAGCTACAATACAGGACTACATGCATGCTAAACAGCGGAAGCAACATGCTATAGACAGAGCTAAGCGATTCCACAACCAACGGATCAGATCAAAGCTCTGCAGTCCTGCCACATCCAGTCGTGAATGGTGGTGGACAATTAAACAACTAACGGGAGGAGGAGGCTCTGCAAACATCCCCATTCTCAATGATGGCGGAGTCCAGCACGTGAGTGCAAAAGACAAGGCTGAAGCGTTTGCAACCATCTTCAGCCAGAAGTGCCGAGTGGATAATCCATCTCAGCCTCCTCCCGATATCCCCACCATCACAGAAGCCAGTCTTCGGCCAATTCGATTCACTCCACGTGATATCAAGAAATGGCTGAGTGCACTGGATACAGCAAAGGCTATGGGCCCCGAAAACATCCCAGCTGTAGTGCTGAAGACTTGTGCTCCAGAACTAGCTGCACCTCTAGCCAAGCTGTTCCAGTACAGCTACAACACTGGCATCCACCCGACAATGTGGAAAATTGCCCAGGTATGTCCTGTCCACAAAAAGCAGGACAAATCCAATCCGGCCAATTACCGCCCCATCAGTCTACTCTCAATCATCAGCAAAGTGATGGAAGGTGTCGTCGACAGTGCTATCAAGTGGCACTTACTCACCAATAACCTGCTCACCGATGCTCAGTTTGGGTTCCGCCAGGACCACTCAGCTCCAGACCTCATTACAGCCTTGGTCCAAACATGGACAAAAGAGCTGAATTCCAGAGGTGAGGTGAGAGTGACTGCCCTTGACATCAAGGCAGCATTTGACCGAGTGTGGCACCAAGGAGCCCTAGTAAAATTGAAGTCAATGGGAATCAGGGGGAAAACTCTCCAGTGGCTGGAGTCATACCTAGCACAAAGGAAGACGGCAGTGGTTGTTGGAGGCCAAGCATCTCAGCCCCAGGGCATTGCTGCAGGAGTTCCTCAGGGCAGTGTCCTTGGCCCAACCATCTTCAGCTGCTTCATCAATGACCTTCCCTCCATCATAAGGTCAGAAATAGGGATGTTCGCTGATGACTGCACAGTGTTCAGTTCCATTCGCAACCCCTCAGATAATGAAGCAGTCCGAGCCCGCATGCAGCAAGACCTGGACAACATCCAGGCTTGGGCTGATAAGTGGCAAGTAACATTCGCGCCAGATAAGTGCCAGGCAATGACCATCTCCAACAAGAGAGAGTCTAACCACCTCCCCTTGACATTCAACGGCATTACCATCGCCGAATCCCCCACCATCAACATCCTGGGGGTCACCATTGACCAGAAACTTAACTGGACCAGCCATATAAATACTGTGGCTACGAGAGCAGGTCAGAGGCTGGGTATTCTGCGGCGAGTGACTCACCTCCTGACTCCCCAAAGCCTTTCCACCATCTACAAGGCACAAGTCAGGAGTGTGATGGAATACTCTCCACTTGCCTGGATGAGTGCAGCTCCAACAACACTCAAGAAGCTCGACACCATCCAAGATAAAGCAGCCCGCTTGATTGGCACCCCATCCACCACCCTAAACATTCACTCCCTTCACCACCGGCGCACTGTGGCTGCAGTGTGCACCATCCACAGGATGCACTGCAGCAACTCGCCAAGGCTTCTTCGACAGCACCTCCCAAACCCGCGACCTCTACCACCTAGAAGGACAAGGGCAGCAGGCGCATGGGAACAACACCACCTGCACGTTCCCCTCCAAGTCACACACCATCCCGACTTGGAAATATTTCGCCGTTCCTTCATTGTCGCTGGGTCAAAATCCTGGAACTCCCTTCCTAACAGCACTGTGGGAGAACCGTCACCACACGGACTGCAGCGGTTCAAGAAGGCGGCTCACCACCACCTTCTCAAGGGCAATTAGGGATGGGCAATAAATGCCGGCCTTGCCAGCGACGCCCACATCCCGTGAACGAATAAAAAAAAAACACTGCTTACAATGCCACCAATCTTTGTGTCATCGGCAAACTTAGATATGAAACTTCTATCCCTTCATCTAAGTTGTTAATAAATATTGTGAATAACTGAGGCCCCAAGACAGATCTCTGCGGGACTCCACTAGTCACATCCTGCCAATGTGAGTACCTACCCACTATCCATACACTCTGTCGCCTTTCGCTCAGCCAATTTCCGAACCAAGTCCGTACTTTTCCCTCGATTCCATGGGCTTCTATCTTAGCTAACAGTCTCTTATGTGGCACCTTATCAAATGCCTTCTGGAAGTCCATATAAATAACATCCATTGACATTCCCCTGTCCAATACTTTAGTCACCTCTTCTTGAGTTTTGCGCTCTCTTCTATACGGGGAGAAAGAACAGACCTGTGAGCAACTGAAGGTGACGTATTCACCCTATGAATGAAATGCTTTGGGTGAGGCTGACTACGAAAGTGATGCATCAGAGGATGACTATCAGACAGATCCTTCACATTGCATCAGGATTGGGGTGAGTGGCAGTGGTGGGTGAATAAATCGGCAGTTGAGGAAGTGCATCGAAAGTGAAGGATAGTTGCTGCTGCTGACACTTAAATGGGTGTGAGGAGTTATGTGATGGGGTAAGCGTATCAACACAGAGCGACAGGGGAATGGGACGGGGGGGGGGGGGGCGCGGTGTTGTTGAACAACACAGGAATGAATCAGAAACTCCACTCACTTTTCCTGACCTGGTTAGGTCATTAAAACATTTCCTGCACTGAACCCAAGACCTAGGCACTGTGTTCCTGCTGCTCACCTCTTCTGCCACCTCCAGCCAAGCATTTTTGGTTACAGAGCCAGGTTTCTTCCTGCCATCCATTGGAAACATTACCTCCCTCCTGGCTCTCGCTCCAGCCAGTAGTACATCTAGGGAGGCATCATTAAATCTAGGGACAATCTTTGCTTTCCTGTACTCCATTTCTCCTTTCTCCTTCAATATCCATTCTTGGACTGGCCCTTTAAATAGTGGGCTTTAAACCGCCTCATTCGGGTGCGCAGTAGGCCCGCTGCGCAGCTTGGAGATGCGAAACCCGGAAGCAAAGATAATTCACTGCAATCAAGATACGATTACAGATTTAAACATGCTCATTTTGCCTCCTGGTTCCCCACACGCAAATCCACCCACCCACTGACTTCCTGCCGCCATGCTAAAATCATGGCCCATGAATCTATGAAAATTTTAAGCAATAACAACTACTTGCATTTATGTAGCACTTTAATATAACAAAACATCCCAAGGCACTTCACAGAAGTGTAATCAGACAAAAATTGTCACCAAGCCAAAACAGGAGATATTAGGAGGGTGACTAAAAGCTTGATCAAAGAGATGGATTTTAAGGAGGGTCTTAAAGGAGGAGAGAGCAGTGGAGAGTTGGAGTGGTTTGGGGGGGAATTGCAGAGCTTAGGGCCTAGACAGCTGAAGACACAGCCGTCAATGGTGGGTTGAAGGCAGTGTAGGAGGCATGAGAGACCAGAGTTGGAGGAATGTAGAGTTCTTGGAGTATTGTAAGATTGCAGGATGTTACAGCGATAGGGAGGGGCAAGGCCATGGTGGGATTTGAACACAAGGGTGCGAATTTTAAACTGGGGGCACTGGGGCATTGGGAGTGACCGTAGGTCAGTGAGCACAGGAGCGATGGGTGAACGGGACTTGGTGCAGGTTAGGATATGGGCACCAGCGTTTTGGATGAGCTGAAATATATGGAGGGTGGAGATGGAAGGCCAGCCAAGAGAGCATTAGATTTGTCAAGTCTGGAGGTGACAGAGGCATGGATGAGGGTTTCAGCAAAAGCTGGGCTGAAGTAGGCATAGAGATGTCGATATTACGAAGGTGTATATAGGTGGTCTTGTTGATAAAGAGGATATGGGTTTGGAAACTCAACTCGAGATCAAAAAGGACGCAAAGGTTACGTACAGTTGGCTTCAACCTGAGATGGTAGCTGAGGAAGGGGTTGGAAATGGTGGTAAGGGAATGGAGTTTGTTGGGGGATCCTAAGACAATGGCTTTGGTCTTCCCAATATTTAACTGGAGGAAACTGCGGCTCATTGAGGACTGGATGTCGTACAACCAGGATGACAACACAGAAGCAGTGGAGGGGTCGAGAGAGGTGATGGTGAGGTAGAGCTGGGTATCATCAGCGTACATGTGGAAGCTGACCCCATGGCCATGATTTTAGCATGGCGGCGGGATCTCAGTGGGTGGGTAATTAGTCGCGTGGGAAACCCGGAAAAAATTTTCGTGCGTCGGTTTGAGAGATTGCAATTGAATTGATGGCACTTAATTTTACTTCCGGGTTTCACGTCTCCAAGTTGCGCATCGGGTGTACTGTGCACCCGAATGATGTGCTATGAACTGGAGTATTTAAAGGGCCAGTGCAAAAATGGATTTTGAAGGAGAAAGGAGGAGCAACAAAAATGGAGCAACACAGAGCCAAGGCAGCATCGCAGTACAGTGACGCTTCCTTGGAGATTCTACTGGCTGGTGTAAGAAGCAGGAGGGAAGTCCTCGACCCAGCTAACAGGAGGAAGCGCCCTGCTTCCACCACTAAGAAGGTGTGGCTGGAGGTGGGAGAGAAGCTGAGCAGCAGGAGCACAGTGCCCAGGTGCTAGGTTCAATGCAGGAAGTGGTTTAATTACCTAATCAGGTCAGGAAAAGTGAATACATTTGCAGATTCACCCACATCCTGTGAAAATAACCTCCCCCTCCTCCTCCTCTCTCTCACTCTGTCTTGCCAAGCCTACTCCATCACATCACTCCTCACACCCACTTAAGTTTCATCATCAACTTACCTTCACTTTCTGTGCACTTCCTCATCTCCCCATTTGTGAACCCACCACTCCCACTCACCCTAATCCAGATGCAATGTGATGCATGTGTCACCCTCTGAAGCATCTGTTTAATTGTCAGCCTCAACCATAGCAATACATCCATCAGGTGACCACGTCACCTTCACTCACTCACACGTTTGTTTTTTCTCCCCTTGTAGGAGGTGAGAGCACAAAATGCATGCAAGAGGAATAGGACTGGAGGGGGCCACTGCAAATAGTGGCCCTGACAGAGGCGGAGGCATTAGATCTGAGCTGCACGGTTGAACGCCTGGCTGATGGAGATGGCGAGACTGGCAACCCACAAACGGCTGGTGACATCTTTCACACACATCGTGAATTGATGTTATCAACGACTGACCTGTTGCACACCTCAGGATGCTCATCGCAACATCACTTCTGCGATGATTCTTAATATTGCTGTATGTTCTCTTCCAGGGCCTTCAGAGGAGCTCCATGTTTCTGAGGGCACAGCATCACATTAGAGTGAGCCACGCACCAGTGCTGCTACTCACACCTCGGTGGGTCCTGTTAGAGAGTTAGTTGGGTTGTCACCTGGTGATTCACCACTCACAAGTGAGCACGACCAGACCGTGGTGGCAGGGGCAGCTGTGGAGAGTCTGCGTCGTTGGGCACACTCCTCTCCAAGTTCTGCTGAGCTGGGCACAGATGCTGAACCCCGGGGACCATCCTTGAGAAGGTGAATGATAGAGGTACAGATGCACCTTTGCGAGGTACTGGAAGACATGCCACGCTTACGCTCCACAATAGCAGAGAGGATGGAGGAGTCCACCTTCAGCATTAGTGAACTGGTGGCAAAGGTAAGTGCGGGAATGGCAGCCGCCGTTGAGCTTCAAGCATGGCTCACAAGTGAGTCCATTCAGGCCGTGACAATGGCCGTGCAGACTCAGGGTCGCCAACATTCTGCCACCTTCAACAGGCAAACAGACACATTAGCAATGGCCCACAAGCCATCACACGTATCCTCCTAGCTGTTGTCCAGCAGGGTGGTAGGAGTAATGTGTCCCTGGCCCAGCAGAGGGATGATGGCGAAAGGGGACATGGAAATGGGAACTCCACGCAAAGCGCCCCCACGTCTCACCCATTGCCCCCCCGCACCTTCCCGCAACTAGTACCTGCAATGCTGCCTCCTCTCCAGATTGTAAACAATTTTACAACACCAAGTTATAGTCCAACAAATTTATTTTAAATTCCACAAGCTTTCGGAGGCGTCCTCCTTCGTCAGGTGAACGGTACACCGTTCACCTGACGAAGGAGGAAGCCTCCGAAAGCTTGTGGAATTTAAAATAAATTTGTTGGACTATAACTTGGTGTTGTAAAATTGTTTACAATTGTCAATCCCAGTCCATCACCGGCATCTCCACATCCTCTCCAGATGGCAGAGTCTGCTCCCGCACAGGTGCAGGGGGTGGTGAAGTCTTTGGCGGGGCCCTCATGGGCTCCAAAACCAAGAGGTGATAGGCCAAGAGCATCTCAGGAGTCAGGGCAGGGATCTGAGCAACCTGACACTGTCTCTGCTGAAGCCATAAAAGATGCACCACGTAGAGGTAATAGGAAGAGGAAGGCGAAGATCACGTGATCATCAAGAGTATGCACAAGGGTGTCTGAGTAAATGTCATGTGTTTTTCATTTCTCTTTTTTTATATTCACAATAAATGTCATAATTCTCACCACCACTGCCACGTCTTGTCCATTCTTGAGTCCCTTTCGTGAAAGCGCCCTATCATGTCCCTCATCATGAACGGCGAGACTCGATGCCATCCATTGGGTGCATTTACAATGGGTATATATGTGGTTGTAGGACTGTTTTGTGCAAATGGAGATGGGGGGTGGGGTGTGACTGTTGTTGGTGGTTGTTCCAGGTGGTCTGAGTACTCAGCTATCTTCACTTAGATTCTCATAAGAAGATCTGCTATCAAATATGAGTGACTCCCTGGCATCATGAGCAACCAGGTATGCCACTGCACTGCTGATGGGTTGCCCGTCGTCCTCCTCCTCCTCATCTTCAGTATTGATGGCAGGTGCGGATGATTCATGAGTGCATGGGACCTCATCCACCTGTGACCCTCTCTGCGCAACTCAATACACAAAAAATTAACATCCTTAAGTAGTTTAAATAGCTCAATTGGCCCTTTAAATATTGTCCCACCGTCTTTAAGTATGGGTTGGAGCTGGGATGCAGTTCCGCTCCAAAACCGACAATATTCAATGCCCACCCGCCCCCAACCCACCTGTTCTTTGGGGTTAAAATTTACCCCCATGGTCTTTAGATGTTGTCACTGAGAGGCAGCATGTAGATAAGAAAGAGTAGGAGCCCAAGGATAGATCCTTGGGAGACTCCAGAGGTAACAGTACGTTAGCAGGAAGAGAAGCCATTGCTGGAGCTGCTCTAGCCACAACTGGATAGGTAAGCGAGGGCAATCCCACTCAACTGAACAACAGAGGAGAGGCGCTGAAGGAGAATGGTGTGGGTCGATTGTGTCAAAGGCTGCAGAGAGGTCGAGCAGGATGAGAAGGAATAGTGCACCACAGTCACAGTGGATGTCATTTGTGACTTTAATGGGGCTATTTCACTGCTGTGGCAGGGGTGGAAACCTGATTGAAGAAATTCAGACATGGGGTTGTGGGAAGGATGGGCACTGATTTGGGAGGCAACAGCATGCTAGGAAACATATTGCCCATCATTTACACATTTATACCAACAATCACAATGGACCAATGTATTCTCCCACAAGGGCGATACAATGAAACTATGGAATGACTTCACAAATATGTATGCCAATTTCTGAATTAAAATATGGAAAGCCCATCATTTGAATCCAGTTAAAGTCCATAAAGGAGTTTGTGAGTGACAGAAGCCAAATCTGCTGTTTATTGCGTGAGTCAGAAAGACATATAGGTAACTCTTATAAGTGAAACAAATATCACATTTCAAAGAACAATGTTTTGATTTCATGTATCTTAATATATATATATGCTTAAAACTGATAAATATACATTTTTATAATGTTCTTTATTTAAGTAGCCATTTGAACTGCATGGTAACTTTCTTTGAGCATTCCATATTAATCCAATATCTCCGTCCTGTATTTACATCTCTGCCAAATTTGCTTGAATATGCTACAAAGGGAAAACAGCAGGAATCAAAAAGAAGAAAGTGACCTAGAATGCTACAATGAGTAAATCAGCCCTCAGTGTTCATTTAACCTGCATTGCTGAATGTTTTATTTGCTGTTTTTGGAAAAATGTTAGTTTGCACTCCCACCACTTATATAACATTCAACACAATTCTGCACAATATCATTCTTACAAAGAGAAAAATGGGTTTAAGTGTTGCCAGGTTCAAAAGGGTGATATACATTTACTTTGATCAGTTGACTTAAATAGGCTCATATGAGGTTAGAAATAGTACACAAATGTTTAACACCTTTGCAGGACATTCATCTGTCCATTATTTTAACAGAAGCATTAACCCATTTTATTTTAAATGGGTTAAGCCGCCATTAAAATATCCAACAGAGAAATGTCATGTAAATGTATTACGTGCTCATTTTCTTTTAATTGGCAACAATAATTTCTGGCCTGTAATAATCACCCTTAAACATGTAAAGAAAGTGGTGAAAGTGGGATTTATGAGTTAAATGATAAAAACAATTTTTACAAACAAATGCTCAAAAGTATATTCTTCTTTACAAAATGGCCCTTATCTCCTTTATGAATCTCAACATAATCCTTTATGATTTTTTCAACAAGACCTTTAAGATCTCATGAGATGAGCTGCCCCAAAGTAATTTTATCATATTCCAGGTCTCTATGTGAAATCAAAGAACATTACAAGAGGCAATTTTAACTACAAGAATGAGTTCCAAAAATGCAAGACCAATACATTTCACAGTAATACATGCTTGACTAGCTGGAGCAAATTTTACTTTTGCCTTGCATCTCTCATAATCTAGCCAAATAGTCATGGGCTTATTGACTAATGGCAATCCAGAAAAAATGCTTTTAATGTCTATGTTGAACACTCTGTTTGGTTTTGGCTCCTGTCCTAAAATTGCATTTGTCAGTGAACCCTGAAAACTGCATCTTCTCACATCTTGAACTGTTTGGCATCTCCCCAAATTATGTGTGCATGCAATGCAGAATATTTCAAAGGAAAATGAGAACACACAAATGAAACAAAGAGTATCCGTTTTGTAAACAGCATTCTTTGAAATATGGAAATGTCTAACCTTGGCACATTGTATTTTTTTTTGAAATGGTGCAAAACGCTGCCTCAGTCCTCCAAGGGTTAAAGCTTGCCAAGAGCAGCTGCTAATTAACAGTAGCTACGGCTTTTCCAAACTGGTTAAATTCAAACATTTCACCACCGATGAGACAGATCTGACATTCTCCTTCCCAACCTTGAAATGTCAAAGTGCAAAGCTAACTGACGCACAAGTTAACAGGACACAGGAGGAGGTCACAAAGCATTTCTTCCTCAATCAATTTTTGCGTGGATTCCACAAAATTATAAGTTATTGCTTCCACTGTATTCTGTGTGGTAAATAAAATAAATGTTTGCTGAAACAAATCTGGGCTTTTCCTTCTCCTGCTGCTGCTGAATGTCTGATCAGCTTTAATTGCAGCCAGCTCATTTCTGCTCCAGAAGCCCAGGGCCAATTTGGGCCCTGTTGCATTAGAGGAGCAGAACATAAGGGCTCATCTCTCAATAACACTTGACTGAATGTGATAATAGATCCAACGCCATCTTCTTTTCTCACTTCAGTAAAAGGGCGACCAGGCAAGGGTGAGAGTCATTTATTTTCTTTTTGGAGTGACAGGACTGGTAACTTAGTGAGGGTCACAGAAGAGGCAAGGAGCAGAAGTTCAGGAGCACAATAAGTGAGGAATTACACTATTCTGTCTTCGCAGCATCTTTGGCAAGAAAACTATGTGACGATGTCTTCGGGGAATCACTGGGACAAGGCTGAATGTCAGTGCAAAGCGGGTTTATGTTAACCTGATTTCACAAACAAAAAAGGTTCAAATTTGTTAAAACACCAAAACTTGCACAATTAAAAATGTATTTTTTATTATTTAATAAATCATAAAGGAATTAATGATTATTACCTCAACAATTTTGTTAAAGGAGCTTTGTCTTCATAATGAAACATTCAGCAAAATATATTTTTTTTGTTTATAGACACACAATTTAACGCGTAGCGTTGAAATGCATCAGCACACTATTTGTGTGTGATGTAATTGCTGCAAAAATGACACACTGCTCTTTTGTCTCAGGAGGTTGTGGGTTCAAGCCCCACTCTAACACCAGAGCACACAATCTAAGCTAACAGTACTGAGGGACTGCTGCATTGTTAGAAGTGCTTCAGCTGAGATCCCTCCTGCCTGTTTCAGTGGTTCATGTGGACATTAAAGATCCCACAGCACTATTTGAAGAAGAACAGGGTGTTTTTCCAGTGTACTGAATAACATTCCATTCTCAACCCAAACCAGCAAAGGCAGATTAACTGATCATTCATCTCATTGCTGTTCATGGGATCTTGCTGTGCACACAATAGTTGCCATGTTTGCCTAGATAACAGTCATTACTCTTCAAAGGAATTTATTTTATGTGAAGCCTTTGATCTGTTTCTGAGAGATGTAATGAGGCACTAGATAATTACAAGTCTTTCCTTCTCCCTCGCAAAAGAAAAACAGGTTTCCAAATGATTTTGAAGATGGCCTCTGAGAAAATCTAAATCTCTCGGAAAAACCCAAATCATTTTCAGATATGTCTATTAGAAATATAAAAGCAACCAAAATCTTATAACTATCAGATCCTGGCTTAAAAAACCTGAAAGGTTTCCAAAGGATTTTGAACAAGACTTGAAACTGCAATACTGGCAATTTCTGGGTTGTTCCTGGCTGTGGCATGGGCACACCTGTATTAGCAGTGGGAGTGGCTGGCCTTGCCAAAAATTGCAAGGCTGGCACCTCCCCACTAATTGTAATAGGTTCCTGGCACCTGGAACTTAGCCAGAATTGGCTGGGGGGGTGGGGAGATTTCTGGTGAGGCAACAGCTCTTAAGTGGCTGCTGCTTGGGTAGTGTTTGTTTATGCTGATACATATTTTTGTGGCAGCCACAATGGAAGCAATTGGCAACATGGGGAGTACAGTCTCTTTTCAGGGAGATGCATTGGAGATGTTCATGCAGGAAATGCAGAAGGAAGGTAGAGCAGAAAGCAACCCACCAGTGAAAGCAGAAGTGTAAGCTGCATGGACGCAGGTAGCAGAGAGTGTGAATATAAAATCTCCTGGTCCATAGAACCTGGATACAAATTAAGAAAACAATTAGTGGAATCAGGTAGAATGCCTGTAATGGGGGAATACCTTTGCACACTTCATCAATATTAGGGCATTGTACACATGACACAAACCAAAATTAGGATTCACAGCAGCCTCAGGGAGGTATGTTGCAAAGCACCCAAACAAGCTTTCTTCTTTTCTGCACAATTCCATTAAAGCTGCATGATACAATATTTGGCCTGCACACAAATTGTCTGCACTGTAGCACATAAATGTTGAAAGGTGTGCTCTGAACTTACATTGCATGCTGCATTGGATTGCATTCTCACAAGGAGAGATGTGCACTGACCACAGGGTTAGCTGCCAGGGGGACTCTGGCAATTTATAACATCTGGATGTCATTCATGTGTTTGAAGGAGAAGGTTGTTCACAACCACTGCAAGCGCACACATACTGTCGGGGCATCTGCTAATTTAAAGAAGCGATCCAGATTTGAAAAGAAGCTGTGTATTTTTGACTCAGTGTTTGTGAAGGGAGAGTTTGGAGGCATGCTGTCCCTGTCCAGCAAGTATCCTTCTTTGCTTTGTATCATCCTTATCCTTGTTCACTGTCTTAGTAGCATGGAAATATATATTGCACAACAATAACATTTTAAACAGTATATTGGCATCGTACTTGTTATATGCATTCTATCCTGAAATCATAATAGCATCTTTCTTCTCTCCTCCTGTGGGGTCTTCCCAAGTTGAGGCGGAAACAAATGGTGGTAGCCGGGAACAACATGTCGGGTCGCACACTCCACCCACCACAAACACCATCACGGATCCAAGCACCTCAGCACTTAGATAGTGAGCTGGAGGAGGGAACACTTGGTGATGCACAGATCACAAAGAAGGATTAGGAAGTGGAGGTGGCAGCAGAGGAATAGCAAGCAGCTGTTGAGGCTTTCAGCCTGAGACTTTCCTCAGCTACATGGGCAAGGAATTAGTATTCTATTGGGTCTGCATTCACTTGCTGGATGACCAAAAGGCCTTCATAACATCCTTTAGGATAGCACTTTACTTCCTGTAAGGGTTGCTGGCAAATATCAGAAATGCATCTCCAATCCACCTGCAGCAACGCCTAAAGAATTGTTACAACCGCAGTGCACCATGAAGTGAATAGTTACTTCATGGGCACATGAGGATAGAGGGACCAAACATTGCACATGTTCTGTCACAAATGCTGTAACTCAGACTATTGAGACCTTGGGCTTCAACATACAGGAGTTTGTCACAACTGGACTTGGAAAGCAGTATGTTTGGTTCAAGAAAGCTGTGTCAGCGGGATTTACACACCTCAATGATACTGTACACTCTGTTCTCATACAGATCATAGGTCATCCTGTAGGAGTGCCCAGCACCTGGGGCATGACAGAAAAGGAGATACACAAAGCTGCTTCCTTTCAGGGCAACTGTGAATCCATCCAAACCAGCTAACACCCTCAAAGGATTGACAACGTGCCAGTAAGTGGGCAGGTAACCACTGCTTTCTGGCATGTTTCCATCTCGAGAAGTACAGCAACACCTCCATCCCTTGAGGCCCACACTGAACAACTGCAGCCTGTTGCCACACTTGCTTCTCCCACTCAGGCACCACTGAGATGTAACACTACATTAGGAACTAAAAGAAAAAGACCATATATGGTCACCAACAAAAAGCACTGTGGTAGAGAGTAGATTCATGGCAAAAAGTAAATTATCATGCAATAAATCTGGGACTAGTTATTTCTACTGCATGCAGATTGCTTGTATTGAGAAGGGCCAAGTTAACATTACTACTGATAGTAAGGTGATTTCCGATGACAGTGAATCCCAACGCACAACACTTAAGAAGCTCAACACTATCCATGATATAGTAGTCCACTTGATCAGTGCCTAGTCTGCCACCAGCACAATGTGGCTGTGGTATGTATTATCTGCAAGATGCATTGCAGCAATTCACCAAGATGACTTCAACAGTACCCTTCAGACCTGTGCCACTGAGAAAGACAAGAATATTAAGATCATGGGAACTCCATCACTTCTAAGTTGCCCTGCAAATCACAACGACATCTTGCATTTGTGCATTGCTTTAATGTAGAAGAACGTCCCAAAGCGCTTCACGGAGGCAATGTCGGACTGGCTCCCTGATAGGGCTCAGGATTGTTATGTAAAATGAGGGCACCAGTTCAAGGGGGCATCAAAGAGCATAATATAATGCTTGGGAACAATTCATGGGGGCACTCCGGAAATTTCCGGATTTCCCATTTGGCCATTCCACCCCTCTTAATATCTTCTATGGCTGCCGAGCCATAGAAGATATTAAGAGGGGTGACCAAAAGCTTGGCCAAAGAGATGGGTTTTAAAGAGGGTCTGAAAGGAAGAGAGGGAAGTGCAGAGCGTGGGGCATAGCTGCTGAAGGCACAATGGGATGAAGGCAGGGGTGCACGAGCCAGAGTCAGAGGAATGGACAGTTTGGGAAGTGGGGTGGTTTGTAGGGCTGGAGGAGGATACAGAGATAGTTAGGAGCAAGGTCATGAAGTGATTTAAATACAAGAATAAGAATTTTAAATTTGAGTTGTTAGGGGATCGGGAGCTAAAGTAGATCATTGAAGAAAGCGGCGATGGGCAAGTGGGTCTTGGTGTACGATAGGAAATGGACAGAAGAGCTTCGGATGAGCTGAAGTCTACAGAAGATGAAGGGTGGGAGGCCAGCCAGGAGAGCACTGGAATAGTCAAATTTGGAGGTGACAATGGCATGGATGAAAGTTTCAGCAGCAGAAGGGTTGAGGTAGGGGTGAAGACAGGGGATGTTACAGAGGTGGACAAATTGGTCTACTCTGTTAACTGTACATAATGAATTTTTAAAAAATTCCTTGTCTCTCTATCAGGAGCAAGGCTTGAAGGTCTTTTAATTTTTGAAATATATAATGAAATTGATAGTATGCAAGCACTCTGTACCCATTCCAAAGTGGTGTTACAAAATGTTAATTTATTGCATCAGTGCTGATCATGTTACTTCATAAATATCTGGCCTCCTCAATCATGGCATGGCATAATAACGAGGGAAATTAAAACATGGTGGGGTTGCACACTGCACAAAGTTTAAGTACCACTTATCATGCTGCTGACATTACTTTGCAGTGGGATAAAGGAAATAAAATTTAACCCATAACGCAGGATTACATCGTGAAGGACTCTAATTCACTGCAGTCAGTTCTCACCTTTAACTTTGAAGCAGTTAGCTTTCATGTGCATGTGAAGTGAAAATACCACTTACACCCATACAAATAATGAAATTATGTTAAGAAATTTCATTTTAAAAAATGTCAGAGCCAGCAAAGGAGAGAAGAGAGATAGAGGTGCAAGCACAGGAAGGAGAAAGGACAAAAGCAAATCAGGGAGAAAATTTGAACGAGTGAATGAGAGAGAACAAGTGTAGCCAAGAAAGAGAGAGCAAAAAAAAGGAGAAAATCTGCTATACTAGACTGCAGGCTCCTGACCCACAAGTCTTGCATGACTAATGGCAACTCCAAAGTTAACTTTCCAGATTTGCTAAGGCCAACAAACATGAATACTCATCTTTTGCCAGTGGCCAACCTTGGCTAATCTGGCAAGTTTAAATTGGGATTGGCACTGGCTATATGGGACCCACTGTCGGGAGCCAGTGACACTAGCATGGTACAATGCCAATATAAGAACAGCTAAAGAGAGCCAATGTGTGTAAGAGAGATGAAGCAAGTGGGGGGAAAGCGTAGGAACACAGGAACAACTGAAGCAGTAAACGAATGATGAAACAAAAGAGTGTCACCCTTGAAAGGGACTTTCTTGTCAACTTCATAATTCAAAATCAAGGGAGGGGGAGGTCCAATTTTGGTGTTATACTTGTTGTATCAGTGTCTGAACATTTCACCCACAACGTATATTAATCTTCCTTACTGTAAACACTCAGTGGTTTTTACAAGAGTGTAATATGCAAATTCCTGCCTCTGCCGTGTGGGTTTAAATGTCAAGAACAAAGAGAGCACAACTAAGGGTTTACTGAGGTGCTTGTGATTTCAAGGCAAAGGAATAAAAACAAGATGTTTAAATGGCCCTCAGTAATATGAGTTTTAAAAATAAATCACTAAAGAAGATTTTCAGGCAATAGTTATTTTTCATTTAAACCATTAGTTTTATCAATACAAAGGTAAAACAAAGTCCCACATTTGCCATCTGTCCTCCTCCCTTGCCTTCATTCACATCAAAATTTACTTTAAAAAAGTGAAATTTTTAAAAAAACAGAATATGTTAGTTTGCATCATACATGTGCATGTTGTGTATATGATAGGGAAACTGGGAAGTTGCAGGAGGGCAGAATGGAAGTGGGCTGTTGACAATTATGTTTTTGCAGCAAGTTCTGCTGTGAAGCCAGTCTGGCAGCATTTCCAGAGAGCTCCACACTTCATTAATTTGGAATAAAACAGGAGCTAAATCAGCTGTTTGCCAATTCAACTTGTATTTACAGCTATAAATGAACTATAAAGGACAAGGGGGCCAAAATTGCTCGATTCCGTTTAGCCACCATTAAGTGTGGTGGAGTGGGAATCGATGCATTGCCGACCTCTGCTCCTGACCCTGCTAGAATCTCCAGCGTCATCTAATTGTAATAATTCAGGTGGTCTTTCACGTCATCATGGCTGCATCTTGCACCTGCTGGGGTGTGGTGAGGGGGCTTGGAAGATGCAGCACCACATTACAACAGTTACTACACTTCAAAAGTATTTAATTGGCTGTAAAGCGCTTGGGATATCCTAAGGTTGTGAAAGGTGCTAAATAAATACAAGTTCTTTCTTTCCTTTCTCTCTTTCTTTCTTTCTTTTTCAAGCTGCTCAGGAGGGGGAGGAGGGGGCAAGCCGGCATGACCTGCAGAAGTTTTTTAAAAAGTTGGAAATGTGGTGGCTGTGAATGCAATACAAGATGGAAAGGAAAATCTGGTGGGATATAAAATGGACGGCTGATCCAATACCATCAGTTCTCCACCCTCGCTGAAGTTGAAAGTCACCCTGTTATGACACATGCCAGGAGTGTCCAAACTTTGGTCTGTTGACCATATGCCCTGACCATATGCCTCTCAAGCCCTAGCAACCCAGCCCACAAAGATCAGTTCTATTTGCACATAATTGTCTTAATTATTGGTTTGCTTGCTTGAATTTCAGGGGTATGGAGATTTGGAAAGGGCTGTTCTTAGCACTGTTACTACATTGGTGGATAAATCCTCAATTCGAACACCAAGATCTGTTGGTATGCACGACTTGAGATATAACCAAATTAATGAGAACATTGATTCAAACTTTATATGTGGCCCAGGAGCATCTTTTATATAAGCTTAAATGGCCCACAAAACAAGAAGCTTGAATATTATGGGGTAGAATTCCGCAGAGGTTCCCCGATCACCCATTGTAACTTCAATGGAACATCAGCAAAAACCCCACTTATGGCCACTTATGCTGTTTCTTTGGGATTTCTGCCGATCTTCTGTCAAAGTTATGGTGGGAGATTGGGTGAACCACTGTGGAAATCACTAGCATATTGCTTTACACCATACCCTGTTCAAGGGGAACAGGCACTCAACATACTCTCATACATCTGACAACATCATTCTTGAGCCAATGAGTATGTGCGTATAAGTGGCCTGGAAGAATTTGCTTGCTGATTGCTCTTCCCCCTCAAGAAGTGCTTGGCTTCTGCTTGGAATTCCCTCAATGCAGTAGGTGGCAGCACAGAGTGTAAAATGGCAGCTTGGCTCTTTCGTTGCTTTGTTGATTTCAAAATGACTGGCAAACTGCTGTTGGAAAGAGAAGCATTCTTTAGGATTTACAGACATTGCCATATTTTGCTGATTCTTTCCAGAGATGTAGAATTAATAATGAATCACTGGATGACCAGTTAGCTAATTCAAGTGAATGTGAATGCTGGAATCATCTTGTTGTCGCATCTCTCAGACTCTTGCAACCCTGGCTATTGTTCAGTCAGCAATAGACCTGGTTGTAGTGGTCATTATGGTACTGGACCAGCAACCTAGAGGTTCAGAGTTCAAATCCCACCATGGCAAATTGTGAAATTAAATTCAATAAATCTAGTAATTTGTGAGGATTTGTTGGATTGTTGTAAAAACCAATCTAGTATATTCAGGGAAGCAAGCCTATCGCTCACATGACTCTAGCCCACACCACATGATTGACTCTTGATGGCCTACTAAGACACTTCAGAGGGTTACAAAAAATCTCCTCAAGAAGAAGGATCCTCATAACAATTAGAGATGGGCAAGAAATGTAGCCTTGCCAGCAAAAAAGCAATAACCAGGGTCATTTGTCAAGTCACTTGCATCTGCGAACCACTAAATCTAACTCCCATGTTCTGGCACCAGACTATTAGATCCTCAATAAATTGTGCCGATGGATTAATATAAAAAACATCTCAAGGAGAAGAAAAGTGAACATAGTGGGAGGATTGGGAGTGGTGATTAAAAGCATTGTCGAAGAGATTAGTTTTGAGAAGGCTTTGAATGGAAGGGACTGAGGTTGACAGGTAGAGTGAGTTCCAGGTGGCATGTAGATCAAACTCAGCCAAAGGTGGAATGTGGAGTGGGGGGATGCACAGAAGGCCAGTCAGAGGACCAGAGTGCAAGAAGACAACATAAGCCTGGAGACGGTACAGGGTGCAGTCATATAGTGGTTATGTTACTAGCGTAGTAATCCAGTACCTGGACTAATAATCTGACAAATTCCCACTATGGCAGTTTGAGAGTTTGAATTCAGTTTTAAAAATTTGGAAATAAAAAGCTGGTAAAAATGACCATGAAGCTGTCGGATTGTCATTAAAAAACAATTGCTTCATTAATGTGCTTTAAACCTGCCGTCCTTATTCAATCTGGCCCATAAGTGACTCCAATCTCACACCAATGTGGGTGACTCTTAATTGCCCTCTGAAGTGGCCTAGCAAGTAACTCAGTTGCATTAAACTGCTACTTGGTTCAAGAAGGCCCAACATCATTTTTCAGGCCAATTAGTGATGGGCAATAAATGCTGGCCTTGCAAGTGATGCCAACATCCTGAAAATGAATGAGAAAAAAGGCAGGGTGTTGTACAGCCATGAAGGGATTTGTAGATGAGGACCAGGATTTTAAGTTTGATCTGTTACGATACAGGAAGTCAGTATGGGCCACTGAACATGAGTGTGATGGTGAAAGGGGCTCGATGTGGGACAGAATGTAGCAGTGGACAAATTGGAGTTAGTGGAAGGTACACTTCAGAAGTCTGTCAAGGAGGTAGTTTGAGTACACCTCTGTGAAGCATTTTGGGACTTTTCTACATTAAAGGTGCTATATAAATGCAAGTTGTTGTTGATTCTGTCATCAACCAATGTCCACATGTATGCACTTCCAGCAGAGGTAAATGAGTAACAATCAGAAACTGAAACCTTTAGCTGATTCCCCTCTCCCTAACTCCGGGTCACTGAAGCCAACTGCACCACCCCTACTGCCAACCTGACTAAAATCAGATAATTCAGCCTAGGCCTGAGATCAAACCAGGGATTTTCCTAGTGTAATACCTCAGCTGCTCAATGTCTTAACAGCTGAGACACTGAGGGAACAGATATCTGTCCTTGTTTCCATGACTCCAGCTGCACTCTGTTTTCACAACACAATATATATAAAAAGAAGCTTTATACAAGTATGCAATTGACATTAAGCTGACACCATTAGGAAGGTGACATTGTAGACCACATGTACTATTAAGCAGTCTTGAAGACTTTCCTTAAAAGTTCTTTCATACTGGTATTTCATTAGTATCAGGCTTTAAATTGCGATATCCTCATGCAATACGTTTGATGTACATTGACCTTTTGAAGTAGATTTCATTGTTTGATATGATGTATGTGTCAGTGTGATTTCTGATTCCCCATTATGAACTCTGGCATAAACAAAGACAGCAGTGGAAAATATGGAAAGCAACATGAATGTAAAAGTGATTAATTGAAACAGCCTATCAGTGCTGGTTTTGTGTTATAAACTCACATTTACTTAAAATTAGGATGCAAATATATAAAAACCAAATTCTACAAAGGTCCCTTGACAATCATCATGGAGATAAAACTCACAGTAGTGTGGTCTGAGTTCAAACCCAGGGCTCAGATGTGAAAGACAAGGACAGTACTTTAACCCTATAAACCAACCAATACTCACATGGCATTAACTTTTATAATGTCTGAACTTTAAAGGACCAATCCTCACAAGCTATGTGGCATCTAGTAACACTTCTTATTCCCTAGGTGTTAGTCCTCAATTGACATTAGTGAAACCTCCTGGGGATTGGTTTGCATAACTGAGTATATTTCCCACTTCAACTGGCAACTGATCAAGTAGCAGAAATACCGTTGAAACACCACAGCCACCACAAACACCTATACAGCTGCCAATAACAACATACAAGCATTGCCTGACATTTATTTGTGGATGGATGGGCCTTAAGTTATTGCAGAAATAGAAACTGCATGGTATTAATTTAAAGAGATGGTACTACTTTATTATGAACTACTAAAGATTTTTGTTCATACTGTTAAAAAATAAATATACACAATTGTCTCTGTTTATTTATTTTCTGGTAGGTATTTGCCCTAAAATATTCTTCCCATTTCCCTCCCTTTCGATATTCCTATGGAATGCACTATCTATTCCCAGGCATCCAACAAAACTCCTTTCAGCCAACCACAAGTAGGTGCTCAAAGTCTAAGGTTTCATTCATGCTACAAGTTTAGCATTGGTGCAATACAGTTTTGGCTGAACTTGTGCTGTAAATCAGGTGTTAAGGTCCAAACTGATTCTGAAGTGAAAAGATCATAACCACTGCTCCCATTTTTTTGGACAGCAAGTGCTGGGAATGGTTCTGCTTTTGCCATTTACAGCTACTCCTGACCAATCTTTTGTTTCTTAACCTGTCCCATTACCACCTTCCTTGCCTTGCACCATCATCCCTTCTGTCATTTAATCTCTCATTTTGTTCTTTCCTCCCTTCCCTGGCTCTGTACTTGCTTAAAAACTTTAACTCTTTAACATCTTCCAGTTCTGATGAAAAGTCTTCGATCTGAAACTTTAACTCTGTTTCTTTCTCCACAGATGCTGCCTGACTTGAGTTCTCCAGCATTTTCTGTTTTGATTCTGAAGTGAAGTGGATTGATACTGCTTCCTCCAGGGGGCATAAAAACCAAACCAATTCCTGTCATCATTCAGTGTCCATACATATAAATTCCCAGCAGGGATCACTGGTTAGCAATCAGGAGTGGAAACCTCGACTGATTTTCTACTCTCTAATCCAGAGTAAGGCCAATTATACCACCCCACCAATATTCTGGCTGAGATTTGTTAATGCAACATAAACTGAGGATTGAACCTGGGATCTCCCTGCTGTACAGCTTAGCTACTCCAAACAGGGAGCTGATAAATGTTCTCATTAAATATGTTTGGAAGGTTTGATTTTTTTTTTGAATTGCAATCTAGGGGCAAGAATTCCTCTGCTCACTATGTGTAGTGACATTGTAAATGCATTTGTGAAGATAAGCACACTTAATGTTGTTACTACACGTAGTGACCAAAGGGATTCTTTGACAGCTGAATGGCTCACTTATTTCTGAAGGTCAGCAAGACAATTCTTTGATATTTTTAGCAATCCTAATGGTTTTTGTTTGAAATCATTAAATTCTACAAGAGTACCACCATATTTGGAGGGCAAAGAAAAACATTTCACAACTTTTAAAGCTAAGAATTCTGTTATTAAATTCCAGCTGCAAAATTAAATATGACCTTAGATAATGCAAAGTTGGCAGACCTGCAGAGCAGCCCGTGGAGTACCTGCCTCCAAACCAGATGGTTACCGCTTTGGTTCCCAGAGCTGCCTGTCACTTGAACTCATCTGACACTACTGGAAACAAGGTTCAGCAGATCTTAGCCGGGCTACTACAAGGAATGCTGAGCTATGTAGTGATGATCTGCCTCAAAGGGAAGGAAAAATTAATATCATTAGCTCAAACACAACTCCTGTCAGCTGGTTTCAGAATAATATTGGCAACAATCATAAAGAAAGTCCATAGCCCAGACTGTCCTGTATGGCAATGAGCAGCTCCTAAAGAAAGATAAGAGGGTGATGGAATCTGTGAGCAAAAATTAACAAAAACTAACTGGATAAACCAGTCCAGTAGCAAACTTCTTGTAAAAATACCATACACAAGATGCAATAGTCTTATTTCTCATTAGCTATTTTTGCCATGTGATATCATTGAGATGATCCAGATACATTTAGTTTTCTTGTTTCCTCACTTTTTCTCCCCTCTTCTCCCTGAATCATACTGAGGTACAGTTACACAGAAATTTGCAACCATCTGATTACCTCATCCAAGAGGCCATTCTTCATGCATGAACCTAGACAATGAGTGTTAGTAGGCTATTTGACTGTGGGAGCATCCCAGCTAAACCTTGTCCTGCATCCACACAAACACTTTTCCAGCATTCCAGCACAAATCATTGGGTACCAATCAGAAATGGAAATCCTGTCTGATATTTGGTCCCTGCCACATTTTGGGATTTCTCACTATGCACCTGTGTTGAGGGGGGGTACTTAGTGTAATATATGTTAGAAATGCTAGCATTCAGCTAAACTTAGCTCTCAGGAAGTTAAATTCACAAGACAGTAGGGCTAGGAGATATAGATTGAAATTCAGATAGGCTGTCTAGACCAACGCATTGCAGACAATGAAAGATAGTTTAACATTCTAGTGATCATTTAAACTCATTGCTGCTGCAACAATTGTATCCACTTGAATTCAACAGAAGTCATTGCCAAGTTAAGCTGGTATATTCCGCTTTTAGGTTGGGGGGTAATCAATTTAGACTGAAAGCCGATACTAGAGTCAGACTGACTTAAGAAAAAAAACAAGAGGCTGCAGGTGAGGAAATTCTGCCCTGAACTGAGGCAAAAATGGAGGGCTTTAGTTTCTTATACCCAATAGTTGTACAGATAGTAAAATAATTCTGAAAATACGAGTAAGACACTAATGTTGAATAGTGTCGAGTTCATTCTTTTTTATGTACAGGAAACAAAATGAAGCCGAGTGGAAAAGTGAATTTTGATTACAACTGATACTCTGTATGTTCACGAGCTATGAAATAAAGCAGCTTAACGATTCAGATCAGGCCTTGTCTCACCTTCGTCAACTTTCAGAGAAATTGAAGAAGCACACATGCAAAAGACACAAATATCCAGTTCAGGTTGGAAAGAGATACTATTGTTAAACCTCTGGGTTATGATATCGTACCAGTAGATATAGGGCAGTGTGAGTCAACTCCCACAAAAGTAAGACACTCAGACCATTTACAGGAGTGACTGACACCACTGAATTCGAGAAGGTACCTAAGCAGACCCAAATTTATAACAGTTCCCCAGCCCATGATGTACATTCAGACCAATCCAATTAGCTCCATATATAGAATCATAGAATTTTACAGCACATTCAGTCCATTGTGCCTGAAAAAACTATCCATTTAGTCCCATTCTCCCACCCTTTTAAATTTTTCTTTTCCAAGAATTTTTAAAAGCTATTACGGATTCTGCTTCCAATGCTGTTTCTGGGGTAGGGCATTCCATGTTTTAACATCCTGTGTAAAAAAAAAAAATCTCCTAACTTATCCTTTTGTTCTTTTGTTGATGTTCTTAAATGTATGCCCTCTAGTTACTGACTCACTGACCAGTGGAAATAGTTTTTCTGACTTTCCTTATCAAAACCCCTCATAATTTTAACACCGCTATCACAACTCCTCTTAACCTTCTTTGTTCTAATGAAAACATCCCCAGCTTCTCTTGTCCTTCCTCATAACTATTACTTTTCATCCCTGGTATCATCTTAGTGAATTTGTTCTGTACCCTGTCATGGCCTTGACATTTTTTCTAAAGTAAGGCACCCAAAATGGACACAATATTCAAACTGCAGCTTACCCAATGATCTGTATAGGGTACCATTACCTCTTTATGTTTGTACTCTTTATTGCTACTTATAAATCTAGCATCCCATATGCTTTCTTACAGCTTTATCAACTTGCCTCCTACTTTTAAAGATTTGTGTATCTGTACCTATAAGTCTCTCTGCTCCTCTATTCCTTTTAAAATTTTAACCTTCAGTGAATACATCCTCTCTTTATTCTTCCTTCCAAAATGTATCCCCTCATATTTCTCTGCTTTAAATATCCTGGTTCAATGACGGCACAATAAAAGCCAGGTCAACTTGCAGGTACCAATCTACCTAAGAAAACAAGAATAAAAATAGGCTTATTCCTGTTTGATAACACAATAATTTACTTCATAATTTTAATTTTATTAGTGTTCATGTCACTCTACATATCTTTAAGAGGCAATAGTATGTTATTCAATTTGATTGAAGGCCATTCTGTTTTTTGGTGGGAGTTGGTGTCCAATTGTAGGTGTCAAGGTTTAGATCGATAATCAGACTACAAATTCCACCAGGAATAAGAAGATCTCTAACCAAACACAGGAAAGCTATGAAGAGCTGATTGGAAAGTAACAGCCGAGCCATCGCAAATGTTTGCATAGTCTTATTAATGGATGAAACAACAAATTCATTGAGTGATAAAAATTTGAGCACAGAATGAGGTCATTCAGCTAATCATGCATCTAACGGTCCAAACTCCACATCAGAGTTATCTAATTATTTTCCTTCCCTTTCTCCATTTATTTTTCTTCAAGTTTTTATTTAATTCCCTATTAAATATCATGATCGACATGGCTTCAATAGCTACTTGTATTAATACATTCCATATCCTAATAACCCTTTGCATCAAAAAATTCTTCTAAACACCCTTTTTATGCTTCTAGTACAATTCCAAAGTTTATGCCCTTGTTGCTGATTCACTGATCAATGGATATAATCTTTCACTCTATACTCTCCCAAACTCTTGCATGATTTTAAACACTACTGTTAGAACCCCGCTTAGCCTTCTCTGCTCCAGTGAATACAGCCGTAGTTCTTAAGGCCCTGAAAGCCTGTGGGGTGACCACTAGTTTCCAGCTGTAACTTAACAGGAGACCCAATGGAAACCCTAGAGAAACTGGGCATTTTCAGCCATTTATGCCATTTCTCTGGAAATTCCGCTGGTCTTCTGATGAAATTATGAATAGAGATGGGCGGTAGCCCTGTGGAATTTCAGGGCCTAAATCTCTCATCATAACACAAACACATCCTCTTACACCTGGTATCATTCTAGTGAATCTACATGCCATCTTATCCATAGCTCTGATATCCTTTCTATAATGGGATGCCCAAAAGTGCACACAATACTCCAACTGAGGCCTAATCATTGTCTTGTACAGATTCATCATCATTTCCTTGCTTTTGTCCCATACTAAAACCAAGAATTCCATTTATCCTTTTTATATCTTTTTCGACTTGCTATTCTGCTTTTAAAGATCAGCGTGTCTGGACCTCTCTGATCTTTTATTCCATTGAGAATTATACTCATTTAGAATACACGTCCATTCTCTGTTCTTTTTTCCAAAATGTGGTATTACCCGCATTTAATTACAATGAATTACATTTGGCACATATCTGAACAGTCCCCTAACCTGAAATGGCCTATTATTGTATCCTGCATTCTTCCTCACATTTTGATACCGTTCTCACATGTCCGTATCATTTATGAATATGGAGAAGAAAACAGACTCCAACACATATCCCTGGGACATGCCAGTTTAGGATCAGTAGTGCACGCTCACCTCTGAGCCAGAAGGTTGTGGATTCAAATCCCAGTCCAAAGACTTGAGCACAAAATCTATGCTGACACTTCAGTGCAGTACTGAGGGAGTACTGCACTGTCGGAGGTGCCGTCTTTCGGATGAGATGTTAAACCGAGGCCCTGTCTGTCCTCTCAGGTGGAGATAAAAGATCCCATGGCACTATTTCGAAGAAGATCAGGGGAGTTCTCCCTGGTGTCCTGGACAATATTTATCCCTCAACCAACGTCACTAAAACAGATTAAATGGTCATTATCATTGCTGTTTGTGTGGCTTTGCTG
Source organism: Heptranchias perlo (assembly GCF_035084215.1). Classification (NCBI taxonomy): domain Eukaryota; kingdom Metazoa; phylum Chordata; class Chondrichthyes; order Hexanchiformes; family Hexanchidae; genus Heptranchias; species Heptranchias perlo. The sequence continues at coordinate 72,203,124 of NC_090326.1, read as the reverse complement.
TAAGTAAATTGGTTGCCATATTTCCTACATTACAACAGTGTCTACACTTCAGAAGTACTTAATTGGCTGTAAAGCACTTTGGGATGTTCTGATGTCATGGAAGGTACTATATAGATGCAAGTCTTTCTTTTCTTTATGCCACTAACTACATTTTGTCAATCCAAAGAAACATCTAATTACTCCTACTGTCAAATTTCTGTGCTTTAACCATTTCACTATCCGTGACATCACTTTACCTTTAATACCATGGGCATAATCTTCACAACAAATCTGTTATATGGTACTTTATCAAATGCTTTATGAAAAATCACATCTACTCCATTCACTTTGTCTATATGCTCTGTAGTATCCTCAAAGAATTCAATTAAATTAAAACTAAATTAAATTGCTCTATTTCAAACTTTATATACAGATGTGACTTTAAATTACAAAGTTTTAGATATCTTATGCAAAATAACTTTGTCACATTTCAGTGAACATTTCTCTCAAAAGCTAATTGGCTGTTCTTGGTGGTTTGAACCCAGGCAGAGGGTGTTAACAGATATCCAATGCAAGTTACAAGGGAATACAATCATCGCACTCCCAGGTCCTGCTGTGGCAGAAGTAGACTTACGCCAGTATGAGTCAACTCATTTAAGACGCTCGGACCGTTCAAGGGGGTAATTGATCCTACTGAACCCAAGAAGGCATCTGCGGCAGACCCAAATTTGTAACATATGGAAAGAAAAATGTGTTTATGTGGACATCAGGTAAAGATAGGATCAACTTTGTATTACCTTCAGTGGTTGAAAAGCTCATCTTGGTTCACACATGAATGACAGCTGATTATCTTTTGAGAGAAGTGGCCACAATGGAACTTGAAGCTGCCCCAATGACCCCAGAATTCTGACTATCAAATTATTCAAAGGATATCGAACCAGAAATATCTCAGACATGTGTGGAGGAGAATAGCTGACAGCAGACTCGTGTAGTCAGCAGATTGGTGAGAAAGCCAACCTGCTTAGCTAACTCTTCCCAGCCAATCTACATACTGTGAAGCAAAGACACAAAGTCCCCATGCAGCTGGTTAAAGCCAGTCTGCACAATATCAATTATATTTTTAATACCTTGAACCATCAAAACCCTCCCTGGCTTCTGCTATTTCAAGATGTGGGATTGCAAGGTAGCCCTGTGGAGGATGTTGAAAGCGAGGTACTGTATTATGCTTCAGACTTTCTGTGTTATGCACCTTAGATGTTGGATGCTTTCCATGATGCCACTAGTGTCCATTCGCTCCTCTTCCTCTGCATCTTCCTCCTTAACTCATCCTACTCCATGGACACACAACAATGGTTTCTTAAGGGGCATCAGACATGGTTTCACAGGTGGTTGAGTCACCTGTTTAGATACGAAAGTATAATTTATGAACATATGTCTCTGGGCTTGGGATCTGAGGAGATCTTATCAAAGTCAGCACTCTTAATACAGATAATGTTTGGCAAAAATTTTTGTTCTGTTTGGAGAGGAAGATGTGCCATATGCCATCTTTATCACAATGGTATATGCGAATGGCACAATTCTGAACTGTGATGTGAATCATATCATTGTGTTGTGTGCTTATTTGTAAATGAATGAAAAATGATTTGTTGAACACAGTGTCATAAACACTGCTCCCCTTTAGTAAATTGAACTGTAATGTTTGCTTACAAAACTTTGTTGAACTGCAGATACAACTGACATTAAGCGTAGTGAATCTTCCGTGGCATTGCTCATAATGAGTCAGAAGGTTACCGTGTTGCATCTTGGGGAGAAGGCTGGAATGTGGGAGTACTTGGGTGTGCCAGATGTGGGAGAACACGAGGAGGGTCTTGGGTCCAGGAGCACTAGGAAGGTTGGGTTGTAATGTACTTGTAGAATAAAATGATTGCAATCAAAATTACGAATCTGACATACATTTCAACCTTTCACTGGAGTGAAAGGGAGGTATGTAAAGAAAGTAAAGTTAGTTTGCAAAGCAGAAGAATACACTTAAATCCAGAGAATCTGTGTTCTTTACCCAACTGTAGCATGGGTGTGAAGCAGTTTTGTTTCACATTGACGCTAGTTATAATGTAAATGAAGTCCGAATCCAATGTGAGGGCTCCCCATGACACCAGGGCAAAGCAAGAGTGAGGCTCACTGGAGGAGGGAGTCTCACTCTGTTTTGCTTCAGAATCAGTTTAGGCCTTCACTCCTGATTTACACTCCACAAAGTGCCATACACAGATGCTAAAATTGCAGTGTGAATGCACATCTGGGGAGAATTTTAACCCCCAAGACCGGGTAGGTTGGGGGTGGGTGGGAGGTGAAAATTTTTGGATCCGCAACTGCACCGGCTCCAACGCACCCACTTCCAGGTTTAACTTGGGTGGTTTGGATGCGGGCAAGGAACATACTCACTGAGGTCACATCCTTAATTAGTGCCGGTGGGTGGGTCGTTAGCCGGGCAATTAATGTCATTAGGAGACATCAAGTAGTTTTTCTTTAATTGAATTTAACCTAACTTTAAATTTAACTTCTCCACCTAGGTTTCCCATGGCTTCTGAACCTTGCCAGTGAAAAGGAGGTGAGAAGGACCGAAACATCAGGTAAGTGCCTTTATTGCATTGCTTGTGAGCCAGGAGGAGCAGGAGTGTTTCCTCCAGCCCCAACAAGTTTACCTACTGCAATCGGACCCCCTCGATTGGACGACAACCCTCCCCCAAATGTCCGAGAATCCCCCCGTGTCTGAAACACTGCCCCACAATGTCCGAGATCCCTCCCTACCTCTGATTACCAACTCTTCCACCGACTTGATCACCAACTTTTCCACTGGCTCAATCACCAACTCTTCCACCAACTCCTCAATCACCAACTCTTCCACCAACTCCTCAATCACCAACTCTTCCACCAACTCCTCAATCACCAACTCTTCCACCAACTCCTCAATCACCAACTCTTCCACCAACTCCTCAATCACCAACTCCTCAATCACCAACTCTTCCACCAACTCCTCAATCACCAACTTTTCCACTGGCTCAATCACCAACTCTTCCACCAACTCCTCAATCACCAACTCTTCCACCAACTCCTCAATCACCAACTCTTCCACCAACTCCTCAATCACCAACTCTTCCACCAACTCCTCAATCACCAACTCTTCCACCAACTCCTCAATCACCAACTCTTCCACTGACTCAATCACCAACTCTTCCACCAACTCCTCAATCACCAACTCTTCCACCAACTCCTCAATCACCAACTCTTCCACTGACTCAATCACCAACTCTTCCACTGACTCAATCACCAACTCTTCCACTGACTCAATCACCAACTCTTCCACTGACTCAATCACCAACTCCTCAATCACCAACTCCTCAATCACCAACTCTTCCACCAACTCCTCAATCACCAACTCTTCCACTGACTCAATCACCAACTCCTCAATCACCGACTCAATCACCAACTCCTCAATCACCAACTCTTCCACCAACTCCTCAATCACCAACTCTTCCACCGACTCAATCACCAACTCCTCAATCACCAACTCTTCCACCGACTCAATCACCAACTCCTCAATCACCAACTCTTCCACCGACTCAATCACCAACTCCTCAATCACCAACTCTTCCACCGACTCAATCACCAACTCCTCAATCACCAACTCTTCCACCGACTCAATCACCAACTCCTCAATCACCAACTCTTCCACCGACTCCTCAATCACCAACTCTTCCACTGACTCAATCACCAAGTCTTCCACCAACCTGATCATGTCCCTCCACCCTCAATCTCATCCATGGCCTCCTGCCTGATCTTCTCCATGTCCACCCCCACCTCGATCTTCTCCTTGCCCCCCCCCAATCTTCTCCACAGCACCCCCCTCCAAATCGTCCCGACGGCCCACAAGCTCGCCCTCCCTCCCTCCTCTCCAATCCTTGGCAGCAGCCTGCTACCACAGGCCTTCCTGCCCAACAGACAGCCATCCTGTCAATCAGGGCGCGGAAGCCAGAAATGAAACTTTTATCCTTCAGTTAAGTAGCAGTCACAGATTCCAATCCGATATCTTTACTTTCGGGTTTTGCATCCAATAATCTACCCCCCACATTCCACCCCCCCACCTCATCCCCATTCTTTTCCCGGCTCCATGTTAAAATCCAGGTCATAGTGTTTTCTGATGAGGTGAGAATGGTTGTGGGGAAAAGGGAACATTTGAAAAGGAGAGTGGGATGCCAGATTGATAGTTGGCATCAAAAGTCAGGAAGTCCAGTTGTAGTGTTCTTGGGAAAAGTTACGAGAATGATGTTGGGGAGATGGAGGAGTTCATAAGTAAAAGCTTCAGTGAGGTGCACGGACATCAGCCACATGAATGAAAGGCCTCAAAGGGTGCTGTAATGGGCAAAAAACTCACATGCACAAAAAAAATGGCAGGCATGTCCAGGTGAAAAAATGGAGAACTAGAAACAGAAGAACATGCAAAGCTCCTGAAAGAGGAGCAAACCTATTGAGGGACCACTGGTTTTATGAAGGTTTAAGAATGTCTGGGTAAGCTTATAGGCAAGCTTGATGATTTGTTTGAGATTTGTTTGATTTTTCAACTGCTTTTTTCTTATTCGTTCATGGGATGTGGGCGTCGCTGGCGAGGCCAGCATTTATTGCCCATCCCTAATCTTCCTTGGAGAAGGTGGTGGTGAGCCACCTTCTTGAACTGCTGCAGTCCATGTGGTGAAAGTTCTCCCAAAGTGCTGTTAGGTAGGGAGTTCCAGGATTTTGACCCAGCGACGATGAAGGAACGGCGATACATTTCCAAGTCGGGATGGTGTATGACTTGGAGGGGAACGTGCAGGTGGTGTTGTTCCCATGCGCCTGCTGCCCTTGTCCTTCTAGGTGGTAGAGGTCGTGGGTTTGAAAGGTGCAGTCGAGGAAACCTTGATGAGTTGCTGCAGTGCATCCTGTGGATGGTACACACTGCAGCCATGGTGCGCCGGTGGTGAAGGGAGTGAATGTTTAGGGTGGTGGATGGGGTGCCAATCAAGCGGGCTGCTTTGTCCTGGATGGTGTCGAGCTTCTTGAGTGTTGTTGGAGCTGCACTCATCCAGGCAAGTGGAGAGTATTCCATCACACTCCTGACTTGTGCCTTGTAGATGGTGGAAAGGCTTTGGAGAGTCAGGAGGTGAGTCACTCGTTGCAGAATACCCAGCCTCTGACCTGCTCTTGTAGCCACAGTATTTATATGGCTGGTCCAGTTAAGTTTCTGGTTAATGGTGAGCCCCAGGTTGTTGGTGGTGGGGGATTCGGCGATGCTAATGCCGTTGAATGTCAAGGGGAGGTGGTTAGACTCTCTCTTGTTGGGGATGGTTATTGCCTGGCACTTGTCTGACGTGAATGTTACTTTCCATGTATCAGCCCAAGCCTGGATGTTGTCCAGGTCTTGCTGCATGCGGGCTCGTACTGCTTCATCATCTGAGGGGTTGCAAATGGAACTGAACACTGTGCAATCATCAGCGAACATCCCCATTTCTGACCTTATGATGGAGGGAAGATCATTGATGAAGCAGCTGAAGATGGTTGGGCCTAGGACACTGCCCTGAGGAACTCCTGCAGCAATGTCCTGGGACTGAGATGATTGGCCTCCAACAACCACTACCATCTTCCTTTGTGCTCGGTATGACTCCAGCCACTGGAGAGTTTTCCCCCTGATTCCCATTGACTTCAATTTTATTAGGGCTCCTTGGTGCCACACTCGGTCAAATGCTGCCTTGATGTCAAGGGCAGTCACTCTCACCTCATCTCTGGAATTCAGCTCTTTTGTCCATGTTTGGACCAAGGCTGTAATGAGGTCTGTAGCTGAGTGGTCCTGGCGGAACCCAAACTGAGCATCGGTGAGCAGGTTATTGGTGAGTAAGTGCCTCTTAATAGCACTGTCGACGACACCTTCCATCACCTTGCTGATGATTGAGAGTAGATTGATGGGGTGGTAATTGGCCGGATTGGATTTGTCCTGCTTTTTGTGGACAGGACACACCTGGGCAATTTTCCACATTGTCGGGTAGATGCCAGTGTTGTAGCTGTACTGGAAGAGCTTGGCTAGAGGCGCAGCTAGTTCTGGAGCTCACGTCTTCAGCACTACAGCCAGGATGTTGTCAGGGCCCATAGCCTTTGCTGTATCCAGTGCACTCAGCTGTTTCTTGATATCATGTGGAGTGAATCGAATTGGCTGAAGACTGACTTCTGTGATGGTGGGGATATCGGGAGGAGGCCGAGATGGATCATCCACTCGGCACTTCTGGCTGAAGATGGTTGCAAACACTTCAGCCTTGTCTTTTGCACTCACGTGCTGGACTCCGCCATCATTGAGGATGGGGATGTTTACAGAGCCTTTTTTTTTATTCGTTCACGGGATGTGGGCGTCGCTGGCAAGGCCAGCATTTATTGCCCATCCCTAATTGCCCTCGAGAAGGTGGTGGTGAGCCGCCTTCTTGAACCGCTGCAGTCCGTGTGGTGACGGTTCTCCCACAGTGCTGTTAGGAAGGGAGTTCCAGGATTTTGACCCAGCGACAATGAAGGAACGGCGATATATTTCCAAGTCGGGATGGTGTGTGACTTGAAGGGGAACGTGCAGGTGGTGTTGTTCCCATGTGCCTGCTGCTCTTGTCCTTCTAGGTGGTAGAGGTCGCGGGTTTGGGAGGTGCTGTCGAAGAAGCCTTGGCGAGTTGCTGCAGTGCATCCTGTGGATGGTACACACTGCAGCCACAGTGCGCCGGTGGTGAAGGGAGTGAATGTTTAGGGTGATGGATGGGGTGCCAATCAAGCGGGCTGCTTTATCTTGGATGGTGTCGAGCTTCTTGAGTGTTGTTGGAGCTGCACTCATCCAGGCAAGTGGAGAGTATTCCATCACACTCCTGACTTGTGCCTTGTAGATGGTGGAAAGGCTTTGGGGAGTCAGGAGGTGAGTCACTCGCCGGAGAACACCCAGCCTCTGACCTGCTCTCATAGCCACAGTATTAAAATGGCTGGTCCAGTTCAGTTTCTGGTCAATGGTGACCCCCAGGATGATGATGGTGGGGGATTCGGCGATGGTAATGCCGTTGAATGACAAGGGGAGGTGGTTAGACTTTCTCTTGTTGGAGATGGTCATTGCCTGGCACTTATCTGGCGCGAATGTTACTTGCCACTTATCAGCCCAAGCCTGGATGTTGTCCAGGTCTTGCTGCATGCGGGCTCGGACTGCTTCATTATCTGAGGGGTTGTGAATGGAACTGAACACTGTGCAGTCATCAGCGAACATCCCCATTTCTGACCTTATGATGGAGGGAAGGTCATTGATGAAGCAGCTGAAGATGGTTGGGCCTAGGACACTGCCCTGAGGAACTCCTGCAGCAATGCCCTGGGGCTGAGATGATTGGCCTCCAACAACCACTACCATCTTCCTTTGTGCTAGGTATGACTCCAGCCACTGGAGAGTTTTCCCCCTGATTCCCATGGACTTCAATTTTACTAGGGCTCCTTGGTGCCACACTCGGTCAAATGCTGCCTTGATGTCAAGGGCAGTCACTCTCACCTCACCTCTGGAATTCAGCTCTTTTGTCCATGTTTGGACCAAGGCTGTAATGAGGTCTGGAGCTGAGTGGTCCTGGCGGAACCCAAACTGAGCATCGGTGAGCAGGTTATTGGTGAGTAAGTGCCGCTTGATAGCACTGTCGACGACACCTTCCATCACTTTGCTGATGATTGAGAGTGGACTGATGGGGCGGTAATTGGCCGGATTGGATTTGTCCTGCTTTTTGTGGACAGGACATACCTGGGCAATTTTCCACATTGTCGGGTAGATGCCAGTGTTGTAGCTGTACTGGAACAGCTTGGCTAGAGGCGCAGCTAGTTCTGGAGCACAAGTCTTCAGCACTACAGCTGGGATGTTGTCGGGGCCCATAGCCTTTGCTGTATCCAGTGCACTCAGCCGTTTCTTGATATCACGTGGAGTGAATCGAATTGGCCGAAGACTGGCTTCCGTGATGGTGGGGATATCGGGAGGAGGCTGAGATGGATCATCCATTCGGCACTTCTGGCTGAAGATGGTTGCAAACGCTTCAGCCTTGTCTTTTGCACTCACGTGCTGGATTCCGCCATCATTGAGAATGGGGATGTTTGCAGAGCCTCCTCCTCCCGTTAGTTGTTTAATTGTCCACCACCATTCACGACTGGATGTGGCAGGACTGCAGAGCTTTGATCTGATCCGTTGCTTGTGGAATCGCTTAGCTCTGTCTATAGCATGTTGCTTCCGCTGTTTAGCATGCATGTAGTCCTGTATTGTAGCTTAACCAGGTTGGTACCTCATTTTTAGGTACGCCTGGTGCTGCTCCTGGCATGCTCTTCTACACTCCTCATTGAACCAGGGTTGATCCCCTGGCTTGTTGGTAATGGTAGAGTGAGGAATATGCCGGGCCATGAGGTTACAGATTGTGCTAGAATACAATTCTGCTGCTGCTGATGGCCCACAGCGCCTCATGGATGCCCAATTTTGAGCTGCTAGATCCGTTCTGAATCTATCCCATTTAGCACGGTGGTAGTGCCACACAACACGTTGGATGGTGTCCTCAGTGCGAAGACGGGACTTCATCTCCACGAGGACTGTGCGGTGGTCACTCCTACCAATACTGTCATGGACAGATGCATTTGCGACAGGGAGATTGGTGAGGACAAGGTCAAGTAAGTTTTTCCCTCGTGTTGGTTCGCTCACCACCTGCCGCAGGCCCAGTCTGGCAGCTATGTCCTTCAGGACTCGGCCAGCTCGGTCAGTAGTGGTGCTACCGAGCCACTCTTGGTGATGGACATTGAAGTCCCCCACCCAGAGTACATTTTGTGCCCTTGCTACCCTCAGTGCTTCCTCCAAGTGGTGCTCAACATGGAGGACTGATTCATCAGCTGGGGGAGGACGGTAGGTGGTAATCAGCAGGAGGTTTCCTTGCCCATGTTTGACCTGATGCCATGAGATTTCATGGGGTCCAGAGTCAATGTTGAGGACTCCCAGGGCCACTCCCTCCTGACTGTATATCACTGTACCGCCACCTCTGGTGGGTCTGTCCTGCCGGTGGGACAGGACATACCCAGGGATGGTGATGGAAGAGTCTGGGACGTTGTCTGAAAGATATGATTCTGTAAGTATGGCTATGTCAGGCTGTTGCTTGACTAGTCTGTGGGACAGCTCTCCCAATTTTGGCACAAGTCCCCAGATGTTAGTAAGGAGGACCTTGCAGGGTCGACTGGGCTTGGTGTTTTTTTGCCGTTGTCGTGTCCGGTGCCTCGTGGTCCGATGCCGGGTGGTCCGTCCGCTTTTATTCTTATTATGACTTTTCGTAGTGAGATTTTACAACTGAGTGGCTTGCTAGGCCATTTCAGAGGGCAATTAAGAATCAACCACATTGCTGTGGGTCTGGAGTCACATATCGGCCAGACCAGGTAAGGACGGCAGGTTTCCTTCCCTAAAGGACATTAGTGAACCAGATGGGTTTTTACGACAATCCGGTAGTTTCATGGCCATCATCACTGATACTAGTATTTTAATTCCAGATTTTTTTTTATTTAATTAATTGAATTTTTAATTAATTAATTGAATTTAAATTCGCCAGCTGCCGTGGCGGGATTTGAACTCATGACTCTGGATTTTAGTCCAGGCCTCTGGATTACTAGCCCAGTAACATAACCACTGTGCTACCGTACCCATTAGTTGTTAAATTGTCCACCACCATTCACGACTGGATGTGGCAGGACTGCAGAGCTTTGATCTGATCCGTTGGTTGTGGAATCGCTTAGCTCTGTCTATAGCATGTTGCTTCCGCTGTTTAGCATGCATGTAGTCCTGTGTTGTAGCTTCACCAGTTTGGCACCTCATTTTTAGATATGCCTGGTGCTGCTCCTGGCATGTTCTTCTACAATCCTCATTGAACCAGGGTTGATCCCCTGGCTTGTTGGTAATGGTAGAGTGAGGAATATGCCAGGCCATGAGGTTACAGATTGTGCTGGAATACAATTCTGCTGCTGTTGATGACCCACAGCACCTCATGGATGCCCAGTTTTGAGCTGCTACATCTGTTCTGAATCTATCCCATTTAGCACGGTGATAGTGCCACACAGCACGTTGGATGGTGTCCTCAGCACGAAGACGAGACTTTGTCTCCACGAGCACTGTGCGGTGGTCACTCTTACTGTGTTTATAAAGTGGTAATAATGTTTTTTTTTAGTGTAGCCTATCCTGCACCGTCCATTGTGATCGGCAGCTGACAGTGGTTCCCATTCCATCCATCCCATGCTCCATCCCATGTTCCACCCCCATTCACAGGAAACCCACCCTCCTTCCCCACTGGATGGCTTTCCCATGCCTTGACCCCTCCCTCTGAATTCTACTCCCTCAGCACCCCCTCCCACTTTGCTTAGCTTTCCCATGCCTTAGCGTCCTCCCCTCCTCACTCCCCCTCCATTCACCTGAAATATCCTTCCTTGGCAAACCATCTCCACTGGTGGGTTTCCCATGCCTCGACCCCTCCCTCCCCCACTGATCTGAATTCCTTTCCTTGGTACTCCCACCCACCTTCACTCCACTGGCTGGGTTCCTGTGTGTTAATCCCCATTCCTCTCATCCCCCAACCCCCCACCACCATTGACTGACTTTTGTGATATATTCTGCAACCCCCTGCCCTCTTCCCAGCATGTGGCAGACACCTGGGACACACCAGCAGCCGTTGAATCCAAGCTCACAAAGTGAAAGAGCTGTTGCACAAGCTGCTGCTTTGAAAACACTTTGTAACGTCATCTGAGCCATAAAGTTGCCATACAATCCAATAAACATGTGTTGCAGCCCCTCCACCAATGCAGTAGAATTCTTGATACAACCTCCTCCCTTCCGCCAAGCAAAATCGCTCACCCTCCACTAGGATACGTTAAAAGATTTAGGACAGAAAGCAAGAGGGTTGTGAGGCTGTTGAATGCAACACCAGAATTAGTTGTTGAAGCAGAGACCATGTGAACACTTAAGCATAGGTTAGAGAGGTGGTTGAAGGAGGATACAGGGTTAAGAGAACAGGGTAGGCACATGGGATTGGGACGACTGCTGGTGTGGAGGATAAACACCAACATGGATTGGTTGGAGAGAATGCTGGTTTCCCTATTGTAATTTCCATGTAATTCTATGTAATATCCTTTGACCTAAGGGGGTTTGTTGGAATTCATTTTTTAATATAAAATGGGAGAATGTCTGTTTTCTCCATAATTCACAATGCTATAACAAAGGAATGAGCAGCTTCAAAACATGCACTTTCTGAGAATGCAGCTTTGTTAGCAGGTTTGTAATTGTGGAGAAAACAGGCATTCTCATGTGTTTTGTTAAAAATGGAATTTCAGCATAGTGTTTGAGGTTCTTCTTAGATTTTAAACCACTTTTGCCTTGGTGTCTCAGTTCCCAGTTGGCATATGCACGTGGCTTTTTGATCACATTACTGTCCTTGTTACTGTGATAAATTGTTACAGTGAAATACTAAGATTATTCTCCCTAAAACCATGGTGGTTTGCTCACCTTAATCCCTCTGTGACTGCCAGTGGAAATAAAGTATGACTCATTGACAAAGGTCAAGTGGTTAATTTCCTGTTGTTAAACTGATTATATCTAACATTCAATTGGATGGATTACCTCAGCACCCACAATAAGTCAAGAGGTAAGAAAAGCATCAATGATGGCATAGTAATTAGGTCTTAACCCCGTCCCCAGTCCATTTATTAGCCATTGTCCCAATGGATGATTCCACCCCCTTGTTTGTTTTCTCCTTCTAATTTGCTCAGCTTCTGTCCTGATGGTGCTGAATCTTGCAGGGGTATAGTCCCTCTGGAACCTCACCCAAATGCTTATTCTTCAGGTATCAACTGTGGGGGCATCATAGCCAATCCAGACTTTGTCCTCATTTGACGCCCACACATGCGCTTTCCAACAGTTGTCAATGGACAGCGATTAGAAGCGGGAACCTTCGCTATTTTCCCCCTCCTGAACCCAGGGGTGCTGAGGCCAATTGTAGCTAATTCAGCACAGGCTGAGGATCAAATCTAGGCCTTTCTGTCCATTATGTGGAGATGCCGGTGATGGACTGGGGTTGACAATTGTAAACAATTTCACAACACCAAGATATAGTCCAACAAATTTATTTTAAATTCCACAAGCTTTCGGAGGCTTCCTCCTTCCTCAGGTGAACGGTGTGGATACTTTTGTGAATACTACTGTGAATACTTTTATGGACTTAGTCTATGAAACAAGGCTCCTTCCTTGCATCCTTTAGATGCAAGAACAGGCCCTGACCTCTTTTAGTTATCAAATTCAAATTGAGTTCTGACATAAAATAATTGAGTTAAAAAAGATTGTTCTGACACACAAAAGCAGTTTATCACTCAGTACAGCCAGGCTATGTGACACCATGTTGGAAGTGATTTTGACAATACACATAATTAGGCTTCTCAGCAGGGAACGTCTACCCATTTACAAGTTCCACTGCTATGGAGATAGTGGGGAGGAGGGGTCTCCGGGAGTAAAATAATCCACAGCTATCGGATCTTTCAATGCCATTACCATAGAGCTCATTTGCTTTATCCTTAAGCTGCTTTCATATCAACCCCTTCTCCCCAGCTAAGAGGACTGTCATATAAATTGTTTCCTACATTTTCACATCTTCTCATCTTTGAAGTTTAGAACATGTTAAAGCAGTTTCTAGACCCATTATTCTAGTCTATGTGTTTGGCAAAGCAGTTCCACATTATTAGTAGATGCATCGTGATATGCTTTGATTGAATTCTGTGTTCAACAGAACAGTGAACCATCTGTTAAAAATGTGTTTATGTTGAACTTGCATCCTGTTTGATTAAAAGTGTTAAATGTAATTAAATATTGAGGATTGATTCCTGACTCAGGAGGAATGCACTGATCTGAGAAGCACATACCAGTAGTAAAATCAGAAGACTACTGCACTTATCTTTTCACCAAAGAGAAAAAAATATAAATGTCAATATCCAATCTTAAAAGGAAAGGTTGCTTTCTAATATCACTCGGCAGCTTATAGACACAACCTTGAAAGTAAAGACTCAGTTGCAAGTTAGAGCCAGTTTTGAAAACTTAGCAATGATAGTACTGGTGAAAGTTATCAAAGAACAGAATCACCAGAAAACTGGTGATCAATAACCTTGTAACGTTTGCTAAAACCTATGGAAGGCAGGAATAATTAGATGTGGTGAGTAAGTACACTGAAAGATAAACACTGAAAGAATGCAAGAGGTCCAAGGTTTCAAATAGTAGGAGTCTCTCAGAAGGAATTATTTCTAATGTACGGGAAAGGGAAAATGGCAGGAAAATATATCAAACAAATGGTTAATAAAGCTGCCAATTTTTACTCTAAAGCTTTCTTTGTTCCTCTAATATGCTGCAATGAACTTTTATCCCCAAAAAAACAGGTGATCAAAATTTCAATTCCCATTCCAAGGTCACACCCTGAACTGGCAGAAGGAGGCATGCTTCCACCTGAGAGCTTGTGAGCCATCAATGTGGGCAAGTAACACCAATGACTGAAAATTAGTAAGGGCGAAACATGTGTCAACAAATTCGTGGAGCTAGCTTCTCCCACTCTGCCTCTGGACGATATGCAAAGCCGGCATCTTGAGGTATCCAGCATGAAGTCAGTGATTAATTTACTGTTCACTGAAATAGTAACTGACAGCATGTCTTGTACTACAATGAGCTGGTTAATTGGCACTTGAGGGAGAATATTGTATAAAGAAGCTGGAGGAAGCTGTGATAGCAGTGACGGTCCAAGGGTTGTGCTTGAAAGGGATCACTTTCTGTGTTTTAAAAAAAATTGTTATGTCATAAATCTTTGATATAGAACCCTAATACAGCAAAATTATTGCTTGCTTTTTATTTGATGTCTTACTCTCAAATTCATGGATTATTCAATGTTGCGCATGCAGTCCATTTTATGTACTTTGGGTTCACATGGCTGACTGGAATGCATACTACAGGACACAGGTTTGTCCCAAAAAACTATTTTAATTATCATTTCAGTGGCACAGTAAAATTAAGTGTATTTAATTCTTTAAGAAATTCATTAGCAGTCTTCCCCCAAATCATGCTGTTGTTTTGCTTGCTGCTAGCTGTATAACTTGCATTCTGTGGCCCCAAAAATCCTAAGGCCACAATCCTAGTGATCAGGCCTGGATCGACCCTGCTGGTGCCCTCTAGCACTGATCCTGATGCAGTTGGTGGGGTTAATAGGATGGCACTTAATTAGCCTGGGGCCAGAAGGCACCCGCCATTGGGTGGAGGAGCCCTGCCCCTCTCCCTTGAGAGACACCATGGAAACCCACCTTGACCCCCTGTGCAAGGGTGATGCTCCAGAATTTTTTTAAAAATCGTATCTTATCTTCAGGAGTCAAGGCTGCTCCCCTCACCTCCCCCACCCCCCACTCCTCCAGTGGGGCCCACTTGCCTTATTCTGGTAGTTGATATGCCTCACCTCTCTTAACATTCTGGCCTCCAATCTTAAACTACGTCCCTTCTAAGCTGGGGAAGCAAGAATTCTCAACGTAGGGAGTACTTGCCCCGGGTTCCACCCCCTTGGTGGCACTAGCCATGTAAGGGGTGGCCGCATGTTCTGTTCCTTGCAAGACTTACCGGGAATTCCTGGAATCAGCAGGGATCCAGTTTGTTCGAATCCCTGCCTGTTTCCAGAACATTTCACTGGGCTCCCGTTGGAATAATGTTGGGATTCTGGCAGAATTTACAAAGAGATTTGTGACCTATGTGTTTAATTTAACAGCTTCCTTTCAGTCGAATGCACAATATCCATTACCACACAGAAGATTCTTTGTTCACTTAAATACTCACAAAAATATATTTTAACAAAATGCTTGGTTGTAAATCCCACTAATATGAAAAATTCTAGTTTCATATATGCATTAGTTAAATGCTGCCAGCATTGTGACTGAGGGCTGATAGCCATCTCTCCATAGCAATCAATGGCAGCTCTCAGTAAGTGATAACAACATTTCAAAGCTAGATTTTCCGATGTAGATCACATCAAAAAAACTGAATTACGGCAAAGAACCAGATGTGTGGGTAAATTTTAGGAATGCAGGTTCTCGCGTGAATCCTCACCTGGCAGGAGCACATATCAAGAAATCCACACTACAAGTGGACAGAATTTTTTCAATATTTGTTCTCAGGATGTGGACAACACTGGAAGTTATCCTGAGAAGGTGGTGGGCCTTCTTCTTGAACTGCTAAAATAATTGTTTGAGTGGCTTGCTTGGCCAATTCATAGGCCATTAAGAGTCTATCACATAATATAGACTAGAGTTACATGCAGCTAGGCCAGGTAGGGGTGCCAGGCTCCCTTCACTGAAGGACATTATTGAACCAGTTGGGTTTTTATGATAATTACATAGATTTTCTGATCATTTTTTCTGTTGCTACCAGATTTGTTAAATTCAATTTCACCATTTGCCATGGTGGGATTAGAAATTATGACCTCTTGGTGCCTTGGTACCAGATGCATCACAACCGTACCTATAAAAAAAATTCTGGGGAGTGTTCAGTAATGTTTCAGCTTGTAATCCTGGCGGGTGAGACTTTATGCCAGGAATGAAGATTTGTAAAATTTAACCTCAGAGATGAGTGTTTCTGCAATGAAGTTAAGGTATTTGTAAACTGTGGAGTTTATTGTCTATGATAGTACATTTGTAGTACAAATCAACCACCAATTTTTAACACATTTATTCCATAAATCTTGCAGTTTAACAAGAATCAGAGGCACGGTAGTTTTGGTGGTGTGTGTCTGTGTAAAGGGCTCTTAGTGCCTATAAAATCATACCCCAGCATGAGAGGTTGCCTTCGGGAAAGGAGGGAATAGAAGGGGAAAGGAGAAATAAAAGCACTGTTAAATATCCTCGGGAGTTTTTAATTTCCCTTAACATTGTTTTCTGTTCAATTCCTAGTTTTGGAGGTAGTTGGCACAACAGTTTATGTAGGCTACAGCCTGACGACTGCAGATACAGAAAAGAATTCATAAATAATTTGGGCCTAACTTCACACTGGTCTTGTGGTTTCACAGAATAAAAATAGGAGTGATAGTTAACACTTGAGGTGGGAGAGACTGTGATACAGAAGAAAAGGAGCAGAGACCACAGGTCTTGACAAAAAAAGGAATTAACACATTTTGATAAACAGCAAATGGAGGAATATATGAATGTGCAAAAGAAATAATAACAAAACATCACAGTATCACAAATAAAAACAGAAAATGCGCAAAATACACAGCAGACCCATCAGTGTGTGACGAAGGAGAAAGCCTCCGAAAGCTTGTGATTTTCAAATAAAACTGTTGGACTATAACCTGATGTTGTAAGATTCCTTACATTAAAAGAGAAAAGACAGGTTAGCATTTCAGGTGCAGACCAATCACTGGAACTTGAGGTCAAAGTAATATGTTGCTTTAAAGTAGATCTTTAAACTAAGAGTGAGTCATTCCCAATCTGTTTGATGTTTTTAATTACCAAGTTTGAGAGCTGTTAAAAGTCTTTTGCCAGAACTATCTACTACCGATTTGATATCAAACTGATATTAATAAATATGACTGACTGATCTCATTCATTCTTCTCACAGGCAGTAGAGATTAGTGAAGTGATCATATTTTTACCATAATCTTCTTGTTGTTACCATAGTAATGCTGCCGCCCAAAGAGTTCCAACATGAGCTCACATCTGCTGTATCCTAATGGGAGCATATTGCTTCAAGTTAATTGCCCCCCTTCATTAAAGCCACAGCATTCTACATAATATAATAATTTATTTTAACAGGAACAATAATAAATGGGCCTTCATTGAATTCGCTGAAAGAGTGAAATTGTGGGATATGATATCAATAAGTTTGTTATCAATAACTCTTAGGATGTGGAACAGAAAGTAAGCTTTTCTTTCTCTTCTTTCAGTGCCAAGCATAAGGAATGCTTTCTTTATTAAAAATATTTAATAATAATAAATGAAGGTAATAGTTGGTTGATGAGAACAGAAACATTTTGTGTTTGGCTAATTTTGGGTCTCAAAGCCTGTTAGAATGTTGCACCTTATGTCACAAGTCTCAGTATTTGAGAATCTAGGGTCTTCCAAAATGAATATGCCATTTTAGATAGAGAAAAACTAGGACCATATTTCTTCTTTAGAAGAAAATGGGATAAATTCCTATTTTCACTGTAATTTACAACCCACCAACAAAACTAACAATATAGGCCTAGAAATTGGATCGTGTTGCTCCCATTTTCCTGGCGTAACACAGGCACCTAAGGGTCCAAATATGGGCAGGCAACATGCGCACGCTCATTCTGCGCTGGACGTGCACCCCCTACCATATTGGTAAAGGCTCCTCTGTAGGCCTCCAGGACGCATGCCTGAAACAGGCGTTAGGCCCTTTCCATATGCAAATAGGGGGCCTAATGCCTCTTTGAGGCCCCCTTTGCAAAATTCGATTGTGGCTGACCGCAACATGTGCCATGCATGCTGCGGTCAGTTTCTTCAGGCACTTGGCAGCCACGCCAGCGGCCCTTAAAGGGACCGGTGAAGGCTGCCACGAGAAAGGTAAGTTTGAACTGTTTGACTTATCTTAATGTGGAGCTGGGAGGAACAGGAGTGCTTCTCCCAGCTCCATATTAAATCTGCTGGCCGCCGCTCATCCCCCCTCCCAATTGCCTCCCCCCATTCCCAGACTCGGGTCCGAGTTGGACGATCTTGCTGCCTCCGGGACCTGCAAGCTGCCTCTGCAACTGGTGCCCACAGCTCACCAGTAATAAGCAATTTAGGCCGCAGATCAGTTTGCCGTGTTCCTGCCACCTGCCTCATTAGGCGCGTGTAGTATTCAACTCACCAGGTTCGTGCCCTGATTCAGTCGCGATCCAATTTATAGGCTGTAGAGTTTTGAAACATGCAATAAGAAAACTATTTTGTTATTGGTAATGAAAATATCTAGCAGTCAATCTTGGAGCACCTGGAATATTGAACTTTTAATGCTTCTTAAGCAGCCAAAAAGCCACCTAACGAGTATTAATTTTGAAAAATTTGTTAGCCTTCTTTGAAAATCATTCAACGACCATAGAGAAAAGCCAAATTTGGCAACCAAGCCTTGCATTGCTTGTGAACTATGTAATGGAGAAATACAACAACATTTGTGACGTGGGATGATGGTCTTAAATATCATAGAGAAACAACAGGAGTGGTAACTTGTGAACTCCATCTCAACAATGCAAATGATCTGGCAGGAGATCCTGAAGAAGGAGCACAACTGAAAGAAGCACAGAAATCTAAGGCAATGGTATTTATTTAGTATCAGCACAAGAAATATATGGACATGAAAGAACACAGTGATTGTTAAAGAGATAAAGTTAAAAAAAAACATTGTACTAACATAAGAAAATGTTTGCAAGAGTGCAGTAAATAAGATAGCAGAGTGACAAAAGCAGATTATGCCCATGTGTGTTATACATATCACGATGGCAAAGAGAATGCAATCCTTTCTTCAATTTCCAGCTCCACTTTCACACCAAATATGACAAGCTGTATATCCCTCCCATTCAGGCCAAACTTTATAAACCAATAGTGGTAATACTTAAAATAAATTGAGAAGACAATGGGGTTGCAATTGGTCTTCGCCGGTCGTGCAAAACGGGCGACATCGAATCGGACTCCCCTTACACTCCCCACCCTTACACTCCCAACACTCCCCACCCTTACACTCCCAACAGTCCCCACCCTTACATGCCCCACCCTTACACTCCCAACACTCCCCACCCTTACACTCCCAACACTCCCCACCCTTACACTCCCAACAGTCCCCATCCTTACACGCCCCACCCTTACACTCCCAACACTCCCCACCCTTACACTCCCAACACTCCCCACCCTTACACTCCCCACCCTTACACTCCCAACACTCCCAACCCCTTACACTCCCCACCCTTACACTCGCAACACTCCCCACCCTTACACTCCCCACCCTTACACTCCCAACACTCCCCACCCTTACACTCCCAACAGTCCCCACCCTTACATGCCCCACCCTTACACTCCCAACACTCCCCACCCTTACACTCCCAACACTCCCCACCCTTACACTCCCCACCCTTACACTCCCAACACTCCCCACCCTGACACTCCCAACAGTCCCCACCCTTACATGCCCCACCCTTACACTCCCAACACTCCCCACCCTTACACTCCCAACAGTCCCCATCCTTACACTCCCCACCCTTACACTCCCAACACTCCCCACCCTTACACTCCCCACCCTTACACTCCCAACACTCCCCACCCTTACACTCCCCACCCTTACACTCCCAACACTCCCCACCCTTACACGCCCCACCCTTACACTCCCAACACTCCCCACCCTTACACTCCCAACAGTCCCCACCCTTACACGCCCCACCCTTACACTCCCAACACTCCCCACCCTTACACTCCCAACACTCCCCACCCTTACACTCCCCACCCTTACACTCCCAACATTCCCCACCCCTTACACTCCCCACCCTTACACTCCCAACACTCCCCACCCCTTACACTCCCCACCCTTACACTCCCAACACTCCCCACCCCTTACACTCCCCACCCCTTACACTCCCCACCCTTACACTCCCCACCCTTACACTCCCCACACTTATACTCCCAACACGCCCCACCCTTGCACTCCCAACACTCCCCATCCTTACACTCCCAACACTCCCCACCCTTACACTCCCAACACTCCCCACCCTTACACTCCCAACATTCCCCACCAGATATAGAGAAAAAAACAAGTCAGCTTGGAAGACAGGGCAAATATGTGAGGGCAAGGCTGGATGGCATCTATTTTAATGCAAGGAGTCTTGCGAATAAGGTGGATGAACTGAAGGTGTTGATAAACACATGGGAGTATGATATTGTTGCTGTCACAGAGACATGGTTGAGGGAGGGGCAAGACTGGCAGCTCAATATTCCGGGGTACAGAATCTTCAGGCGAGACAGAGGGGGAGGTATAAGAGGAGGGGGGGTCGCAATATTAATTAAAGAATCAATTACTGCCATAAGGAGGGATGATATATTAGCAGGTTCCTCTAATGAGGCCATATGGGTGGAGCTTAAAAACAAAAAGGGGGCAAGCACTTTGATGGGAGTGTACTATAGGCCCCCAAACAGTCAGGGGGAGATAGAGGAACAGATATGCAGGCAAATCTCAGAAAATTGTGCAAATAATAGGGTAATAATAGTGGGGGATTTCAACTTCCCCAATATTAACAGGGATACTCAGAGTGTAAAAGGCTTAGAGGGTACAAAATTCTTAACGTGCATCCAGGAGAGCTTTTTGAGCCAGCATGTGGAAAGTCCTACAAGAGAGGGGGCGGTACTGGACCTAATTCTAGGGAATGTGGCCGGCCAAGTGGAAGAAGTGCTAGTAGGTGAGCATTTTGGTGACAGTGACCATAATTCGGTGAGATTTAAGGTGGTCATGGAAAAGGACAGGGAGGGGCCGGAAATAAAGGTTCTAAATTGGGGGAAGGCCGATTTTAATAGGATAAGGCAGGATCTGGCCAAAATGGACTGGGATCAGCTGCTTGTAGGAAAATCCGCATCGGAGCAATGGGAGTCTTTCAGAAGGGAGATTGAGACCATACAATGGCAACATGTTCCCGTAAAGGTCAAGGGTGGTTCCAAGAACTCCAGGGAACCTTGGATGTCAGGGGATATACGAGAATGGATTAGGAAAAAAAGGAGGGCTTTTGGCAGATACAAAAGGCTAAAGACGGAGGAAGCCCTAGAGGAGTACAAAAAGTGCAGGGGGATACTTAAAAAAGAAATTAGGAGATCAAGGAGGGGCCATGAAATAACACTGGCGAGCAAAATAAAGGAAAATCCTAAGATGTTTTATAAGTATATTAAGGGTAAGAGGATGACTAGGGAAAAAATAGGGCCCATTAGGGACAAAAATGGCAATCTGTGTGTGGAGCCGGCAGATGTAGGAGGGGTTCTAAATGAATTTTTTGCATCTGTTTTCACTATGGAGAAGGACGATGTAGACATAGAAATACGGCAGGGGGACTGTGATATACTCGAACATATTAACATCGAGCGGGAGGAGGTATTGGCGGTTTTAGCAGGCCTAAAAATGGATAAATCTCCAGGCCCGGACGAAATGTATCCCAGGCTACTGTGTGAGGCAAAGGAGGAGATTGCGGGGGCTCTGACACATATATTCAGAACCTCTCTGGCCACAGGGGATGTGCCAGAGGACTGGAGAACCGCTAATGTAATACCATTATTCAAGAAGGGGAGTAGGGAAAAACCGGGGAACTACAGGCCAGTGAGCCTAACATCAGTGGTAGGAAAATTATTGGAAAAAATTCTGAAGGACAAAATTAGTCTCCACTTGGAGAAGCAAGGATTAATCAGGGATAGTCAACATGGCTTTGTCAAGGGAAGATCATGTCTGACTAATTTGATTGAATTTTTTGAGGGGGTGACTAGGCGTGTGGATGAGGGTAACGCAGTGGATGTGGTATACATGGATTTCAGTAAGGCCTTCGATAAAGTCCCCCACAGGAGACTGGTCAAGAAGGTACGAGCCCATGGAATCCAGGGTGCCTTGGCACTTTGGATACAAAACTGGCTGAGTGGCAGAAGGGAGAGGGTGATGGTCGAAGGTTGTTTTTGTGACTGGAAGCCTGTGGCCAGTGGGGTACCACAGGGATCGGTGGTACCCCTTGCTGTTTGTGGTCTACATTAATGACTTGGATATGAATGTAAAAGGTATGATCAGTAAGTTCGTTGATGATACAAAAATTGGTAGGGTGGTAAATAGTGAGGAGGATAGCCTCAGTCTGCAGGACGATATAGATGGGTTGGTCAGATGGACGGAACAGTGGCAAATGGAATTTAACCCGGAAAAGTGCGAGGTGATGCACTTTGGAGGGACTAACAAGGCAAGGGAATACACAATGAATGGGAGGACCCTAGGCAAGACAGAGGGTCAGAGGGATCTTGGTGTGCAAGTTCACAGATCCCTGAAGGCGGCGGAACAGGTAGATAAGGTGGTAAAGAAGGCATATGGGATACTTGCCTTTATTAGCCGAGGCATAGAATATAAGAGCAAGGAGGTTATGATGGAGCTGTATAAAACACTGGTTAGGCCACAGCTGGAGTACTGTGTGCAGTTCTGGTCGCCACACTACAGGAAGGATGTGATCGCTTTGGAGAGGGTGCAGAGGAGATTCACCAGGATGTTACCAGGGCTGGAGCGCTTCAGCTATGAAGAGAGACTGGGAAGATTGGGTTTGTTTTCCTTGGAGCAGAGGAGGCTGAGGGGGGACATGATTGAGGTGTACAAAATTATGAGGGGCACAGATAGGATGGATACTGAGGAGCTTTTTCCCTTCGTTGAGGGTTCTATAACAAGGGGACATAGATTCAAGGTAAAAGGCGGGAGGTTTAGAGGGGATTTGAGAAAGAACTTTTTCACCCAGAGGGTGGTTGGAGCCTGAAAGGGTTGTGGAGGCAGGAACCCTCACAACATTCAAGAAGCATTTGGATGAGCACTTGAAATGCCATAGCATACAAGGCTACGGACCAAATGCTGGAATATGGGATTAGAGTAGACAGGGCTGATGGCCGGCGCGGACACGATGGGCCGAAGGGCCTCTATCCGTGCTGTATAACTCTATGACTCTATGACTCCCCACCCTTACACTCCCCACCCTGACACTCCCAACACTCTCCACCCTTACACTCCCAACACTCCCCACCCTTACACTCCCCACCCTTACACTCCCAACACTCCCCACCCTTACACTCCCAACACTCCCCACCCTTACACTCCCAACACTCCCCACCCTTACACTCCCCACCCTTACACTCCCAACACTCCCCACCCTTACACTCCCCACCCTTACACTCCCCACCCTTACACTCCCCACCCTTACACTCCCAACACTCCCCACCCTTACACTCCCAACACTCCCCACCCTCACACTCCCAACACTCCCCACCCTCACACTCCCAACACTCCCCACCCTTACACTCCCAACACTCCCCACCCTCACACTCCCAACACTCCCCACCCTTACACTCCCCACCCTCACACTCCCAACACTCCCCACCCTCACACTCCGAACACTCACCACCCTTACACTCCCAACACTCCCCACCCTTACACTCCCAACACTCCCCACCCTCACACTCCCAACACTCCCCACCCTCACACTCCCAACACTCCCCACCCTTACACTCCCCACCCTCACACTCCCAACACTCCCCACCCTCACACTCCGAACACTCACCACCCTTACACTCCCAACACTCCCCACCCTCACACTCCCAACACTCCCCACCCTTACACTCCCCACCCTCACACTCCCAACACTCCCCACCCTCACACTCCCAACACTCCCCACCCTTACACTCCCCACCCTCACACTCCCAACACTCCCCACCCTTACACTCCCCACCCTCACACTCCCAACACTCCCCACCCTTACACTCCCCACCCTCACACTCCCAACACTCCCCACCCTTACACTCCCCACCCTCACACTCCCAACACTCCCCACCCTTACACTCCCCACCCTCACACTCCCAACACTCCCCACCCTTACACTCCCCACCCTCACACTCCCAACACACCCCACCCTTACACTCCCCACCCTCACACTCCCAACACTCCCCACCCTCACACTCCCCACCCTCACACTCCCAACACTCCCCACCCTTACACTCCCCACCCTTACACTCCCCACCCTCACACTCCCAACACTCCCCACCCTCACACTCCCAACACTCCCCACCCTTACACTCCCCACCCTCACACTCCCAACACTCCCCACCCTCACACTCCGAACACTCACCACCCTTACACTCCCAACACTCCCCACCCTCACACACCCAACACTCCCCACCCTTACACTCCCCACCCTCACACTCCCAACACTCCCCACCCTTACACTCCCCACCCTTACACTCCCAACACTCCCCACCCTGACACTCCCCACCCTTACACTCCCAACACTCCCCACCCTGACACTCCCCACCCTTACACTCCCAACACTCCCCACCCTTACATTCCCCACCCTCACACTCCCAACACACCCCACCCTTACATTCCCCACCCTCACACTCCCAACACTCCCCACCCTTACACTCCCCACCCTCACACTCCCAACACTCCCCACCCTCACACTCCCAACACTCCCCACCCTTACACTCCGCACCCTCACACTCCCAACACTCCCCACCCTCACACTCCGAACACTCACCACCCTTACACTCCCAACACTCCCCACCCTTACACTCCCCACCCTCACACTCCCAACACTCCCCACCCTTACACTCCCCACCCTCACACTCCCAACACTCCCCACCCTTACACTCCCCACCCTCACACTCCCAACACTCCCCACCCTTACACTCCCCACCCTCACACTCCCAACACACCCCACCCTTACACTCCAACCCTTACACTCCCAACACTCCCCACCCTTACACTCCCCACCCTCACACTCCCAACACTCCCCACCCTTACACTCCCCACCCTCACACTCCCAACACTCCCCACCCTTACACTCCCCACCCTCACACTCCCAACACTCCCCACCCTCACACTCCGAACACTCACCACCCTTACACTCCCAACACTCCCCACCCTTACACTCCCCACCCTCACACTCCCAACACTCCCCACCCTTACACTCCCCACCCTCACACTCCCAACACTCCCCACCCTCACACTCCCAACACTCCCCACCCTTACACTCCCCACCCTCACACTCCCAACACTCACCACTCTTACACTCCCAACACTCCCCACCCTTACACTCCCCACCCTTACACTCCCAACACTCCCCACCCTGACACTCCCCACCCTCACACTCCCAACACTCCCCACCCTTACACTCCCCACCCTCACACTCCCAACACTCCCCACCCTTACACTCCCCACCCTCACACTCCCAACACTCCCCACCCTTACATTCCCCACCCTCACACTCCCAACACACCCCACCCTTACACTCCCCACCCTCACACTCCCAACACTCCCCACCCTTACACTCCCCACCCTCACACTCCCAACACTCCCCACCCTCACACTCCCAACACTCCCCACCCTCACACTCCCAACACTCCCCACCCTCACACTCCCAACACTCCCCACCCTCACACTCCCAACACTCCCCACCCTCACACTCCGAACACTCACCACCCTTACACTCCCAACACTCCCCACCCTTACACTCCCCACCCTCACACTCCCAACACTCCCCACCCTTACACTCCCCACCCTCACACTCCCAACACTCCCCACCCTTACACTCCCCACCCTCACACTCCCAACACTCCCCACCCTTACACTCCCCACCCTCACACTCCCAACACTCCCCACCCTTACACTCCCCACCCTCACACTCCCAACACTCCCCACCCTTACACTCCCCACCCTCACACTCCCAACACTCCCCACCCTTACACTCCCCACCCTCACACTCCCAACACACCCCACCCTTACACTCCAACCCTTACACTCCCAACACTCCCCACCCTTACACTCCCCACCCTCACACTCCCAACACTCCCCACCCTTACACTCCCCACCCTCACACTCCCAACACTCCCCACCCTTACACTCCCCACCCTCACACTCCCAACACACCCCACCCTTACACTCCCCACCCTCACACTCCCAACACTCCCCACCCTTACACTCCCCACCCTCACACTCCCAACACTCCCCACCCTCACACTCCCAACACTCCCCACCCTTACACTCCCCACCCTCACACTCCCAACACTCCCCACCCTCACACTCCGAACACTCACCACCCTTACACTCCCAACACTCCCCACCCTTACACTCCCCACCCTCACACTCCCAACACTCCCCACCCTTACACTCCCCACCCTCACACTCCCAACACTCCCCACCCTCACACTCCCAACACTCCCCACCCTTACACTCCCCACCCTCACACTCCCAACACTCCCCACCCTCACACTCCGAACACTCACCACTCTTACACTCCCAACACTCCCCACCCTTACACTCCCCACCCTCACACTCCCAACACTCCCCACCCTTACACTCCCCACCCTCACACTCCCAACACTCCCCACCCTTACACTCCCCACCCTTACACTCCCAACACTCCCCACCCTGACACTCCCCACCCTTACACTCCCAACACTCCCCGCCCTTACACTCCCCACCCTTACACTCCCAACACTCCCCACCCTTACACTCCCAACACTCCCCACCCTTACACTCCCAACACTCCCCACCCTTACACTCCCCACCCTTACACTCCCAACACTCCCCACCCTCACACTCCCAACACTCCCCACCCTCACACTCCCAACACTCCCCACCCTCACACTCCCAACACTCCCCACCCTTACACTCCCAATACTCCCCGCCCTTACATTCCCCACCCCTTACACTCCCCACCCTTACACTCCCAACACTCCCCACCCTTACACTCCCAAAACTCCCCACCCTCACACTCCCAACACTCCCCACCCTTACACTCCCCACCCTTACACTCCCAATACTCCCCACCCTTACACTCCCAACACTCCCCACCCTTACACTCCCCACCCTTACACTCCCAACACTCCCCACCCTTACACTCCCCACCCTTACACTCCCCACCCTTACACTCCCCACCCTTACACTCCCAACACTCCCCGCCCTTACACTCCCCGCCCTTACACTCCCACCCCTTACACTCCGAACACTCCCCGCCCCTTACACTCCCTTTACACTCCCCGCCCTTACACTCCCCGCCCTTAGACTCCCCGCCCTTACACTCCCCGCCCTTACACTCCCCGCCCTTAGACTCTCCGCCCTTAGATTCCCCGCCCTTACACTCCCCGCCCTTAGACTCCCCGCCCTTACACTCCCCGCCCTTAGACTCCCCACCCTTACACTCCCCGCCCTTACACTCCCCGCCCTTACACTCCCCGCCCTTAGACTCCCCGCCCTTAGACTCCCCGCCCTTACACTCCCCGCCCTTACACTCCCCGCCCTTACACTCCCCGCCCTTACACTCCCCGCCCTTACACTCCCCGCCCTTAGACTCCCCGCCCTTACACTCCCCGCCCTTACACTCCCCGCCCTTACACTCCCCGCCCTTACACTCCCCGCCCTTAGACTCCCCGCCCTTAGACTCCCCGCCCTTACACTCCCCGCCCTTACACTCCCCGCCCTTACACTCCCCGCCCTTACACTCCCCGCCCTTACACTCCCCGCCCTTAGACTCCCCGCCCTTACACTCCCCGCCCTTACACTCCCCGCCCTTAGACTCCCCGCCCTTAGACTCCCCGCCCTTAGACTCCCCGCCCTTAGACTCCCCGCCCTTACACTCCCCGCCCTTACACTCCCCGCCCTTACACTCCCCGCCCTTACACTCCCACCCCTTACACTCCCAACACTCCCCGCGCTTACACTCCCTGCTCCTTACACTCCCCTGACACTCCCCGCCCCTTACCCTCCCAATACTCCCTGCTCCTTACACTCCCCGCCCCTTCCAATCCCCTGACACTCCCCGCCCCTTACACTCCCAATACTCCCTGCTCCTTACACTCCCCGGCCCTTACACACCCCTTACACTCCCCAGCCGATATTCCGTCCCATTGACTTCAATCGAACTAATTATCAAGCGGGGTGTCTAACAGGCGGCCAACGCGATGCCCCTCGGTTTGCGTTACCGTCCAAGATGAATTTCACCCCCTATATCTCATTCACTTGAGCTTGAATAAAGTTATATTAGTTATCATCATGTCACTTTGCATATATTTGAAGAGTAAGAGTTAACGTAGGAAATATGTTCAACATATCCAGAGTGGAAGCCAGACCAGACTGTACTAAAATACATGAACATGAGGCTTTAAGGAGAAGTATTTGTTTTCTCTTTCAAAAAGCTAAATAGTAATTTTGCTACCAGATGTTAAGTTTATAATAATGACTGGAGGTCCGGACTTCCATCTGAGAACTTAGCCTTAAGGCTTTCTCGTCCCATTAGAACTGTGAAGGAGAAAATCAAGAGACAGCACTCTCCAAATGGAGAAAAATGTATCCAATACATTTTATAAATGTTTTTAGAAATTCATTTTTTACAAAAAGAAACTGAGGGAGAAATTGGTCCTCGTCCTCTTTTTTCCGGGAGGAAAATGGGTGCAAAAAGTTCCAATTTTTGGGGACAATACCCCACATCATCAAGATTGCCTAAAAGACATCAACCCCATATTAGGTCAGGGGATTTTTTAGGTGTCCCTGGTGGCTATCTGGAACAGGCATTTGGCCTCTTACATTTATAAATAAGGGGCCTAACGCCTGTTCTAGGTTCCATCTGCTAAACTGACCGGTGCTCAGCAGAATCTTCATTGGTCACTGCAGCCGAGCATGATTCTTCTCTCTAATTTTCCCTTCCAACTGCTGGGGAGAACCGCAGGCTTTACTCGTCATCTTTCTGCTTGGCACTGCTCAGATTGGGAACAGAGCAGAGCAGGGCTCAAAGCTGCATCCATGTCTGTACTGTTTGAGCATTAGTGGCTAATGCCCAGCACCACCCTGCCGTTCTGTTTATTCCATTTTCATAAATGATCTATATACACCTGCAATGGAAATGGCAGCCAGGTTTCACAGCCAGATTATTTTTTTCTCTTGAACTGTTAAAGAGACACCTGGGCAGATTTTCCTCTTATAACACTTGGGCCTAAAGGATGGCCTGGGTGGAGCGCAGAGAGGAAAACTGGTGGGGAGGATAGCACGTCCATAATGGAGCACGCCCAATTTTCCACCTATTACATGCCTATTGTGGTAAATTATTAATAAAACAATGTTCTTGTTTCTTGACTTTTGTCTGTTGCTTTCCACCAGACTTTTTTTGAGTCTAGAAATTACTGCTTTCAGTAGTAGCTGACAAACAATGATCATATTTATATGATCAGGCTCCTCCATTAAAATAGAAGACAAAGAAATGTCACATGAAAGCATTAAATGTTCATCCACTAATATTACCAATAATAATATCTAGACCTCCTTAATGGGACATTGAAGAAACAAAACTATTGAGGCCATGTTAAAATAGTGTCAAACTGACAACACCCTACCTGAATAAGAGCCTCGTTTGAATGATCAATAATCTGTTACATTTCGCACCGAATGCTCCAATACACTGACAACACTTAATCATTTCATTACAACAGTATCGACATTTTGTGGGGGTCAGATTTGATAAGGATCACCATGTATTGCCCTGCCATTGCTTTAGCACTACAATTCCCACAGGGTCATCAGGGAAACACCTTTCCTGACCCCTTATCAAGGTTTCATCGTAAATTTACACAAAATGTAATAAGATTCCCACCCAACAATCAATTTTGGTGATAGCATTAGTATCGAAAATTCAATATGATTTTGAGTAGAATCGGTTGCAAGTGTCACCCTTGGATTTGAGGGCTGTGTTGTTGTTAACATTAATATTATGAAAACTTCATCCAGTGTTCTCTATTAAAAGTCACATAAAATTACTGATAGAATCGGAGCTCCAGGTAATTTGTGAAACTAACCTGAAATTGACAATGCAAATATTACAAAAAAGTACAGGCTGCATTGATGATCCAATATATTTGTGCAGGCATCCTTTTATAATCGTAATAGATTTTGTGTTCAAATTAATATTCAAATGGTAACACAAAAACTTACAACAAAATATTTTTTGACATTTAATGCACCTCTTTCATGCACCTCTGGACTTGTATAATATAGACTCTTTAAAAGCAAATAGTCATGCAACAATGGACTGTTAAAACACCTCTATCAAGTAACCAGGGCCTTACCAACGCCATTATCTAAAAGTCTAAGTAGCAGTAGCGATCAAATGTTGTTAATTCAGGTAATTAGTGATCGCCATTGATTTTAAGGGGGCGGAACTTTAATAATTCACTTCTCAGTTTTCGGCGAGGATCACGGTGGATTGGCACGAAAGTCCAAAGAAATTATGGAGTGGCGTAAGTAATAGCATTAGTCACTTGCACCAAAATTTTCTGGAACTTCTGCGCTATAATAATGGTGCACACCATAGATGCGCCATTATAATGCAGCAAGTTCTCAGGAAATTCCGGACCATTATGATAATTTGAGCAGGTGCCAGGGCCATTACAACATCTGCCTCAGCGTAATATGGCGAGTACTGTCAGCTGAAAACCTGAACATTTTTTTCATTTCTAATTTGCTTCTTTGACGAAAGCAATCGATCACTCTGCGCAAGTGGAAATCTGCCCAATTGTTTTTTTCCACTAAACTGTCATTATAAACATCCCATATATAATAAAATAATTTCTCTATAACGTTACATGGGGAAAATATATCCTATTTTTACTTATGTGTTTACTGCTGTTTTCTATTTTAGATGTGGAGCTGATAGTGAGAAAAAAATTGCCGATTGATCAAAAACACGCTCCAGGGGCTATTTCTTTCAACTAATTCAGGCTCAAATATCTTAGATTTGACATGGTCACCGTCAACGTTTGATGCAGTACTTATTGAGTCAAACTAAGGATGTTTTAAAATTATTATTTGTACTCAGGATTTGGGTGATTCATGCAAGGTTACACTTATTGCTCAACCCTAATTGCCCCAAGGAGGTGGATGGGGCGCCTACTCCTTGAACTGCTTTAAGCTTTGTGTTAGAGGTGGTCCCATGATGGTGGTAGCTAGGAAATTCAAGGATTTTGCCCCAGGAGAGGAACTTGCAGGTAATGGATTTGCTCTGATGTTGTTACTCTTGTCCTTC
Organism: Heptranchias perlo; assembly: GCF_035084215.1. NCBI lineage: Eukaryota > Metazoa > Chordata > Chondrichthyes > Hexanchiformes > Hexanchidae > Heptranchias > Heptranchias perlo. Next base: position 72,172,243 of record NC_090326.1, on the reverse strand, counting down.
TTGGTGGTAGAGTTTGTGAGCCTGGGAGGTGCTGTTGAAGTAAGCTTGGAGAGTTGCTGCATTGTATCCTATAGATAGTATACACTGCAGGCACAGATGGTGAAGGAAATGGATGTTGACTTCAATGATAGGGGCACCGATCAAGTGAACTATTTTGTCCTGGATGGTGTCGAGCTTCTTGAGTGTTGTTGCAGCTGCAGGTCCTCATCCAGGTGAGTGGTGAGTATTCTATCGCACTCCTGACTTGAGCCTTTTAGATGGTAGAGAGGCTTGGTGATAGTGGTACTGTTGTTGGTTGGGGAAGTGGTTGGGCTGTTTTTTGTTGGAGGTGATCATTGCCTGGCGTGTATGTGGTGCAAATGTTACCTGCTTGTCAATCCAAGCTTGGATGTCATCCAGGCATTGCTGTAGGCTGGTGCTCCATTAACAGAATAATTGTGAATGCATAAAGAGGCCATTGCATGTGAGTTTATTATAGAAGATAGGGCAACACAAAGGTTGGTCTTGTAAGCACTTGAAGATAAGTATTTTCCCCTTAGTAACAATTTGTGAAATAGTGCAGACTGTAACTAATATCACACCGGGCTTGGCCATGATGGCCCCTATGGCTTAAATGGCCCATTGACACCCACTGTCTAAGTTTACAAATAAGGAGTGGCCACTTGGGTGAAGTCTCAAAGTGCAGCTTGCATTGTGGAGCCAGACTCCAGCATGAGTCAGTACTTTCATGAGAGGAGGGAGAAAACTGAAGTGATAGGAAAAAATATCGATTTGACTGGGATAACAATAATAATATACATCATGCAACATGTCATCAATGAGGACAAACACCTCGCTATGGCCATCCCCACACCTCCACTACTCGCCTTTAAACAGCCACCCAACCTCAAACAGACCATCGTTCGCAGCAAATTACCTAGCTTTCAAGAGAACAGCGTCCACGACGCCACACAACCCTGCCACGGTAACCTCTGCAAGACATGCCAGATCATCGACACAGATACCACCATCACACGAGAGGACACCACCCACCAGGTGCATGGTTCATACTCCTGTGACTCGGCCAACGTTGTCTACCTCATACGTTGCAGGAAAGGATGCCCCAGAGCATGGTACATTGGCGAGACCATGCAGACGCTGCGACAACGGATGAACGGACACCGCGCAACAATCGCCAAACAGGAGGGTTCCCTCCCAGTCGGGGAACACTTCAGCAGTCATGGACATTCATCCACCGACCTTCGGGTAAGCGTACTCCAAGGCGGCCTTCGAGACACACGACAACGCAAAATCGTCGAGCAGAAATTGATAGCCAAGTTCCGCACCCATGAGGACGGCCTCAACCGGGATCTTGGGTTCATGTCACGCTACACGTTACCCCACCAGCGAACAAATGTTATCTGTTTTTAATATAATGGGTCATTTGCTGGCTCTCTCTGCCTTCCGGATGTTTCTGCCTCTCTCTGTGTTTTTTTTTTCTCTGTTTTTTTTCCCTGTTTGTTTTTTTGTTGAATGTGTATTCGGGGGTTCTGCAGGTGACACCTCTCTGTCTGAACACGGTGATTGCCTTGGCAACGGGCAGTTGCAGGGGCAGTCTGTAAACACCATGTATTGTTCTATATGTATAAATGCGTAGGCTTCAAGGAGATCCTGAAACATTTGCCTGAGGAAGGAGGAAGTCTCCGAAAGCTTGTGAATTTAAAATAAAATTGCTGGACTATAACTTGGTGTTGTAAAATTGTTTACAATAATAATATAAGGGGCAAAGAGGGGGAGGAATTTTTGAAATGTGTTCAGGATAACTTTCTTAAACGGTATGTTTCCGGCCCAACAAGGAAGGAGGCATTGCTGAACTTGATTCTAGGGAATGAGGCGGGCCAAGTGGAGCAAGTGTCAGTGGGGTAGCATTTAGGGAGCAGCGATCATGTATCACAAGGTTTAGAATAGCTATGGAAAAGGATATGAACCACTCTAAAGTAAAAATACTCAATTGGAGGAGGGTTTCAATAGGATGAGAACAGATCTGGCCCGGGTAAATTGGAAACAAAGATTGGCAGGCAAAACTGTAATTGAACAGTGGGCAGCCTTTAAAGGGGAGATGGTTTGGGTACAGTCTAGGCACATTCCCACGAGGCAGAAAGGTAGAGAAACTAAAGCCAGAGCTCCCTGGATGACAAAAGAGATAGTGAGTAAGATGAAATGGAAAAAAGGGGCGTATGACAGATGTCAGGTTGATAACACAAGTGAGAACCAGGCAGAATATAGAAAGTTCAGAGGGGAAGTGAAAAAGGAAATAAGAGGCCAAAGAGAGAGTATGAGAATAGACTGGCGGCCAACATAAAAGGGAATCCAAAAGTCTTCTAAAGGCATGTAAACAGTAAACGGGTAGTAAGAGGAGGGGTGGGGCCGATTAGGGACCATAAAGGAGATCTACTCATGGGGGATGGCCGAGGTACTAAATGAGTACTTTGCATCTGTCCTTACCAATGAAGAAGATGCTGCCAGAGTCTCAGTGAAGGAAGATATAGTTGAGATACTGGATGGGCTAAAAATTGATAAAGAAGAGGTACTAGAAAGGCTGGCTGTACTTAAAGTAGATAAGTCACCCAGTCCGGATGGGATGCATCCTAGGTTGCTGAGGGAAGTAAGGGTGAAAATTGCGGGGGTACTGGCCATAATCTTCCAAACTTCCTTAGATAGGGGGGTGGTGCCAGAGGACTGGAGAATTGCAAATGTTACACCTTGTTCAAAAAAGGGTGTAAGGATAATCCCAGCAGCTGCAGGCCAGTCAGTTTAACCTCAGTGGTGGGGAAACTTTTAGAAATCCGGGACAGAATTAACAGTCACTTGGAGAGGTGCGGATTGATTAGCGAAAGCCAGCACGGATTTGTTAAAGGCAAATCATGTTTAACTAACCTGATAGAATTTTTTGATGAGGTAACAGAGAGGATTTATGAGGGTAATGCAGTTGATGTGATGTATATAGACTTTCAAAAGACGTTTGACAAAGTGCCGCATGGTAGGCTTGTCATCAAGATTGTGGCCCATGGAATAAAGTGGGCAGCAGCATTAGCTAAGTGACAAGAAACAGGGAGTAGTGGTGAACGGTTGTTTTTCGGACTGGAGGGAGGTGTACAGTGGTATGCCCCAGGGATCGGTGCTGGGACCACTGCTTTTCTTGATATATATTAATGACTTGGACTTGGGTGTACAGGGAAACAATTTCCAAATTTGCAGATGACACAAAACTTGGAAGGGTAGTGAACAGTGCAGAGGATAGTGATAGAGTTCAAGAGGATATAGACAGGCTGGTGGCATGGGTGGACACCTGGCAAATGAAATTTAATGCAGAAAAATGCGAAGTGATACATTTCGGTAGGAAGAACAAGGAGAGGCAATATAAATTAGAGGGCACAACTCTAAAAGGGATACAGGAACAGAGAGATCAGGGGGTATATGTGCACAAATCATTGAAGGTGGCATGGCAGGTTGAGAAAGCGGTTAAAAAAAGCATACGGGATCCTGGGCTTTATAAATAGAGGCATAGATACAAAAGTATGAAAGTCATGATGAACCTTTATAAAACACTGGTTCGACCACAACTGGAGTATTGTGACCATTTCTGGGCACCACACTTTAGGAAAGATGTGAAGGCCTTAGAGAGGGTGCAGAAGAAATTTACTAGAATGATTCAAGGGATGAGGGACTTTGGTTACATGGATAGACTGGAGAAGCTGGGGTTGTTCTTGGAACAGAGATGGTTGCGAGTAGATTTGATTGAGGTATTCAAAATCGTGAAGGGTCTAGACAGAGTAGATAGAGCGAAACTGTTCCCGATGGCGGAAGGTTCAAGAACCAGAAGGCATAGATTTAAGGTGATTGGCAAAAGAACCAAAGGTGACATGAGGAAAATTGTTTTTACACAGCGAGTGGTTATGATCTGGAATGCACTGCCCAAGGAGGTGGTGGAGGCAGATTCAATCATGGCCTTCAAAAGGGAACTGGATAAGTACTTGAAAGGAAAAAATTTGCAGGGCTCCAGGGATAGGACGGGGCAGAGGGACTAGCTGGATTGCTCTTGCATAGAGCCGGTGCGGACTCGATGGGCCAAATGGCCTCCTTCCGTGCTGTAACCTATCTATGATTCTATAATTCTATTCTTTGAAACAGTTATCATGACATAGTAATACAATAAAGCTCTGTGCACTCTCTATTAAACATGCATTAAGACTAAATGTAAAGAAAGCTTTATTTTTATTCTTGTTATTTTTTTCTGATATAATACATTGAAGTCCAGCAGCATCAGGTCTCTGATCAGTTTAATATTTTCAATTAAAATGTCCCTGTGTCCTTATGGGTCTATTTTTTCAAGCTGACTAGCTTTTAATTATTATCTTTTTATAGAACTCATTGTTGGCAGAAAATCTTGAAATACTATTTATGGAACGTGGCGGTCTGCTGTGATGAAGTTATTGCTTCACAAAAAAGAAAGAAAGAGGCAAACAGACAGACAGACAAAGAGAGAACTATGACATGCTGCCAAAGATGAATATGTTCTATCTGCTGCAGAGAGAACAATTGTCTTCTGTTTAATAGCAAGTCTTTTCCTCTTTTCTGCCATCTGCCTTTTCAGTGCCTGAATTGAGTTAATTACTGCAGTGTCCAATCTTGTGGAGTGATCCTTTGCTAATGTGCCTGTTGTGAGACACAATGCCAAGTGAAGAGGACCGAGGGCAAGTTCTGGGAAGAAAAAGAAAAGATAATCATCTAAAGAGAACATTAGGGTTTCAGCTAACAAACCAGGTAAGCCATCAGGCCTCTCCCTGTAAAGAAAACCCACAAATTAATGGTTCTCTGAGGATTATAAGGAAAAAAAATAAAGCAATGGTTTTTCACATTCATTAAATGTAACACTAGGAATAGTCAGCTCAGAAAAAAAACCTTTCCTTTGTTTGATATGCTTGATATGCATAGATGGTTGAGATCTCAGAAAGACAAAGGTACATTAAGGCAACGGTGTCTTAACGAAAATATTGTTTAGTTGCTCCATTCTGTTGGTAAGTGTACTGCCTAGTCTCGAACTGAGATATACAGACAAAGAAGATACCCAGGTTTGATCTTCATTCAGTGCTGAATTAGCCAGTCTTAGGCATGATAGCAGTTGGGGTGCTGTAATTGCCCTTTGCACCTCTGGGCTAAGGGAAAGGGGAACCAGCCAGATTCCAGCTCCTGATCCTGCATGGAGACCTGCTGAGGAAAGGATTGGGCTTGCCTATGATACTCCCCATAGTCAAATACTTTGCCCAACACTCGCACCAAGGCTGACACATGAGGAATTAGTCCTGGGCAGGCATGGGATGGCTGCCAATGCCAGTGGAATCATACCCAGCATGAGTCAATGCCTGAGGAAATGAGAGGTGAAAATTAAAGGGGAAAAAATAAGTTTTGTCAATTTTTTTTGTTTGAGGAGAATATGTCGATTTGTTTATGTGTGTTTTGATACAAGCTATGCCTCTGCATTGTGCATTTGTGAAAAAAACTATAAGGCTTTGCCAAACAGTTTTAATGAAGAATATGACCCTCTAATGGTTTCTGTTTAATCGCAGTCAGGCAGCTCAGCTGATCTGCAATTGGCTTCCCAAATCCACTCAACCACATGGTGTTAAAAAGAAACAACCTTATTAATCTGATCCAGTTGTTCCAAACTACCGCACATTCAAAACTGCTAGAAAGATAAGGTAAGCACATGTGTAAAGAATCAAGCTGCAAATCTGCCCCAGACACGCCTGTTAGCAGAATTAGCTTAACAGTCATTGATTCCAGTATTTGACAGTCTGGAACCACCTTTTTTACTCTATATGGGCCTAGCTAGCCCAACACATGTTGTTATCGGGTAGCAGCCTTCCAAACACTATCAAAAGCAATGAAGCATAGGATCCCATGCAGTCAAAGCCAATGGGGGAGTGAATACTGAGCAATGGCTCACTGTGGTATGATCAACAGTCTATGAATGAATGGGAAGCGAGGATGTAATTGTTGTGTTAAATCAGAGACAGGCACTAATGACATGAGTGGTGTGCAAGAGTATTTTTGTATACAGATATCAGTATAAAGCTTCAAAATGATTCTTAGATATTTTTCTGGCTTTTGCCGGGTTGGGGCGAGGGAGGAGAGTTACCTGGCAAAAATGAAGTGGCTGCAAAACCTATGAAGAGGCACAAACTGTGGCTATTATTGATATAGCTCCCTAATGCCTCTCACATAGTTAACATTGATTCAGATGTTTAAGTAAAAAATCGTGTTTCACAATTACTTAAATGATTAGCAATGACTTAGATGAAGGAATAGAGAGCGATATATCCAAGTTTGCTGATGTCACTAGGTTAGGTGTCACAGTAGGTAGTATAAATGGGAGCAGAAAGTTGCAAAGGGACATTGATAGATTAAGTGAGTGGCCAAAGTTATGGCAGATGCAATTCAATGTGGGGAAGTATGAGGTCATTCATTTTGGCCAATTGAAAATTTCAAGACTGTGGTTGATAGGTATTTGTTAGAACTAGAGGACATAGGTTTAAGCTGATTGGTGGAAGGATTAGCGGGGACATGAGGAAAATCTTCTTTACCCAGAGGGTGATTGGGTGTATGGAATTTGCTGCCCGAATTGGTGGTAGAGGCAGGGACCTCAACTCTTTTTAAAAAGTACCTGGACCTGCACCTGAAGTGCTGTAAGCTGCAGGGCTACGGACCGAGTGCTGGAAGGTGGGATTAGAATGGGCACCTGGTTGTTCTTCGAGCCGGCGTAGACACGATGGGCCGAATGGTCCCCTTCTGTGCTGTATCTTTTCTATGGTTCTATGGTAAGAGTATTAAGGGATATGGAACCAAGGCGAGTGCATGGAGTTGAGATACAGATCAGCCATGATCAAATTAAATGGCAGAACAGGCTTGGTAGGCTGAATGGCCTACTCCTTTTCTTATGTTCCCATAAATCTGGAACTCTCTCCCCAAAAGACTGTGGATGCTGGGTCAATTGAAATTTTCAATATTGAGATTGGTAGATTTTTATTAGGTAAGGGTATCAAGTGAAATAGATCAAAGTAGAATAAATGGAGCTGAGATAAGGATCAGCCATGATCTAATTGAATAGCGGAACAGGCTCGAGGGGCTGAATGGCATACCCCTTTTTCTATGTTCCTAATTTATTTTGTTACATTTTCCTATGTGAGAATGAATTCATTTTCTGCAATCTTCAGTGTCCGAAATCACACTTTTCATCATTTAAAGCAAATATATTTTTCTTTCTTTTCTATAACTTATACAGAACATTCCTTCCACTACTTGCTGTTGCAGACAGAGAATTCTGGTGCTAAAATTTTGTTTAAAATTATATCTATGCATGAATCAAAAATTCCATTTTCCTTAGGTTGACTATTGGCCAAATAGGAAATGATGCAAAAGTACTGCGCCTGTAGGAAAAAAGACAAAATTCATTCCTCAAAAACTCAGAAGAAATTTCCAGTAAACTTTATCATTATGCTTCATAGGCTTTCCATTTTCCACATAATTTCTTTTATAGAATGATACCATCAAATGATGTTAATCATGTTTGAGTTCAATTTGTGCTCATCACAATTCTTTTTGATGACTAGATGTGCTTTCACCATCATTATTCTAAAGCCAATTGGTCATTACAAATTAGACACCGTGCAAAGCATTTGTGCAGAAGTGGAGAATCACTGATTAAGCCTGGTGTAGTACTAAAAGGTCCCAGGTTCAATTCCAGGTCGTTACTGAGTTAGTTAATCTCAACAATTGCGAGAATTCAGGAGGGAATCAACCAGCAAGGATTCCTGTTCCTGATCGCTAACCAGTGACTCCTGCTATAACGTGCATGTACATGGGCATTAGTTAGGGATCAAATCGGCTTTAACTATGATGTGTTCCATGGTAAATAGCCTGCCGATACACAAGCCTTGATTTTCCAATCAATCTTTGCCAAAAAAAGTCAGTGTAAATTTGGTGAAGCTGATTGAAAATTGTAGGGGAGAACCTTCACACTGGTTCTCCGACCTTATAGCAAATCATGCAAGTTTCCATCAGCATTTCCTTCTGGCACTGGTAACACCTATCAATTTGTTAGTTTGCATATGCAAATGAGACTCCAATGAGGTATTAATGTTCTTCGTGCAATTTCGTGTCCTCCTGTTGGGATATCATGGTTCCATCAATCAACGCACATAAAATGGATGTCCAGGGCTGCTAGAGTCTGAGTTCTTGACAGCAGTGCATTTAAAAAGCCCTGCCTGAAAACTGCAAGGAGAATTTACATCCCATTTGTTAACATTTTTTCCAGTGTTTTTTTCTCCTTTTTGCCACTTCGATATTCAGGTGCCTTTGTAGGAAATATTTGGTCAGTGCCATTTTTGTACCAACCTCATTAAAACAACCAAAGGTGGTCTGTGCCCACCTGCTGGTATCCTTGCACTTGCATTTACAGAGTGAGATGCAAATATCTACAACTGTCAGAGGAGCAGTGCTTGCACATGCTGTGATTCAAGAGAGGCTGTGAATGAGTTGCCGCACGCTACAAAGTGACTGGCAGCCAAACTCACTTCACAGCACTGCCACTGGCTGTGAAAGAAACAACCATCCTTAACTTCTATGACTCAGGATCATTCCAAACCACCACTGGCAACATCGCCCACTTTAGTTAATCTACAGTACACAGATATATAAAATAAATGACGGATGCCTTGCTTGCTCAAGCAAGCAATTTCACCACCTTCCCCAAGGATATCCAGCAAAGGCATGAGATGGCTGTGCAATTTTCCAGAACGTCCATGAGGTTATGCATCCATGTGGCCTTACATGTTCCATTGATCAGTGGAAATGTTCTAAATGTTTGGTAAATTTGCAAATGTTAACATCAAATAATGTAATTCAATGCTCACTTCCTAGGCGGCTGTCACAATGCCTTCATAATAAGGCAGTCCATGGTCTCACCAATATTTCATAGAAAAATAGGCCTGCTTCTGTGCTATGACATTCTATCAAGTCTGCACTGGAGCATTCCTCCACATGAACCATGTAGTCTAATCACACTCACCTGCTTGATCCACAGACCTCATTTTCAAGCAGTTGTCTAAATTCCCTTTTAAAAGAATTGATGGGCTCTGCTTCAGCAATGGTTTGTGGCAGAGAATTCCAGTTTCGAACCCCATTGCATTGCATGTTAACACCAAGGTGCGCTATAGTTTTATGATGGTGCTACTGATTCAAAACGGAACCTAAAACATCCAAACTACCACCTCCTCCTGTATAAATCTTTTTTCTCATAACTGCCCTGGCTCTTGCCACACCCCGCATCACAATTTGAGAACCCCTAGATTTAGGACAGAGACCACTAGCTCTGCTGTCATTCTGATCAGTTGCTTCGTTATGGTAGTGCCCATTAGAAGAAGCATGGATGGAATGGGCACAAATGATGTTAAAGTTCGCAGGATGGCAACGCACCTGGACCCTCCATCAGTTCCTTCCAATGGTTGACAGAAGCGCGCGGAGCCTACGGTTTCCCCTGTTCTCTGTCTTAAATCTCTATATCATTTAACCCTTGTTCTACCATGGGAAACAGTCTGTTTCTATATACTCTGTCCCAACCCTACATAATTTTAAACACCTCAATCAAATCGCCCATAATCTCCTTTGTTCTAATGAAAATGGTGCCAATTTTTCAAGTCTTTCTTCGTATTTGTATTTCCTCATACCAGGCAGCACCCCAGTGAATCTGCACCATACCCTCTCTAAAGTCTCAACATCCTTCCTATAGTGTGGAACTCAAAACTGCACAAAATACACCAAATGTGATCTTACCAAGATTTTAGATAGATTCACTATTACTTTTCAACTTTCATATTCAATACTTCCATTAGTTTTTATCTGTCCTTCTACACTTGAGGTGCTGTTTTTAATGCCTCGGGAACCTAAATTTCCAAATCCCTCTACCCTTCCACTTCACCGAGCTTTCTCCCATTTAAAATATAATTATTTTATTTCTTTTACAAAAATGTACCACCTCATATTTACTGATACTGAATTTTATCTGTCATTTTTTTTGCCCATTTCACCATTTTATTAATATCCCCTTGCAGCTTCCTTTGGTCCTCAGAACTACTAACTGTGTCTCCTATTTTAGTATCACCTGTAAATTTGAACAGCATTCCCCCTAGCCCTATATCCAAATTATTGATGTACACAGTGACCAGAAACAATCCTAGAACAGAACCCTGTGAGACACCACGACTTCCAACTACTCTGAAAAACTGTCCTTAACTCATACTTTCTGTTTCCTGCTTTCTAACCAGTTTACTATCCTTCCACTAATTCCATACTTTTAATCTTCTCCATTAGTTTCCTGCGTGTTACCTTGTCAAAGGCTTTCTCAAAGTTCATGTACACCACATTTACTGTATTCCCCCATTCACCATATCTTTCACCTCCACAAAGAACTCAATCAGGTTTGGTCAAGTATGATCTTCCTTCCTGAAATAAGGACATAGCATACACCCCATCAGAGTTGTGCAAACAGCAGCAGAGAAACAGTACAATGAGATACATGCCTCTACTAGAATGATCGTCAAGAGGATCATCAGGGTCCTAAAGTGGCACTTTTGCTGCTTTGAAAGATCAGAAAGGCCTCTGCAGTATGCTTCAGCTTGCGTGTCCTGCATAGTTGTAGCCTGCTGTACCCTGCACAACTTTGCCATTCAGAAAGGCCTAGACATGGAAATTCCTGGGTAGGTGGCATAAGCTGCTTTGGAAGCAGAGGTACATGGAGGAGAGCATCACGATGACCAGCACACAGAGGACTCCTCAGTGACTGCTGCAAGGGGCATCAGAGAATAACTGATCACAGAAGTGTTCTCACCTGTTTAACAGTCGACTCTTCTCACCACTGCCTTAACTTCTACTCTCCCATCTTCGGATAAAGGACTAATCCCTTAATCCATTCTCCTTCCTAAAACATTATAACACATCGCGAGAGGCCCGAGGAGCAGTGAGGCTGAAACAGACTGGAAAAAACAAATCAAGATGTCAAAAAGTGATATCACAAGACAAGGAGGAGCCCCCGAGGGTAAGTCAGTGTGAGTATTTAGTTTATTGGTTAGTGCTTTTAGTGGTTAGTGTCTTTATGGTTGGTCCGTGTTTTTCATATATATGTATATAATATTAGTAGACTATAAATAGAATGGAGGGACAGCTGAAACCCGTTGCCTTCAATTCCTGTTCCGTGTGGGAACTCCAGGACACTTCAGGTGTCCTGGGTGACCATATGTGTAGGAAGTGCCTCTAATTGCTCGAGCACAGAGTTTCTGAGCTTGAGGAGTGGCTGGAATCACTGCAGGGCATATGGGAGGCTGAGAATTTCCTGTGTCGTATGTCCCAGGAGGTGGTCACCCCACAGCCACAGAAAGCTCAGGACAGTAAGTAGATGGCCATCCGACAGGGTAAAAAGAGGCAGGCAGTGCAGGAATTCTCTGCGAGTGTGTCATTCACAAAGCCCGAAGGAGTGCAGCCCACAGCATGGCACCATGGAGCAAAGGACTGCACAGGGGGACACAGCGAAGTGTAGGAATGCAGTGGTTATAGGGGATTTAATAGTAAGGGGGACAGACAGGCGTTTCTGCAACCGTTGACTTGAGTCGCGCATGGTGTGTTGCCTCTCTAGTGCCAGGGTAAAGGACATCACTGAGGGGGTGCAGAACTTTTTGAGGGGGGAAGGGGAACAGCCAGAAGTCGTGGTCCATATGGGAACCAATGACATAGGAAGGGAAAGGCAGTCAGAGTTTCAGGAGTTAGGGAGGAAGTTAAAAGGCAGGACCTCAAAGGTAGTAATCTCTGGATTACTCCCAGCGCCACGTGCTAATGAGTATTGGAATAGTAAAGTAAGACAGGTTAATGTGTGGCTGGAGAAATGATGCAGGAAGGAGGACTTCAGATTCCTGGAGTATTGGGACCAGTTCTGACGCAGGAGGGGTCTATTCAAGATGGACGGGTTGCACCTCAACAGGGCTGGGACCAATGTCCTCACGGAAAGGTCAACTAATGCTGTGGGGGAGGGTTTAAACTAATTTGGCTGGGGGATGGGCACCAGGATGAAACATTAGAGAGGAGAGACAAGGTGCGCAGAGGATTGTGAGGGACAAATAACACTAGAGTAAAGAATAGTTCAGAAATACGAGGGATCAGACAGGGGGCAAATGCGAGGCAGTCTAAGATGAGTTTGGAGTGCATGTGTGTAATTGCACGTAGCGAGGTAAATAAGGTTGGTGAGCTGAAGGCACAAGTCGTCACATGGGAGTAGGCACTATGACACAGTGGCATAAACAGAGTCCTGGCTCAAAGAAGGGGAGATTGGGTACTTAATATTCCTGGTTACAAGGTATTCAGGAAAGATAGGGAAGGAAAGAAAGTAGGGGGTTGGCAGTATTGATGAAAGAAACTATTATAGCACTGGAAAGGGATGATGTAGTTGAGGGGTCAAAGAGAGAATCTATTTGGTTAAAATTAAGGAACAATAGAGGAGCTATTACACTGCTGGATCCATAATATAGGCCACCAAATAGTGGGAAGGAGATCTAGGAGCACATTTGCAGGCAAATTACAGAAAGATGCAAGAACTAAAGAGTATTATAATGGGGGCTTCAATTATCCCAATATAGACTGAGATTGTAACAGAGGGCAAAGAAGGGAAGGAATTCCTGAAATGTAGACAAGAGAACTTTCTTGATTAGTGTGTTTCCATCCTAATGAGGAAGGAAGCAGTACTGGATCTAGTTCTGGGGAATGAAATGGGGCAAGTGGAGCCTGTTTCAGTGGGGGAGAATTTGGGGAATGGTGATCTTGATATTATTAGGTTTACAATAATTATGGAAAAGGACAAGGAACAAGCAAGTGTAAAAATACTTAACTGGAGGAGGGCAAATTTCAGTAAGTTAAAAAGGGATCTTGCCCTGATGGATTGGAATCAAAAATTGGTAGGCAAAACAGTAATTGAACAATGGGAGGCCTTCAAGGAGGAGTTGGTTCAGGTACAGAGTAGACACATCCCTAGGAGGGGGAAAGGAAGGACACCTAAAGCTAGAGCTCCCTGGTTGACTAAAGATATAGAGATTAAAATGAAACATTTTATGACAAATGTAAAGTTCATAATACAGTAGAGAACCAGGGTCAATACAGAAAATACAGAGGAAATCTAAAAAAGGGAATATGAGGGGCAGAGAGAGAGTGTGAGAATAGATTAGCGGCAAACATAAAAGGGAACCCAAAAGTCTTTTAAAAACATATAAAAAGTAAAAGGGTAGCGTGGAGCCAATTAGGACCAAAAAAGATGATCTTGTGGAGGCAGAGGGTTCAATCTTCTTTAGAGATGAGGATGTTGTCAATGTAGCAGTAGAGGAGGAGGTACTTAAAAGATTGGCAGTACTCAAAGTAGAGAAGTCACCCGGTCTGGATGAATTGCATTCTAGGTTACTGACGGAGGTAGGGGTGAAAATTGTGGAGGTTCTGGCCACAATCTTCCAATCCCCCTTAGATTTCGGGGCAGTACCGGCGGACTGGAGGATTGAAAATGTTACACCCTTATTCAAAAAAGGGGAGAGGGTTAAACCCGACAATTATAGGCCAATCAGCCTAACTTTTAGAGACAATAATCTGGGACAAAATTAATTGCCACTTGGAAATGTATGGGCTAATCCACCTGTGGTTAATGATAGTATGAAATTAAAAGAAGAGGCCGATAATGTTGTCAAGAAGAGTAGCAAGCCTGAGCATTGGGAGAGTTTTAGAAACCAGCAAAGGACGACCAAAAAATTGATTAAAAAGGGAGAAAATAGAATATGAAAGTAAACTAACAAGAAATATAAAAACAGATTAGGAGCTTCTACAAGTATGCAAAAAGGAAGAGAGCAGCAAAACTAATGTTGGTCGCTTCGAGGTTGAGAGTGGAGAAATTATAATGGGGAATCAGGAAATGGCAGATATGTTAAACAAATATTTTGTATCTGTCTTCAGAGTAGAAGACACAAAAAGAAACAGTGGGGAATCAACAAAGGTACATAGGAACAGGAGTAGGCCATTCAGCCCCTCGTGCCTCCTCCGCCATTTGATAAGATCATGGCTGATCTGTGCTCCAGCTCCATATACCTGCCTTTGGCCCATATCCCTTAATACCTTTGATTGCCAAAAAGCTATCTATCTCAGATTTAAATTTAGCAATTGAGCTAGTATCAATTGCCGTTTGCAGAAGAGAGTTCCAAACTTCTACCACCTTTTGTGTGTAGAAATGTTTTCAAATCTCACTCCTGAAAGGTCTGGCTCTAATTTTTAGACTGTGCCCCCTACTTCTAGAATCCCCAACCAGCGGAAATAGTTTCTCTCTATCCACCCTATCTGTTCCCCTTAATATCTTATAAACTTCGGTCAGATCGCCCATTAACCTTCTAAACTCCAGAGAATACAACCCCAATTTGTGTAATCTCTCCTCATAACTTAACCCTTGAAGTCCGGGTATCATTCCAGTAAACCTACACTGCGCTCCCTCCAAGGCCAACTTGTCCTTCCGAAGGTGCGGTGCCCAGAACTGCTCCAGGTGCGGTCTAACCAGGGTTTTGTATAGCTGCAGCATAAATTCTGCCCCCTTGTACTCTAATCCTCTAGATATAAAGGCCAGCATTCCATTTGCCTTATTGATTATTTTCTGTACCTGTTCATGACACTTCAATGATCGATGTACCTGAACCCCTAAGTCCCTTTGGACATCCACTGTTTTTAACTTTTTACCATTTAGAAAGTACCCTGTTCTATCCTTTTTTGGTCCAAAGTGGATGACCTCACATTTGTCCACATTGAATTCCATTTGCCACAGTTTTGCCCATTCACCTAATCTATCAATATCGCTTTGTAATTTTATGTTTTCATCTACACTGCTTACAATGCCACCAATCTTAGTGTCATCGGCAAACTTAGATATGAGACTTACTATGCCTTCATCTAAGTCGTTAATAAATATTGTGAATAATTGAGGCCCCAAGACAGATCCCTGCGGGACTCCACTCGTCACATCCTGCCAATGTGAGTACCTACCCACTATCCATACACTCTGTCGCCTTTCGCTCAGCCAATTTCCGAACCAAGTCCATACTTTTCCCTCGATTCTATGGGCTTCTATCTTAGCTAACAGTCTCTTATGTGAGACCTTATCAAATGCCTTCTGGAAGTCCATATAAATAACATCCATTGACATTCCCCTGTCCGCTACTTTAGTCACCTCTTCAAAAAATTCAATCAGGTTTGTCAGGCACGACCTACCTTTCACAAATCCATGCTGGCTCTCTCTGATTAACTGAAAATTCTCGAGGTGATCAGTCACCCTATCTTTAATTATAGACTCCAGCATTTTCCCCACAACAGATGTTAGGCTAACTGGTCTATAATTCCTCGGTTTCCCTCTCTCCTTTCTTAAAAAGCGGAGTGACATGTGCAATTTTCCAATTTAGAGGGACAGTTCCTGAATCTAGAGAACTTTGAAAGATTATAGTTAGGGCATCTGCAATGTGCTCACCTACTTCCTTTAAAACCCTGGGATGGAAACCATCTGGTCCTGGGGATTTGTCACTCTTTAGTGCTATTATTTTCTTCATTACTGTTGCTTTACTTATGTTAATTTTATCAAGTCCCTGTCCCCAATTCAATATTAGATTTCTTGGGATTTCTGGCATGCTATCCTCTTTTTCTACTGTAAATACTGACGCAAAGTAATTGTTCAACATGTCCGCCATTTCCCCAGTCAATGAAAATATCCCCATTTTCAGTTTTTAAGGGGCCAACACTGCTCCTGACCACCCTCTTTTTCCTAATGTAACAATAAAAGTTCTTCGTATTGGTTTTGATATCCCTTGCAAGTTTCTTTTCATACTCTCTTTTTGTAGCCCTTACTATCTGTTTTATGACCCTTTGTTGATCTTTGTTCCTTTCCCATTCGCCAGGATTTGTGCCATTTTTTGCCTTTTTGTATGCCCTTTCCTTATGTCTTATACTGTCCCTTACCTCCACTTGTCCATGGCTTTTTTTTTTGGCAAGTGGAGTTCTTGCCCCTCAGGGGTATAAACCGATTCTGTATCTCGTTAAATGTTTCTTTAAACATTTCCCACTGATCATCAGTCGTTTTACCCATTAACAGATTTGCCCAGTTTACTGTGAACAGTCTCTGTCTCATCCCATTGAAGTCGGCCTTACCCAAGTCTAGAATCTTAGCAGCTGATACACTTTTTTCCTTTTCAAACACTACATTGAACTCGATCATGTTATGATGCTATTGGAAAGATGTTCACGCACAGTTAAGCTGTTAACTAAATCTGGTTCATTACTCATTACTAAATCTAGTATGGCTTGCTCCCTTGTTGCCTCTAGGACATACTGCTGCAGAAAACTATCCGGGACACACTCAAGAAATTCACTACCTTTCTGACAGTTTCGAGTCTGCTTTTTCCAATCTATGTGAAGGTTAAAATCCCCCATTATGACCACTATGCCTTTGCTACACGCTTGTCTAATCTCTGTCTAATCCCTGTCCCCGATTCAATTTTATAATCAAGGCACCAATGAGATTGAGGAACTTAAAGTAATTATTATCAGTAGAGAAAAAGAATTTGAGAAACTAATGGGACTAAAATCCGATAAATCCCCTACACTTTTTTTTTATTCGTTCGTGGGATGTGGGCATTGCTGCCAAGGCCAGCATTTATTGCCCATCCCTAATTGCCCTTGAGAAGGTGGTGGTGAGCCGCCTTCTTGAACCGCTGCAGTCCGTGTGGTGAAGGTTCTCCCACAGTGCTGTTCGGTAGGGAGTTCCAGGATTTTGACCCAGCGACGATGAAGGAACGGCGATATATTTCCAGGTCGGGATGGTGTGTGACTTGGAGGGGAACATGCAGATGGTGGTGTTCCCATGTGCCTGCTGCCCTTGTCCTTCTAGGTGGTAGAGATTGCGGGTTTGGGAGGTGCTGTCGAAGAAGCCTTGGCGAGTTGCTACAGTGCATCCTGTGGATGGCGCACACTGCAGCCACAGTGCGCCGGTGGCGAAGGAAGTGAATGTTTAGGGTGGTGGATCGGGTGCCAAACAAGCGGGCTGCTTTATCCAGGATGGTTTCGAGGTTCTTGAGTGTTTTTGGAGCTGTACTCATCCAGGCAAGTGGAGAGTATTCCATCACACTCCTGACTTGTGCCTTATAGATGGTGGAAAGGCTTTGGGGAGTCAGGAGGTGAGTCACTCGCCGCAGAATACCCAGCCTCTGACCTGCACTTGTAGCCACAGTATTTATGTGGCTGGTCCTGTTAAGTTTCTGGTCTATGGTGGCCCCCAGGATGTTGATGGTTGAGGATTCGGTAATGGTAATGCCGTTGAATGTCAAAGGGAGGTGGTTAGACTCTCTCTTGTTGGAGATGGTCATTGCCTGGCACTTGTCTGGCGCGAATGTTACTTGCCACTTATCAGCCCAAGCCTGGATGTTGTCCAGGTCTTGCTGCATGCGGGCTCGGACTGCTTCATTATCTGAGGGGTTGCGAATGGAATTGAACATCGTGCAATCATCAGCGACCATCCCCATTTCTGACCTCGTGATGGAGGGAAGGTCATTGATGAAGCAGCTGAAGATGGTTGGGCCGAGGACATTGCCCTGAGGAACTCCTGCAACAATGCCCTGGGGCTGAGATGATTGGCCTCCAACAACCACTACCATCTTCCTTTGTGCTAGGTACGACTCCAGCCACTGGAGAGTTTTCCCCCTGATTCCCATTGACTTCAATTTTACAAGGGCTCCTCGGTGCCACACTCGGTCAAATGCTGCCTTGATGTCAAGGGCAGTCACTCTCACCTTACCTCTGGAATTCAGCTCTTTTGTCCATGTTTGGACCAAGGCTGTATTGAGGTCTGGAGCCGAATGGTCCTGGCAGAACCCAAACTGAGCATCGGTGAGCAGGTGAGTGAGTACTGCTTGATAGCACTGTCGACGACAACTTCCATCATTTTGCCGATGATTGAGAGTAGACTGATGGGGTGGTAATTAGTCGGATTGAATTTGTCCTGCATTTTGTGGACAGAACATAACTGGGCAATTTTCCACATTGTTGGGTAGATGCCAGTGTTGTAGCTGTACTGGAACAGTTTGGCTAGAGGCGTGGCTAGTTCTGGAGCACAAGTCTTCAGCACTACAGCCAGGATGTTGTCGGGGCCCATAGCCTTTGCTGTATCCAGTGCACTCAGCCGTTTCTTGATATCACGTGGAGTGAATCGAATTGGCTGAAGACTGACTTCTGTGATGGTGGAGATCTCGGGAGGAGGCTGAGATGGATCATCCATTCGGCACTTCTGGCTGAAGATGGTTGCAAACACTTCAGTCTTGTCTTTTGCACTCACGTGCCGGACTCTGCCATCATTGAGGTTGGGGATGTTCACAGAGCCTCCTCCTCCAGTTGGTTGTTGAATTGTCCACCACCATTCACGACTGGATGTGGCAGGACTGCAGAGCTTTGATCTAATCCATTGGTTGTGGAATCCTTAGCTCTGTCTATAGCATGTTGCTTCTGCTGTTTAGCATGCATGTAGTCCTGTGTTGTAGCTTCACCAGGTTGGCAACTCATTTTTAGGTACGCCTGGTGCTGCTCCTGGCATGCTCTTCTGCACTCCTCATTGAACCAGGGTTGATCCCCTGGCTTGTTGGTAATGGTAGAGTGAGGAATATGCCGGGCCATAAGGTTACAGATTGTGCTGGAATACAATTCTGCTGCTGTTGATGGCCCACAGCGCCTCATGGATGCCCAGTTTTGAGCTGCTAGATCTGTTCTGAATCTATCCCATTTAGCACGGTGGTAGTGCCATACAACACATTGGATGGTGTCCTCAGTGCGAAGACGGGATTTCGTCTCCACAAGGACTGTGCGTTGGTCACTCCTACCAATACTGTCATGGACAGATGCATCTGCGACAGGTCGATTGGTGAGGACGAAGTCAAGTAGGTTTTTCCCTCGTGTTGGTTCGCTCACCACCTGCCGCAGACTCAGTCTGGCAGCTCTGTCCTTCAGGACTCAGCCAGCAGTGGTGTTACCGGGCCATTCTTGATGATGGACATTGAAGTCCCCCACCCAGAGTACATTCTGTGCCCTTGCTACCCTCAGTGCTTCCTCCAAGTGATGCTCAACATGGAGGAGAACTGATTCATCAGCTGAGGGAGGGCGGTAGGTGGTAATCAGCAGGAGGTTTTCTTGCCCATGTTTGACCTGATACCATGAGATTTCATGGGGTCCGGAGTCATTGTTGAGGACTCCGAGGGTCACTCCTTCCTGACTGTATATCACTGTACCGCCACCTCTGGTGGATCTGTCCTGCCCATGGGACAGGACATACCCAGGGATGGTAATGGAAGAGTCTGGGACGTTGGCTGAAAGGTATGATTTTGTGAGTATGGCCAAGTCAGGCTGTTGCTTGACTGGACTATGGGACAGCTCTTCCAATTTTGGCACAAGTCCCCAAATGTTAGTGAGGAGAATTTTGCAGGGTCGACTGGGCTTGGTTTGCCTTTGTCATGTCCGGTGCCTAATGGTCCGATGCCGGGTGGTCCATCTGGTTTTATTATTATTATGACTTTTTGTAGCAAGATTGTACAACTGAGTGGCTTGCTAGGCCATTTCAGAGGGCAATTAAGAATCAACCACATTGTTATGGGTCTGGAGTCACATATAGGCCAGACCGGGTAAGAACGGCAGGTTTCCTTCCCTGAAGGACATTAGTGAACCAGATGGGTTTTTTCAACAATCCGGTAGTTTCATGGCCACCATTACTGATACTAGTTTTTTTTTTAAATTTAAATTTAAATTTGAATTTAAATTCCCCAGCTGCCATGGAGGGATTTGAATTCATGACTCTGGATTATTAGTCTAGTAACATAACCACTATGCTACCGTACCCATCTGAGTGTTCTAAAAGAGGTGGCTGCAGAGATAGTGGATGCATTGGTTATGATCTTCCAAAATTCCCTATATTCTAGAACAGTCCCAGCGGATTGGAAGGTAGCAAATGTCACCCCCACTATTTTTAAGAAAGGAGGGAGAGAGAAAACAAGGAACTACAAGCCAGTTAACCTGACATCAGTCGTCAGGAAAATGCTGGAATCCATTATTAAGGAAGTGGTAACAGGGGACTTAGAACATCATAATATGATTAGGCAGAGTCAACATGGTTTCATGAAAGAGAAATCATGTTTGACAAATTTATTAGTCTGATTGATCTTACAGTGAGAAACAGGAGAATTTATAATGGGGAACAAGGAAATGGCAGAGCAATTAAACAAATACTTTGGTTCTGTCTTCATGGAAGAGGACACAAATAACTTCCCAGAAATGCTGGGGAACCAAGGGACGAGTGAAAAGGAGGAATTAAAGGAAATTCGTATTTGTAAAAAAATAGTGCTGGAGAAATTAATAGACTGAAAGCCGATAAATCCCCAGGGCCTGATAATCTGCATCCCAGAGTACTAAAAGAGGTAGCCATGGAAATAGTGGATGCATTAGTTGTCATCTTCCAAAATTCTATAGATTATGGAACAGTTCCTGCAGATTGGAGGGTGGCAAATATAACCCCACTATTTAAAAAAGGAGGGAGAGAGAAAATAGGGAACTACAGACCGGTTAGCCTAACATCAGTAGTAGGGAAAATGCTGACGTCTGTTATAAAGGATGTGATAACAGGACACTTAGAAAATATCAACTGGATTAGACAAAGTCAACATGGATTTATGAAAGGGAAATCATGTTTGACAAACCTACTGGAGTTTTTTGAGGATGTAACTGGTAGAATAGATAAGGGAGAACCAGTGGATGTGGTGTATTTGGATTTTCAGAAGGCGTTTGATAAAGCCCCACATAAGAGGTTGGTGTGCAAAATTAAAGCACACGGGATTGGTGGTAATATACTGGCATGGATTGAAAATTGGTTAACAGACAGGAAACATAGAGTAGGAATAAATAGGTCTTTTTCAGGGTGGCAGGCAGTGACTAGTGGGGTACCAAAGGGATCAGTGCTTGGGCTCCAGCTATTCATAATATATATCAATGATTTGGATGAGGGAACCAAATGTAATATTTCCAAGTTGCTGACGACACAAAACTAGGTGGGATTGTGAGTTGTGAGGAGGGTGCAAAGAGGCTTCAAGGCGATTTAAACAAGTTGAGTGAGCGGGCAAATACATGGCAGATGCAGTATAATGTGGATAAATGTGAAGTTATCCACTTCGGAAGGAAAACACAGAAAGGTAGAGTATTATTTAAATGGTGATAGATTGGGGAATGTTGATGTACAAAGGGACCTGGATGTCCTTGTACACCAGTCACTGAAAGCAAACATGCAGGTGCAGTAAGCAGTTAGGAAGGCAAATGGCATGTTGGCCTTCATTGCAAGAGGATTTGAGTATAGAAGCAAGGGTGTCTTACTGCAGTTATACAGGGCCTTGGTGAGACCACACCTGGAATATTGTGTGCAGTTTTGGTCTCCTTACCTAAGAAAGGATATACTTGCCATGGAGAGAGTGCAGCAAAGGTTCACCAGACTGATCCCTGGGATGGCAGGACTGTCATATGAGGAGAGATTGGGTCGACTCGGCCTGTATTCACTCGAGTTTAGAAGAATGAGAGGGGATCTCATTGAAACATAAAATTTTGACAGGCCTAGACAGACTGGATGCAGGGGGGATGTTTCCCCTGGCTGGGGGATCCAGAACGAGGGGTCACAGTCTCAGGATACGGGGTGGGACATTTAAGACTGAGATGAGGAGAAATTTTTTCACTCAGACAGGGTGAACCTGTGTAATTCTCAACCTCAGAATGCTGTGGAGGCCAAGTCACTGAATATATTTAAGAAGTAGATAGATAGATTTTGAGACACAAAAGGCATCAAGGGGTATGGGGAGAGAGCGGGAATATGGTATTGAGATAGAGGATCAGCCATGATCATATTGAATGACGCAGCAGGCTCGAAGGGCCGAATGGCCTACTCCTGCTCCTATTTTCTATATTTCTGTTAAAGTTTTTTGAGGATGTAACTAGCAGGGAAGATAAAGGGGAACCAGTGGATGTAGTATATTTGGATTTTCAAAAGGCATTCGATAAGGTGCCACATAAAAGGTTGTTACGCAAGATAAGGGCTCATGGGGTTGAGGGTAACAGATTAGCATGGATAGCGGATTGGTTAATGGACAGAAAACAGAGTGTAGGGATAAACGGATCATTATCAGGTTGGCAGGCTGTAATTAGTGGGGTACCGCAAGGATCAGTGCTTGGGCCTCAGCTATTTACAATCTATTTTAATGAGTTAGATGAAGGGACTGAGTGTAATGTATCCAAGTTTGCTGATGAGACAAAGCTAGGTGGGAAAGTAAGCAGTGAGGAGGACACAAAGAGTCTGCAAAGGGATAGAGACAGATTAAGTGAGTGGGCAAGAAGGTGGCAGATGGAGTATAATGTGGGGAAATGTAAGGTTATTCACTTTGGTAGGAAGAATAGCAAAACAGAATATTTTTTAAATGGTGAGAAACTATTAAATGTTGGTGTCCAGAGAGACTTGGGTGTCCTCGTACAAGAAACACAAAAAGTTAACATGCAGGTGGAGCAAGCATTAGGAAAGCAAATAGCATGTTGGCCTTTATTGCAAGGGGGTTGGAGTACAAGAGTAAGGAAGTCTTACTACAATTCATCTGGCATCTACCCGACAAAGTGGAAAATTGCCCAGGTATGTCCTGTCCACAAAAAGCAGGACAAATCCAATCCAGCCAATTACTGCCCCATCAGTCTACTCTCAATCATCAGCAAAGTGATGGAAGGTGTTATCGACAGTGCTATCAAGCGGCACTTACTCACCAATAACCTGCTCACCGATGCTCAGTTTGGGTTCCGCCAGGAACACTCAGCTCCAGACCTCATTACAGCCTTGGTCCAAACATGGACAAAAGAGCTGAATTCCAGAGGTCAGGTGAGAGTGACTGCCCTTGACATCAAGGCAGCATTTAACCTAATGTGGCACCAAGGAGCTCCAGTAAAATTTAAGTCAATGGGAATCAGAGGGAAAAATCTCCAGTGGCTGTAGTCATACCTAGCACAAAGGAAGATGGTAGTGATTGTTGGAGGCCAATCATCTTAGCCCCAGGACATTGCTGCAGGAGTTCCTCAGGGCAATGTCCTCGGCCCAACCATCTTCAGCTGCTCCATCAATGACCTTCCCTCCATCATAAGGTCAGAAATGGGGATGTTTGCTGATGAATGCACAGTGTTCGGTTCCATTCGCAACCCCTCAGATAATGAAGCAGTCGGAGCCCGCATGCAGCAAGATCTGGACAACATCCAGGCTTGGGCTGATAAGTGGCAAGTAACATTCATGCCAGACAAGTGCCAGGCAATGACCATCTCCAACAAGAGAGTCTAACCACCTCCCCTTGACATTCAACGGCATTACCATCGCCGAATCCCCCACCATCAACATCCTGGGGGTCACCATTGACCAGAAACTTAACTGGACCAGCCACATAAATACTGTGGCTACAAAAGCAGGTCAGAGGCTGGGTATTCTGCAGCAAGTGACTCACCTCCTGACTCCCCAAAGCCTTTCCACCATCTGCAAGGCACAAGTCAGGAGTGTGATGGAATACTCTCCACTTGCCTGGATGAGTGCAGCTCCAACAACACTCAAGAAGCTCGACACCATCCAGGACAAAGCAGCCCACTTGATTGGCACCCAATCCACCACACTAAACATTCACTCCCTTCACCAGCGGCGCACTGTGGCTGCAGTGTGTACCATCCACAGGATGCACTGCAGCAACTCGCCAAGGCTTCTTCAACAACACCTCCCAAACCCGCAACCTCTACCACCTAGAAGGACAAGAGCAGCAGGCACATGGGAACAACACCACCTGCATGTTCCCCTCCAAGTCACACACCATCTCGACTTGGAAATATATTGCCGTTCCATCATCGTCGCTGGGTCAAAATCCTGGAACTCCCTTCCTAACAGCACTGTGGGAGAACCTTCACCACACGGACTGCAGCGGTTCAAGAAAGCGGCTCACCACCACCTTCTCAAGGGCAATTAGGGATGGGCAATAAATGCTGGCCTTGCCAGTGACGCCCACATCCCATGAACGAATAATAAAAAAAAAATTGTACAGGGCTTTGGTGAGACCTCGCCTGGAGCACTGCGTACAGTTTTGGTCTCCTTATCTAAGGAAGGGTACATTTGCCTTAGAGGTGGTGCAACGAAGGTTCACTAGATTAATTCCTGGGATGAGAGGGTTGTCCTATTAGGAGAGGTTGAGTAGAATAGGCCTATGCTCTCTGGAGTTTAGAAGAATGAGAGGTGGTCTCAATGAAATTTGTAAGATTCCTAAGGGGGTTTGACAGGGTAGATGCTGAGAGGTTGTTTCCCCTGGCTGGAGAGTCTAGAATTAGGGGGCATAGTCTCAGGATAAGAGGTCGGCCATTTAAGACTGAGATGAGGAGGAATTTCTTCACTCAGAGGGTTATGAATCTTTGGAATTCTGTACCCCAGAGAGCTGTGGATGTTGAGTCATTGAGTATATTCAAGGCTGAGATATATAGATTTTTGGACTCTAAGGGAATCAAGGGATATTGGATCAGGCAGGAAAGTGGAGTTGAAGTTGAAGGTCAGCCATGATCTGATTGAGTGGCGGAGCAGGTTCGAGGGGCCACGCGGCCTATTCCTGCTCCTATTTCTTATGTTCTTATGTAATAAATGAATATCAACACAGATTTGCTAATGGAAAATTGTGTTTGACCAACTTGATTGAGTTCTTTGACGAAGTAACGGAGAGGTTTGATGAGGGTACTGTGGTTGATGTTGTGTATATGGACTTTCAAATGGCATTTGATAAAGTACCACATAATAGACTTGTTCGCCAAAATTAAAGCCCATGGGATTAAAGGATCAGTGGTAGCAGGATGCAAAATTGGCTAAGGGACAGAAAGCAGAGAGTAGTGGTGAACTATTGTTTTTCAGACTGGAGGGAATTATACAGTGGTGTTCCCCAGGAGTCAGTATTAGGACCACTGCTCTTTTTGATATATATTAATAACCTGGACTTGGGTACTTCAGGTATAATTTCAAAGTATGCAGATGACATAAAACTCGGAAATGTGGTAAACAATGTAGAGAATAGTAACAGACTTCAGGAGGACATAGACAAGCAGGGCAGACACATGGCAGATGAAGTTTAATGCAGAGAGGTGTGAAGTGATACATTTTGATCGGAAGAATGAAGAGAGGCAATATAAACTAAATGGTACAATTTTAAAGGGAATGCAGAAACAGAGAGACCTGGGGGTATATGTACACAAATCTTTGAAGGTGGCAGGACAAGTTGAGAAGGCTGTTAAAAAAGCTAAGGGATCCAGGGCTTTATTAATCAATTGTAAACAATTTTACAAAACCAAGATATAGTCCAACAAATTTATTTTAAATTCCACAAGCTTTCGGAGGCTTCCTCCTTCGTCAGGTGAACGGTATGGAAATGACATTTTCGAATCCTTCGCATTTGAAAATCACAGAACAATGCCTGGTGATTACTGCCCGTTGCCAAGGCAATCACAGTGAGCAGACAGAAAGGTGTCACCTAAAAAGGCCACCGAATATACAAACCCCCCCAAAAAAAAGAGAGAGAGAGAGAAGGAAGACAGTCAATGACCCGTTATATTAAAAACAGATAACATTTGTTCGCTGGTGGGGTTACGTGTAGTGTGACATGAACCCAAGATCCCGGTTGAGGCCGTCCTCATGGGTGCGGAACTTGGCTATCAATTTCTGCTCGACGATTTTGCGTTGTCGTGTGTCTCGAATGCCGCCTTGGAGTATGCTTACCCGAAGGTCGGTGGCTGAATGTCCATGACTGCTGAAGTGTTCCCCGACAGGGAGAGAACCCTCCTGTTTGGCGATTGTTGCGCGGTGTCCGTTCATCCGTTGTCGCAGCGTCTGCATGGTCTCGCCAATGTACCATGCTCTGGGGCATCCTTTCCTGCAACGTATGAGGTAGACAACGTTGGCCGAGTCACAGGAGTATGAACCGTGCACCTGGTGGGTGGTGTTCTCTCGTGTGATGGTGGTATCTGTGTCGATGATCTGGCATGTCTTGCAGAGGTTACCGTGGCAGGGTTGTGTGGTGTCGTGGACGCTGTTCTCCTGAAGGCTGGGTAATTTGCTGCGAACGATGGTTTGTTTGAGGTTGGGTGGCTGTTTAAAGGCGAGTAGTGGAGGTGTGGGGATGGCCATAGCGAGGTGTTCGTCATCATTGATGACATGTTGAAGGCTGTGGAGAACATGGCGTAGTTTCTCCGCTCCGGGGAAGTACTGGACGACGAAGGGTACTCTGTTGGTTGCGTCCCGTGTTAGTCTTCTGAGGAGGTCTACGCGATTTTTCGCTGTGGCCCTTCGGAACTGTCGATCGATGAGTCGAGCATCATATCCCGTTCTTACTAGGGCGTCTTTCAGCGTCTGTAGGTGTACTTTATTAATCAAGGCATAGAGTACAAAAGCAAGGAAGTTTTGCTAAATCTTTATAAATCACCGGTTAGGCCTCAGCTGGAGTATTGTGTTCAATTCTGGGCACTGCACTTTAGGAAGGATGTCAAGGCCTTAGAGAGGGTGTGTAGAAGAGATTTACTAGAATGGTGCCAGGGATGAGGGACTTCAGTTATGTGGAGAGACTGGAGAAGCTGGGGTTGTCCTCCTTGGAACAGAGAAGGTTAAGAGGAGATTTGATAGAGGTGTTCAAAATCATGAACGGTTTTGATAGAGTAAATAAGGAGAAACTGTTTCCAGTGGCAGAAGGGTTGATAACCAGAGGACACAGATTTAAGGTGATTGGCAAAAGAACCAGAGGCGACATGAGGAAACATTTTTTTACACAGCGAGTTGTCATGATCTGGAATGCACTGCCTGAAAGAGTGGTGGAAGCAAATTCAATAATAACTTTCAAAAGGGAATTAGATAAATACTTGAAGGAAAAAAAAATTACAGGGCTCTGGGGAAAGAGCAGGGGAGTGGGACTAAATGGATAGCTCTATCAAAGAGCTGGCACATGCACGGTGGGCCGAATGGCCTCCTGTGCTGTATCATACTATGATATTATAATACTATGAAAAATCCGCCATCTTTTCCTCTACATGACCATGCCAGTAAGAATAAATGGAACTATTCCTATATGACTCTAATCTCCATGAATAACAGAGCATGACATAAGTGCACAATTCTCTATTAATACAACAAACTCCAAAGTGAATACAAGCCAAACTGATCGTTCTTGAAACTGTGCTTCCCCTGGTTGGCTAAGCGTCCCTTTCTTTCAGCTATTCTAGTGCTTATCCCAAGTGCAACTGAGGCCAGTATTGTAAAAGGTGATTGGCTGCTCTTGCACTATAAAAGATTCATGGGGCTTAGATGGCCCTCCTCTCATTGCAGCTGGGAGGGAGCTGCTGCCTTCTACTGGCCACTGACACCGTGCCCTGAAGGGGAAGGCCAGAGGATGGCATGTTGTGCTGCAGTCCTGAGAGACAGCTGCCTCAGGCAGACATTTTTCAGTCTAAGGCCACTCCACTGGGCCCTGGATCTGTGTCCCCGCTGATCAGCGGGCTGGCTGGTCTCATACTAGCTATTAAATCCCGAAGGCCGCGAGACACAACGCCATACATCCCAGCCACCAGAGTCTGGATGCCACTATGCAGGTTATTGTCTATTCTGTCAGCTATTGCCACCAGAGCAGCAGTCTGTGCTTCTGTACAGGAGGAGACACTAATTGATCCCTGGACTCTTCTTAGGTGGGAGTCTGTTGCAGATTCCAATGAAGCTGCCACCCGCTCCATTGAGGTCTGCAATTAAGAAAATGTTCCCCTGATGTTGATGCAAATCATGGCTGTAGACTCCAAAGTCACAGGTATCAGTTGTACATGGAGCAGGTTGTTGGCTGAGGGTCTGCAGGGGAGCAAATGGGGGAGGGGGTGGGGTTGGGCATCCTGCATCTTGGGCTGGTTCACTTCAATGATATGCTTTCTGGGCTCACTTTGGTATTCTAGCTGCATTGAGGGACTTTTTTTTAATGAGGGATGTTAGGGCATTCCTGGGGGTGATTGCAGCAAGTAGGTCTCTCGGACTGGGCCGCAGGTTGCCTGATATCTCCCCAGATCCAAGTGAGAGGTTGCATGTCACCTGTTCATTGGCATATCATCCACATATTTGTTGGGGATGCACCTTTCTGCTGCCAGCAGTGAGAGCTGCACGAACCTATGTGCCGTGGGGACTTTCTCAGTCATTAGCAAATAGACCCAGTCGAGGGAGCTCTTAACAATTAACTGACCAATAGTCCATTATGGTTCACGAGTCATTGATCACATAAATCTGAAATCGTTTCACTCCTTGAAAGATAAAGCCATAGAGACTGTTTTTCTTAAATGGTTTCTGTGCATTTTCTAATAGGTTACTGAATATGCCAGTGGTAGAGAGGTTGAAAGTGGCAGTGCTCTTGTCTGGTTGCTTCTAACACCCAGAGGGATGTGCATTACTTCACCCATCTTCCTATGTCTTTTGGCTCTGCTGTCACTGCGAATGCCTTCTTGTGGACCCATCCTGCTGTGATTGAACATTACAAAGTGTTTCGCGCCTCTCTGGTTAGTCCATAAATCAATTAGTGCTTTGAAGTAAATGATACGTATAGATTGCAGGACACTAGGTTCAAGCCAAGGTCAGGCTATGCAGAGCTCAGAGTCAATAACAAAATACGATGGGCTAAATTTTCATCCCTATCGATTCTCAGTTTTGCTTACAGCCTGCTGTCACTGAAGTGGTACCTATTTTCAGTTAGTTTTTGTGTTGATAGAACAGAGGTTATCCCAAAACATATACTGGTAATTAAGGCTGAAAGGCACTGCTACTCTCTATACTAGTGACAATATAGACATTTTGGGGGTGAAATTCATCTTGGGAAAGAGAATCAGGCAGGCGGTCGATGTTTTGCTCTACCGCCCAAGATGGATTTCATCCCCGATAACTTCTGAACTGTAGAACACTTCCACTCCAAAACTAAATTACTGTTTGGATCCCTATCTCTGTAACCTCCTCCAACCCTCCAACCCTCTGAGATCTCTGCGCTCGTCCATTTCTTGCCTTTTGCGCATCCCTGATTTTCTTTGCTCCACCATTGACAGCCATGCCTTCAGCTGCCTCAGCCCTAAGCTCTGGAATTCCCTCCCTAAGTATCATAAGGTTTAGAATAGCTATGGAAAAGGACATGGACCACTCTAAAGTAAAAATACTCAACTGGAGGAGAGCCAATTTTAGTGGGATGAGAACTGATCTGGCCTGGGTAAATTGGAATCAAAGATTGGCAAGCAAAATTGTAATTGAACAATGGACAGCCTTTAAGGAGGAGGTGGTTCAGGTACAGTCTAGGTACATTCCCACGAGAGAGAAAAGTAGGGCAATTAAAGCCAGAGCTCCCTGGGTGACAAAAGAGATTGAGAGTAAGATGAAACAGAAAAAAGGGGCATATGACAGATGTCAGGTTGATAACACAAGTGAGAACCAGGCTGAATACAGAAAGTTCAGAGGGGAAGTGAAAAAAGAGACAAGAGGGGCAAAGAGAGAGTATGAGAATAGACTGGCGGCCAACATAAAAGTCTTCTATAGGCACGTAAACAGTAAACAGGTGTAAGAGGAGGGGTGGGGCTGATCAGGGACCAAAAAGATCTACTCATGGAGGCAGAGGGCATGCCCGAAGTAGCAAATGAATACCTTGCATCTATCTTTACCAAGGAAGAAGATGCTGCCAGGGTCTCTGAAAAGGATGAAGTAGTTGAGATACCGGATGGGCTAATAATGGATAAAGAGGAGGTACTAGAAAGGCTGACTGTACTTAAAGTAGATAAGTTACTCGGTCCAGATGGGATGCATCCTAGGTTGCTGAGGGGAGTAAGGGTGGAAATTGCGGCGGTACAGGCCATAATCTTCCAAACATCCTTAGATATGGGGGTGGTGCCAGAGGACTGGAGAATTGCAAATGTTACACCCTTGTTCAAAAAAGGATATAAGGATAAACCCAGCAACTACAGGCCAGTCAGTTTAACCTCGGTGGTGAGGAAACATTTAGAAACAATAATCCGGGACAGAATTAGCAGTCACTTGGACAAGTGTGGATTGATTAGCGAAAACCAGCATGGATTTGTTAAAGGCAAATCATGTTTAACTAACTTGATAGAGTTTTTTGATGAGGTAACAGAGAGGGTGGATGAGGGCAATGCTGTTGATGTGGTGTATATGGACTTTCAAAAGACGTTTGATAAAGTGCTGTGTAATAGGCTTGTCATCAAGATTGAAGCCCATGGAATAAAAGGGCAGTAGCAGCATGGATACAAAATTGGCTAAGTGACAGGAAACAGAGAGTAGTGGTGAACGGTTGTTTCTTGGACTGGAAGGAGGTGTAAAGTGGTGTTCCCCAGGGGTCGGTGCTGGGACCACTGCTTTTCTTGATATATATTAATGACTTGGACTTGGGTGCACAGGGCACAATTTCCAAATTTGCAGATGACACAGAACTTGGAAGGGTAGTAAACAGTGAGGAGGATAGTGATAGACTTCAAGAGGATATAGACAGGCTGGTGGAATCGACAGACACGTGGCAGATGAAATTTAACGCAGAAAAATGCGAAGTGATATATTTCAGTAGGAAGAACAAGGAGAGGCAATATAAACTTGGGGCACAATTCTAAAAGGAGTACAGAAACTGAGAGATGTGGGGGTATATGTGCACAAATCATTGAAAGTGGCAGGACAGGTTGAGAAAGCGGTTAAAAAAGCATACGGGATCCTGGGCTTTATAAATAGAGGCATAAAGTACAAAAGCAAGGAGGTTATGATGAATCTTTATAAAACACTGGTTCAACCATAACTGGAGTATTGTGACCAGTTCTGGGCACCGCACTTTAGGAAAGATGTGAAGGTCTTGGAGAGGGTGCAGAAAAGATTTACTTGAATGATTCCAGGAATGAGGGACTTTAGTTACGTGGATGGACTGGAGAAGCTGGGGTTGTTCTCCTTGGAACAGAGATGGTTGCAAGGAGATTTGATATAGGTGTTTAAAATCATGAAGGATCTAGACAGACTAGATAGAGAGAAACTGTTCCTATTGGTGGAAGGGTCAAGAACCAGAGGACATAGATTTAAGGTGATTGGCAAAAGAACCAAAGGTGACATGAGGAAAAACTTTTTTACGCAGCGAGTGGTTAGAATCTGGAATGCACTGCCCGAGGGGGTGGTGGAGGTAGATTCAATCATGGCCTTCAAAAGGGAATTGGATAAGTACTTGAAAGGAAAAAAATTGCAGGGCTATGGGGATAGCTCTTGCATAGAGCCAGCATGGTCTCCTTCCGTGCTGTAACCTTTCTATGATTCTATGATCCTATAAACCTCTCCGCCTCTCTACCTCTCTCTCCTCCTTTATGACGCTCCTGAAAACCTACCACTTTGACCAAGCTTTTGGTCACCTGTCCTAATATCTCCTTATGTGGCTCAGTATCAAATTTTGTTTGATAACGCTCCTGTGAAGTACCTTGGGACATTTTACTGTGTTAAAGGCACTATATAAATGCAAGTAGTTGTTATTGTTGAGATGTACAATGTGAATGAGCAGATAAAATTAACATTTAACTCCTTTTAAGTACTCAGCCTTGCCTGATGTGGTTTGACATGAGTTTCTGTTCAAATTTGTCATATGGAATCCTAGTTTTCGCATGTTTCCGGTGTTCTTGTGTTGCTAATACTATTGTGGAGCCAATAGTGTTGTCCCAGGGCGTGGTGTAGGGATCGCTGCTCGTCAGGTGTGTCCAACACAGCTGATTTTGCTCTATAATGTGAGACCAGTGCAATTCAATTTTATAGCAGCAATCCAGGTACAAAGTGGATGACATACTGGGAGTGCACAGGGCCAGGGGATGAGACATCCTGAGCAGCAGCTCTTAAAGGACCCTTAAAGGTGTCCTGCTACTGAACAGGTGATGAAATGGCTGGAAGAAGTAAACAGCATTGCTGCAGGAGGGTCTGCCAAAAAAAGTGATCAATTTTGGAACAGAGGGCCAAATAATCTAGGTTGACACTCCAGTGTAGTACCGAGGGAGTGCTGCACTGTTGGAGGTGCCGTCTTTTGGATGAGACATTAAACCGAGGCCCCGTCTGCCCTCTCAGATGGACGTAAAAGATCCCATGGCACTATTTCGAAGAAGAGCTGGGCAATTCTCCCCGGTGTCCTGGCCAATATTTATCCCTCCACCGACATCACTAAAACCAGATTATCTGGTCATTGTCACTTTGCTGTTTGTGGACCTTGCTGTGCGCCAATTGGCTGCTGCATTTCCTACATTACAACAGTGACTATACTTCAAAAGTACTTCATTGGCTGTATAGCGCTTTGGGATGTCCTGAGGTCATGAAAGGCACTACATAAATTAAAGTTCTTTATTTCAATCTTGTGAAGAACAGCCCCGGAGCTGCATGGATGGAAGTGATGGAAAGGGTTAATGCTGTGCTGCAGTGCGCAAAGTCTAAGAGCAGGTCAAGAAAAAAATTGCTGGTCTCAGAAAGGTTACCAAGATAGTGCTGCACACAATCTGCTTTTTTTCAAAATGTTGCTTTACAATTTAGCTTGCCAGCAAATCACTGTAAGCTTTTTACTGCGTCACAGAGGGACAATGCACAGCATTCTGCCAACTTAGGTCATGCACTTTCCAAATGCACAGGGTTGTCCATCTTTTCCCAAGGAATTTTGGATTCCTAGTAGGACAAGGCATTTGCTGCATGGCCCATCAAAAGAGGCAAAAAACAAACACTAAGCACAATGCCCACACCAGATACCTGTGTGCTGCACATTCACATACTCACATAAGTGGCTGCTGAGCACTTTGGTCAGACACATCCCTCACATTCCTTATAACAACGTATCTTACTGTTCTTTGTGGTTTTATGAGAACACACCAGTGTCTGCAGACAGAAGAAGGTTCACCAAAGGCACAACCTTTGATTTATTGCGAGGAGGGAACCTTGGAGATTCTGGATGTGGAGGCAATAAAGAAAGAACGTGCATTTATATAGCGCCTTTCAGAGCCTCACAACATCTCAAAGTCCTTCAGAGCCAATTAATTACCTTAGAAGTGTCGTCACTGTTGTTATTTAGACAAACACAACAGCCAATTCGTGTATGACAAGGTCCCACAAACAGCAGTGAGATAAATGACCAGCTAACTTGTTTTGATGGTGTTGGTTGAGAAATAAATGTTGGCAGGGACACTGGGAGAACTCTGCTTTTCTTCAAATAGTGTCATGAGATCTTTTATGTGCACCTGAAAGGGCAGACAGAGTTCCAGTTTAACATCTCATCCAAAAAGAATTGACAGATTGGGGAGGTGGGTGGGTTCCACCAGGTTCATGCTGAGTATCATCTTTCCGTATTTCTTTATTTACTCACTCATTCGCTCCCTCACTCACACATACGCGACAGCACTAAAAAAATTCTTGCAATCTAAAGTTCTGTTTCAAGGGCTATCTTACTTCTAGCATTTTAAAATATCTTCTAATCCTCTAGGTGCCTAACAGCGTAAGTCCAAAGACCTGCCTCAACCAAGCTCCTCACCTTTAAGCAGCAAAATAGCAGAAAAATTGTTGTGCAAATTATTTCTAACCAGAATCCCTCCCACAAGAAAAATGAACATACATTTAATCAAAAACCCTTTTTTAGGTATGAAAAGGGACAGATTGAAAATTAAAAGTAAACAATAATTTTATGAAATCAAGCTCCTGACGGACTCTCTTCCACCAGGAGTAGGTTGCTGCTGCCGCCCTGGCTAAGGTCAACCAACTCAGCACAAAATTGGGGCCTTTTGATTTGTACTTCTCAGTTAGATGCTGTCTTTCCCAACTGAGTCATTGGTGGAATCTGGCTTAAGTGACCCTGTATTCAATGCCCTAAGTGCAGCCTATTCCATATATTAACGCTAAGAGTGGAGTAGTTACACCTTATTTTTCACTTAGCTGTTCTTAGCTTTCAGTCCTATCCTCTAGTTCTGTACTGATTCTCCAAAAAGCTATATTATAAAAGAATAACGCGAGTGTCCCGCTGTGGAGTGGCGGGGCACTTCATCAACATATTTAAATCAGACTCCCATAGTGCAATTGGAAGCCTAATTTAAATTTAACAGTTGCCATGCGGGTTTCACAGGGCTCAGGAAACCCAGCAGTAAAAGGGAGGCGAGAGCTGCAGGCTCAAGAAGGTAAGTGCCTTTTATAGCACTCCTTGTGGGCCAGGAGGCACAGGAGTGCTCCCCCCCCAGCCCCTCAAGGAAGCCTCCAGCTTCCCCTCTGCCGATCGCGGCCCATCTCTTCCCCCTGCCACGATCGGTGACCTCCCCACCCCTCCCCCCCCCACTCCCCGATCTCTTGCTCCTTTCCTCCCGCTATGGCATCCCTCCCTCTCCCAAGCCCCGATCTCTCATTCCCTCCCTCCCTTCCGTGATGGACTCCCTCTGTCCCCCCCCAAGAATGTAAATTTGCCGACATATATCAAAAGAAACAACTTGCATTTATGTAACGCCTTTCACATAGTAAAATGTCCCAAGGTGCTTCACTGGAGCGTTAACAAACAAAATTTGAAACCAGCCACATAAGGAGATATTCGGACAGGTGACCAAACGCTAGGCAGCTGAAGGCATGGCCGCCAATGGTGGAGTGATTAAAATTGGAGATGTGCAAGAGGCAAGAATTGGAGGAGCGCAGAGATCTCGGAGGGTTGTAGGGCTGGAGGAGGGTACAGAGATAGTGAGACATTGAGGTATTTGCAAACATGAATGAGAATTTTAAAATTGAGGTTTTCCCGGACCGGGAGCCAATGTAGGTCAGCAAGCACAGGGGTGCTGGGTGAATGGGACCTGGTGCGAGTTAGAATACAGGAAGCAGAGTTTTGGATAAGCTCAAGTTTATGGAGGGTGGAAGATGGGAGGCCAGCCAGGAGTGCATGTAATAGTGAACAATCATTAATAGTAATTTTCAGACAATTTCAATTAGTAATTTCCATTAGTAGGATATCCAAACAAAGACATCCAGATAAAGTGAATATAACCTTCAAACTATAATTGAGCTAGATTGGAAAAGCTTGGAATTTATCTGTGAAAAAACTAAATGTATCAATCTCTGTTAATTCTCCTACAATTGTCACTCTTTCTCATCTGAAGACACCAATTCATGTTGCAGTATGATTCCACGTGCACTGACAGTCTTCTTGTACCTTACCCTAGTGGCTATTTTGAAAGTGTGTGCCCGGGGAATGAAGCTTGAATTTTCTGCTGGGGCAGAATTCCAGATGGAAGTGTGGTAGAGCTGCACTGCTGCCTGTCTGACATCACTGGTGCTGAATCTATTGACATTTCAGTTTAACTATTGCAATTTGGGCAAGCTCCAGGATGCTTGTTTGAAGTGGTGGGGGTGGGGGGGGGTTGGAGGGGAGGATAGTATTTAAAGGCCTGTACCAGTTTAAAGGGTCAGGCATCCTCAAAATTGTTTGGCTGCAGGAAAGATTGTAATTGCTGTCCAAATGTTTGAGAAGTAAGCTGCTGGACTCAAAACCCACCACTTTGCAGAATCCAGTGTTGAAGTGCTGCTTCAGGAGGTTAGGCCACAGAGGGTGGACCTCTTTGAAACCAGCAAAAGAAGGCCCGAAGAAGAGCTGCAGCAGGGCAATGGAAGGAGATGGCCAGAGCAATCAGTGCCAATTCAACCATCCCAAGCACAGCTACTCAAAGCTACAAAAAGTTTGATGATCTGACCAGGTTCAGGCAATGTCAGAGGAGTCAGCCACACCTAAGCATGGCTGCCACTTATAATAACCTCCCTCTCACATTGTTAAAGTGTTTGAATGCTTATAATCACTGCACGAGGTAGCACAGTGTCTTTTACACCCACAACCTTCACCCTAAAGAATTCCTTCACTCATATCCTTACATGCATTTACCCCAAAAAAGCTTTGCCTGGAATGTAATTGCTTGTTAAAATTATCTGGCATCACATCCATTAACGCCAGTATCTTGACATCTGGGTTCAACTGCATGTCATAGGACAAAAGGTAATTCTCACTTTTTGCATTGTTTTTCAAGGAGAAGACAGCCCATAACAGTCAGAAGAGATTGGCAACAAGTGATAGATCCAAACCTGAGACCTCTCACCTGGTATGAGGAGGAAGCTGTGCATA
The DNA here is from genome assembly GCF_035084215.1 of Heptranchias perlo. Lineage (NCBI taxonomy): Eukaryota > Metazoa > Chordata > Chondrichthyes > Hexanchiformes > Hexanchidae > Heptranchias > Heptranchias perlo. Next base: position 72,135,857 of record NC_090326.1, on the reverse strand, counting down.
TTCTGGGGAGGGAGACCACAGAGGGTGTTGGAGATGGGGAGGTAGGAGAGCATGTGCCAGCTGAGTTGCCCATAGAGTAGCACAAGGTGCAGCCTGCAACAGGTTTATCTCGGGACCTAGCTGCGGTGGAGCAAGGGCATCTCAGTCCAAAGAGGATTATATTGGCACACAGCATCTAGCCAGCTCATGCACTCCTGCCAACCAGGAGAAGTACTTCACTTGGGTTGAGTTCATCCTTCACGCACCACCACCAAAGGGAAGTATGGTGGTAAGAAGCACTAGGCATGCACAAACAGCATGGGTTGACAATAAAATATTTGTAGCACTAAAGTTTTTGTGTGTGTAGACATTATTCTTGTCAAGGTTTGTATATGGTGGCATCTTTGTGGAGGGAAGACGGGAGATGTAGGGAAAGGTGTTAAAGCTATGGCGAGATTTGGAAATCAAACGAAAGCCTTCTGAATGAGAATAGCATGAATTTCTTGCAGCCAACGTGGTCAGGAGGGACGGACTTCACCTGAACTGGAGGGGTACCAATGTGCTTACAGAAAGGGTAACTAAGGCATTGGGATGGATTTAAGCTGGCATGGCAAGGGGGAGAGGAAAGCAGGACATACTGTAGGTTAAGAATAATTAGGAATGTAAGGACATTAAAAGATAACCTGAATTGTGCTTATATGAATGAAAGGAATATGAGGAATAAAATGGGTGATCTAGAAGTGCTGGTACATAGGGAAGAAATACACGTTATAGGAATAACTGTAACCTCGTTGAATCAAATGATGATTGAGGAGTTAACTTGCAGGGCTACAAGGTTGATCCCAGAACTTAAGGGAATAACACATCATGATTGATTACCTTGGGTCTTTTCTCTCGTGAAAAGATTAGATATGATAGAACTGTTTAAAATCATAAAACATTTGGACAAATTGGATCCAAGTAAGCTTTTTTGCCATGTACAGAATTTAACATATTTACAAATTAAGAACAACAAAAGAAAATAGAAAATGCAGGAGAAACTTTTTTTCACTAAAAGGGTGGTATGTATGTGGAACAAGAAACCTTAATGGGTTTCAAGAAGGAACTAGACAGGTTCATGTCAACAAACGGGATTCAAGGTTATTAGAAATGCAGCTAGGCAATACTGTGGATAGATGAGCCAGATGGACCAAAGGTCCTATCAGAAACTGATACTATGTTCTCCTCCACATGTAGGATTTGAAACAACAGTCTGAAGTTTTGCCTAATTAACCTTTGAGGACATAAGAGGTGATTCCATGATCCTGTGGCCCCAATGGGGAAGCCTAGCTCACAGGGAGTGTGGGTCGGAGTTGGGGTTACACCTTCGTAACTCTGATTCTCTGACCCGAGGTTCCTGTAAATACACTTCCCAGCTGGGAACTCGGGATCATGGAATCACATATTGAAAATTTGGGCAATGCATTTGGGAAAATCATGTACATTGTAATTTCTGTTACACACTCCCAACAGACAAAGCTGCCTACCAGTAGTGTGGACTCATAAAATTACCCCATGGTCTGTGGAAGGTACGGATTGATGGGCCAAATGTGGCATGCTTTATCGTTTTGTGGCACGTGAAGATTAAACCTGGTTTTCAGTGGAAACCAGCTCCTTTTGTTATCTTTCTGTGGTTAGAGTTGCTATATCATATAACTATGAAAGTGCATGGGCCCATAGATTAAAATAGATGTACAATGGTTTCTTTTGTATAGGCGAATGAGGAAAAAGTGGGCGGCTAGATGCTGATGCTTTCTTCAGTGCAACATGAAACAAGAGAAAAAGTACCATTGGGTTTACTTAGTTAAAGTCTGCTCAGGCTTCAGACAAATTTTAAAGAGGGTCAGAAATCATTAAAAAAATTAGTCAGCTCTTCCCTTCAGGTTAAAGTGTGGATTTGCAGAGGCCTTCCTCATGTAGTTGTGTTAATTATTTTGGGGGTCATTTGGCCCAAGGTATTGAACTAATTTGTTTGTTCAGTTGGGAAAGAGAAAGAATTGCTATCTATGTTAGGATATTTACAGCAATCTTGCTAACCGCCAGGTTTAAGCTAATGGAGAAAAATATTATTTCAACAACTTATTTCCACAGTTCCTGTTCCAACAGGTAAGAGTGACAATTTTATTACCACTGTTAGACTGAAAACCAGTGTTTGTGCACTGGAGCTGGATGGGGAGTCTCATTGCTAAAAACACAATGCCAGTGGAGGTCATGCACATAACATTATGTGACAAATATTTAACACTGTAAATGCCAATCATAGGCATAACATTTTTAAAATGGGCTATCCCATTAAGAAAGTCCAACATAGGAGTTTTCAATATATTTTGAGATGGAAAGTTGTTACACACTCAACATATTTAACATGTAATCAATATATAGATGCTATTTAAGCACAAGTGAAACATAACCCAATTTTCTTCACCAAAACTATTGATGCTAAGAAGCTTGTCAGTCAGCTTTCTTACTGAGCCAGAAGGAAATTAACAAACAAGAGCTTTGTACTGTATGTACATGGAATCTCCATTATCTACCATATTGGAGAGGATTCCCATAGTGAACACTGGAAATTGGAGAATAATCAAGAGTCCTGAAATTTTCATTTTGTACCTATGGTACAGCAATACTCTAGGCATGGGAATGAAAACAAGTCCAATACAAATATGAAAAGAGATATGTGATTTTATTCACCAAGAAAAGGAGATGAAATACAATGACAAAGGAAGATGTGCCATAAAGCAATGATAATAGGAATACAGATAATTGAGCTTTTACATTTTTGAGATTCTTTAATCCTTTTCACTCTAAACATTTTTGGCTTTCATGTTTCACATTACTGTCATAGATTTTTCCTTGATGTCTATGTAAACTTCCAGGATAACAAACAGATCACTTTTGTGACCTCAAGAACTTTGGTCCTAGCAGCTGAATGGACAGTCGGACTTCTTCCATAAGTCAGGGAGAAACCCACCCAGCCAGGTGTACACCATAGCCCCAAGAGCCAAGGGGCACCCCACAGAATAAGATCCCATGGATGATAATAAAGTGTGACGCAGTGTGGGCAATTGCTGGTCCAGATGAGGGGCCAGATCACAAATGGGAAGACCAAAAACAGTCATGAGGCATGATACTATGAATTAAGTAACAACACCCAATGCAAGGAATATGACAGCATTCTTACACCCAATCTTAGTTAACAGCTAGCCTACCTAGATTACATGATACTGGGTATACATTAACACTAGTACAACCATACCCGGTGTACAACAACCAGTACTTAGTTGAAGAAAAAAAGCTTTTCCACAAATGTTCAATAAAAATAAAATTTTAAATCACTTCGTAGGACAAGTAATACAGTCCATAAAGGTGCTGGGGAGTAAGGAGAAAAAATGGGATAAATATCTAGAAGGCCAAATTGTATCTCAAGTCTCTCTTTATAACTATAATCCCTCATTCCTCATAACATCCTACTGACTCTCCAAGTGCATACTTTCCATTGCTTTAATATCCTTCCTCCAATGCAGTGCTCAGAACTGCATATATTACTCCAGCCGTGGCCTAAATAAGGTATCTAATTACTTTTGTATTCCATGCCTATAGGCATAAAACCAAAGATTCTGTTTGCTTTTAGCATGACCATATTTGCTTATGCTGCCATCTTTAATGATCTGTGAATCTGAAAACCAAAGTCCATGCTTCTCTACTCCATTTAAAATGTCCCAATTCTTACTTTCAAAATGTACTATTTCACATATATATTGAACTGCATCTGCTACCTATCGCCCATCCTGCTAGCCTACGCGTCCTCCTTCATTTTTTCACAAACCGTATCATAGTTTGCCATACCTCACAAATTTGGTGTCATCAGTAAATTGCAACATTATAGGAAACAAGAGTAGCCCCAACAAAGATCCCCGTGCAACTCTTCACATCTTTACAGTCTGTGAGACTTCCTTTCATTTTTTGCCTTCTTCCTTCAACTATCTCTCTCCATGTTAACCCATTCCCTTTAATTCCATTTGCCATTATCTTTCCCATAAGTCTGTTATGTGATACTTTATCAAACGCTTTTTCAAAATTCATATCATAGAAGAATAATAGAAAATTTACGGCACAGAAGGAGGCCATTCGGCCCATCGTGTCTGCGCCAGCCAAAAATGAGCCACCCAGCCTAATCCCACTTTCCAGCACTTGATCCATAGCCTTGTAGGTCACGGCACTTCAGATGCACATCCAGATACTTTTTAAATGAGTTGAGGGTTTCTGCTTCTCCCACTCTTTCTGGCAGTGAGTTCCAGACCCCCACCACCCTCTGGGTGAAAAATTTTTTCCTCAGCTCCCCTCTAATCCTTCTTCCAATCATTTTAAATCTATGCACCCTGATTATTGACCTCTCTGATAAGAGAAATAGGTCCTTCCTATCCACTCTATCCAGGCCCCTGATAATTTTGTACACCTCAAATAAATCATCCCTCAGCCTCCTCTGTTCCAGAGGGAACAACCCCAGCCTATTCAATCTTTCCTCATAGCTAAAATTCTCCAGTCCTGGCAACATCCTCTTAAATCTCCTCTGTGCCCTCTCTAGTGCAATTACATCCTTCCTGTAATGTGGTGACCAGAACTGTACACCGTTCTCAAGCTGTGGCCTAACCAGTGTTTTATACAGTTCGAGCACAACCTCCCTGCTCTTATATTCCATCACTCGGCTAATAAAGGAAAGTATTCCATATGCTTCTGACTTTACCAAGAAAGAAGATGCTGTCAGAGTCTGGTGAGATACTGGATGGGCTAAAAATTGATAAAGAAGAGTACTTGAAAGGCTAGCTGTACTTAAAGTAGATAAGTCACCCGGTCTGGATGAGATGCATCCTAGGTTGCTGAGGGAAGTAAGGGTGGAAATTGCATAGATAAGGGGGTGGTGCCAGAGGACCGGAGAATTGCAAATGTTACACCCTTGTTCAAAAAAGGGTGTAAGGATAAACCCAGCAGCTATAGGCCAGTCAGTTTAACCTCCGTGGTGGAGAAACTTTTAGCAACGATAATCTGGGACAGAATTAACAGTCACTTGAACGAGTGTGGATTGATTAGGGAAAGCCAGCACGGATTTGTTAAAGGCAAATCGTGTTCAACTAACTTGATAGAGTTTTTTGATGAGGTAACAGAGAGGGTAGATGAGGGCAATGCAGTTGATGTGGTGTATATGGACTTTCAAAAGACTTTTGATAAAGTGCCGCATGGTAGGCTTATCATCAAGATTGCAGCCCATGGAATAAAGGGGGCAGTAGCAAGATGGATACAGAATTGGCTAAGGGACAGGAACCAAAGACTAGTGGTGAACGGTTGTTTTTCATCTGGAGGGAGGTGTACAGTGGTGTTCCCCAGGGGTCGGTGCAGGGACCACTGATTTATTGATATGTATTAATGACTTGGACTTGGGTGTACAGTGCACAATTTCCAAATTTGCAGATGACACAAAACTTGGAAGGGTAGTAAACAGTGAGGAGGATAGTGAAAGACTTCAAGAATATAGACAGTCTGGTGGCATGGGCGGACACATGGCAGGTGAAATTTAACGCAGAAAAATGTGATGTGATACATTTCAGTAGGAAAAACAAGGAGAGGCAATATAAACTAGAGGGCACAACTCTAAAAGGGGTACTGGAACAGAGAGATCTGGGGGTATATGTGCACAAATCATTGAAGGTGGCAGGGCAGGTTGAAAAAGCATACGGGATCCTGGGCTTTATAAATAGAGGCATAGAGTACAAAAGTATGGAAGTCATGATGAACCTTTATAAAACACTGGTTCGGCCACAACTGGAGTATTGTATCCAGTTCTGGTCACCACACTTTAGGAAAGATGTGAAGGCCTTGGAGAGGGTGCAGAAGAGATTTACCAGAATGAAGTCTCCAGATTGAATTCCATTTGCCACTTTTCTGCCCACCTGACTAGTCTATTAATATCTTCCTGCAGTCTGCAGCTTTCCTCCTCACTATCAACCACATGGCTAATTTTTGTTTTATCTGCAAACTTCTTAATCATGCGCCCTACATTTAAGTCCAAATCATTAATATATATCACAAAAAGCAAGGGACCTAGTACTGAGCCCTGCGGAACCCCACTGGAAACAGCCTTCCAGTCATAAAAACACCCATCGACCATTATCCTTTGCTTCCTGCCACTGAGCCAATTTTCGATCCAACTTGCCACTCTCCCTTGGATCTCATGGGCTTGTACTTTTGTGACCAGTCTGCCATGTGGGACCTTGTCAAAAGCCTTGCTAAAATCCACGTAGACTACATCAAATGCACTACCCTCATCAACCCTCCTTATTACCTCCTCAAAAAATTCAATCAAGTTAGTCAGACACGAGCTTCCATTAACAAATCCATGCTGACTGCCCTTGATGACTTCGTGCCTTTCTAAGTGACGGTTTATTCTGTCCCTCAGAATTGATTCCAATAATTTGCCCACCACCGAGGTTAGACTGACTGGCCTGAAATTACTCAGTCTATCCTTCGCTCCCTTTTTAAGCATTGGTACAACATTAGCAGTCCTCCAATCCTCCGGCAACATGTCTGTATCCAGTGAGGATCGGAAAATGATGGTCAGGGCCTCCGTTATTTCCTCCCTTGCATCTTTTAACAGCCTGGGATACATTTCATCCAGCCCTGGTGATTTGTTTACTTTCAAAGATGCTAATCCCCTTAATACTTCCTCTCTCACTAAGTTTATCCCATCCAATATTTCACACTCCTCCTCCTTAACTACAATGTCTGCATCCTCCCTCTCTTTTGTGAAGACAGATGCAACGTATTCATTAAGAACCATACCAACATATTCCGCCTCCTCACATAGGTTACCCTTTTGGTCTCTAATAGGCCCTACTCTTTCCTTAGTTATCCTCTTGCTCTTAATGTATTTATAAAACATCTTTAGGTTTTCCTTGATTTTACTTGCCAATATTTTTTCATGCCCTCTCTCTGCTTTCCTAATTTCCTTTTTAATTTCACCCCTGCACTTTTTATACTCCTCTAGGCTTTTTGCAGTATTGCGTTCTCGATGTCTGATGTAAGGTTACCTTTTCTGCCTTATCTTACCTTGTATGCTCCTTGACATCATATAAACCACATACACTGCACTTCCCTGACCTGTCCTTGCTTCTTCAAAGAAGATTGGTCAAGCATAACTTGTGTTTTAGAAATCCCGATTTACTCATGTTTCTCTAAGTGCTAAATATATTTAGGTAGTCACGACTCAGTTCCTACTGAATATGAGCCTACCACACACAAAAATTTTACTGCTAACTATGGCAAGAGTGGCCATAATGATGGCTGGTGACGCCCAGTGTAACAGTGGGAAACGCTTATAGTATACTTATCTGTGTAGACTCGAGGGCTGATTTTCTGAATTCATTACCAGTATGCAGGCTCACTTGCTGGGATTTCATATAAGGAAATCGCGGACACACTCCCCACGACTTTTTGTCCATTAATTTTAATATATAGTCTCACAGCTGATCCCCATTCATGTCCACTACTCCATTCCCTATGCCTGGCCTGATTTGTCTGGTTACAATGGATATTGTAAGGGATAAGGGATAAATCAGCAGGCTGATTTTACAAATGCACACTGCCGGCATGGAGCCTTACCCATCAAGAGCATTCATAAACTAAGAACACTGATTTATCCCTTCGGTCTGATAAGGGATCAATTGTCTGACATAATCAACTGTGAGATTATATACAATAAACATACACAGGAACAAGGGGGGACGCTTGCCCTAAATTCCCCACTAAGCACTCTGCAGTCCTCCCTGGCTCAGCCCTCTACCGTCTTCCACAACTCAGCATTCTCCAGTCTTCTGATGTAACACTTTCCAGTCTTCCTGACTCAGCACTCTCCAATGTAAAGGGAAGGTGGTACATTACTTTTCTCAGCGATATTGCCCCACTGTATTCAGGAAGCGAAACTTTCACTTTATTTGTCCAGAAAAACTGCTGAGTCAGTCCGAAACAACCAAAAGAGCCTATACATGTGACTTGGGCAGATGCAGTTAATCCAGTTCGACTGAACGTCCAGGTAAATCACATCCACTACAAATGGAGAGCACTGATTTTGGAATTGTGATTTATGCCGTTCTCTGGCCATCAGAGCTTTCTGATTGAAAGAAGCTGGGTGATGGCAAGTGGTTACTTTGGAGAAATAACACATGGCAGTTGGAGATTGCAAAAATGCCTTTAACGGTGAATGGCTCAGTGAGTAAATGCACCACATGGTGTGGTGCTAAACTATATAGACCAGAAAGGTCCCAGTTTCAATCCCTGGTTGGTGCTGAGTTAGCTGATCTCAGCCAGGTGACAGTGGGGCACCATCATTGGGTTCAACCTAGACACAAGAGAAATTGGCCAGGGTTCTTGCTCCTGCAGAAAATACAGCTGTGTGGGTGTCAAGTGAGGACAGGATCTGGCTCAACTATGATGAACCCATGATCAACTAGTCTGCCAACACTCACTTTTTAATTTCATACATGAAAAACAGCTTTTTGGGGGAGGTGCTAGGGGACTGCCGCCCAGTATAAGGCAGGAAGGAAGGGTAAAGCAATACTTTGGTTTAACTGATGGCAAGTTTGTCTCCTGTACAGATAGGTCACTGACACCAATGAAACCATTAGATATTAAAATCTACATATTATAGAATCATAAAACAGCATAGAAGTTATTCTGTTTTGTCCCATAATAGGGCTAGATAAATCTCACACATTTTTCTAGTTTTATGTATTGCAGAGGATCACAACAAACCTGTATTTAACAGGTAAAACACCATTTAAATGCGTTCACATCAAGCCTTGTTGTGAATGGCTTGTCATTAGGTCAATAAATACATCAAACAGCACGTGACTAGCCTTGACCTTAAAACTAATCCTTTAATCCCTTCTCACCCACAAACACTTTGTAACATTTCCACACTTTCATTCACTCATTTCATTTTGCTTCCTTACAGTGTGTCTGCTTCGCTCTCATATTCCTTGATTTTTCCTTTTTAATTTAAAAAAATGTCTTTATATTTGTTTACTTTAAAGCTCAGTTAATAGCATAGCCTGCTCATTGTTCTGACTTCATATGGCAAAATGGATTACAATAATTCTGCATCAGGCACTGAGTTTATGATATGCCCTTGAGCTCATCTGATTGTTGGTCAGACTGAACGACAGAGATATGAGCAAATGACCTGCACCGTTACAACTGTTGCATCTTTCATTTCAAACCTTCACTGGCGTCACAGCTTTAGGTTCATTTCAGGATCACTACAGCGCTGACCTGCACTCTTAAGATTATCTTCTTCAAAAAGTCAGATGACCTCTGTCTGCATTCAGCTCGGATAATGTAGTCTGTCAATAGCCAATTGAATGTCACCTACAAGCTTTAGAGCAGTGTGTAATTGCTATCGACACCAAACTTGGCATCATCATGGTACTTGTGAGGAAGGGTGCCAGACATAATAGGGTGTTTGATTAAATGAGCCAAAAGAAAGAGGCAAAATTTAACAAAATTTACCTCTTAAAAATTAAATTGTAATCATTTTATTGCTTGACGTTTCAATGGTCCATGTAATTTAGTTTATTTCATGTTTTGTATTTTACTTTTCCCTCAAATTTTCACCTTTTACATCCCCTTTCCTTGTTCAGGTTAGGGTTGCCAACCCTCCAGGATTGCTCTGAAGTCTCCAGGAATTGAAGATTAATCTCCAGGACACTGCTGCGAGCAACCCAGGAGAAAAATCATAGGAGCATTAAACAAAATTGTGGGGTTTTTTTTCATTTTTTTTGAACACTTTCGCTTATTAGTTAGAAAAATATAGGAGTTGGGGGAAAAAAGACTGCTTGACAGTTATGAATCATCCAATTGAGTCATGAAGAGTGTGTTCGCTTTACAATTGGTGTGGGAAGATGGTGTGCCATGAGGATGGACGTGTTGGGTAAACCAATGGGGGAAGGGTGGGGGTGGGGCAGTGGGAGGCAGGACATCATGTGATGAAATCTCCAGGAATACATCCAACCAGAGTTGGCAACCCTAGTTCAGGTGATTGTTAAAGGTTACATGGCATTTTTCAAAGAAGAGCTGGGAAATTTCCCAGTGTCCTGGACAACATTCTTTTTTCAACCACAACCACAAAAAAGTTCATTCCCGTTTGTGGCTGTCGTGTTTGCCTACATAATAACAGTGACTGCACTTCAAAATAATTCATGTGGTATGTAAGCACTTTGGGATATATCTGAAAAATGCAGTAAGGTGCTATGTAAATACAATTTTTTTTCAATTGTGCTGCGCACTTGATGTCAGAATAACATGTTATTTTGCTTTGCAGCAATTCCAAGCTTGGTGTCGATAGCAGGACCACCTGGAAAAGATGTCACTAGTGCTGCACATCAACCATAATAAAATTGTGGCCATCAACCATAATAAAATTAAAAGCAGTCCACCCCCCACCTTCCCCATGGTACCATTAAATTTCCATTGGCTTATAGCTGACACAGTGAGATAGTGCCAATGGCCTGCACCAGGAAATAATGGAATGTAGGTTCACTCCTTGATCCGTCAGATGCCAAACCCAATCTCAGCCATATTCCCCGGGGAGACTGCAACCACAGGCCTGGCTCTTCTCCACAGAGAAGGGTAAAAGTAATTCAGAAGGAAAGACATCATTGGGCAAAGAGGCTGGTGAAACAAGATGTAAAAGAAGCATGAGAAAAATAGCATAAAAGTAGCAGCTATTATAATGGTAGTAAGTTTGTGTTAATCAGCAGCACTATTCAATGCTAGGACACAGGTAGTAGCCCTATGTTTACTGATATGTTGAGTCCCCAATCTTAGCATAGTCAGGACCATCTGCAAAGGTGTTAACCAATAACTATGAAGAACAAAAAGAGCAATGTATAATGGATAGCTTAAAAAACTAGGGTGGTTGTAGAGAGGGAGGAAGAAAGGAAAACAAATATCAATTATTCTTTGGTCAACTCTTGCCATTTTAATTAAACTTCGACATTCAGTTGTGAAACTATTCCTTTGGGGAATAACAAAAAGAACTCCCCCTTCACATGTAAACCATGTATAGACTAACGAACCACAACTTAGAATGCTGACGAAAGACTCATTAACCCAACTCTTTTTTTTAATAAGTTTCTTTGTAATCGCAATCTATAGATTCATAAACCCTATTAAGGGATAATGACTGGTAATCAGTTGAACTGAACTTTTGATGTAAACACCTATTTTATTAACTATTTCCAAACCAAGACATTCCTTAAAATAAGTGGCATTTTAAAAGAATAAAGTTTCATCAAGTTAGACTGATGTAACCATTAGATTGGTGTAACCATTTAGCATTTCCCCATATCATATTTCAATATCTGGCTATGTAACTGACACACAGGTTAGCCAGTTCAGTGGATTGTGAGCTATGGAATATCCGTCTTTTGGATGAGACGATAAACTGAGGCCCCATCTGCCCTCTCAGGTAGATCCCATGGCACTATTCAAAGAAGAGCAGGGGAGTTCTCCCCAGTGTCCTGGCCAATATTTATCCCTCAAACAACAGCTAAAAACAGACTACCTGGTCGTTATCATATTGCTGTTTGTGGGACCTTGCTGTGCCCAATTTAGCTGCCACGTTTCCTACATAACAACAGTGACTACACTTCAAAAGTACTTCATTGGCTGGAAAGCACTTTGGGATGTCCTGAGATTGTGAAAGGCGCTATATAAATGCAAGTCTTTCTTTCACTTTTCTTTCCGATATCTTGATAATTTTGTATTTTCCATACTTTTCTTTTTTTATTTATTTTTTTGAATTCAAAACCACTTTTAGTTCTATGGTCAGTAAAGAAAGGGCAATTTACGTGTCAGAAAAGATTGACAAGGGTTAATTTTGCAGTGGAAAAAAAAACTTGCCCACATATACTGCCACCTTTTCTACTCAATGTTGGTGTTGTTGCTCTTGCCTCAGAAATGGAACTTTGAGGTGACATGGGCTTGACATATAGCAGCATGGTTTTAACAAGTTGGCAGCCAGCTCGGCCATCACAGGACATCCACAATCAAATCAGCCTGAGACAGCAGCCTTCTTCCAGCAGATTAATCATAATGTAATTTTAATTAAAAACCACAGTGTCAAAGGGTTTAGCTCTTTGAGAAATGAGTGCAGATTGTAGCATAGCAGCAACATATTCACAGTCACTCAAAAGGTGATATTGTGCATTATTAAATGAACAAAGCTTTGATGAAATGTTACTGTAGAAATTATATTTAATCAGAAAGTGGGTGAGGGAAATATGTAATCTCATAATGTTGGCACATAACATAACGTGCTGAAATAAGCTTCATTTTTACACCTAGTCAATTATGTTGGTTTTAAAGGTGAATTTGGATCATGATTGCAAAGTTATTTGCATGAAATATGAACTTTAAAACCACAGGCAAATAAAGCATCGATATTCAGCGTATTAGTCATACATAAATAGAGATCAGATAAAAATGGAATAGTTTTGAAAGAATAGTACACTTTAAAGTATGTATGAGTACTTAAACCTCAAAGGTTTGGCATTCAGGTGTTAAAGCGATCTTAACTGCTGGGGAAATAGTGTATATCCTAAGGCAGGAAAATTGATTTCCCATAAACCATTTTACATTTTCAAAGTCAGGAAAAAGGAATTATTGGTTAGTGTTGCACTGGAGATTTAACGATGGAAACTCCTCGCTCAGTTCAACAAATAACTATGAAGAACAAAAAGAGCAATGTATAATGAAGAAGAAGGTTGCAATATGTCAATCTGAATGGTCGCTTGATTCACCTTTAATTGAGCATGAGACATCCAATTGGGACAACAGAATCCTCAGGTAAATTTCAGATTGAAGGATTACAAATTTTTAGTACTTGTTTTCTGAAAGCACTTTTTTTAGTGGGTGTAATAAGGATTATAAGTCCGAGTTTTTGCACATCCTTTCTCTACACATGTTGTGTTGTGTACCACAAAAAGCGTACTGCCACAGTTGGCATGGTCACTCAGGCGTGGAATAACAAGCTTTAACTTTGCTAAGCTTTTCTGCCAGTCCCTCAGCTTCCCACTGTTCCGTTATATTGAACTTTAAGCACCACAGCTCTGCCGCGCTCACCTCGAGCCTTTGCGTATTACTTCAATAAAGATCCTGCTGCGGGACTAGTGTAATGATAAGTGCTGGGGAGACCCTGCTTTCATACTGGGCTCGGTTTATTAAATTCATCATTGTGGAGGCAGGGTGCTTGCTCCCAGGTCTGTGACACTCCAGCTCTGTCCAACTGCTACTGACAGACAGAAGCTATAAAAAAGAAACCACCGCAGACTCTGGCAGGTGTTTCACCACAGCCACGAATCTGTGGTTTCAATATTACCAACTCTCTACGCTTGGTATTCCCCTTGGGTGTGATTGGAAGGTTTGATTCAACACATTCAGTGTAAAAAAGATACATGCAGATTTTTCTGTTAAAGCTGGACTTTCTTTGTGTATAAGAACACAACTTGATTTAAATGGTAGGTTGGTCAAAACACTCATTACATTTTGTCATTGCATTTGTTTGGGAAATATAGAATTTTCTTGCCTAGGAGAATAATGGTGGGGTGAAAGAAATGTTGTTCAATCTCAAGAAAACAAGTCAACCCTTCATGTTGATGTTCTCCCCTCCACTACTGCTGGGTATCAGCAGCCCTCTGGTACCCAGTCCAAATGACTATTTTTCACATGTGAGCCTAAACAACCTCACCAGGCTATTTAACATACAGGGGGCACCATGACAATAACAATTCTGTTAATACCACAAATCACACAGAAAGGCCTGGATTTTCTGCCACTACCCTTCCCCAAATCAGATGAGACAGCAGCAAAAACAGCAGGAAATTTGGGTGGTTGGGAGGCCTACTGCCATCTCCTCGTCCCAACCATAATTTGCCTCCCCATGCCAGGAAGGCTACCATTACCCCTTCACCATCCACATGTAAGTAACAGCAGGATGGTGAGGCCAAGGTTCCTTTGTTGCTACCGTTGTTTCTACCAACCCAGGGGCCACCAGGAAGGAGGGAGGGGACCTAACGGTGGCCTCTTCTCTTTCCATAATGGCCCCAAAAACATAACTGCTGAAGGCCGAGGGCTTCAGTAAAAAAAGCTGCTACAATCTTTAGGGTGCTTGTGCCCCCCTTTAAATCTGATCCCTCTTCTTCTGGATTTGGAGTGCGTCTCTCGTGTGCCTTTCTTGATCCGGCAGCAGTGCACTCCCTCCCGGTGGCACAGATCTCACTAAGAACCCACCCTGCATAGATAATAAACCCTGACTCAGGAAAATGGGCTGTGGTCACAGCAGGTTCAGAAGTCCCATCCCAATTCTCCTCCATTGGAAGGAAGAAAATCCACAGTATTTATCCCCTTTCTAGCCCAGGAACACTGAGGAGAATTATTCTTTGGCGGGGGTCAACTAACACAGCATGGTCCATGGACCAAAACTGCTACCTTCATGACCTGTACAGCTCAGGCATCAGGGCAAAGTACTTTTAACATAAAAACAGATAATGCTAGAAACACTCAGCAGGTCAGTGGAAATCTGTGGAGAGAGAAACTTTTAATGTTATAGATATCTTGAGTTCTACATTCATCTGTAGATTTTGCAAAAAAGTCTGTGATAGTCTCACACAACACATTTGTAGTTCCTGTGACAGTACCTACAGCAAAGCAAAGCATTATGGGGATTAATTTCCTTGCCGTTTTCAGTTCAGTTCCACTGCATAATTTTTTATGATAAAAAAATTGGACAGAAGTCTTTCTGCTGGTTTTCCACGATTAAATTACTTCCCCCGAATTCCCGTGAGCTTTTTGGTGTTCCACCCATCTAGTCTGGAGTGAATTAATTTACATAAATTATAATGAGGGCCAATAGCTCTGTAGCTCCAAGTTTCCTGCTATTACACTAGTAACACTTTCAAGGCAACTTAGGCTGAGGGTAACTGATACTAATAAGGTGTAGCTATTGCCAGGATAAGCTGAGGTAGGCAGAAATAAATACTTTCCGAGCCTGAAGATTCTGGAGAGTTTCAGTGGTGATTTATGAAGCAGGAAAATGCTTTTTGCAGTAATTTCTTTTGTTGCCATTCTGTCTACACAGACCTGGACTTGCTTCTCACTGCTTCTGACAGGATCAGACCACTAGTAGATTTTTTTGGCCCCTCCCCCATAGTCAGGAGTTCTCAGGAACATTCCCTAAAGGCATATCCTTATATTCCATTATCATGGAGGAGCAGGATGAGCACAGGATGGACCAAAGGAGAGTTAGGCATCTTTTAAGGAGGATGCAGCGCACCAGATATTACCCCATCATAGAATGCACAGACAGCACAGTTCCATTTGAGGACCTTAGAGAGGAGATGTGTACAAGAAGAGCGAGTTTCACGAAAGCGGCAATAGTGCAGCTCTGCCACCTACTATGAGACAACCTGCTGCCATGGTCATCTGCCCGCATTGTTCTCTGTGAGGCTATGGAGCTGCACAACCTTTATGACACTGGCTCATTTCAGGCAGCCACAGGTGATCTCTGTCATATTAGCCAGGCTGAAGTATGGGCAGTCATTCATAGGTGACTGGCGCACCTGACAGAAGAGATCACCTTTGGCATTGCAGCAAGGCAGCAACAAGATATGGCCATCCACTTTTGCTGGCTTTCCCAAGGTCGAGGGTGCAATAAGCAGAACACCCCCCAAACTACCTCAACAGGAAGGGCTTCCACTCCCTCAATGTACAGACTGTGTATGACAATATGCAAAGGATCCTTCATGTCAATGCCAGATATGCTAGAAGTTGTCACAATGCATTCATCCATTAAAATTCGGCCCTCCCTGTCCTCTTCAGGGAAGAAAATCAGGTCAGTGGATGACTTCTGGATGACAAAGCCTAGCCCTTATTCCCAAGCATAATGACTTCACTAAGAGTGGCCTGAAGGGGATTCAATTGTAAGGGGAACAGATAGGCGTTTCTGCGGCCGCAAACGTGACTCCAGGATGGTATGTTGCCTTCCTGGTGCTAGGGTCAAGGATGTCACGGAACGGCTGCAGGGCATTCTGGAGCGGGAGGGAGAACAGCCAGTAGTCGTGGTCCATATCAGTACCAACGACATAGGTAAAAAAAAGGGATGAGATCCTGCAAGGTGAATTTAAGGAGTTAGGAGATAAATTAAAAAGCAGGACCTCAAAGTTAGTGATCTCAGGATTACTACCAGTGCCACGTGCTAGTGAGTATAGGAACAGGAGAATAGACTAGATGAATGCGTGGCTGCAGGGATGGTATTGGAGGGAGGGATTTAGATTCCTGGGACATTGGGACCGGTTCTGGGGAAGGTGGGACCTGTACAAGCGGGACGGGTTACACCCGAGCAGGACCGGGACCGATGTCCTCGCGGGGGTGTTTGCTAGTGCTGTTGGGGAAGGTTTAAACTAGAATGGCAGGGGGATGGGAACTTGAGCAGGAAGACAGAGGAGGGGGAAACAAGGATAGAAACAAAAGACAGAAAGGGATAAAGCAATAGTGGAAGGCAGAGAAAACAAGGGCGAAAAACAAATAGGGCCATAGTGCAAAATAAAAGTAAGATGACTAGCAATCTTAAAAAGATAAGTCTAAAGGCATTGTGTCTTAATGCGCGGAGCATTCACAATAAGGTAGATGAATTAACAGCGCAGATAGATATTAACGGTTATGATATAGTTGCGATTATGGAGACATGGCTGCAGGGTGACCAAGGATGGGAACTGAACATCCAGGGGTATTCAATATTTAGGAAGGACAGGCAAAAAGGGAAAGGAGGTGGGGTAGCATTGTTAGTAAAGGAGGAAATCAATGCAACAGTGAGGAAGGATATTGGCTCGGAAAATCACGATGTGGAATCTGTATGGGTGGAGCTAAGAAACACCAAGGGGCAGAAAACGTTGGTGGGGGTTGTCGATAAGCTCCCAAACAGTAGTGGAGATGTAGGGGAGGGCATTAAACAGGAAATTAGAGACGCATGCAAGAAGGGTACAATTATTATCATGGGTGACTTTAATCTACATATAGATTGGTCAAACCAAATTAGCAATAATACTGTGGGGGAGGAATTTTCTAGACCAATATGTTGAGGAACCAACTAGAGAATAGGCGATCCTAGACTGGGTATTATGCAATGAGAAAGGATTAATTAACAATCTTGTTGTGCGGGGTCCCTAAGGGAAGAGCAACCATAACATGATAGAATTCCTCAATAAGATGGAGAGTGAAGTAGTTGAATCCGAAACTAGGATCCTGAATCTAAATAAAGGAAATTATGAAAGAATGAGGTGCGAGTTGGCTATGATAGATTGGGGAACTTTACTAAAAGGGATGACGGTGGATAGGCAATGGCTAATATTTAAAGAACGTGTGCAGGAATTACAACAATTATTCATTCCTGTCTGGCGCAAAAATAAAACAGGAAAGGTGGCTCAACCGTGGCTTACAAAAGAAATTAGGGATAGTATTAGATCCAAAGAGGAGACATATAAAATTGCCAGAAAAAGCGGCAAGCCTCAGGATTGGGAGCAGTTCAGAATTCAGCAAAGGAGGACAAAGGGATTGATTAAGAGGGGAAAAATAGAGTGAGAGTAAATTAGCAGGGAACATAAAAGCTGGCTTTAAAAGCTTCTATAAATATGTCAAGAGAAAAAGATTAGTGAAGACAAATGTAGGTCGCTTACAGTCAGAAATGGGGGAAATTATAATGGGGAACAAAGAAATGGCAGAACAATTAAACACATACTTGCTTCTGTCTTTAAAAAGGAGGACACAAATAACTTGCCAGAAATGTGAAGGAACCAAGGGTCTAGTGAGAGGGAGGAACTGAAGGAAACCAGTATTAGTAAAAAAATAGTGCTTGGGAAATTAATGGGGCTAAAGGCTGACAAATCCCCAGGGCCTGATAATCTACATCCCAGTGTACTAAAGGAAGTCGCCCTGGAAATAGTGGATGCATTGGTGGTCATCTTCCAAAATTCTACAGACTCTGGAACAGTTCCTACAGATTGGAGGGTGGCAAATGTAACCCCACTATTTAAAAAAGGAGGGAGAGAAAAAACAGAGAATTACAGACCGGTTAGCCTAACATCAGTAGTCGGGAAAATGCTAGAGTGTATTATAGAAGATGTGATAACAGAACACTTGGAGGGCATTAACGGGATTGGACAAAGTAGCATGGGTTTATGAAAGGGAGTCATGCTTAACAAATCTACTGGAGTTTTTTGAGGATGAAATTAGTAGAATAGATAGGAGAGAACCAGTGGACGTGGTGTATTTGGATTTTCAGAAGACATTTGATAAGGTCCCACACAAGAGGTTAGTGTGCAAAATTAAATAACATGGGATTGGGGGGAATATACTGGCATGGATTGAGAATTGGTTGACAGACAGGAAACAGAGAGTCGGAATAAAAGGGTCTTTTCTGGGTGGCAGGCAGTGACTAGTGGGGTACCACAGGGATCAGTGCTTGGACCCCAGCTACTCACAATATATATCAATGATTTGGATGAGGGAACTAAATGTAACATTTCCAAGTTTGTAGACGACACAAAGCTGGGGTGGAATGTGAGCTGTGAGGAGGATGCAAAGAGGCTCCAATGTGATTTAGACAAGTTGGGTGAGTAGGCAAGAACATGGCAGATGCAGTATAACGTGGATAAATGTGAGGTTATCCACTTTGGTTGTAAAAACAGAAAGGCAGATTATTATCTGAATGGTGATAGATTGGGAAAAGGGGGGGTGCAATGAGACCTGGGTGTCCTTGTACACCAGTTGCTGAAAGCGAGCATTCAGGTGCACAAGCAGTTAGGCAGGCGAATGGTATGTTGGCCTTCATTGCAAGAGGATTTGAGTACAGGAGCAGGGATGTCTTACTGCAGTTATATAGGGCTTTGGTGAGACCACATCTGGAGTATTGTGTGCAGTTTTGGTCTCCTTATCTGAGGAAGGATGGAGAGAGTGCAACGAAGGTTTACCAGACTGATTACTGGGATGGCAGGACTGACGTATGAGGAGAGATTGGGTCGACTAGGCCTATATTCACTAGAGTTTAGAAGAATGAGAGGTGATCTCATCGAAACATATAAAATTCTAACAGGACTAGACAGACTAGATGCAGGGAGGATGTTCCTGATGGCTGGGGAGTCCAGAACCAGGGGTCACAGTCTCAGGATACGGGGTGTGCCATTTAGAACCGAGATGAGGAGAAATTTCTTCACTCAGAGGGTGGTGAACCTGTGGAATTCTCTACCACAGAAGGCAGTGGAGGCCAAGTCCTTAGATGTATTCAAGACGGAGATAGATATATTTCTTAATGCTAAAGGGATCAAGGGATATGGGGGAAAAGCTGGAACAGGGTACTGAGTTAGACGATCAGCCATGATCATTTTGAATGGCAGAGCAGGCCCGAAGGGCCAAATGGCCCACTCTTGCTCCTATTTTCTATGTTTCTATGAACAGCAACAGAGAAGTGCTATAATGAGGCACATGCTTCTACAAGGCATCAATTTGTCATCGAGAGGACCATCATGGTCTTAAAGGCATCCTTTCGCTGCCTGGACAGGTTAGGAGCGGCTCTGCAGTAGGCTCCGATTGTATGTCATAAATAGCTATAGTCTGCTGTGCCCTTCACAACTTATCATTCAAAAAGGGCTGGACTTTGACATAGCTGATAAGGAGGCCCTGGCTTCATTAGAGCCAGAACTATTTAGAGGACAGCATCACAAGGACTCCTCAGTGACTCTGCAAGGAGTATCAGAACACATCTCATCACTGAAGTCGTCTCATCTGTGTAACACAGTCTAATTCAATACCAGAGCCTAGGGGCAGGCCGGAGACCTAGCATGTGCTGCTGCCCTGAGAGACGGCAGTATCAGGCAGGTGAACTCCAACCGTCGCTCTTCCACTAGGCCCCGGTTAGCAGTCTAATGGTAGCTGTCAGATCCTGGCACCCCTTAGAGACAGCAACATGCATCGTGGCAGTATGGTCTGGAAACCACTATGTTATAAGGACAGGGATACAAAGTTCATCACATTGGCACTGCCTGACATAAACTGGACTGCGTTTTTGGAAATGCATTTCGTGGTTGTGCAGGCAATGGTTTCCAATGGACAATCAGAAACAGAGACAGTGAATACACCTATAACAAACATAGGAAGATTGCAGGCAGCAATGAACAATTACATTCAATAATATTTAACTTTCCAGGATGTAAAAATCATAATGTGTTGGGATTAAATGATACTGCTGTAATTTCAAACTCAATTTTGGAGAGGAGCTGCTTGAGTTTTCCAAGCAATTGAAAGGCTTTATATAGCTTTCTGGTAAAAGTGGGGAGGGGGGAAACAGTTTTGGTCTCCTTACTTGCCTTGGAGGCAGTGCAACAAAGGTTCACTACATTAATTCATGGGATGAGAGGGTTGTCCTATGAGGAGAGGTTGAGTAGAATGAGCCTGAACTCTCTGGAGTTTAGAAGAATTAGAGGGGAT
The DNA here is from genome assembly GCF_035084215.1 of Heptranchias perlo. Taxonomy (NCBI): domain Eukaryota; kingdom Metazoa; phylum Chordata; class Chondrichthyes; order Hexanchiformes; family Hexanchidae; genus Heptranchias; species Heptranchias perlo. The sequence goes on along the minus strand of NC_090326.1, from coordinate 72,115,253 downwards.
CTCATTGAAACATATAAGATTCTGAGGGGGCGTAACAGGGTAGGGGCTGAGAGGTTGTTTCCACTGGCTGGTATAGTCTAGAACTAGAGGGCATAGTTGCAGGATAAGGGGTCGGCCATTTAAGACTGGGATGAGGAGGCATTTCTTTACTCAGAGGGTTGTGAATCTTTAGAATTCTCTACCCCAGAGGGCTGTGGATGCTGAGTTATTGAATATATTCGAGGCTGAGATAAATAAATGTTTGGACTCTAGGGGAATCAAGGGATATGGGGATTGGGCAGGAAAGTGGAGTTGAGGTTGAAGATCAGCCATGATCTGATTAAATGGTGGAGCAGGCTTGAGGGGCCGTATGGCCTACTCCTGCTCCTATTTCTTATGTTCTTATGTTCTCTCACAATTCTATGGAAAGTCAAAAACAAGATATAAAGCACTGTAAGTGAAACTTTACAATGCCCCGCACCATTGGTAGGGCCTCACACACAGCAGGCAGATTATCGGAAAATCACCGTGCTCTGAATGCGATTTTTCTTTCATTAATGTCAATGGATGGAAAATCATAGGCTAATTACCCAGGATTTCCCGATGTTGCTCACTTTGTGTGGGACCGCACCAGTGGTTAAGGACCTCAGAAAGCTCTCCCATGCTCTCCAGCATTTTACAAGGAGATGCTTGATTTCTAGACACAAAAGGCATCAAGGGGTATGGGGAGAGAGCGGGAATATTGTATTGAGATAGACGATCAGCCATGATCATATTGAATGGCGGAGCAGGCTCGAAGGGCCGAATGGCCTACTCCAGCTCCTATTTTCTATGTTTCTATGATCCACCCATGAAGGTAAGCAACATCTCAGGAGCCAACTGAATGTTACTTCCGTGTAACAACCACTTTAGGACCACACGGGCAAGATTTCATATTAAAATAAGAAACATCTATGAGGAATGAAATATTGACATTACAAGATTATGAAGGAAATTGACAAAATTGTTCGTGGCAAATGGTTCATTCTGGCAAAGGAAACAATAGCAGGGAACATGAGTTAAAGATTAAGAAGCTGCAAAAAAGAAGGGAAGTCAAGCAGGTCTTTCTTACCAAAACAGTAATTAAGTTGTGAAATGAAATACAGGGAAAGCCTTGGAAACAAATCCTAAAGGTGGGTTCGATAGGCAGCCAGATATGTTTCTGGAAAGAGAAAGGATTGCATAGGATTATGTAGAATGTACAGCACAGAAACAGGCCATTCGGCCCCAACAGGTCCATGCCATATTTATGCTCCACACGAGCCTCCTCCCACCCCTCTTCATCTAACCCCACCAACATAACATTCAAAATCATGAGGGGTCTAGACCGGGTAGATAGAGAGAAACAGTTCCCATTGGCAGAAGGGTTGAGAACCAAAGGACACAGATTTAAGGTAATTGGCAAACGAACCAAAGGCGACATGAGGAAAACTTTTTACGCAGCGAGTGGTTATGATCTAGAATGCACTGCCTGAAAAGGTGGTGGAGGCGAATTCAATGGTGGCTTTCAAAAGGGAATTGGATAGATACTTGAAGGAAAAAAATTTGCAGGGCTACAGGAAAGGGCGGGGGAGTGGGAGTGGGACTAGCTGGATTGCTCTTGCAGGGAGCCGGCATGGGCTTGACAGGCTGAATGGCCTCCTTCTGTGCTGTAACCTATGATTCCTTTCTCCCTCATGTGTTTATCTAACTTCCCCTTAAATGCACCTATGCTAGTCGCATCAACTGTTCCTTGTGGTAGCGAGTTCCACATTCAAAACAATCTCTGGGTATATAAGTTTCTCTTGGATTCCCTTTTGGATTTATTATCTTATATTTATGGCCTCTAGTTCTGGTCTCCCCTGCAAATGGAAATATCTTCTCTACGTCTACCCAATCAAATCCTATCATTATCTTAAAGAGCTCTATCAGGTCATCCCTCAGTCATCTCTTTTCTACAGAAAAGCGACCCAGCCTGCTCAATCTTTCCTGATATGTGTAACCTCTCAGTTCTGGTATTATCCAAGTAAATAATTTTTGCACCTTCTCCAAAGCCTGTATATGTTTTTTATGATATGGAGACCAGAACTGTGCACAGTACTCAAGTGTGGTCTAACCAAGGTTCCATACAAGTTTAACATAACTTTTCTGTTTTCCAATTCTATCCCTCTAGAAATAAACCCCAGTGCTTTTTATGGCCTTATTAACCAGCGTTGCTGCTTTTAGTGTACCCCCAGATCCGTCTGCTCCACTACCCCACTTAGACTCTTATTTTCCAAGGAGTATGTGCTCTTCCTACCAAAATGTACCACCTCACACATATATATTGAAATTAATTTGCCAATTTCATGCTCATTGTGCAATTTTATTAATGTCTTCCTGCATTTTGTCACAGTCCTCCTCAATATTAACTATCCCCTCCAATTTGGTGTCGTCCACAAATTTTGAAATGGTGCTTCCGATTCCTGAGTCCAAATCGTTTATGTAAATGGTGAACAACAGTGGTCCCAGCACCGATCTTTGTAGAACACCACTTCTCACCTTTTGCCAGTCTGAGTAACTACCTTTGACCCCCACTCTCTGTTTTCTGTTTTCCTAGCCAGTTTGCTATCCATTCTGCTACTTGTCCCCTGACTCCACACGCTCTGACCTTAGTCTTGAGTCTACTATGCGGTACCTTATCAAAGGCCTTTTGAAAATCCAAATATATTACATTACTACATTATCCTTGTCTACTCTTTCTGTTATTTCTTCAAAGAATTCAATAAGCTTGATCAAGCATGACCTTCCATTTTGAAATCCATGCTGACTATTCTTTATTATATTTTTAGTTTCTAGATGTTTTTCTATTACATCTTTGAGTAAGGATTCCATTATCTTTCCTACCACCAACATTAAGCAAATTGGTCTATAGTTCCCTGGACTTGTTCCATCTCCCTTTTAAAATATAGGAATCACATTAGCTGTCCGCAGTCCTCTGGCACTATTCCCCTTTCTAATGAATTTTTATATCTGTGTAATAATTCCTCTGCTATCTCTTCTCTAACTTCTTTTAATATGCGCGGGTGCAACCCATCAGGACATGGGGTTTTATCCTCTCTAAGTTTGATTAGTTTATCAATTATCTTCTCCCCTTTCTTTTTTAAATGTCTTTATATCTTTTTTGATCTCTTCTTCTAATTTCATGCCCACCATCTTAGTTTCCTTGCTAAATACTGAGGCAAAGTAATTATTTAATATTTCTGCCATTTCACTGTCATTACCTGTAAGTTTATTGTGTGTATCCCTTAGTGGCCCTATCCCTATCCTGATTATTATTTTATTTATTTATGCGTCAGTAGAATACTTTATTTATTTTCATATTCATTGAAAAGTTAATTTCATAGTTTCTCTTTGCCTTCCTAATTGTTTTTTTTAATTTCTTTCCTAACCTTTTCATATTCCCTTTTGTCCTCCTCTCCTTTGTTGTCTATATACTTAGTGTATGCCTTTATCTTTAGTTTCAATTTTACCCTTATTTCTTTATTCATCCATGGTGTGTCATTACTGACTAGTTTGTTCTTACTTTTTAGTGGGATATATTTCTCCTGGACTCTATTGATCACCATTTAAAATCTTTCCCACTGCTGTTCTATTTCTTTGCTTGTCAGGAAATTTTTCCAGTTTATTTTCCCTCATTCCATTCTCATCCCTTTAAAATTACCTTTTTCCAATTTATTACTTTGGTCTTTGTCTTACTTATGTCCTTCTCAATCTTTATCTTAAACCTTATTATGTTGTGATCACTATTGCCTAGATATTCCCCTTTGCTTACTTCTCTTATCTGTGAAATGAGGGCAAAATTGAAACTAAAGAAAAAGGCATACACTAAGTACATAGACAACAAAGGAGATGATATGGTGAGAATGCAGGAAAGTGGGTTTGATCTGTTAAAAAGGGGCAGGCTTATTGGGCCAAATGTTTTTTTTTCTGTTTCTAAGGTTCAAATGTTCTTAATTATAAATACTAAAAAGAAGGGCTCAACAGCTGAGGCGTGAGATTGATAGACACATCAGCTGGCTCCAAATAGTTCAATACAAAGACACAGATGTTGTAGTAATCGGCAGTTCCTTTCTTTTTACTAAGCAGTGCTTGTCTCAGCAGGTCATGTGATCTTCCCAATGTTAAGGAATAAGAACACAACAATAGCGTGCTTTCTTTGACAATAGCAAGGGTCAAAACAGGCCTAGAATTTATGGATTCCAAATCGCTGTAGCACATTGATTCAATGTGCTTGGGAAATATATTGGTTTGGTTGGCAGTGGATTTGAACTGTGCTTGCCAACAGACTTTGAACCCTTATCTTTGGATACAGTTTTTTTGGAACCAAAAGAAGAGGGCGAAAAGGTGGATGCAAGGCAGGTTTGCTTTGACCATAGATGGATTGCTGGAACCCAGCCTTATCTATACAGCCACATGTACAGACCCAGAAACACTTACTCGTGAATGTCTGAGGACATCTGTCTTTGCACGTTGTGCTTCACTAGAGAGACTAAATTGTACCATCTGCTGTAATCTGGCCTGCAGACAATATTAAAACAAGGATAGCATTGCTAGTAGCATTGAAGGTGACCATAACACTGAACTTTGATACCTACAGTTGATTGCAAGCTATCTGAGAGTACTTCTGCAACATTAATCAATCTGTGATGCATAGATGCAACAAGTGGGTCACTGATGTATTATTCACCACGGCAAATGCCTTTTTTAATGGAAAACTGATAGGGCACTGCAATTCTTCTGCAGGATTCCCCAAAGTCTAGAACATTACTGATGGCACCCATGTGGCCCTCCGGGCCCCTGTATACAATGGCATTCATGAATTGCAAAGTCTTGTAATCCTTCAGTGTTCAGATGGCCAGTGACCATCAACACAAGATCATGCAATTCAATGCCCACTTCCCCAGCAGTAGTCATAATTCCTTTATTCTAAGGCATTCCTCTGTGACTGCGTTATTTCAAGAAAATGCCAGAACTGAAGGATGGCTTCTAACAAGAAAAGGCCCTGCCTCATGACAACCTTGTTATAGTCAGGAAGATCAGGTGAATGTAAATGTAACAAGACCTATACAGAATTAGTGTTGAACATACTGTAGGCATTTTGAAGCAGTGCTTCAGCCAGATCAAGGTGCATATTACAGCCCTGCCAATGTCTTGAAGATCATTGTTGTTTTCAGCAGATCTTTGCCATCTAGTGTTTGCCAGTGCTGTTGGGGAGGGTTTAAACTAATGTGGCAGGGGGATGGGAACCGATGCAGGAAGTCAGTGGGAAATAAAGTGGTGACAGAAACAAAAGGCAGTAAGGGAGAGTGTACAGAACATGACCGGACAGATGGTCTGAGAAAGCAGGGCAAAGACCAAGGGAAGTCTAGATTAAACTGCATTTATTTCAATGCAAGAAGTCTGATGGGCAAGGCAGATGAACTCAGGGCATGGATGGGTACATGGGACTGGGATGTTATAGCTATTACTGAAACATGGCTAAGGGAGGGGCAGGACTGGCAGCTCAATGTTCCAGGGTACAGATGCTATAGGAAAGATAGAGCAGGAGGTAAGAGAGGAGGGGGAGTTGCGTTCTTGATTAGGGAGAACATCACGGCAGTAGTGAGAGGGGATATATCCGAGGGTTCGCCCACTGAGTCCATATGGGTAGAACTGAAAAATAAGAAGGGAGAGATCACTTTGATAGGATTGTACTACAGACCCCCAAATAGTCAACGGGAAATTGAGGAGCAAATATGTAAAGAGATTACAGACAGCTGCAAGAAAAATAGGGTGGTAATAGTAGGGGACTTTAACTTTCCCAACATTGACTGGGACAGCCATAGCATTAGGGGCTTGGATGGAGAGAAATTTGTTGAGTGTATTCAGGAGGAATTTCTCATTCAGTATGTGGATGGCCCGACTAGAGAGGGGGCAAAACTTGACCTCCTCTTGGGAAATAAGGAAGGGCAGGTGACAGAAGTGTTAGTGAGGGATCACTTTGGGACCAGTGATCATAATTCCATTAGTTTTAAGATAGCTATGGAGAAGGATAGGTCTGGCCCAAAAGTTAAAATTCTAAATTGGGGAAAGGCCAATTTTGATGGTATTAGACAGGAACTTTCAGAAGTTGATTGGGAGAGTCTGTTGGCAGGCAAAGGGACGTCTGGTAAGTGGGAGGCTTTCAAAAGTGTGTTAACCAGGGTTCAGGGTAAGCACATTCCTTATAAAGTGAAGGGCAAGGCTGGTAGAAGTAGGGAACCTTGGATGACTCGGGAGATTGAGGCACTAGTCAAAAATAAGAAGGAGGCATATGACATGCATAGGCAGCTGGGATCAAGTGGATCCCTTGAAGAGTATAGAGATTGCCGGAGTAGAGTTAAGAGAGAAATCAGGAGGGCAAAAAGGGGATATGAGATTGCTTTGGCAGATCAGGCAAAGGTGAATCCAAAGAGCTTCTACAAATACATAAAGGGCAAAAGGGTAACTAGGGAGAGAGTAGGGCCTCTTAAGGATCAACAAGGTCATCTATGTGCGGAACCACAAGAGATGGGTGAGATCCTGAATGAATATTTCACATCGGTATTTACGGTTGAGAAAGGCATGGATGTTAGGGAACTTGGGGAAATAAATAGTGATGTCTTGAGGAGTGTACATATTACAGAGAGGGAGGTGCTGGAAGTCTTAACGCGCATCAAGGTAGATAAATCTCCGGGACCTGATGAAATGTATCCCAGGACGTTATGGGAGGTTAGGGAGGAAATTGCGGGTCCCCTAGCAGAGATATTTGAATCATCCACCGCTACAGGTGAGGTGCCTGAAGATTGGAGGGTAGCAAATGTTGTGCCTTTGTTTAAGAAGGGCGGCAGGGAAAAGCCTGGGAACTACAGACCAGTGAGCCTGACATCTGTAGTGGGTAAGTTGTTAGAGGGTATTCTGAGGGACAGAATCTACAGGCATTTGGAGAGGCAGGGACTAATTAGGAACAGTCAGCATGGTTTTGTGAGAGGAAAATCATGTCTCACGAATTTGATTGAGTTTTTTGAAGGGGTAACCAAGAAGATAGATGAGGGCTGTGCAGTAGACGTGGTCTACATGGACTTCAGCAAAGCATTTGACAAGGTACCGCATGGTAGGTTGTTACATAAGGTTAAATCTCACGGGATCCAAGGTGAGGTAGCCAATTGGATACAAAATTGGCTTGACGACAGAAGACAGAGGGTGGTTGTCGAGGGTTGTTTTTCAAACTGGATGCCTGTGTCCAGCGGTGTGCCTCAGGGATCGGTGCTGGGTCCGCTGTTATTTGTTATTTATATTAATGATTTGGATGAGAATTTAGGAGGCATGGTTAGTAAGTTTGCAGATGACACCAAGATTGGTGGCATTGTGGACAGTGAAGAAGGTTATCTAGGATTGCAACGGGATCTTGATAAATTGGGCCAGTGGGCCGATGAATGGCAGATGGAGTTTAATTTAGATAAATGTGAGGTGATGCATTTTGGTAGATCGAATCGGGCCAGGACCTACTCCGTTAATGGTAGGGCGTTGGGGAGAGTTATAGAACAAAGAGATCTAGGAGTACAGATTCATAGCTCCTTGAAAGTGGAGTCACAGGTGGATAGGGTGGTGAAGAAGGCATTCAGCATGCTTGGTTTCATTGGTCAGAACATTGAATGCAGGAGTTGGGATGTCTTGTTGAAGTTGTACAGGGCATTGGTGAGGCCACACTTGGAGTACTGTGTACAGTTCTGGTCACCCTATTATAGAAAGGATATTATTAAACTAGAAAGAGTGCAGAAAAGATTTACTAGGATGCTACCGGGACTTGATGGTTTGACTTACAGGGAGAGGTTAGACAGACTGGGACTTTTTTCCCTGGAGAGTAGGAGGTTAAGGGGTGATCTTATAGAAGTCTATAAAATAATGAGGGGCATAGATAAGGTCGATAGTCAAAATCTTTTCCCAAAGGTAGGGGAGTCTATAACGAGGGGGCACAGATTTAAGGTGAGAGGGGAGAGATACAAAAGGGTCCAGAGGGGCAATTTTTTCACTCAAAGGGTGGTGAGTGTCTGGAACGAGCTGCCAGAGGCAGTAGTAGAGGCGGGTACAATTTTGTCTTTTAAAAAGCATTTGGACAGTTACATGGGGAAGATGGGTATCGAGGGATATGGGCCAAGTGCAGGCAATTGGGACTAGCTTAGTGGTATAAACTGGGCGACATGGACATGTTGGGCCGAAGGGCCTGTTTCCATGTTGTAACTTCTATGATTCTATGATTCTATGATTCTATGATTGAGGCCTAAAGAAAGAGTGGAGAAGGTCTAACGACAGCTATGGAAAGAGCAGTTCATTAATAACGACCCTGAAGATATCCACACTGAAACACCATTGCAGACAGCAAGAGTTATACACCAGGCTCTTATAGCCATTTAATTCATTAGCAGTCATGTGTGCTATGCAGTAGTAGAAGAAGAAGAAAAAGAACTAACATTTATAGTAACACAATAAACCTTCACCAACAATGTCCTCTGTACTACCTCAACTATCATTGATGTCCATCCTTTGATCTGCTGCTACATTATTCTGCAACATCAAAAGGAAACACTCTAGACAAAGTTGAAAGCTCTAGTCAAAGTTGCAGCAAGCAGTTAGGAAAGCGAATGGCATGTTGGCCTTCATTGCAAGAGGATTTGAGTACAGGAGCAGAGATGACTTACTGCAGTTATACAGGGCCTTGGTGAGACCACATCTGGAGTATTGTGTGCAGTTTTGGTCTCCTTATCTGAGGAAGGTTGTCCTTGCCATGGAGGGAGTGCAACGAAGGTTTACCAGACTGATTCCTGGGATGGCAGGATTGATGTATGAGGAGAGATTGGGTCGACTAGGCCTACATTCACTAGAGTTTAGAAGAATGAGAGGTGATCTCATCGAAACATATAAAATTCTAACAGGACTAGACAGACTAGATGCAGGGAGGATGTTCCTGATGGCTGGGGATTCCAGAACCAGGGGTCACAGTCTCAGGATAAGGAGTATGCCATTTAGAACCGAGATGAGGAGAAATTTCTTCACACGGAGCGTGGTGAACCTATGGAATTCTCTACCACAGAAGGCAGTGGAGGCCAAGTCATTAGATGCATTCAAGAAGGAGATCGATATATTTCTTAATGCTAAAGGGATCAAGGGATATGGGGAAAAAGCGGGAAAAGGGTACTGAGTTAGACGATCAGCCATGGTCATTTTGAATGGCGGAGCAGGCCCGAGGGGCCAAATGGCCTACTCTTGCTCCAATTTTCTATGTTTCTATGAAATAAAGTGCAACCAAATTCATTACAGAGAGATCTCCGTCCTAAAGATGATTATAAAGTACAGCAGAAACAGAATTTTAAGGTAAATCACCAAGAAGAAATCAAGATCTCAGTAAGTAGTGGTCACAGACAGGTAAACAGTTAAAAGGAACAAAAAAATTCACCTGAGAGAAGGACATCAATGGGAAAGGCAAAGAAATAATTATTTTTTCTTTCGCCATTATTTTCACCAGGCATTTTTACAGCCTCATACCCCCACTTCTCTTACTCCTACGGCACTTGGTACACACTCCTTAACTGCAGGTATTCCTTCATTTACTCTCTCTTCTTGCAGGAGAAATTGGCGCACAATGTCCATGAGAGGCAGGCCACTAGAAGGGGGTATCCCCACCTTAAAAAAACCACGCAGGATGAGAATGCCATGGAGCTCATGGGAAGGCATCCCGCTCTTGGAGATGGCGAGACCAGCATCACTTTGCCAGAGCTAGGTTAGTGACTGAACACCTACACTGTTGTTCTGGTATCCCTGTAAAGCAAAGCACTGTCACAATCTTTCACCCCTTCTCTGCCTCTGACCAAGAAGGAGATGATCAGATCAAGCCCACCCATGAGTTACTGCACAGGCCTCCTGCCCCATTATTCCTCTGCCGCAACCACCTCAATCTCACCCCTGCATCATTTGGTTCTTTATTCCCACACATCATCTGAGATACACCTTGGGGGAAATTAGGTAGTGTTCATGAGGATGTGGCACTGGATCATTCGCAGAGCACGATGGAGCTGGAGGAGTGGGGAGTGGGTGAGGATGTGCCACCTTCCCAGCAAAGGCTCAAGAGAAAGTTGCCCATGGAACCCAGAAGTAACAGGTACTCACCTGGAATAAAGTATGTTTGAGGAACATCACACCTACGTGTACACTCTGAGGTCAGTCTCTGAAGTCGTGCAGCAAATGGCAGCTGTGACATTTTAATATACAGCTCCCATTTGCTACATTGCAGGTACCAATGAAGGGTGTGTCAGCTTCATTTTAATCTGCAGGCCCTCATCTAAGAAGCAGCCATGGACCATTTGGTGCCTCCACTTCCATGGAAGCACAGGCTACAGCTCTGGTGGCATTAGGGGAGAGAATAGACAGCACCCTGCATAGCGGCTTCCGGACCATGATGCATGCTGCTGTCTCTCAGGGCTGTTATTAGACCAGCCATTTCATTGATCAGTGGGGGACACAGGTGGTTGGAGTCAATCTACCTGATATTGCCGTCTCTCGGGGTAGCAGCACACGCTGGGCCTCTGGTCCTTCCTCTCAGAACACCATACTATTGGAGTGTGGGAGGCAGCATCAGGCTGCCCAGGAACAAGTTCCAGAGATACCGCCAGCAGCAGCTTCCTACCACGAGAGAAGGGCCACCTCAGTCATGTGATCCTTTTGTAGAGCATGAGCAGCCAACCTCTCATGATATTATCCATCAGATTGCACTTAGGACAAGCACTAGAATAAGCGAAAGAAAGGTACATGTAGCCACTCAGGAGAAACACGGTGTTAGAAAACAGTAGGTTGGCTTTTGTTCATGTTAGGAGTCTTACAACACCAGATTATAGTCCAACAGCTTTATTGGAATCACAAGCTTTCGTAGCTTTCCTCCTTCCTCCACCTGACGAAGGAGGAAAGCTCCGAAAGCTTGTGATTCCAATAAAGCTGTTGGACTATAACCTGGTGTTGTAAGACTCCTTACATTTGTCCACCCCAGTCCATCACCGGCATCTCCACATCTTTGTTCATGTTATCCTTCATTGTGTTAAAATAGAATGTGCACTAATGTCACGCTTTGTTATTCATGGTCTTTGTAATTCATTACAGTAATACATACTCATGTAGAGGCAAGGAGGGTTGATATATCGTCACGTTGTAGGTTGGGCAGTGGTTTGAGGGAATGTCCTTTTATTTCGAAGTGAGGGAGAAGGAGGTAAGCTGGTCCAATTACACTGTTTTACTCAGAAGAGAAAACTTCAGTGATGAGATGTGCCCTGATGCTCCTTGCAGAGTCACTGAGGAATCCTCTGAGCACAGATCATCGTGATGCTGTCCTCTAAATAGTTCTTGCTCCTCACCATCAATGTCAAAGTCCAGCTCTTTTTGAATGACGAGTTGTGAAGGGCACAACAGGCTATAGCCACTTATGACACATAATTGGGGCATACTGCAGAGCCCGTCCTGACCTGTCCAGACAGCAATAGTTTACCGTTATACCTCGATGACCAATTGATGCCTTGTAGAGGCATGTGCCTCATTATAACCCTTCTTTGACACTGTTTAGGCCACTCATAGTGGGAACATTATTCATGGGAGTAAGGGCTAGGCTTTGTCACCCAGAAGTCATCTATTGACCTGATTTTCTTCCCTGAAGAGGTCAAGTGGGACTGAATTTCAAAGGATGAATGCATCATGACAACATCACTCACGTCTGGCTTTGACAGGTAGGATCCTCTGCATATTACATAGAATTACATAGAATGTAAACACAGGAACAGGCCATTGGGCCCAACAGGTCCATGCAGTGCTTATGCTCCACACGAGCCTCCTCCCTCTCTCCCTACTTCACCTAACCCTATCAGCATATCCTCCTATTCCTTTCGCTCTTATGTGTTTATCTAACTTCCTCTTAAATGCATCTATGCTAGTTGCCTCAACTGCTCCTTGTGGTAGCGAGTTCCACATTCTAATCACACTCTGGGTAAAGAAGTTTCTCCTGATTTCCTTAACGGATTTATTAGTGACTATCTTATATTTATGGCCTCTAGTTCTGGTCTCCCCTGCAAGTGGATACATCTTCTCTACATCTACCCTATCAAAACCTTTCATAATCTCAAAGACATCTCAGTCTTCCCTTTTCTAGAAAAAAGAGCTCCAGCCTGCTCAATTTTTCATGACAGGTATAACCTCTCAGTTCTGGTAACATCCTAGGAAATCTTTATTGCACCTTCTCCAATGCCTCTATATCCTTTTTATAATATGAAGAGCAGGACTGTTCACAGTGCTCCAAGTGTGGTCTAACCAAGGGTCTATACAAGTTGAACATAACTTCTCTGCTTCTCAATTATATTCCTCTAGAAATGAACCCCAGTGCTTGATTTGCTTTTTTTAGTGGCCTGATTAGCCTACGTCGCAACTTATAGTGATTTGTGTATCAGTACCCCCAGACCCCTTTACTCCATTTAGACTCTTATTTTCCAAGGAGTATGTGACCTCCTTATTCTTCCTACCAAAATATAATACCTCACACTTATCTATATTGAAATCCATTTGCCAATTACACGCCCATTCTGCAATTTTATTAATAATCTTCCTCTATTTTGTCGCCGTCCTCCTCAGTATTAACTATACCCCCCAATTTGGTGTCATCCGCAAATTTTGAAGTTGTACTTCCGATTCTTGAGTGAACAACAGTGGTCCCAGCAATGATCATTATGGAACACTACTTCCCACCTTTAGCCAGTCTGAGTAAATACCTTTAACCCCTACTCTCTGTCTGTTTTGTAGCCAGTCTGTTTTGTATCCATTCTGCTACTTGTCCCCTGACTCCACATGCTCTGATCTTAGTCATGACTTTACTATATGGTAACTTATCAAAGGCCTTTTGAATATGCAAATATATTACATCAACTGCATTACCCTTGTCTACTCTTTCTGTTACTTCTTCAAAGAATTCAATAACGTTGATCAAGCATGAGCTTCCCTTCTGAAATCCATGCTGACTATTCTTTATTATATTTTCGGTTTCTAGATGTTTTTCTATTACATCTTTGAGTAAGGATCTCATTATATTTCCTACCACCAATGCTTAGCTAATTGGTCGATAGTTAGCTGGGCTTGTTCTATCTCCCTTTCTAAATATAGGAATCACATTAGCTGTCCACCAGTCCTCTGGCACTATCCCATTTTCTGATGAGTTTTTATATCTATGTAATAGTGCCTCTGCTATCTCTTCTCTAACTTCTTTTAATATGCGTGGGTGCAATCCATCCAGACCAGGGGCCATAAATTGGGCCACCTGTTGCCATTTTGTAGGTGCTACGTGGCCTCCTAAGGACCTAAAATGGCGTCCGGAATGTGCGCGCACACTTCTAGCATGGCGTGTGCTGGACGCCATCTTGGTAAAGGCGTTTGCGCATGCGCAGACAACGAATGCCGGCAGCATGTAAAGTAGGAAGGATATGTAGTAGATCAGTGTGTAATGCTGATTTAAAGGGACAGATGCGATTTTGGAACTCCACGTTCCGGCCAATGCACTGTCTTAACCTCGCACTGCTGAACAGGTCATAGACAGCCTGAAGGACCCTCCATTATTTAAAGGTATCATGCAGGATTTACAGGTTAGTTGCTGGATTATTGCTTCTGACGGCTGATGCATTTGTACCTGTTTTTGGAGGTCTCCTATACTTGATTATTAGGATGAGAGGACATAGCCTAAAAATTAAAGCCAGGACTTGCAGGAGTGAAGTTAGGGAACGCTTCTACTCGCAAAAGGTGATAGAAGTTTGGAACACCCTTCTGCAAATGGCAGTTGCAGTTGCTCAATTGTTCATTTTAAATCTGAGATTGATAGATTTTTGTTAACCAAAGGTATTAAGGGATATGGGGCTAAGGTGGGTATATGGAGTTCGGCCACAGATCAACCATGATCTCACTGAATGGCGGAAAAGGCTCGAGGGACTAAATGGCCTACTCCTGTTCCTATTTTTCTATGTTCCTATAATAAAGTGTCAGTACTCTACCGGGAGTGGGCTGGCTAGCTGACAGGCAACAGCAAGGGCACTGGTAGAGTGACAGGGGTGGGACAGGAATGCTGTCATCCTGAGAGAGGACAGCAGGTTCATGTTCCATGGAGCCACTGGCACTTGCTGCCTCCTGTTATGTGCCACCTTCTCCTGCAAGAAAGCGGGACGTGTGTCGGTGAATGTCCTGCAAGACGTTTGGGTGATGTGCCTGTCATGGTTGAATAGCTGTCATAGTGTGCGACCTGTGAGTTCTGGGTGTGTGGCTTGCAACAGTGGTAATGTGTGAAGGAAGCATCTGATTGGAAGAGTTGAGTACTGATTGAAAGAGTATCTTGGTATGTGGGTGATGGGGGGTGTGGTGTGTGGAGCAGTGGATGCAGTAGTGGTGCAGTTGGTAGGAGACGCCACTTGACAGTTGACCTCACTCACCTTGACCACTCATGTCAACGTATTGAACTTCTTCCTGCACTGCATCCATGTTCGTAGTGCTGTGCGCCTGGCATTGACTTCGTCCCCTACTACCTCCCACTGTCTTGGGAGCGTATGTCTAGAGGGCCTCCTGCCCCCTGCGGATATAGGTTGCCCCTCCTTCTGTCCATCTCTTGCATCAAGGCCTCTTGTGCATCATCAGAGAACCTTGGTGCATGCTCTCTCGCAGACCTGGTGCAAACTCAGATCGGCAGATTGATGAGGTCTGGCGTGCAGATTGGAGGATGTGGGATTTAGTAGTGCACAATCTTTAGTCAACGTTTTAACATAACTCAACAGTCTGCAAACATAGGGATGGGACCTTCATCTATGTTTTACGTGTGTGACGTTCAGACTCCGTGCAGACCCATATCTTATATTTTGCAAATAGGCTGCCTTTAAGAGAGGCAGGCTGCCTTTAAGTGGTGATAGCCATTCGCGATATCGGGGCCCCCCTGATGGTGAGCAGCCTCTCAACAGCGCAGCTAGGCCTGGCTGCTCGCAGAAATCAGGTAAATCACCAGGCAGCACAAATGTTACATGCTGCCTGCATCTCAATGACCGGGCACGGGTTAATCATGCACTGCAACTCCTGCTCCCAGTTTCGGGGGTTATCCAATATAACTGCCCAGGGATTTTATCCTCCCTAAATTTGATTAGTTTATCAATTTTCTCCTCCCTTTCTATCTTAAATGTCTGTATATCTTTTTTGATCTCTTCTTCTAATGTCATGCCCACCAGGTTAGTCTCCCTGGTAAATACTGAGGCAAAATAATTATTTAATATTTCTGCCATTTCGCTGTCATTACCCGAGAGTTTATTGTGTGTATCCCTTTGTGGAGCTATCCCTATCCTGATTTTTCTTTTATTATTTATATATCTGTAGAATATTTTATTTCTTCTTGTATTCCTTGACAATTTAATTTTGTAGTTTCTCTTTGCCTTCCTAATTGTTTCTTTAACTTCCTTCCTAACCTTTTCATATTCCCTTTTGTCATCCCCTCCTTTGATGTCTATGTACTTAGTTTATGCCTTTTTCTTTAGTTTCAATTTTGCCCTTATTTCTTTATTCTTCTGTGAAGATTCATGGGAAAAGTGAAGCTGAGACTATTTCCTTTCTGTTTAAAGCCCAACTTCATTTACAGACATATTTGTCCTTGCAGAACATTGAACTTTTATTCAGACTGCTATGTTACTATTCTACTACTGATAAAGAATGACTAGGTTGACTCTAGGGCATAACGGAAGAAAGGTTCAAGCAACTAAGCTTATTCTTACTGGAGAAAAGACGATTGAGGGGAAACATGATAAGGGTCTTCAAAATAATGAAAGCTATGGATGAGGTTGAAGTAAACAAGTTATTTAACCTCGACAACGAGTATAGGATGAGATGATATGAATACAAAATTCACAAGCCTTGAGAACAAGATTAGAAATTAGGAAAAAACTTTGTATCACCAAGGGACAGATAGGGGGTGATTTTAGGAGGCAATTGCGGGTGCGTTGGGGTGGGGGGGGCTCTGAAAATCGCGGAAATCCCGTTCAGGTTTGGAAGCCAGCTCCAGCCCGCCAACTTCCGAGTTTCCCAGGGACCCACCTGTGTGCGCGCGAGTGACCCGAAAACGGAAGTCCCGCCGGCTTTAAAGAGCCAAATGTACCTCATTGAGGTACTTAAGGCACTTTACCTGTGACAGAGTAAGTACTTAGAAAGATTTTTTAACTTACCTGGGCGACTTGCCCACTGCTTCTGATTCACGTCTGGTTTCACCAGGCGTGAAGGGCCGGATCAGGGAACAAGAAAATAAATAAATTAAATAAAAAAACATACAATGAAGTGAAAACACTAAATGAACCTACCTTTGAAACCTGCTCCGATGTCCGATGTCCGATGTCTCCCACTCCAATGTCCCCCTCTTCACCCCCCGATCTTCCCCTCTCCCCCCCTCCCCCGGTCTTCCAATCCAGCGCCAGATCTTCCACTCACTCCCCCCCGGTGTTCCGTTCCAGCACCGGATGACGCCTGACTCTCTCTCTTTCTCGCCCCCTCCCCCACCTCGCGTTGCAGCTCCTGACGGCAGCCAGCCTGTCAATCACGCTAGCTGCCCTGCGTGAAACCCGGAGAGCACATTAATCACTATCAATCAACGTGCTATCGCGTCGGAAATGGTAAGTTTTGTACATGCGGGTTTGCCACACGCACCTTCACCACCACCCACCCCCCCCCAGCTGCCAACCCGCCACCATTGTAAAATCAAGCCCATAATGGGTGGAAAAGATTCCCAGAGAAGGTAGTTGATTCAGAGTCATTTGGCAGCTTTAAAAAGGAGCTGGATCAGTTACCTGTTGAGTCGAGGGGTTGAAGATTATAGAGACAATTCCAGGAGGCATATAATGAAATTAGTATTCCCTAAAATAGGAGGTGTTTCATACAAGTCCAAAATAGAATAATTATATACGGGCTCTGAATGGAGTATGCTTGATAGACGAAATGATCTTTACTTGCTCTGAATTTTCTAATGTTCTTATGTATCTCTGTAAAGTCATCTCTCAAACAATTCCTTCAAAAGCTGAAAAGACCATCTTTCTATAATCTTTTTTCATAGCGCAGTCCTCTAATGCTAGGGATCATCTTCATGACTCTTCTCGAATTGCTTCCAGGGCTTTAGTGTCTCCCTTGACACAGTACACAGATGTGGTCTGACCAGAGCAATAAACAGCTTGCAAATGTGTACTCTACTATTTTGCCTATATGGTTCAACATTCTATTTGCAGTGTTGATGGCTATTCTGCAGTGATTGGGCTTGTTGAGCATTGAGTATATTAAAACCTCTAGATCGCTTTTGACTTCAGCCATAGGTATTTCAACACTATTCATGGAGTACTTCTGTGGCTTATGTTTTCTCCCTATATGCAGCATTTTACATCTGTCCTTAATAAATTTCATCTGCCATTGTTCTGCCCACTTACATCTTTTAACTAACTCATTTGGTTTCTCTCAAGCTGCCTTGTCAGATTCAACTGTGCCTCCTAGTTTGGTATCATCTGTGATTTTGACATTGAGTTTCTGAATCCAAGTCAGTAAGTTATAAATATTGGGGGTAGAAACAACTATCCCAAGGACACCCTTACTCAGCGCTTTCCCCCATCCCGACATAATTCCTCTAACAAGTACTAGCTGCTTCCTACTCTTCAGCCAATTTCTTATCCAACCCCAAGCTTTACCCTGAATTCCTTCCACTGTAAGTTTAATTATCATTCTTTCATGTGGAACTTATGGTCAGGTTCAGACTTAAACTGCTTCTATTTCCCCCATGAATGTGCCTTAATCCTAATATTTGAATCAAAGGATCATCTCTCCCTAGAGCACCCCTTATCGCAGTACTGTGCCCTTTTACATTTCCTTCACCATCATCATTTGGGCTACAATAACAAATTGTGCCAAATTGTAGCCAGTTTTTGGCTGTGTTCTCACACCTGCTAGGAACTGGGCTGAAATTGGCTTAAACTCATCTCATATAAGACCCTTGCAACTGGAGAGAAGACTTTCATCTCATGAGTCTGAGACCAAACCAAGATCCTAAAGGGAAAAATAGATACTTTGTTGGACCACTGTGCTACTCATTCTATACATCTGTTACTTTTATTTTTATTTCTCATTTGTGTGGCTTTTTTTGCATCTCTTACTTCTGCCATTCCTTTACACTGTTTTGTTTCCATAGATTTTTTGTAGCTTTTGGTCTCATAGCTTTTACTATGGTGGGATTTCCATCAATCATCTTTCTGTGGCTTTAATCCTGCTATCATTTCCGTGACCTCACTCCATGGCTTCTGTATCACCATGACTCAGTGGCTTCATTTTGACTTCAATTTTTTTGGCATTCTTGGCTTCTGTTTTGACCTTTTCTCAATGACATTATGGCTTTTAGTCTAATTTTAAATGAATTTATTACTGCTTCTGTTCGATGGCTTTTGTGGTTTTTATTCTGTCTTCCTTTCCTTTTTTTGCAGACATTTTCCTTGGCATTTGTTTCAATTTGCTTCTCATTGCTTTGAGTTGGATCGCATATCCTTGGTTTCATTCTGGCTTCAGTTTTGTGGCTCAGATATCGCCTTCATTATGGGCTCATTTCTGGCTTTGATGGCTTTTAGCTTTGCCTAGTTTCTTTGGCTTATTTGTAGCTTTTGTTCTGGCCTTGTTTCCATGTCTATATCTTTCCTGGCTTTGCTCTAAAAAAATCCCTGTTGCTTTTGCCCTCTTTGGCCTGACTCTGCACATCTAAGATTCTGACTAAAATTGAGTTTCTTTTACCACTGATACATGCACACAGCAGAAAAAAAAGAATCCTAGGAATAAATGAGGGTAAAGAAATAGGAATTGAAAATATAAACATGAAAATATTAAAAGAAACACTGTGGCAACACAGTATCTATCCTAATCTAATTATTGCCCCAATCTGTTTAGTAAATCTCAATACTATTGCAGAACAAGGGTATAAAAACATAGGATAACATAGCCAAAATGCCTTGCAAGAGGGAACAAGTGGGGAGCGGGTGTTCACAGGAGTAATATTAGATAGAATGAATGCTGTCAATATAAAATTGTTTTAAAAATAAGTGGACAAGTTCAGGAAGGTACAGGAAAGATGAACTTTAGGTTTTGAACTTTGAAGATAATAGCAGTGTTACATTTTGATTTAATACAAGAATAGAAGTGGTTTCTACAGTTTCAGTTTAATCATCTGGATTAGTGCAAATGATAAATGAGCTGGATGTGCTGAACATCCCATTTCCAGGCCTAAAATTGAAATGTTTTTATGTTTCTAACAAACTAATAACAGCCATAGTATGTCAGCTCTTTCACTAACATTTGGCAAAAGATTCACTCAATATGAATAAAAAGGTAAGTTACAAATATCAGAAATTGATAACTGAATGAGGAATCAAATTAAAACTTGATCCTTATTTTATTGACTTATGCTGGTATCCTGCCTATAATTTAATGAATTTGTTTTTGGTGAACCTTATGCTCATTAAGCTTCAGAAGGATAATACAATGCAAGAGAATTAAATACCTTTTCTCCTTGAGCCTAAAGTTAGCTTGAATTGTTCGCAAATCATGCGTGACATGGATTAGATGAAATTCAGGTCCCCACATACTGCCTTATAACTTGCCTCAGCTGCAATCTCAGAAAAGTACCATCTAATGAATTATGGACATTTCTTTTGCCACAATATCCACCCTTCTGGGTGCTCTGAGGGCAACTGTCAAATTATTATCAATAAATTGAGGTGGTTCTTGCGCTCTGGAATTGTACCCACTGGGAACTAGGTTAAGACTCCTCAAATTAATTTCACTTAGGAACCTTAGAGAGCCATTAGAGACAGGAGACTTTCATTCTGTCTTTTTCAGCTGGATTCCAGGTCCCAGTGGAGGTAGGACAGAAATCTCCAATTTATGTGTGCTTCACTAGAATTTGAAACAGTCTCATCAGTAAATAGATTACAGCAGCAGTAAGTAAAATAGCCCTAACAAAGGAAACAGAGAGAGGAGACAGAATGGTGATTTAGGAGGGTCAGTGGGTCTGGTTTTATATTTGATGTGAACAAGAACAATCTTAGCAACAAAGTTATGTTTGCAACTCAGAACATTAATTATTATATTTTATGTAAATAGCACAAATTGAATCTAATTTTTTTTATTTATTCATGGGATGTGGGCATCGCTGGCAAGACCAGCATTTATTGCCCATTCCTAATTGGCCTTGAGAAGGTGGTGGTGAGCCACCTTCTTCAACTGCTGCAGTCTGTGAGGTGAAGGTCTTATTATGTCTTTTTATAGCGAGATTGTACAACTGAGTGGCATTTCAGAGGGCAGTTAAAAATCAACCACATTGTGGCAGGTCTGGAGTCACATATAGGCCAGACTAGGTTTCCTTCGCTAAAGGACATTAGTGATCCAGATGGGTTTTTACAACATTGCAGTAGTTTTATGGTCACCATTACTGATATTAGCTTTTTATTCCAGATTTTATTTAATTAGCTGAATTTAAATTCCCCAGCTGCCATGGCGGGATTTGAACTGATGTTCAGGCCTGTGGATTACTAGTCCAGTAACATAATCACTATGCTGCTGTACCCGTAAATTATATTTTAACACAGCTTATTGCATTCCACTTGACTGAAACCACTATATTTTTATTGTCCCAGATAGGAATGGTAACAGTGAGCATGAATAGTAAAGGGTATACTCTCTATTCAAGAACAAAATCTCCAAATGTCGAGTAGTGTTATTGGGCTGTTTTTCCCCCATGCTCAGAGGCTTTAGCTTGGTAGTCTGGCCAAGATCAAGAACTTGGTACATGAAAAATCATGGACGTGAACAAATTTCCTACCAATCTGTTATAGAAACTACTTAAAGTTACAGTACCACATTGCTTTCATCCACCAGCAAACTGCACTGCTTTCCTGCTATATTATATTTCTTTGCTCAGCATCAAAGTTCCTTAGTACAATGGCCATTTTTATAACTCTTCAAGTATTTTGTTGTCAACTTATTAACTAATTTGCTGCAAAAGATGTCATTTGGTGTTGTTTGGTGTTGAGTGAAGATGTTGAATGTGTGGAGCGGACTTCAGCAAGGCTGTAACAAGTCATATCATAATAACAGGCATCGTAAAAATAGAAGCCATGATATCACTTAAAACTCATGTAATTCTGTTCAATTAATTCATGATGTGGAGATGCCAGTGATGGACTGGGGTGGACAAATGTAAGGAATCTTACAACACCAGGACTATAACCTGGTGTTGTAAGATTCCTTACAATTAAATCATGATAAACATAGTGCAATTTTACAATGGTACATGGACACTAGTAACTCCCCACGAGATGAGGCTGCTTTCTCAAGACTTGATGAAAGCATTGCAGTCCTGCACATAGGGAAGATATGGAAGGAATTACATTCTCAGTTTGGATTTAAGACCCTTTTTGAAATCTTATATTAATTTTACAAATTAGCCCATTATGATTCAAGTTGGACAACGCAAAAGAAATCTACAAGACACTGGTTGACCCATCTTGTTTCACAATGAAGGATGTACTTAAGGAAACAGTTTTTAAAAATATTTTTTGTCAAATATTACAATTCAGTGAAACTTGCCATGGCAACAAATATTTACTCATTAAAAGTGAAACATCTGGGCATGTATTTGTGCATTGAAATTACCGTCCTGACATCTAGAATTACAGGTCCTGATTGGTCAGGAGCATCATGGTGATTTGTTGAGAACCATGAGACATCAATAGGAAGCAGACTTTTGCATTCTGATGCTGCAGTTACATTACAGTGATGTTACAGGCAGCCGTTCAAAATATCATTGTGACATAAATGAGGCAATGATCATGTCGCCTGTGGCTTGAGTATGACCTCAACAGGTATTTTTTTTCCCTGCACTGCCCCACTGCCAGCAAACATAATCAGCCACCTCTGGCACTGCAAATCACCACAATATCCCACTTCTTCTGGCTGCAGGCAAGCTGAATGTTCAGCCTACCTTTTCCCCAAATTGGGACAAGTCTCCACCTACAAGATTAATGTCACAATCACAACTTTTAAACAATTACACACAACATGAACCACATTGCAGGGAGTAAGAGTTTCATATTTTGGTGAAAGAATTCTTTGAAAGGAAGAATAATATTATGATCAAAGACATGGGGTCAGGTTCCACATGCACGCTGATGACACCCAGCTTTACCTTTCCACCACCTTCTTGAACCCTCCACTGCCTTTATGTTGTCATCCAGTCGTGGATGAGCTGCAATTTCCTCTAGTTAAATATTAGGAAGACTGAAGCCATCATCTTCAGCCTCCCACCCCCTACAAACCCCATCTCCTTGCCAGTGATTCCATTCTCCTCCCCGCCCACTGACTCAGGCTTAACCAGACTGTTCGCAATCTCAGCATCCTATTTCAGCCCAAGCTGAGTTTCCAACCCCATATCCTCTCCATCACAAAGACCGCCTGCTTCCACCTCCGTAACATCACCCACCTCTGACCTGCCTCAGCCTATCCGCTGACCCTCAACCATGCCTTTGTCACCTCCAGACTATTCCAATGCTGTCCTCACTGGTCTCCCAATGTCCACCCTCCATAAACTTCAGCTCATTCATAACTCTGCTGACCGTATCCTAACCTGCACCATGTCCTACTACCCATCACCCCTGTGCTCGATGACCTACATTGGCTCCTGGTTTCCCAACACCTCAAATTTTAAATTGTTATTGTGTTCATGTCACTTCATGGCCTCACCCCTCCCTATCTCTGTAATCTTTTACAGACCTATAACCCACCAAGAACTCTGTGTTCTTCTAACTCTGGCCTCTTGTGCATCCCAAAACCAATATGGCGGGTGGTGTACCTCCGGGTCGCAATAAGCACACACTTCCTGTCTGCCATATTGAGAACTTAGGTGCCCTTTTAGTGCCTGATAAACAGGCAGGGTGCCATCGAATTTCTAGGCCGATGAGTTTGAACTACTAAACCTTTCTTCATATGTTCTGTATAGCAGACATTTAGTGGATAAAGTTATAGAGATTTGACTTGCTTAATTTTGGTTGAGTATGCCATTATAAATTGTTCAGTTTGGACTTTTGTTATGCTCTAATACATTGCAGAAATGGTTCATCTACTGTGGAAAATAAAAGATTATGATACATACACCTAAGTAGGAACACCCCAAAAATAAACATAAGCAATAATCAGGAGATTATGGTTTTAACAGGATGATTTCAATCATCGTGGGGTTTTTTGTGCACTTCAGATAAAGTTTTACTGTTAGAAAAGAATTTACTTGAGTTTAATTCAAACAAGGAAATGGCAGAAAGGAGTAGGTGGGTTATTTCCTTCTAAAGAAGAATGAACAATTTTAACAGTTGAGGAAAATATTCCAATAAAGTGTGAATAGCCAAGTTGTTAAATTGTTAATAGTATAACTAAACCTCGTGGAGTGTCATCTTGGTATTGCAGAGCACCAACCACTGATGGAGAGCAAAAATGACAGAGGCTTGGAGCAAGTTACCTACCATCTCCACCACAGCTGGTGTCTCATAAGAATAATGCACTGGAATTAATCGTAGAGAATATTTTTCTTGAGGATATACTGGAGGGGAATGAATTTGGAGGCATAGTTAAGAACGTGAGAATTTTTAGAATGGGCTATTAGGCCAGACAAGTCGCCACCTTTTTCATAGATCAACCCCATCCATCCTTTATCCCTCAATCTCTTGTCCGTAAATTATAAAACCTGAAATCACCCATCTTCTCCATTGTGCCTGAATTCAATTCAGTAGAGTTATTTTAAAATTCTTTCCCTATCCCCATGGGTGACGCTAAATTGTCCACTTATTTGGGGGTTTTTTTTTGCTTTTCATTTTTGGCTTCAGCTTACAAAGTTCATGCGCTTGCAATGATAAATTCTGATTCCAAAAAAAACCAGGTCAGAGTGTAAGGTGTCAACTGCATACAAACTGTGACATCACCAGGTATTTTCTCCCCATATAAGTTAAAAATAAATAAAACCCTTTGGTGCTTTGGTTCTAGCCACAAATTTTAGTCAACTTGAAGCACGTATCCTAATTCACACCAGGTCCCGTCCTCCC
Source organism: Heptranchias perlo (assembly GCF_035084215.1). Lineage (NCBI taxonomy): Eukaryota > Metazoa > Chordata > Chondrichthyes > Hexanchiformes > Hexanchidae > Heptranchias > Heptranchias perlo. The sequence continues at coordinate 72,091,023 of NC_090326.1, read as the reverse complement.
ATCACCCTATGCTCACTGACCTACGTTGGCTCCCGGTCCAGCAACACCTCAATTTTACAATTCTCATCCTTGTTTACAAATCCCTCCATGGCCTTGCCTCTCCCTATCTCTGTAACCTCCTCCAGCCCTACAACTCTCCGAGATTGCTGCGCTCCTCCAATACTGGCCTCTTGCGCATCCCCGATTTTAATTGCTCCACCATTGGCGGCCATGCCGTCAGCTGCCTAGGCTCTGGAATTCCCTCACTAAACCTCTCTCCTCTCTACCTCTCTCTCCTCCTTTAAGATGGTCCTTAAAACCTACCTCTTTGACCAAGCTTTTGGTCACCTGTCCTAATATGTGGCTCAGTGTCAATTTTGTTTGATAATGCTCCTGTGAAGTGCCTTGGGACATTTTACTACATTAAAGGCGCTATATAAATGCAAGTTGTTGTTGTAGCAGGAAACTTATGATGAATCAACAAAAATGGTATCATGTAACTACAGATTGAGATCTTAACCCAGTGCACATGAACACAACCAAACCAATTCTGTTGAATGGTCCAAAACAAAGTATTCCAGTACTTTCTGTTATTATTTCAGATTTCCAGTGTTCAAGGCTTTTCTTTTTATCAGCATTAAACTGGAAATGGTCTGAACTGAGTCAAACTGGTGACTTGGCAAACATTTTTGGATAATCAAATTTGCACCATTTTGGGTGTTTAATTTTCAAATTGTCTGTTGTGACCGGTTGATACAAGTGCACTTTTGAGCACAGATGTAGCAGTTCAAAAAAATAAAGCTTGAAACCGCACCAGAAAAAAATTAGTAAAGAATCCAAATTTCATGTTTGGAGATCTGAAAAATTAAATTTGAAGTCGAATCTCAAGTTCACGTTCAATTTCTCCAAGTATGATCAAACCTCATTTGGTTTACATGGTTGATTATAACCTTGATCTTTTGCGCCAATGATTCAGATAGTGTTGGTCCTCAGAGTAAGGCTTTTGTTTTCCTTATCTCCTTAAAAATAATTATTGTGTCCCTATTCCCAAGTGAACTTTATAATATAAAGAAGCAATACACACCAGCACACTAGGTGTTAAGCTGCTTTTCAGTTTAATAAGCTAACTCCTTTACAAACCTTGCTGTGGGATTCCTGGCTTATGCTTACAAACTGGCGTGTTTATCTGGACTAAAATAGTAACTCAGCTGTGCTGTTTTAGTGCAATTCCCTGTCATGCCAGCGTGTCAGCACTAAGTGTTCAGCGAGAATGACTGGCTTCTCGCCCTCTGACAATACAATATGGTTTCAACATTCTGTTCAAAACAATCTCGGTTCCAGCAGGGACAGGGCCCAGGCAACTTTGATATTCCCAGTCACATTAATACCATAACCCATGGATTCTAATATCCACTCAACCTGTCATGTCCTATTGGACTGACTCTCTAGTGGTTTAAATATTAGTAAGGACTTGTCACTGCCTTTTAAGAATGACTCATCCTTTCATTAGAAATGGTGAAGCTTATTTATGTGGAAAGCCAGCTGCTGACAGGAGGTTGTTGAAGAAATATCCTAGCAGGCAATACAGATTAAAATGGTTATGTCAGATTGACATGGGATTTTTTATTTTTTTTTATTTTATTCTACTTTATTTGATTTAATACAATAAAGTGGAATGTTTATGGAAATAATGTAAACTTGGCATACATTTCATAGGATATAACTTTTCAGGATGAGACAGATCAAATATCAATATATCATATCAGGAATAACTATATCACATTACAAATTCTCTTTCTTGTTTTATGTGTTTATATCACACAAAATTCATTCTATTACAGTGGATTGGATAGGAAATAAAGTTCTGTATCAGTCCACGTAATATGTAAAATATATTTATAATGTATTTTGAACTAAATGCCAGCACACACAATACACACAATTCCTCTTAAAAATAGATAGAATTTTCAAACACTGTTGTTGATTTTTGCTATTTAAGACTGTTAAGATGTTCTGGGGCTTTTGTCATTCAATTATGGGTGAATAATGATACAAGTGACAGGGCAAAGGGGTGCAAGATCACTGGAGGTCCCTGCAGCTGAAACACGTCTGTCTGAGTAGAACTGTTTCTTTTTAACACAAATAGAAATGAATGTGGGGGTGGGGGTGGGGGTGGGGGTGGGGGAGGGGGAGGGGATGCGAGGAGGGAAGGAGAGAGATTATATCTGTAAATGCAGAAAACTTTGTAATTATAGGCATGCTTATAAGTGGCAGTCTGTATTTATATGCAAAAATACACACGCTAAGGAGCAGAATATAAATATGGTATTTTGCTAAATTGTAAAGAAATGCCATTTATCATGAATGACAGGGCCAGAATTTGCTGATAACTTGCATCTATGGCGACACCATTACTCCAGGAAATTATGATGTGCGTGACTTATGTCATTACGTACACCATGTCATAATTTCCTGGGACTTTTGCGCAGCTTCAAAGAGATTGTCGCTGAAAAAGTTGAAGAGCTAATTATCGTAGCTCCACCCCCCAATTAAAATCAATGGCGGGATCGAGTTTGATGAATTAACGCCACTGTGATCCCACAGCCTCTTAGATCATTGCAGGGTGGCACTGGTGGACTCAGTATGTTTGGTGCAATCACAGGAATCGTAGTTTACACTTTAAATTAAGAAATAATTATTTTGCCCTCACTGAAGTCAATGGAAATAAAAATCGGGAGAGATGTAAAATGGGCTGCCTACTCGCCATCACTCATTTTACACTATTGTATAAAGTTAAAGTTACCCTCATCCTCCCCTCTTGTTTTCTCCCATTGTCCTCCTCCTCCATAGCCTAGTTCTTTCATTCTCCCTTTCTTGTTTGTTCTCTATCCTCGTGCCCTCCTCCCCTTTTCTGGTCCTCTCTCTCTTCTCCCGCCCTCTCTCTCTCTCATGCTCTCATCTCTCACACTCTTGCTCCTGCATGTTGCTCTCTGACTCGTACATTCTGCATCCCGCACTTTCTCAGGAATACAAGCATTCTCTCTCGCTCATGCGCTCTCTCTCACGCACTCTGTCTTGGAGCCAACACCAAGCATGTGTACAATATGCAGGGTTGCGTGCTCAAGGTTGTTGAGGGGGAGAAAGACCTTGGTGTTATAGTACATTAATCTTTGACGGTCTATGATCAGTGCCGTGAGGCTATTGCAAAAGCAAATAAAATGTTGGGATGTATTGCCAAGATAGTTAAATACGAAAAAAAACTACACTGTCTTCATATAAGACCTCGGTTAGGCCTCATTTAGAATACTGTGTCCAGTTTTGGTCCCCTCACATGATGGGTAAGATAGAGGTCCTGGAAAAGGTTCAAAGGAGGGCCATTACATTGATACTTAGTGTAAGGCTTTAGTTACCATAAGAACATAAGAAATAGAAGCAGGAGTAGGCCATACGGCCCCTCAAATCTGCTCCACCATTCAATCAGATCATGGCTGATCTTCGACCTCAACTCCACTTACCCGCGCGATCCCCATATCCTTTGATTCCCCTACAGTCCAAAAATCTATCCATCTCAGCCTTGAATATATTCAATGACTCAGCATCCACAGCCTTCTGGGGTAGAGAATTCCAAAGATTCACAACCCTCTGTGTGAAGAAATTCCTCCTCATCTTGAATGGCCGAGCCCTTACAATGAGACTATGCCCCCTAGTTCTAGAGTTACTAGCCAGGGGAAACAATCTCTCAGCATCTACCCTGTCAAGCCCCCTAATAATATTATATATTTCAATGAGATCACCTCTCATTCTTCTAAACTCCAGAGAGAATAGGCCCATTCTACTCAACCTCTCCTCATAGGACAACCCTCTCATCCCAGGAATTAATCTAGTGAACCTTCGTTGTACCGCCTCTAAGGCAAGTACATCCTTCCTTAGATAAGGAGACCAAAACTGTATGCAATACTCCAGGTGAGGTCTCACTAAAGCCCTGTACAACTGTAGTAAGACATCCTTACTCTTGTACTCCAACCCCCTTGCAATAAAGGCCATCATGCCATTTGCTTTCCTAATTTCCTGCTGTACCTGCAACTTTTTGTGTTTCTTGTACGAGGACACCAAAGTCTCTCTGAACACCAACATTTAATAGTTTCTCACCATTAAAAAAATATTCTGTCTTTCTGTTCTTCCTACCAAAGTGAATAACCTCACATTTCCCCACATTATACTCTATCTGCCACCTTCTTGCCCACTCACTTAATCAGTCTATATCCCTTTGCAGACTCTTTGTGTCCTCCTCACAGCTTACTTTCCCACCTAGCTTTGTATCATCAGCAAACTTGGATACATTAGACTTAGTCCCTTCATCTAAGTCATTAATATAGATTGTAAATAGCTGAGGCCCAAGCACCGATCATTGCAGCACCCCACTAGTACAGCCTGCCAACCTGAAAATGACCCGTTTATCCCTACTCTCTGTTTTCTGTCCTTTAACCAATCCTCTATCCATGCTAATATATTACCCCCAACCCCATGAGCCCTTACCATGATAGGCTTGGAGAGCCATGGCTTTTTCCTTTAGGAAAGCACAGTCTTTGAGGAAATTTGAATAATGAAAGGATTAGATTCAATCCATGTGGATAGGCTATTTGAATTAAATAGGTTAGGGAGGACTAGGCTACATGAGTATAAGTTACATAGCATAGAGCTGGGCTAAATATCAGAAGGTACTTCTTTTCACAGAGAGTTATCAGCCTTTGGTTACCTTGAGTGAGTACGGATTTGCTGCAAACATTCGAAAGGGAGCTGGAAGAGTTTCTGAGTGTGGTTGAATAATTACATCTAGAACTACGTGGATATTGGGAGATGCTACTGTGGTCTCTGGAACTTGTTTAATCATCTTTGGGAATCAGAGAGGAGTTTCCCAGAGATCTTTTTCCTCTAAATTCCCCTAAACTAGAAAGGCTAGCTGTACTTAAAGTCAGTAAGTCACCCGGTCCGGATGGGATGCATCCTATGTTGCTGAGGGAAGTAAGGGTGGAAATTACAGAGGTACTGGCTAAAATCTTCCAAACATCCTTGTTCGAAAAAGGATGTAAGGATAAACCCAGCAGCTATAGGCCAGTCAGTTTAATCTCGGTGGTGGGGAAGCTTTTAGAAATGATAATCCGGTACAAAATTAACAGTCACTTGGACGAGTGCGGATTGATTAGCGAAAGCTAGCACGGATTTGTTAAAGGCAAATCATGTTTAACTAACCTGATAGAGTTTTTTGATGAGGTAACAGAGAGGGTAGATGTGGTTGATGTGGTGTATATGGACTTTCAAAAGGCCTTTGATAAAGTACTGCCTGGTATGCTTGTCATCAAGATTGCGGCCCATGGAATAAAGGGGGCAGTAGCAACATGGATACACAATTGACTAAGTGACAGAAAACAGAGAGTAGTGGTGAACGGTTGTTTTTTGGACTGGAGGAAGGTGTACAGTGGTGTTCCCCAGGGGTCCGTGCTGGGACCACTGCTTTTCTTGATATATATTAATGACTTGAACTTGGGTGTACAGGGCACAATTTCAAAATTTGCAGATGACACAAAACTTGGAAGTGTAGTGAACAGTGAGGAGGATAGCGATAGACTTCAAGAGGGTATAGACAGGCTGGTGGCATGGGCGGACACGTGGCAGATGAAATTTAACGCAGAAAAATGCGAAGTGATACATTTCGGTAGGAAGAACGAGGAGAGGCAATATAAACTAGAGGGCACAATTCTAAAAGGGGTACAGGAACAGAGAGATCAGGGGGTTTATGTGCACAAATTGTTGAAGGTAGCAGGGCAGATTGAGAAAGCAGATAAAAAAGCATACAGGATCCTGGGCTTTATAAATAGAGGCATAGAGTGCAAAAGTAAGGACGTCATGATGAACCTTTATAGAATACTGGTTCAGCTACAACTGGAGTATTGTGTCCAGTTCTGGGCACCGTACTTCAGGAAAGATGTGAAGGCCTTAGAGAGGGTGCAGAAGAGATTTACTAGAATGATTCCAGGGATGAGGGACTTTAGTTATGTGGATAGACTGGAGAAGCTGGGGTTGTTCTCCTTGGAACAGAGACGGTTGTGAAGAGATTTGATAGAGGTATTCAAAATTATGAAGGGCCTAGGCAGAGTAGATAAAGAGAAACTGTTACCATTGGCGGAAGGGTCAAGAACCAGAGGGCATAGATTTATGGTGATTGGCAAAAGAACCAAAGGTGACATGAGGAAAAACTTTTTTACACAGCGAGTGGTCTTCAGAGGGGAACTGGATATGTACTTGAAAGGAAAAAATTTGCAGGGCTACGGGGAAAGGGCGGGGGAGTGGGACTAGCTGGATTGCTCTTGCATAGAGCCGGCGCAGACTCAATGGGCTGAATGGCCTCCTTCCATGCTGTAACCTTTCTATGATTCTAAAGTTTCTAATCTGATTTTTTATGTCTCCCAGGAGATTGCATGGCTGGTTGTTAAGTGGGGGGGACGGGTGCAGTGAGGCTGGTGGGTCAGTGGAGGTTGGGGGGGTGGTCATGATGTGTAAAAGTTGCATCAGGACTGTATAGGTCAGGTGCAATGACTTGTTCGTCTTTTCCTGTCCCTTGTTTTTGTATGTTAGTATGTTTGCATTGCCACTAATGTTTCGTTTAAAGCTTGTAGCTTCCAGTCCACTCCTGTATTTAAGCACATAAATACACAGTCCAGTGCAATACTGAGGGAAAGATGCATTGTGGGAAGTGCTGTTCTTTGAATGAGGTCTTAATCTCATGTCCTATCAGCCTGTTCCACAGTATTCTGTTCTGTTCTAAATTTGAGGATAAGATAATGGCTTGGACAAGGAGTCTCGATCCAAAATGATGAAATATACAGGACCAGCAAACATTATTATGGCTCCTCTAACTAGTACCAAAGATCAAAAATACTGTGCTATACTTTATGTCTTATACCCATCAAATGCTTCATTCGTCACAGAATTGTACAGCTTCCTCTTGAATTTACTGATATTATTTGTCTTCACTGTTTCTTTGAGCATTCTGTTCCACACATTCACCATCCTCTATGTGAAGTGGTTAAATATAAACTGTCTGTTCACCTTCTGAGCTTGAGTCCATGTCTTCTGTTTACAGATTTTCTGGTTATTTCAAATAATTTATTCAGGCCATTTGATCTATACCTCTTAGAATCTTGAAAACTTCAAGATGGTATCCCTTGTGCTGTTGTTTCTCCTGTGCAAACATTCCCAGCTTCCTTAGCATCTCCGCATAGTTCAGTTCTCTAATTCCTGGTATCAGTTCATTTCCTTTCCAAAACTGAGATGTCCCCACTATAGCATAATGATCAAGCTGCTGTTTTCTTCAAGTAAACATAATGGTTACTTAAATAGGCCATCAACCAACTTCTCTGATGTTGATAGTACCCCAAGCACCAACTGGTGTGGCTGATCACCTCTTGTTCTGCATCTAAGCAGTCTTTATTTCTTTTGTTACCTTGAAAGGAATACCAAATGCTGTATGAAAATTTACCAAACGCATGATTAGGCTATAATGATCAGGCCAATTGAGTGGTGTCAAGCTGGAGGTTTCTGCTTTGGACCGACACTTTTATCAGTAACACAAGACATACCATAAATGTACCTTGACATTCTGAATCATCTCCAAAGTTCTGAAAATAATATCAGCACGGAAGTTTCATTCATCATTTCTCCTGCCTATTGAACACTCTCCAAGGCAGTATTATCACCTGGAAATTCATCCAGATGTTTTTAAACACTGTGTTTGCCATCCTTTGTTATACAAGATGGATTCTGAAACATCTGTGGTACAATGTTTCCAAATCTTTCTGTACTCCAGGAACCACCATGATCAAGTTGGTGTGTCACCTGTTCTTATTATAGTTGTGCCCAGCTGCATCCTGGTATGCTGTAGGAGAGGAGGAATAAAGGGAGAAAACTGGAGGAAAAAAACAACTTTATATTTGATCCTTGCTGTAGGAACAGGCCACAGGTAACAAATGGCATCAAATGAATATTTGATTGAGGAGTATATTCAGGGTTTGTATTAGTTTGTTTGCATATACTGAGTTCATGCAAGACTGTGCTTGTAGATCCCATTGTTGATCTGAGGAGGTTTCATAGTATTCAGAAGAGAAATAAACCATTTGTTGCAAATAAATAAACCGTTTACAAACGTTAAGTTAAAAACCCAAAGTGCTCGAAATGTACGGCAGGTTGAGTAGCATATGAAAGAGAAAGATGGAGTAGCATTTTGGAACCAATGCTTACATGATGAAAGTAGGGTTTTTACCCCATGAGATAGATTTTTTTGTTTGTCATTTTAGAGTTATGTTAGCTCACGATGGACTCCCAGCAGTTTGTTTTTTAAAAGGGGATCTCTGATGTTCCGAGATATTTCATCTAGCTTGCAGCTACAGTTTTCTCTTTGATCTAATCAGGTCTGTTACTTTATCTTTTCTGCTGTTTTGAAGCAAATGGAATTACATTTTTCAATTATCGTTGTGTGTCAACGACAGATTGTTGGGTGACTTAGAAGCTCAGTTCCCGTGTTTCCACCTTGTCCATCTATGTGTTAAAAATGGTTAACATTTTGGTTTCCTGGCTATTGACAAGGGATCATTTGATCTTTGAAAGAAAAACTGCCTTAAAGCCCCCAGGTGTTTTTGTAGTCTTTAGTTCCCTATTTGCCTCACTGCTAATACAAGTCAATAGGAATTCCATGAGGAATTGTTCCCGTGTAACTTACCATCAAAGTCTGTATTACCAAGTGTTTGCAGAAAAAAGATGCAAGGCCCTTGGACTTTGTCTTGTTTTTTTTAACAGACCTGTTTATGTTTTGTCTGATTTTGGATATTATATTCCTTATTATCGTTCTGTGTCTTATTTGTTTCTATACTTTGCTTCACCCGTGACCATGTTATGTTAGCATATATGCGTGGGCCTACTGGTTATTTTCCACCTTCTGAGGTGACAGAAGAGCATAATGAGCAGCCCATCAGTTCCCCAGTAGGCAATTTACCACGATTAAAGCTTAATTGTAAAATATGAGCACGTTAACTTGTATAAAGCGTGTGACGAAGATATAGGTTTCAGTTCATACGAGACCCAGTTTGCTTATGGACATTTCTGAGTAACTATGAACATGAATAAAGCTTTTGGAGAGAGAAAAACCTGAATGGAAGCACCTACATCATGAGCTCTGATGAAGGTTCTTACCCAAAATGTTAATCTGTCTTTCTTTTTCAGCTGCTAATGTACATTTCCAGCATTTTGTGTTTGTTGTTGTTAATTTTGGCTCCTGTCTATTCATTTCAATTCCAGTCTATTCTACTCCCAACTCCCAAATTGTATGTCCCAGGCATTCACAACAATACAAAGTGAAACTGTATGTGATGTCTAAGTGTAATCATTGTACTTAATAAGTATTTGTGTTTCTACCTTACCTGTGGAATGAATGTGGTCAAAATAAGTAATGGAGTGGGTAGGACAGGAAACCACCATTACACTAGTTACTGAAACATTGTGTGATGTGGTACCCTGACCACAGCAGCGGTTGTGTTGTCCTTGCTCTAGCGCTCACACAAGATGTTAGCGGTACTCCTTTGGTACAATTTTAAGTAAAATTTGCAACCAAATTCTGTCATTACTGTCCAGAGCTATCTTAACTAGTTCTAATAAAACTACCCTCACTGGAGAGCCTCGGGACCTCTGGATTTAGAAAGTTAGGAAGGAATAACTCATAAATGAGTTGTGAATGGTGAGAATGTGGAACTTGTTAACACGGTGGAGTGGTTGAGGCGAATAGCATAGATGCATTTAAGGGGAAACTAGATAAATATATGAGGGAGAAAGGAATAGAAGGATATGTTGATAGGGTTGGACGAAATAAGGTGGGAGGAGGCTCGTGTGGAACATAAACACCTGTTGGGCCAAATAGCCTGTTTCTGTGCTATAAAATTCTATGTAATGAATATTGTGTTATGAATCAACATAAAGCTGAAAAACAGGTTGCAGCTATGATGGCAAATTTTTCAAGTGACTTTTCAGTATGGCCCTGCTGCTGTGGCAGCATCATTTTCAAAGTGGGCCTTCTCAGGTCTGTTTCTTCCCGTAATTTGTGTGAGGGATTAGCTGGCTTTTTACCAACCAGCACTGCCATCTTTTCATCACTAGTGTTCAACACCGCTACGCTTCCACAGCCAAATCCCTCTCTAATTCTTGCAAGGTATCTACATTACAACAGTGACGATGTTTCAAAAGTACTTAATTGTCTGTAAAGCACTTTGGAACATCCTGTCATCATGAAAGGCGCTATATAAATGCAAGTCTTTCTTTTATCTCTCTGTGTTGGTGCTAAATGCAAATGTGGGCATTGACAGCTGGTGGTCTTGTTTAGTGTTGCTTTTTCTAATCTTGAATTTTGACATAGTTTCTGTCTCAAGCACTAACCCTGAAAGTGATTTCCACAGCCTCACAACTCTTTGTGTGAAGAACTTTCTCCTGCCCTCTGTTCTAAATCTTTAACATTTAATCTTGTATCGATGGCCCCTCGTTCGTGACCCCTCAACTAAACAGTCAGCTTCTATCCACCCTGTCTGATCCAATCATAATTTTAAAAGCTTCTATTAAATCGCCCCATAATCTGTGTTGTTCTAATGAAAAAAAAACTTTTCAAGTCTTTCTTTGTATTTGCTTTTCCTCATACCAGGCAGTATCCTAGTGATTTTGCAATGTATCCACTCTAAAGCGTCAACATCCTTCCTATAGCATGGAACCCAACACTCCTCATTGTACTCTTATTAAGGTTTTGTATAAGCTTGTCATTACCCCAAATCGACCCCTCTAAAATTTTCCCTACAGCAGATGTCAAGCTAACTGGCCTGTAAATATGCCAGATTAGTTCTTTTAAAAATGGGTACATCATTGGCCACTCCTCAGTCCTCCAGCACACATCCACACTCAATACAGCCTTGAAATAGAATTTCTAGGGCCGCTGCAATTTCTTCCCTCAAGTCCTTCAGGATTGTAGGATGTAGGACCGAAAACAACCCCTTCCTTGTCTACATCAACCCTCTCAACAGCATGTATTCCTTCTTTAACCAATATTGCCACTCTATCTCCTTTTTTATCTCTTCTAGTCCTCCTAAATATATTATACCCTGCCTTGTTTATCTTTCATTCTCGTCCTGTTGGTAGCCAGGTTTTTGTTAATGCTATTAAGTCTAGATCTTCCTGTAAAATAATTGCTTCCAGTTCCCCTATTTCCCAGCTTATACACTCTGCGCATTGCAACACTTGCATTTTAACATTTACATTTTTTTTAACAATAGTTCTTTTCCTACGCATTTTTGTCTAAGTTACCCCCAACTTTATTTCAGTCTTTTCCGCTTTTATAACTTGTTCACTTGATTTTATTCCTGCACTCCACATCCCTCTTGCTAAATTGTTTTCTGCATGAATATTATGGTCATCTATTTCTACCTTCTCTGTTAGCTGATTCTGATTATTTTTATTTTCCCAGCCCCTGCTCGTTGATCGTTTAAAAACCTTATCACTTCCCTATTTAACTGTTTCACCAGTACATTAACACCAGCCTGTTCAGATGTAGCCTGTCCTTACAGAATAACTATCATCCGTCCCAGAACTGGTGCCAATGCCCAACAAAGTGGAATCCCTCTTCCTGACACCACTCCTTTAGCCATGCATTGATTTCCCTAATCTTCCTGTTCTTCCCTCTTTGAGCGTGTGACCGGGGAAGTAATCCTGAGATTATCACCCGTGAAGTCGTTGTGCTAAGGTTGATTCATAATCTCCTAAATTCATTTTGCAGGACCTCTGGCCTGTCTTTATCTACATCATTGGCTCTCACCTGGACGACAATAACTGGCTACTTTTCCTCCTCTTGCACAATTTTTTCCAGTCTATTCCATAGAGGGTGTCCACAATGTAGGTAAATATGTGTGAACACAAGAATTCTGAGTGTGAACAAAGAAATTTCTGTCTAAACATAAAGAACTCCCTACCAAAGGTTTGTCTGAGAGAACTGAGTGCCCCACTGCAAAAACTCACCTTTTCTTCACATGTGTCAATCACTGGTTTAAAGGTCCAAATGGCTGCCGGCTGCAACTTGCCTCCGTTTCCATGGCATCTTTCAGAGGCCACGGGGGACACGTTCAGCTAGAGTTAAAATCATTTGTCTGCCTCAATACACTAAAATTTAATTCCCTTAACTACTTCAAATACCAATTTCCCCTTTAATGTCATCCCGCCGGCTTTAAGTGTCGGTGAGACTTCCGGGTTTCAGAAGCACGCACGCACTCAGGTGCGTCTGGTTCAAATGCGGAAGTCGGCAGGCCCCGCCCCCAACCCACAGGTTTAAAATTTACCCATATTTTCCCCACAGGAAGCTGGAGCTTCAAATCTGTTTGAGAACATAACTTGCTCTGGGTGCTCCTGTCCAACCATTCCTTTCTGCCTTTCCCCAAGGGGCATAGTAAGATGTGTTACTATGCCCCTTGCATAGTAACACATCTTACCTCCTCCACTGCCTGCTCCTTAACGCTCATTGGTTTGACTACCCTCTCAAACTCTCGCTTCAGAAATTGCTCACCATCCCTGATGTGTCAAATTGTCTCTACCTCCTTCTCAAGTTCAGAGATTTTGAGTTCAAGCAATGTGAGTTGGAGACGTTTCCCACAGACCTGATAGAATGAGACAACACTTGGTGCTCAACACTCCCACATCTTGCGGGAATGACACGTCACTGACCCTTCCTGCGCTGCCATTATTAGGTTTATTTAGTTTGTTTGACTTTGAAGTTTACTAATGTATAATATCAGTTTAGCACCCCCTTCCCCCTCTGTACCTAATTCCCACTTTCACTCTGCTCCCAGCTCACTCCACTCCCAGCTCACTCTGTTCCCAGCTCACTCAGCTCCCAGTTCACTCAGCTCCCAGCTCACTCTGATGTTATGGGTTCTTGTTTCCTTTGTTCACTAATATTACTATATAGTACTAGAAGGAAAAAATTCAACACCCCATCTTCGGGGGTCCAGGCCCTCACATGCGGCCCTGTAGGCAAGGTACTGTAGGGGGTGGTGGTGTGTGTCAGCTTCGCCTCTGACTTCTGAGCGGTTCGAATCGCTCCCACTCCCTGGGTTCTAGACCTTGCACTTATTTGGGGGTTGTGACAAAGTGCAGCAGACAACTGGTTTTGGTGCAAGAAACCTTGATCTTTATTCAAGAGAGAAAATACAACACAACAACTTTAACACTCTAATAAAATGGGGAACACTTCGGTACACACGAGGGAAATTACAGTAGAAAGATACCTCACCCCTCCCAAACCCACTGTACTAGCTAAGTTGGACTCTAAAGGGCCAGAGTTAATGCTCACCAAACGAATCCTTGACAGTAATTCACCCAGAGGTAAGTCAGAAATAGATTGTAGAGTGGAAACTTTGTGGATCTTCGGTTTTCTCCCGAGTTGGTTTTCTTTGGTCACGGTGGCCCAATATTACCCGGTTGGTTGGTGGCAATATTCGGTTGGTTGTTTCATAAGACCCTTGTTGCCGCGAGGTGTCTGATGGTCACTGGGGCTGTTGCTCTGGTTTCTTCTTGTGTGTTGGCCTGCTTCTAGAGCTACTGACCTTCCCTGTCGAACTGCTTTCCTGTTGCCCCCTCGCCTTGTCGTTTGCTGGAAGCTGCTCTTCCTTCCAGAGACAGGCAGAACAAGACAAGCAGCACACAAGTGCCAGCAAGAACCAGAGATAGAGAGAGAGAGAGGTTTCGAGTTTCCACTTCTATATCCCTCCCTTACAATGGTCTTCGTCACTTTAAAAAAAAACACTTCATGTCTGTTTAAACAGTTCTTACAAAGTCCTTAAGAATCTTTGATGGCTTTTTGATGGTCCCTCATCATGTTGCAATTGCTTCTCCCAATGGGTCATTGTTAATTCCGATTTTTAGAGCTTGTCACACAAGGCTTCCTTTTGTATCAAATTGAATTGGGCAGGGCAGCCTTGAGGAAGAGTTTATTGAGTGTATTAGGGATGGATTTCTTGAGCAGTATGTAACTGATTCTACAAGGGGGCAAGCAACCTTGGACCTGGTCCTGTGTAATGAGCCAGGATTAATTAATAATGTCCTAGTTAAGGATCCCCTTGGAATGAGTGACCATAACATGGTTACATTCCATATCCAATTAGAGGGTGAGAAGGTTGGTTCTCAAACAAGCGTACTGAGCTTGAATAAAGGAGACTATGATGGTATGAGAGCGGAATTGATTAAAGTGGACTGGGAAAATAGATTAAAGGGTAAGACGGTACATGAGCAGTGGTGTTCATTTAAGGAGTTATTTTACAACTTTCAAAAAAAAAAATTCCACTGAGGAAAAAAGGGTGTAAAAGAAATGACAGCCATCCGTGGCTAAGTAAAGAAATTAAGGATAGTAACCAACTAAAAACAAAGACATATAAGGTAGCCAAACTTAGTGGGAGGATAGAAGATTGGGAAGTCTTCAACAGACAGCAAAAAGTAACGAAAGGATTGATTAAGAAAGGGAAAATAGATTATGAAAATAAATTAGCAAAAAATATTAAAACAGATAGCAAGAGTTTCTACAGTTATATAAAAAGAAAAAGGGTGGCTAAGGCAAACGTAGGTCCCTTAGAGGATGAGACCGGGAAATTAATGGTGGGAAACATGGAGATGGCAAAAATGCTGAACAAATATTTTGTTTCAGTCTTTACGGTAGAGGACACTAAGAATATCCCAACACCAGACAAACAGGGGGCTCTAGGGGGGGAGGAGCTAAATACGATTAAAATCACTAAGGAATTGGTACTCAGTAAATTAATGGGACTCAAGGCGGATAAATCCCCTGGACCTGATGGCTTACATCCGAGGGTCTTGAGGGAAGTGGCAGTAGGGATTGTGGATGCTTTGGTAATAATTTTCCAAAATTCTCTGGACTCGGCAAAGGTCCCGACAGATTGGAAAACTGCCAATGTAACACCCTTATTTAAAAAGGGTAGTAGGCAGAAGGCTGGAAATTATAGACCAGTTAGCCTAACATCTGTGGTGGGTCCAATTTTGGAGTCTATTATTAAGGAGACAGTAGCGGAACATTTGGATAAACATAATTTAATAGGACAAAGTCAGCATGGCTTTATGAAGGGGAAGTCATGTCTGACAAATTTGCTTGAGTTCTTTGAGGACATAACGTACAGGGTGGATAAAGGGGAACCAGTGAACGTAGTGTATTTAGACTTCCAGAAGGCATTCGGCAAGGTGCCACATAAAAGATTATTGCTCAAGATAAAGAATCACTGGATTGGGGGTAATATTCTGGCATAGGTGGAGGATTGGTTATCTAACAGGAAGCAGAGAGTTGGGATAAATGGTTCATTCTCGGACTGGAAACCAGTAGCCAGTGGTGTTCCGCAGGGGTCGGTGCTGGGTCCCCAACTCTTTAAAATTTATATTAACGATTTGGAGGAGGAGACTGAAAGTAACATATCAAAGTTTGCAGATGATACAAAGATGGGAGGGAAAGTAGAGAGTGAGGAGGACATAAAAAACCTACAAGGGGATATAGACAGGCTGGGTGAGTGGGCGGAGATTTGGCAGATGCAATACAATATTGGAAAATGTGAGGTTATGCACTTTGGCAGGAAAAATCAGAGAGCAAGTTATTATCTTAATGGCGAGAAACTGGAAAGTACTGCAGTACAAAGGGATCTGGGGGTCCTAGTGCAAGAAAATCAAAAAGTTAGTATGCAGGTGCAGCAGGTGATCAAGAAGGCCAACGGAATGTTGGCTTTTATTGCTAGGGGGATAGAATATAAAAACAGGGAGGTATTGCTGCAGTTATATAAGGTATTGGTGAGACCGCACCTGGAATACTGCATACAGTTTTGGTGTCCATACTTAAGAAAAGACATACTTGCTCTCGAGGCAGTACAAAGAAGGTTCACTCGGTTAATCCCAGGGATGAGGGGGTGGACATATGAGGAGAGGTTGAGTAGATTGGGACTCTACTCGTTGGAGTTCAGAAGAATGAGAGGCGATCTTATTGAAATATATAAGATTATGAAGGGGCTTGATCGGGTGGATGCGGTAAGGATGTTCCCAAGGATGGGTGAAACTAGAACTAGGGGGCATAATCTTAGAATAAGGGGCTGCTCTTTCAAAACTGAGATGAGGAGAAACTTCTTCACTCAGAGGGTAGTAGGTCTGTGGAATTTTCTGCCCCAGGAAGCTGTGGAAGCTACATCATTAAATAAATTTAAAACAGAAATAGACAGTTTCCTAGAAGTAAAGGGAATTAGGGGTTACGGGGAGCGGGCAGGAAATTGGACATGAATTTAGATTTGAGGTTAGGATCAGATCAGCCATGATCTTATTGAATGGCGGAGCAGGCTCGAGGGGCCGATTGGCCTACTCCTGCACCTATTTCTTATGTTCTTATGCATCCAATGTCCTAGGTGTTGATCGGTTTTGCTTTAAAACAAAGATATAGCCCCACCATGTCTGGAGCAGTTGCCTCTTTCAATGGCCTACTGCCTTTCGAATTAGTACTGAGTGTTGACCACCTGCTGTAGGTTTTGCATTAAAACAGAGTCATGTCTGAAGCAGTAATTCTCCCACATTCCACTGTGTGTGTTGTGGATTCGTCTGGTGACCTCTCACCTATCCTTCCATCTTAGGATTATAGTCAATGGCCAAAGTTTTCCATACTCAGGGAAAAGGTGAATTCCAAAGTTCTTTTCTTTCGGGTTTTTCTCTGAGTTTTGGGGGATCTGTGAATTTTGAGAATCTTACAGTATAGCTGGCAAGACCTGGAGTACCTGCACCAACCCTTGACTGTGTTTTAATAGAGGTGGTGCAGCCAGAATAGATTCAGATTTGATGACTTTTACTATGATTCTCTATTACAAATTGAACCAAGAAAATATATCACAGGCATCGATGACCAAAATGTGACAGTTCTCCACCACAGAAATATATAAAATATAGCAGCCTATCCAAACTTTTGGAGCCGGGAGATGAATACACATGTCAAGGCAAAAGAAGTGTGAAAGTAACGATCTGGAAGCTGGAAATTCACCTGGAAAATCAGAAAGCAAGAAGATCCTCTGATCCAGTGAGCTGCAGCCGAGAGCCCCTTCAGTCATTCTCACACACCAATGCCACCAGCTTTTACTGGTTGGTCTGGGATTGGGTGGGGCTTCAACAATTTTGTTCAAATCGTGTTGAGGTCAACATGACATCATCATCGGAGCATGACTTTTACATATTAACAGGGCTCCTGCTTGCCTGAGGCCGACACCTGTCTCAAATCTAAAATAAGAATCAGTTAAAATGGTGGTGGGTGGGAACGGTTCAGGAACAGTGTGGTATGTACCCAGACATGATTTTAACCTCCTGCACACACCGTTCCCATTGGGTGGGTTGGTTAAAATCGCACCTTTTATTTTTTTTAAGTTATAAACTTTGGGGTAGGAAGTATTCGTGTAAGCACAATATTGTTAAAATCAGGTTAAGGATCTCCAGATGCCACAAAATCCTACAAATTCAGTGTTGACTGCAAACTGTCATAAACGCATCTAACCCTCAAAGCGGGAGTTTGCATGAACATTTTTAAATAAATATTTACATATTTCTTCATGCATAACAGCATCAGTCAAAAACATGATGTGCATGGAGTTGTAAATTAATCTGTAATTATTCCCTGAAGCTTTCCTCTGCCTATTAAAGAAATTATTAGCAGAAACTGAAATAAACAAATAAATATCACTTACAATGTTTTTCTATATGAGATGATGCAGTTCAACTAGGCAATGCTTCATATGTGACACATGCCTATTTAACATGGAGTAAGTATAGGACCATTCAGGTCAACTTAAAGAGGTTGTGTCATCTTACAAACACAACCTGTCAAGCCTTAAACTACACTTGCGTTGGAGCATAAATGAACACTTGCATCTAGGTATCTTGTTGCATCATCTAGTTGCAAGCAGACACTCTCTTATTTGGCTCCATTGGTGAAAAGCAGTAAGTATAGAATTACCTCAGATATTCCTGAGTTTGTTCCATACTGTCGCATTTTCTGACACATGATAGTTTTAGGTCCCAAATCTTTGCCCATAATTCAAAACTTTTGAACTGGACAGCAGGATTAAACCTGTCTGCTAGTTAGGATGAATAGCTGTCATTTTGTGTATTAAACATCCCATTGCAGTACAGTTTTACCAGATTATATTTTTGCACTATATTCAAAGTAGCAAAGCAAAAAGTAATGGCAGTGAAAGTGTAGAGAGACACGGGCTTATAAGTTGAATTATTGGTTATTCTCAACATGCCTCCACTTGTATTGATGAAAATAAACCATAAGTAAATAAAAGCCTGAAGGAAGATATAAATGTTGACGGCACAAGATTTATTTTTTGATTTTTGACACTTTATTTGGTGGATTTTCTGATGGATTTTCCAATATTTTGGAGTCTACAACAAACCTGCATATTCCATTTTATCTAAAAAAGGAATATTTCCTCAATGTTATTGAAATCTGCTCTCTCTCTCTGTCATTTGGGAATTAATTATTTTTCTTTGCAGGTCAGATTGTACCAATTTGCTCTCCCAACATGGAGCTTTGCACAGCCGGAATGCGCAGATAGGAAATGTGGGGGTGGAGGTCAATGGAAAATCCTGTAGTTCCCGCTAACCTCCGTGCCTGAGTTCTTGATATGTGATGAAGTTGTGTAAAGCTCCACACCGGGAGTACAAATTTGTAAAATGCGCCCTTATATTTCAAAACATCTTTCTTCCAGAAGCAGTAGATAATCTATTATTGGGAGAAAATGTTTCTTTTCTTTCTTTAAAAAAAAAATTGCCTAAAGCAAACAGGTTATTGAAACCTGGTCTTATTGACTATAGGATCATTTCAATCAGGGCTGTAGGCAGCAAATTTAAAATTGTACACCTGTCTCCTGAATGCTGCTTCCTCCCCTCCCCACCACCTACCTAACCCATTTTAAAGGGTTGTATTCTGGTTTTAAGCACTTTTATACTTCAAAATTGATAGAATTTTAATCTTAAATAAAAGAAAAAATAAGTGACATTTGGGGTTTCTCCCTCTCCAATTCAACTGGTCATCGTCTGTCCTCTGCTCCCCCCACCAATTCAAGCTGGGGTTCTTCTTCTAGACTCCACTTTTGCTGCTTGGGCATTGATTCCAACCCCTGCCCCTCTCCAATCCCACCCCACACTGAGCAGAGATGGCAGACAAAAACCCCATAACTCATTGAGCAAAGATAGCAACCATCAGCTATACTCACCAGATGATGGCTTTGGTATTCCTAATGTTTAACTGGAGAAAATTACGGCTCATCCAGGACTGGATATCAAACAAGCAGTCTGATGATAGAGAGACAGCTGAGGGGTTTAGAGAGAACTGGGGGTGAGGTTGAACTGGGATTCGTTAGCATACATGTGGAACCTGACCCCATGTTATCAGATGATGTTGCTAAGGGGCAGCATGCAGATGAGAAAGAGGAGGGGGCCAAAGAGGGGATGGGAAGAGAAGCCATCACTGGAGATCCTGAAAGAGGACATAGATAAACGAATAAGCTGAATGGCTTTTCCTTTCCTTTGAAAAATTGTCAATTCAAAACTCTTCACTATTTCTATTACTTGGAAAAAAAGGATGAAGACAACACCACTTTGTACATCTGAAATATTTGTACTGAGACCGCTTAATAAGCCATGATTTGCAAAAGAATTGGACATACTAATAGATCTCCTGTGGCATTGCTCACAAGTAGTCCAGGACCTAGACTGTGGTCCTGCTGCAACCTAAATGTGGGACTGGTTCACTTACTGCTGTAGTACAACAAATTTACTGACTCAATATATAATTTGTGCTTTATCAGCTATAGTAGATTTGCAGCATTTGCTTAAGATCCAAATACTTTTGTTATTTGTTTATTGTTTCCTCCTCTCACCCCACAGTATAACAGATACTCTTCTTCCTTTGCATCCTAAAGTGGATTCGTGGTTCATGCCGAATCATTGCCGGCCTAGCCCTGCCCAGGGAGATTTCTCCCAACTGATGAGTCTCTAATGACCAACATCTGATTAGGTTGTTCCAGGCTTACCTGACTGACCGACAGTGTTCAAGGTCAACATCAAAATGCCTCAGAAGCATTTCCCCCTGGCCCTAGTGCACACATTAGTGTCCTACAGTGACACAAAAAATAATCCTCAACCAAAGCAACACTTTTAAGCTCAGAATTTTTACTTAAAATATATAAAACACCAAGAAAAATGAAAACTGATGATGAAAGATGAAAAGTGAAAGATGGAGTTCTCTCGTGTCACCCAGACCATAGTTGTTATTTGTAATTTGTTAGCCTCCCATCTTCCAACCTCCATAAACTTGAGCTCATCCAAAACTCTGCTGCCCATATCCCAACTCACACCAAATTCCATTCACCCGTCACCCCTGTGCTCGCTGACTTACATTGGCTCCCGGTCGGGGGAAGCCTCGATTTTAAAATTCTCATCCTTGTTTTCAAATCCCTCCATGGCCTCCCCCCTCCCTATTTCTGTATCCTCCTCCAGTCCTACAATCCTCCGCGATCTGTGCGCTGCTCCAATTCTGGCCTCTTGCACATCCCCGATTTTAATCACTCCACCATTGGCGGCCATGCCTTCAGCTGTATAGGCCCTAAGCTCTGGAATTCTCTCCCTGAACCTCTCCACCTCTTTCTTCTCCTTTAAGACGCTTCTTAAAACCTACCTCTTTGACCAAGCCTTTGGTCACCTGTCCTAATTTCTGTTTATGTGACTCAATGTCAAATGTACTACGTTAAAAGCACAATATAAATGCAAGTTGTTGTTGTTGTAGTTGTCACAGTACATTCTGAGCATTATAGTTCCACAAGAGAATGAAAACTACAACTCACATGATGCATCACTCTCACTCGTTTACACATACAGACTTTGCCCAAAGCAGCTAGAATTCTGTATTCCCAGGTGAAACTTCCAACTCAAGTCCCAGCCATTACAGAGAAGCATATTTCTAAAGGAAAAACCTCTTATAGGCTTTTTCTAATATTAAATGACGAATGCTAGGGAAAGCTGAGTGATTTTTTTTCCAGAATTGTTTACTATCTTGTGTGTAAATGTTATTTCTTTATCCATACATTGATCGACTGAAAATGGAAAATGGCAGCTGAAAACCATGTGAAGCAATCTGAGCAATTGGGTTGACTTGTGGTAAATGCTGGCGCATGAATCGTTTGGGGAAAAAAATATGATTGTTTATTTTTTGGTAGGTAGTCAGTCTTCATTCATGCTTTTTGATTTGTTCACATTTAATCAGTAGATGTGGTTATTTCTGCTAATCATAATTATTAGCCCTACAGACATGTGACACTCTGAGGTGTGATGCCTCTGAGGCCCTACTTTCAGGTGTGACACTATGTACATGAGCTAATTGCAAGACTTTCAATTATATAGATAGTACACATCCCACAACTAAGTGCTTCAACTATGGCTTTAGAGGCTTAGCAAATTTTCTTGCTTGAAGCTGTAAAAATAAGGTCAGAGATTACATAACAGCACTTCAAAAAGTAATTAATCATTAAAAAGTGCTTAGAGACTTTTCAATGTGATATGGCAATATACAAGTTCAAGTATTATTACTTAAATATTACATTTGCAAACCAAAACTTACGTTTTCATTCAAGGGAGACAAAATCCCATTAACAAAGACCAAATTTTGTATTCGTGCTGACTTTTTCACTGAAATTATTGACAGGTGGAATTTCACATTCAATGTAGGTTACATTTTGTAGGATATGACTCAACTAATGTGAGTTGTGTGTGGGCTTTAGATCAACAAATCACCCCGGTATCCCAACCTAAAGAAATATGAATTTCATTGTAACTTCGAGCTCCCAACATAGATTAAACTTTTAAGACTCACCAAAGTCTTATGGGGATAGAACGGGAAAGTGGAGTTTTTTTTATTCATTCATGGGATGTGGGCGTCGCTGACGAGGCCAGCATTTATTGCCCATCCCTAATTGCCCTTGAGAAGGTGGTGGTGAGCCGCCTTCTTGAACCGCTGCAGTCCGTGTGGTGAAAGTTCTCCCACAGTGATGTTAGGAAGGGAGTTCCAGGATTTTGACCCAGCGATGATGAAGGAACGGCGATATATTTCCAAGTCGGGATGGTGTGTGACTTGGAGGGGAACGTGCAGGTGGTGTTGTTCCCATGTGCCTGCTGCTCTTGTCCTTCTAGGTGGTAGAGGTCGTGGGTTTGGGAGGTGCTGTCGAAGAAGTCTTGGCGAGTTGCTGCAGTGCATCCTGTGGATGGTACACACTGCAGCCACAGTGCGCTAGTGGTGAAGGGAGTGAATGTTTAGGGTGGTGGATGGGGTGCCAATCAAGCGGGCTACTTTGTCCTGGATGGTGTTGAGCTTCTTGAGTGTTGTTGGAGCTGCACTCATCCAGGCAAGTGGAGAATATTCCATCACACTCCTGACTTGTGCCTTGTAGATGGTGGAAAGGTTTTGGGGAGTCAGGAGATGAGTCACACGCCGCAGAATACCCAGCCTCTGACCTGCTCTTGTAGCCACAGTATTTATGTGACTGGTCCAGTTAAGTTTCTGGTCAATGGTGACCCCCAGGATGTTGATGGTGGGGAATTCGGTGATGGTAATGTCGTTGAATGTCAAGGGGAGGTGGTTGGACTCTCTCTTGTTGGTGGTGGTTATTGCCTGGCACTTGTCTGGCACGAGTTGAGGTAAAAGATCAGCCATGATCTTATTGAATGGCGGAGCAGCCTCAAGGGGCTGTATGGCCTACTCCTGCTCCTATTTCTTATATTCTTAAATGAAACAGAAACATTGAAGATATTCTTTTCCAGATAGCTTTCGCTATGCCTGCCGGCTATGATAATATGCAACAGTATTAAGAATCATGTGTTTGTGTGCATCGAGTAGAGACATAAACAGTGAGCAGTATGATATTCCACTTACTGTGATACAATGCTGTGGGGTCATCCTTTGTTTACATGAGGACTGCAATATTTACATTCCTACAGAAGTTTAGATAATTAGGACAGACTCCACTTTGGATCTTGTGGACCTACCAGCTCAACACACTGTCCTTAGTTTCCAAAGTCTTCCTCAAATCCACCATAAAAGCAATTTGAGAGAGTTCAGTATTCTCAGTTGTATCAAGATAGACTATACAGAGTTTCTATTATCAATGCAGGAAGTCGTATTTGACCAATGCAGTGATCTTCCAATTTAAAAAAAAAGTTATAGGAGACCTGTGTCGCATGATGTGAGTAACTCCAGAAGAAAATCAACATTTTTTGAGGGGGAGGCGGGGTTGGAGGTGCTAGGTAGCTATATCCCAAAGAGACATTCCAAATAACTTTTAGAAAATCTTCTGCAATTGGAAAGTTCTGCATATCGGAAAGTTGCTCTTTTGTTTCATTGCCCCTACCAAGTGCAAGCAACAAGATTCTCCTTGCCTTTCCTCACACTTCATTTCCTAAAAGCAATAGTTTAGGCTGGAGTACAAATTCATGGGCATTGGCAACCCTCTGCTCCTCCTCCCCATGTGTGAGCCTAATCAGTGATTATTAGCAGGCTCTTAGTCTCACCTGACATGCATGCATGTATAGTTTTCAGAAACAGAAACCCTGGGGGAGTTTTCTTTTCCCTAGTCCAGGGACACTAAGGACAATTGTAGCATGCTTACCACTGAAATCAGCTAAATTGAACAGACTGAACCTGTTCTGAATAGCTCAGTACCACATTACAGGGTGGACTTACCCAAAAGCTGTTGTTGGCAGGACTGGGAAATGAAAGACGTGCAAGTGAACAAATATGTTCTTACATAAAAAAAATGGAATGTTGCTTGCAAAAAAAAACTTTCGCAGCAAAAAACAAAATGACCATCTAGGACCTTGATATATCTTTAAGTTGTAAGTATTTCCACCTGCCACAGTGACAGGGCAGACAGCTATTTGCCAACTTCCACAGGGAATGAGCAGAAAGGGATTCAGGGCTGGTCATGTGTGCAAAAGCCTTAAGAATATCAGCAGGGAAGCCCCAGCTGAAGAAAGCAACCTCCAGAAAAAAAGAAAATCTGAACTGGCCCCTGGAAGAGGTAGGCCTCTGGGGGGAGGAAATCTTAGTTGATGGATTTTCAGTAGAACATAGGCAATTTTATGGGTAAATTTAAAGATTTTTCTTGTGAAATATTTCTGCTTTTATGTGTTATGTTTATAAATATGATTTTTTAGATTATACATATAGTTGGCTAGCTCAGGAAGCAACAGTGTTGTTCAAAGAAATAGGAAAAAAAAGTTTGAGGAATTTCGTTCATTTTCGTTAGTTGCAGGTTCTGGACTGGTAGTTTTGTACAATTTGTTTGGTTTTGTGTGAGTGACTGGTTCCTGAATGGTAGTGATTACCTCTCCTATCTGTAGATTGACAATCAGGCATTTGAGCAGGTCAGCACGGTTATCTGAACAGATGGTGCTTATTTAAGCCAATCATTGAAGTGATGGATAACGAATTATGTTACTGCTACCCTTGGTATGTCATGTACATTTAAGGTGTGACACATGCCAGACACGTGACTTTTAATTATATGCATAAATAAGTTAAACCCAGACTATTACTTCAAATATGTAAGGATAGTAAAACCAGAGGATATAAATTCAAATTCGTTAACAGTAAATTCGTAACCAATATTAGAATTTCTTTACTCAAAAGATGATAAATGTTTGGAATAGTCTGTCAGGCAAGGTTGTAGAGACTACAACATTAGGGGCATTGAAAATGCTGTTGGATGCTAGATTAGTGAGGGGTGAGGTTTGATGAGCTGAATTGATTTTTCTCATCCTTGGCTTTTAAATCTCCTACCACAGTTATGGCTGAGATTCACTAACTCAAGACATACTGAGGTTAGAACCTGTGACTCTTCTTGAATGTGTTGCCTTCCAAATCTGTGTCTATCTGTCCCGCAACTCCATGTTCAAATCTCTCCATTCAGGTTTCCATCCCGACACAGCATCAAAATGATCCTAAGCAAAGTCACAAATGACATCCTCTGTGACTGTGACCATGGTGCACTATCCCTCCTCATCCTTCTCAACCCTCCTGCAGCCTTTGACACAGTTTACCACACCATCCTCCTCCAACACTTCTTCTCTATTGTCCAGCTTAGTGGGAAAGCCCTTGCTTGATTCCACTCTAACCTATCCACTCATAGTTGGAGCCTCTCTTCCCATTCCCACACTGTTAACTCTGGAGCCCCCAAGGATCCATTCTTGGCTCTTTCCTCTTCCTCATCTACATGCTGTCTTTGGCGACATTACCCACAGACATGAGGTCAGCTTCGACATGTACACCACCAATACCCAGCTCTACTTCTCCACTACATCTCTTGGCCCTTCCACTGCCTGTGTGCTGCTTCTCCGACATCCAGTCTTAGATGAATTGTAATTCCGTCCAGTTAAACATTGGGAAGACCAAAGCTGTTGTCCTCAGCCCTCACGACAAGCTCCATACCCTTGCCACTGATTCTATCGCTCTTCCGGGCCCCTGTCCCAGGCTGAAACAGACTGCTCACAAACCCAAGCTGAGCTTCTGAGCCCATATTGTCTCCATCACAAAAAGCATCATACTTTCACCTCTGTAACATTGCCTGTCTCTGCCCCTACTTCAGCCCATCTGCAAACCTTCATCCATGCCTTTGTCACCTTCAGACTTGACTATTCCAATGCTCCCTTGGCCAGCCTCCTATCTTCCACCTTCTGTAAACTTCAGCTCATTCAAAAGTTGGTGCCTGTATCCTATCCCACATCAAGTCCCAATCACTCAACGCCCACCCCCCCCCCCCCCCCCCCGCCCTCATTGGCCCATGTTGGCTTTCGGTTCCCCAGTCTCTCAAATTTAAAATTCTCATCAACATGTTTAAATTCATTCATGGCCTCACCCATCCCAATCTTTGTAACCTCCTCTATCCCTACACCACCCCCCCCCACTCCACCAAACTCCACATACCTCTGACTCTGGCCTCTTGTGCATCTTTGACCAAGCTTTTGGTTACCCCTCCTTCTTTGGCTTGGCACTGTGAAGTGCTTTGGGATATTTTTCTATGTTAAAAGCACTATATAAATGCAAGTTGTTGTTGTATGGATCAGTTCCACATTGGAAATGCATTTACTAGCTGAACCACCAAGTGCTGAAAGATATATAATCCTGTGGGTTTTTTAAAATTTTACCATAATCTTTGAAGATTTGATGATTGATGTACACTCAGCATTGTCACAAAATATTGAAGTGTGTACAGGTAAGAGTATTTTGCCTTTCTTCCAAATATAAGCATTCTATGGCAAATCAAAAAAAATCAAAAATTTCAGAAAAATAAATAAGCATCAATGTATACCTATTTTCAAAAGAAAGATAAAGCTAAATTTGTAATTTTATAATAGCAAGCCTCTCTATTGTAAACAATATACTTGTGTGCAAGCAAGACTGATTTAATGAGTATAGTCCTCATTAGTCTGTCTGCAGATGCCATGCTGTGTAATTTCACACTACTGTGGTTGTTAAAATGGATTGCCGTGTGTAATAAATGTCTTTAATGCTAGTCATGATACATTTCCATCGATGTTTGCTAATTACACTCCATGGACAACAGTGTTTGTAATATGTTCACCTTGTTAGTTCTGAAGCAAACTCGTACTTATGCAGTTGGTCGAGTGGAGAGAACTATAGTGCATTGAAACACCAAAGTGACACGATGGGTGATCTCTAAACTGATTATGGAATTGGAAGCGATTGGAATTGGTTTATGAATATTTGAAATTTGGCTTGGTTAAGGCCCACAGTACCCAAATGCACTCGCCACTTCAAGAAAACGGTGAGATCCACACATACAGTCGGACCTTTTCTCAACTGGTGTCTGTTACATAAATGCAAATCATCATTTGGGCAGCTGCACACTAAAAGATGTTGTTGAGCTCCGTCTTTCATTTTTTGTGATGACTGGAAGGGATTTGTCATGTAGGTAATAAAATGTATTTTTTGTTGTTTTGTTTTAGTGTTTTGTCTATAATTGTCCTGTCAGTTTCTTCGTCAATCTACTGGACAACCTATAAATGACATCTAATTCCCTGGTCTAGTGGAGTATCTACTTCTAGTTACCTGATGGCTTACAGAGTTTAGTTTAGCCGATTCCCTGTGAGACCAGATGTGTGCTTCAAGTTCTCTCAGATCAAGCAGGTGTGTGGTCTGATTCCCCATGGTCTCTAGGTATGCTTCCATCTTAGCTTGGGATATCGATTTGGCACTGCCTTCATTTCAGAGGATAAAAATCTAAATCTGAAGCCTATTTAATCCAAAGTCTCATCCTACCTGATACCCCTTTTAGTGCATAACTATCCAGAGCTACTCATTTTAAATTAATCAAGACTAAAGTTTTGGTATTTGTTTTCACTATTTTTAATTTAATTTTTTGAAGAGGTGATTAAAGTAGTGGACAGGGGAATGTCTATGGATATTGTTTATATGGACTTCCAGAAGGCATTTGATAAAGTCCCTCATAAGAGACTGTTAACTAAAGTTGCAGCTCATAGAATTGAGGGCAGGATACAGAGTTTAGGGATAATGGGCAGGTACTCAAATTGGCAGGATGTGACTAGTGGTGTCCCACAGGTGCATGTGTTGGGGCCTCACCATTCACTGTATTTATTAATGACTTAGATGACAGGATAGAGAGCCACATATCCAAGTTTGCCGATGACACAAAGATAGGCAGCATTGTAAGCAATGTAGGTGGAAGCATAAAATTACAGAGGGATATTAATAGAATAAGTAAATGAGCAAGACGGTGGCAAATGGATTTCAATGTAGGCAAGTGTGAGGTCATCCACTTTGGACCTAAAAAGGATAGATCAAAGTACATTCTAAATTCATAATCTAGATCAATGATTTGGATGAGGGGACCAAATATAATATTTCCAAGTTTACTGATGACACAAAACTAGGTGGGAACGTGGGTTGTGAGGAGGATGCAAAGAAGCTTCAAGGGGATATCGACAGGCTAAGTGAGTGGGTAAGAACATGGCAGATGGAATATAAAGTGGAAAAATGTGAAGTTATCCACTTTGGTAGGAAAAACAGAAATGCAGAGTATTTTTAATGGTGAGAGTTTGGGGAAATGTTGATGTTCAAAGGGACCCGGGTGTCCTTGTACATGAGCCACTAAAAGCTAACATGCAGGTACAGCAAGCAATTAGGAAGGCAAATGGTATGTTGGCCTTTATTAGAAGAGGATTTGAGAAATGGGAGCAGGAGTAGGCCATCTGGCCCCTTGAGCCTGCTCCACCATTCAACAAGATCATGGCTGATCTTCTATCTCAACGCCATTTTCCTGCACTATCCCCATAACCCTTGATGCCTCTAGTATCTTTACAGGAGTAAAGATGTCTTACTGCAATTATATAGGGCCTTGGTGAGACCGCACCTGGAGTATTGTGTACAATTTTGGTCTCTTTACCTAAGAAAGGATATACTTGCCATAGAGGGAGTGCAACAAAGGTTCACCAGACTGATTCCTGGGATGGCAGGATTGTCGTATGAAGAGAGATTGAGTGACTAGGCCTGTATTCTCTAGAGTTTAGAAGAATGAGAGGTGATCTCATTGAAACATACAAAATTCTTACAGGGCTCGATAGGGTAGATGCAGGGAGGATGTTCCTCCTGGCTGGGGAGTCTCGAACGAGGGGTCACAGTCTCAAAATAAGGGGTAAGCCATTTAGGACTGAGATGAGGAGAAATGTCTTCACTCAGAGGGTGGTGAATCTTTGGAATTCTCTACCCCAGAGGGCTGTGGAGGCACAATCATTGAGTACATTCAAAACAGAGATCGATAGATTTCCAGATATTAGAGGCATCAAGGAATATGGGGATACTGCAGGAAAATGGCGTTGAGGTAGAAGATCAGCCTTGATCTTGTTGAATAGTGGAGCAGGCTCGAGGGGCCGGATGGCCTACTCCTGCTCCCATTTCTTATGTTCTTATGTTCTTAAAAACTCAAAACAGTGGAGATCCAAAGAGACACAGGGGTCAATGTAAATAGATCATTAAAATGTCATGGACAGGTACAGAAAATAGTGAAAAAGGCTAATGGTACACTGGCCTTTCTATCTAGAGGACTAGACTACAAGGAGGTAGAAGTTATGCTACAACTATACACAGCCCAGATTAGACGCCAGGAGTACAGTTTTCAGTACTGGTCACCACACCTTAGGAAGGATGTTTTTACCTTGGAGGGAGTGCAGCATAGATTTACTAGAATGATAGCTGGATTCTAAGGGTTAAGTTACGTGGCGAGATTACACAAACTAGGGTTGTATTCCCTGGAATTTAGAAGATTAAGGGGTGATTTGATCGAAGTTTTCAAGATATTAAGTGGAACTGATAGGGTAGATAGAGAGAAAATATTTTCGCTGGTTGGGGAGTCTAGGACTAGGGGACATAGCCTAAAAATTAGAGCCAGGACTTTCAGGAGTGAAATTAGGAAACACTTCTACACGCAAAGGGTGATAGAAGTTTGGAACTCTCTTCTGCAAACGGCAGTTGATGCTAGCTCAATTGTTAATTTTAAAGTTGAGATAGATAGATTTTTGTTAACCAAAGGTATTAAGGGATAAGGGGCTAAGGCAGGTATATGGAGTTAGGTCACAGATCAGCCATGATCTCACTGAATGGCAGAACAGGCTCAAGGGGCTAAATGGCCTACTCCCGTCCCTATGTTCCTTACATTTCTAGAAAAGTCTCTATGCAAGGCATGTCTCTGACAAAAAAAGCCTGTTATTGACCAACCCAAGGTGCTAGAATAGTGGTTTAGTGATAACCCATCTACATTTTACATTCTGCTTTCTGAGAAATGGCATATATTTATTTTTACAATTAAAAGGAAGACTGTCTAAGTGAAAATGTGCTTAAGAAACCTTTTTTATCTTTGGGAGGGGGAGGAGAGCCAAAGTCATTTTTGTCATGTGCAATGGGCACAATTTACATTATTGTATCGTGTATTTGGAAACAAGTGAAAAAAGACTTGCCAAGACAGTACTTCTTTAATACAGCAATAAGAAGTTCCAGGAAGTAAATTATTTGATTTTATTCATCTATATTTCTTGAACATCACATTTATCAAATGTAACCATTTTGTTTTCTCCTTTCCTATTCCAAAGTAAAATGTTCTCACTCCTTTTTCGTCATGCCACACATTGTTCACTGACTGAGTGAGCAGGCGGCTGACTTATTGCTAGGCCTCTGCTAGTGTCAGGTGTTATGAAGGGCACAGAAGTGGACTGGGGTGACTCGCCTTGCTATTTGATCTCTAATTCCCTGGTGTTGTATTCAGCCTGACGATTCCAGGTAATATTGGGGCAGGGATGTGCAGCTGATTGCTGGTGGTGTAGAGCTGATTAGCCTGAGTTTAGTCCACGAGAGAACAAACAATGAGCTACAATTGCATAAAACTATTTTCATTGCACTTAAGGGCAAAAGAGGCCATACTTGCGGTTTACAACAAATTTTTCTCTTCACCCAAACACAAAATATTACATGTAAAAGAAATGTGTCTGAGCAACCACTGTACCGTCAATGAAAAGAAAACCTAAACAAATGTGAGTTCATATCGCAGTAAAAAAATGACAAAATTGATGATATATTTTTTTCTTGCCTTTAGAAGGTATCACTGCCTGGAAATGATTGTTAGATAACAGTGTACAAGCCCTTAACACATCTGTATTATAGTCTTGCATTCATTATCTTAACAGAGACATTGCCCTTTTTGTTATTTTGATGTGAATGTCGTGCAATTAGGTAGGCATTATAACTTTGTCTGTGCTTCATAGAAGTTTGGGAGGGAGAGGGTCTGTGGGCAGGTTAAAATATCGGGATCGAACAACCTGACCCCAACGTCACCACTTTCCCACCGTTTAAAATGTAACACACACAAATCAGGCCATTGATGAGGATCACAAAAGGCAGGTGGAGGCCTAATTAACATTCAAAAGTCGTGGCCCAGTGACATCATCGGCAGCATGACTTAAATTTAACAGTGTGACGCTGTGGGGTTCCTGGCAGCAGATCCGAGGCGGAGATGCCAACTGGCCAAGGTGAATGCTGAAGATCAGCTTCTTTTAGAATTCCTTGTGGCCCAGAACGAGCAGCAGTGCTCCCCACAGGTTTCACAGGGAAGCCTTCGGCCTCCCCGAGCCCGGATCACGGGCCTGATGTTCTCTCCCTGCCCCCACCCTCCCCTCCCCACGGTTCCCCAGCGGCGGCTTCCTGTCATTTGTTTGCGCTCCCACCCACCAGCCAGGCTGTCAATTTGGCCGGCTGTTGGGCCGGAGTCAGTAGCAGATTATTTAAATAGCTCCTCCACGTCCCTGGCCTTGCTGGGTTTTCCCTGTGCCCTCCCCGCTTCCCCATTAATATCAGGGCCTTGGTCTCCCCGTTCTGTGCTGAGGTGGCTGATCTCAGAGTAGCAACAAGGCACTCAATTGACCTTAATGTTCCTTGGCTAACAAAGAAAAAAGTCAATGGACTCGAAAATCTGCAGCCTTTCGGATTCGATCCACATGTTTGGCAGGGGTGCAGCGGAAGGATCACGAATAAGGCTGGGACCTGGACTCGCCAGTCCTGGTCTTCCCCAGCAGTTTTCGCGGGGCTTTGTTTAAGTAGAGTTTCTACCCATCGCCAACATGAACCCCCATGTGAGAGGGAGCATGGTCGGGGGAGGGAAGGGGATTCCAAGGCCAAGACTTTCCCTGTCCCTTGCCTGGTCATCCACCAGCGGTCGAGTACATTGAATGAAGGCTGGCTAGCCGGCAGGCGCAAAACCCACCTGAGCGTCCAGGCCACGAGCCAGGCCTGGACCCCCCAAAGACTGCAGCAGCAAAATTATATACCACCACAATCCGTAACCTCACGGCCCAGTAAATCTCTCATTCCTACATCACCATCAAGCCGCGCACATCGGATGCCAGTAACCCCCCTGGATGTCAAGCCAGTATTCAGAGCTGACACTCTGCTCTCCACTCGAGTCTGACTGGAGTCTGGAACAAACCTAACCCTTCTGACTCAGAGGCAGAAATAATACCCCTAAGCCAAATGCTCACTCCTATACAGTATGTCATATATAATATATATGTAGATATTAGATGAACCAAGTCCTCAAATAAAACAAAAGGTTGCAATTTATATGACAACCTATTCTTTATAGTTAACATTTATATATAACATTTTTATTCTCATTGTCTTTTCTAACTGCAGGAGCAAGCTAGACTAACCTGTCTTTCTCTTAAGGTTCCAATCAATTTGACTTCTTGATCAGCTTCAGCTCATTAAATATTCCTCAAAACAGTTGCCAATTCCTTTTTGAATTTGAATACCTGTCAGCTACTTTCAAAAGTAACTGGCTGTCATTCGTATAACTAAACAATTCACACTGTAGGTATTTGAATGTGCCTTAACAGGTGGGTTGGGGGTGGGTTTTTTGGGTCGGGACCACAACCCGGCTTTATTTCCGGGTTTAACGTCGGCGCATAAAAGTACAAGCTTCCCACTGGGAAGCGATTGCGACCCAAAAAAACCCACCCGTCCCCCAACCCACCCATTCTTGGTGTTTAAAATCATCCCCTCATGTGAGGAAACCTCGAACAAGTGAGCTATTTGAAGGCTATAGTACAGCAGTGTACAGCATCTTTACCGCATGGTGTGCTATTGCTATCAGGTATGTAAAGCATAGCTAAGGTTTTTAGTGCTCAACCAAACCACATTCAAACAGAGTTTTACCAAGCCTGGGTGCTGAGGCAGTTGATCTGTAAATAAGATTCAACAGTGTCTGTGACTTCAGAAATAAATACAAAGGACAAGTGGGATAGCATAGAAAAAAATTCAATATATACAAAAATAATTTGCTGGTTGGCCACTTCCTGACAACCGTGTAAGGAGCTTCTCTAACTGATGAACATATCTATTTTGGTTCATGAAACCCATGATTTATCATGACTGTACTATATTCCGGTTAGATATTTCACAAGTACTTATTTCTGTCAATGGTCTCATGAGAAAGATCACATACCAAGTTAGCAGGACAAACATTTGTCTATTCAGTTGTATTGTGACAATAGTTTCTTTGTGTTCATTTTTGAACAATTATTATTTATGCCATGCATGGTTTGTTTTGTTTTGTTCTTAGGAATGTCAAGGCTCTCCTAAGTCAGGTAAAATTTGGGCAGTACCCATGTAATGCTATGATATCTGTGCAGAATTTACACTCACGGCAGTATAAATGCAATGCATGTAATAGAGAATAGGTGTTCTTATTTATAGTTTACTCCCCAAATCAATAAGGTTCTTATACAATGAATATCAGGTATCACAGATTTATTGAGCATAAAGTACTTGTAATAGTACGTTAACATACATTTAAAAGGTAGTACTTACAACCAGACCTAATGATGGTTAGTTGATTCAAACGTGCTACAGTTCTGAACTCAATATCTTAGGCCTTTACCAATCCAAATACTCATTATAAACAGCCAATTTTTATACATTTCTCTTACTCCCCCCACATGACAATCCATACAACTCGGCATTACATAATTATATAAGTTAAAATATAATTCCATGTAAGGAGGATTTAATTGACTTATCCCTTATTAATAACTGTAGTTATACAGATTTATTTTCCGTAGACCAGTACAACTCCCCTACTTTGTTACCTTATCGATAGTTTCATTCTTGTTGCATATAATTACTAGTCCACCAAGTGAAACTTTTAATTATAAGTCTGTCTTTGATTCAGTAGCATTTCATATCAGTCAACCCAGATATTTTCCTTTGCAAAACTAACTATTTTTCCTGCACTTGTTATCAACTGATTAAAGTTCTCTGCAGTATGCACTGGCATGTCATTTAATTAGATTTACTGAAGTAACTAAATTGATCATTGCTTTAAGGTCAGCCCTGGCTCAATAGCCCAGTGGTACTTTAAACTACTTAACAGGCAAAGGCTAAAGGTTACGATTACTACAATATAAAGCAAAATCCATAGCAGACTTCAGAATAGTCTGATTACCCCTTTCCTTACACATGGAATACAGTAAAGAGCTGTTGAATTTGAGTTCACTTTAGTTGCAAGATCACAAATTAAATATGGATGAGGAAGGCTTACAGTCCTATGGTTCCCATGGATTCGAGACTATGGATTGTGGTCCATGTGATCCACAATCCTGTGGATTGTGGTCCCATTATTTAAGAAGAGGAAGAAATTGAATCTTGAAATTATAGGCCAGTGAGTTTGACATCACTTGTAGGAAATCTGTTGAAAAGCATTACATGGGATGTGATTTATGATCACTTGGAAAATTTGGCACTTTTTAGGGACTCCCAACATGACTTCGGGAACTATAGGTCCTGCCTCACTAATCGGATTGAGCTCTTTGATACCAGGGTGGTGAATGATGGAAGTCCTGTTAATGTTATCTACCTTGATTCCCCAAAATAATTCAATTAATTAGTGCATAGAGGCAATTAGATAGATCCAGATCATATGCGATTATTGGACGGATATTATACTCACTAGGTAGCTGATTGAAATCTCAAAGGCAGAAGATCATCATTAATGGGAATGGATCTAAATCGGGCCTGGTCATGAGTGGAGTTCCATAGGATCCATTTTGGTATTGTTGCTGTTCATCATTTTTATTAATTAATTAGATGAGGGCATAAATGGAACAGTTCATGAAAATGTGCACAGCAGTGAGTAGGCAAGTTAGACAGCATGTGGCAACTATCTTTTCAATATAGACAAATGCAGACCTCCAGGCTCCAGACCTCATTACAGCCTTGGTCCAAACATGGACAAAAGAGCTGAATTCCAAAGGTGAGGTGAGAGTGACTGCCCTTGACATCAAGGCAGCATTTGACCGAGTGTGGCACCAAGGAGCCCTTGTAAAATTGAAGTCAATGGGGATCGGGGGAAAACTCTCCAGTGGCTGGAGTCATACCTCGCACAAAGGAAGATGGTAGTGGCTGTTGGAGGCCAATCATCTCAGCCCCAGGACATTGCTGCAGGAGTTCCTCAGGGCAGTGTCCCAGGCCCAACCATCTTCAGCTGCTTCATCAATGACCTTCCCTCCATCATAAGGTCAGAAATGGGGATGTTCGCTGATGATTGCACAGTGTTCAGTTCCATTCGCAACCCCTTAAATAATGAAGCAGTCCGAGCCCGCATGCAGCAAGACCTGGACAACATCCAGGCTTGGGCTCATAAGTTGCAAGTAACATTTGCGCCATACAAGTGCCAGGCAATGACCATCTCCAAAAAGAGAGAGTCTAACCACCTCTCCTTGACATTCAATGGCATTACCATCGCCGAATCCCCCACCATTAACATCCTGGGGGTCACCATTGACAAGAAACTTAACTGGACCAGCCATATAAATACTGTGGCTACAAGAGCAGGTCAGAGGCTGGGTATTCTGTGGCGAGTGACTCACCTCCTAACTCCCCAGAGCCTTTCCACCACCTACAAGGCACAAGTCAGGAGTGTGATGAAATATTCTCCACTTGCCTGGATGAGTGCAGCTCCAACAACACTCAAGAAGCTCAACACCATCCAGGACAAAGCAGCCCGCTTGATTGGCACCCCATCCACCACCCTAAACATTCACTCCCTTCACCACTGGCGCACCGTGGCTGCAGTGTGTACCATCCACAGGATGCACTGCAGCAACTCGCCAATGCTTTTTCGACAGCACCTCCCAAACCCGCGACCTCTACCACCTAGAAGGACAACAGACGCAGGCACATGGGAACACCACCACCTGCACATCCCCCTCCAAGTCACACGCCATCCCGACTTGGAAATATATCGCCGTTCCTTCATCGTTTCTGGGTCAAAATCCTGGAACTCCCTTCCTAACAGCACTGTGGGAGAACCTTCACCACACGGACTGCAGCGGTTCAAGAAGGCGGCTCACCACCACCTTCTCAAGGGCAATTAGGGATGGGCAATAAATGCTGGCCTTGCCAGCGACGCCCACATCCCATGAAAGAATGAAAAAGTGTCATGAATTTGGGGTTGGGAGACCACACCTGGAAACAAGTTAAGAGTTACGGATCAAGAATAAAGAACTTGCCTTTATATAGTGCCTTTCACAAGCTCAGGAAGTCCCATATCGCTACGTGATAATAGTTGGTCGCTCATTAAAGGTACATAATCAGTGTAAGGTGGCTAAAGAGAAAGCAAATATAGTTTTAGTTTGTATTGTTAGGAACATTCATTGCAAAACAAAGAGCACTATACTTAGGTTGTATGAAACTTTGGTACGTGAGTAGTAGGAGCATTGTGTTCAGTTTAATCCCTGCACATGATGATGGATATTGAGGATCTGCAGAAGGTGCAGAGAAGGCCAAAATGAGGAGTTATGGATTACCGCAGTTTCCTGGAGCTTTTCTTGATTGCATTAGGGAGTCTGGACAGAATTTCCCAGAATTTTTTCTGAATTAGCAGCAGATTTCTTTCTCTTTTTTTTGCCTATCCCAGGAGATTGCATGAATGGGAGTAGGTCAGTGGTGCACAGTTGTCTTGATGGAGAGGGCTCGTTACTCCTTTCCTGCCCTTTTTTTTGCATATTCATAAATCACTCAAATATTTTTTGAAAATCCTTCCTGCCACTATCTTGTTTTGTCAATAACTAGAGAATGTAGTACAGTCTACACCACTTATAGTGGGCGCGTTCGTGCAAACGCGACTTGACTACTATACACGATAGCCGGTATAACGCGGTAATGCTATTACAGTACTCTACTATATAACAAGAATGTTGTAGAGCACGAATAAACTAAACAAGACTGCATGCAATGCAACTAGCTTTATTTAAACTGCAGCCAGTGCTTAGTATAAACTGTAACCCCACACCACTTAAAGGGGAACAAAAGGGCTTATGTACACAAAAGATAACTGAACATTAACGAAGTGCTATTTACTTATGATGTGGAGATGCCGGTGATGGACTGGGGTTGACAATTGTAAACAATTTTACAACACCAAGTTATAGTCCAGCAATTTTATTTTAAATTGTTTGTTATTTTAAATTATTTTAAATTATGTTTGTTCTTGCATTCAGTGCACCTTAATGAGGTGTGAACCAGTGAGTAAGCACACCTGTTTCTTCCCTAAATAAACGGAGCACTTAAGACTCTATAAGTGGCACCTTTAAAATTGACGTTATTGGAATTGGATAATGGTTATCACTTTTTGTCTGATATAAGTGACTGCCCATTTTAAACGTGGCCATTTAAGTGGTGGGGACTGTACTAAAAATAAAGTTTCTAATACATAAAAATTAGTTTCAAATGTCACCATGAAAGTTTCCATTTGGAGGTCTGTCCCTATCTCAAATTTGGGGCTTGAATTCTGCTCTATTCTCTGGATCTCAAGTGAAGAAGCTCATTGGAAAGCACCAATGTCACTCTGTGCCACATACTGCTTGAATAATAAGAGTCTAAATGAGACAGAGGAGCAAAGGGCTACAGATACGCAAATAACTAAAAGTGACAATGCAGGTTAATATGGCCATAAAAATGGCAAATCATGCACTGAGGTTCATTTCTAGAGGGATAGAATTGAAAAGCAGAGAAGTTATGTTAAACTTGTATAGAACCTTGGTTAGATCACACTTAGAGAATTGTGCAAAGTTCTGGTCTCCCTACTATGGATAGCCATAATGTGGAGATGGTGATGGACTGGGGTGTACAAATGTAAGGAATCTTACAACACCAGGTTATAGTCCAACAGTTTTATTTGAAAATCACAAGCTTTCGGAGGCTTTCTCCTTCGTCAGGTGAGTGTGGAATTCCTTGAAAGTTACCGCATATATAGACAGAGAACAATGCCTGGTGATTACAGATAATCTTTCCAACTGCCCGTTATCAAGGCAATCAAAGGAATTGAATAGTGTTCAGACAGAGAGACATTAGATACAAGATTACCGAATATACAAACGGCCAGAACCAAAGACAGAGAGAGAGAGAGAGAAACATTCGAAAGGAAGAGAGAGAATGACCAGTTATATTAAAAACAGATAACTTTTTTATTCCCGCTGGTGGGGTTACGTGTAGCGTGACATGAACCCAAGATCCCGGTTGAGGCCGTCCTCATGGGTGCGGAATTTGGCTATCAATTTCTGCTCGACGATTTTGCGTTGTCGTGTGTCTCGAAGGCCGCCTTGGAGAACGCTTACCCTGCAGACGCTGCGACAACGGATGAACGGACACCGCGCAACAATCGCCAGACAGGAGGGTTCCCTCCCAGTCGGGGAACACTTCAGCAGTCAAGGACATTCAGCCACCGATCTTCGGGTAAGCGTTCTCCTTCTTTAAGAAGTTGCGTGGATATTCCACAAATTCATGGGATCTTTTCTTCCAAGACTCCTACAGACTCGACCGCATTCACAGGCAGTGGGACATGTGTCTCATCTTGAATCACAGGTAACATGATCATAAAGCCAATTAGCGGGCTCAGGGAAACAGTAGTACAGTTCTTTTTTACCATACTGAGCCCAATTGTCTGGGTCAGCAACTATAGTAAGTAAGAAGGAATGCCTCACTTAATCGGCTGCTGCTGAGTAATAAAGGCTAGAACTCGATTTTTCTCAATATCATTCAGGCTTTTCTGAACTTGATCTAACATGAAAGCTCAGTACATGCCACAGGTAATAGCCTTGGAGATTTTTTTCCTTCACCTTGGTGTAGTCGTTGATAACCTCGTTGATTTTATCTTGTATCTGACCATTGGCTTCCACTAGATCCATTATTCTTAGAAGGACTTGTTTTCCTCATAAACAAGGTCTCCCTGGTTTTTGGTCTCTCTCTTAAGAATATCCTTCAATTGCCTCCTCATTCCTTCATCATGCTCATACAAGCTTTCTACATCTATTCAGTTCCAGGCTGCAGTTCCCAATGCAGCCCTTATTCCTAGCCATTCTCCCACATCCCTTTTTCTATGGCTACTACTTTCCTATATAGGTTTTCTTTGGTTACCATTCCCTGAGTTCCTTTCTAAAAACTGTTTGGTCATTACAGACAACATCTTTTGGTAAAAACACTCATATGTCTCATTACACAGACCATTGGGTAAAGGTACTAGGTTCCTTTCTCACACCCTTTTATTTCAACTGGAAACCCTAGACGTGGAATTAAGGTAAAGGGTTAAGGGTCGTTTAGTGCCCTTGATGAATATTCTTGTCAGGGTATTAATCCTGGTGGGTGGGAAAAAAAGACTACAGCAAATATTCATTGTTTGCCCATAAGAACTTAAGAAATTATGACATGAGAAAAGACCATTCTGTTCTTTGAGCTTTCTTTCTTTCTAAAGGGCCATTTGTAATTTGTATGATTATTAATTCTTCTATTTTATGCCATTGGTGACTACAATTATATCTGTAAACCACATACCAACCAGCAAGGCCAATAAATATAGAAACAGAGGCAGAACTTCACCCTGAAGGAGAAAACATGCAAATTGTACCAAGCATTCATCCCTTGTACTTTCATCTCTGAGTTGGAAGATTGTGGGTTCAAGCCCCACTCCAGAGACTTGAGCACATAATCTAGGCTGAGAGTACAGTACTGAAGGAATGCTGCACTGTTGAAGGTGCTGTCTTTTGGATGAGATGTTAAATCAAGGTTCCGTCTGCCCTCACAGGTGGATCTAAAAGATCCCATGGCACTATCCCTACATTACAACAGTGACTACACTTCAAAGGTATTTAATTGGTTTAAAGTCTGTTTGGATATTGTGAAAGGTGCTATATATATGGTAGTGCTTTCTTAGTTCATAATTGGTAAAAATAGTTGGGGGGTTGTATGGGTTG